>NC_085141.1:28206663-29406663 GCF_024139115.2 Armigeres subalbatus
ATCAGTATGCTTCGTTCGATTACGTATTGCTAGGACGTCGTAGTAAAATTTAAATATTTGCTATCAATAAACTACGAATGTTAATTCAGCTATACAATTACAAAATGAAATAGTTAGAGGTACAATTAAAAACCGAGTAAATAAACTATGCAACTGAATTTGTTTTTGAAAATTTTCTAATCCAGCGATTGAGATGGAAAAATAGAAAGTATGCAAAAAATTAATGAATAAAAATTCCGTTTTTGACCGAAGGACGCTGTTTTTTTATGTAGTTTGAAGCTGCTGTTAATGACATCGAAAAACAAGATTTAACACTTAGTGAACGAAGACGCCGCGCAAAACGTTGTGTCAGTCATCGCACAGAAATTACCACAATTATACAAATTGGCTTCCATCAGAAGCGAGCGTGAGATATTGTTTTATAAATTTAGTATAATTAGGACAGTACCGGAAGGAATGTTTACGAAACGGCGGATAGAAAGGGAGAGATAATGCTAGCGGAAATGTTTAGATGATGGGAAGCTTTTCACATTTTTCTTTTCTCAGAGTGTGTCGTTGGTTACTCTTACCCTTCGTTTTGTTTGCGCTACTCATGAACACCTTCTCGGTCAAAAATTGTTTTATGAAAATGTGTGTTTTTCTCGATTTCTGCGTTTATTCTGCGTGATCTGCTTGATGTCTGCTTGATCATGTATGTGTTTATTATCTTCCTCCTTTACCAAGTGAAACACGAAGAAAAAATACAACGGAATATGACCTGGAAAAAGAATTAAATATAAGTCAACAGAAATTCGCAGGTACGCGCAACTAAAGAAGTTTAAAAGGTTATACGAACTAAAAATGCTTACTATTTATAAATCATATCAATGTGTATACGGAGCATACGAAGGAACACTGTGCAGCAAATGTAAAAAATACTGTTCTTACTGTAGCTGTATGAATACTTATACCGTGAAACGCTGTCGTCAACGAATTCAAAAGCTTGATATTCTGTTTCAACTATATACCTCTTACCAACAAACATTGGAAGCTAATGGGCGCTTATTCAAACAAAAATAGCTTCTTCTGCCAGAAAACTTGCTTATTCAGCTAAAATTGTTTGTTGGTATTCTCAGTTTGACCACGGCAGTTCCTGTGGTGCGCAAACAACTATTTTATTTAACCTTTATGTGACAACCAATCGGTCACTTTGATTTCGAAAATCCGGATTTTCAGGGACTTGTCCTACTTAGATGATATTGATCGTTGAATTCGGTAGGTAATCCGCAAAATGGGTATCAAACTCCTTGATATTACTTCAGCAAATTGATCTTTATTGTTTTGGGTCCATTCGATCGGCGATTTCAGAACAGCTTTCTCGAGAGGTCATAGGTGGCCTAAACCATTTTTTAATAAAACATCATCAATATGTATATTAAACTTCTTGAAATTATTGCAAGCGTGTGTTCATCACCAGTTAAGTTGACTACGGAGTTTTCATTCCGGAATATGTTCCATGATGGATCATAAGTCGTTATAATTTTTTTAATGGTTCAGAAAGCTGCAACTTTTCTGAAGATCATAATCAATGCAAGGACCACTCATTGACCCCCGGTAGCCCAAGTGGTCCACTAAAAGATTCAGTACAGAAATGATAAATTCCGGAAATTCATCCTAGACAGATGTGACTTTGCTTAAATCGTTTGTTTCAGCATTCTGAGAGCAAAATCAATGCATGCCTTCGGCCTTAGATAGCCACTAAGTGGTGCTCCGGAGTAGAACTGCGAACCAGTGGTGGAAATACTCGCTTTACTAGTAAGAAAAGAGTGTAATTTTGCCTACTAAAAACGCTGCATACGTGCGAACCTGCTGCTTGCATTTTTCTGGTGCTTGCTTTGTTCGCGAGTATGGACAGAACAAAGACAGAAGTATGGCAGTATTTTGTTCGAGAGTAGAAATCACGGTCGCGAGTTCCTCCGGGAGTTCCTCCATTAATTCCTCTGAGAGTTCCTCCAGGAATTCCTCCGGGAGTTCCTCCAGGAATTCCTCAGGGAGTTTCTCCAGGAATTCCTCCGAGAGTTCCTCCAAGAACTCGTCCGGGAGTTCCTACGGGAATTCATCCAGAAGTTCCTCCAACGATTTCTCTTGGAGTTCCTCCAAGAATTTCTCCAGGAGTTCCTCCAGGAATTCCTCCGGGAGTTCCTACAGGAGTTCCTCCGGGAGATCCTTCAGGAATTCCTCCGGGAGCAGGAGTTCCTCCGGGAGTTCTTCTAGGAATTCCTCTGAAAGTTCTTCCAGGAATTCCTCCTGAAGTTATTCCAGGAATTCCTCCGGAAGTTTCTCCAGGAATTCCTCCGGAAGCTCCTCCAAGAATTCCTTCGAGAGTTCCTCGAAGAATTCTTGCCTAAGATCGTCCAGAAATTCCTCCGGAAGTTCCACCAGGATTTCCTCCGGGAGTTCCTCCAAGAATTCCTCCCTAAGTTCCTCCAGGAATTCCTCCGGAAGTTTCACCAGGATTTCCTCCAGGAGTTTCTTCAGGAATTCTTCCGGGATTTCTCCGGGAGTTCCTCCAAGAATTCCTTCGGAAGTTCCTCCAAGATTTCCTTCTAGAGTTCCTCCAAGAATTCCTCCGGAAGTTCCTTCAGGAATTCCCCTGGAAGTCCTCTAAAAATTCCTCCGGAAGTTGCTCCAGGAATTTCTGCGGAAGTTCTTCCGGGAATTTGTTTTGTGAATCAGTCGCTACTTTCTGAGGATGAATTTCAAAATTTGTCCTTTGCTCTGGAGTTTCCGGAATTTCTGGAGGACCACTTAGTGGAATTTGGCTCTCACGTTGCTAGAGCAAATGTTTAGAGTGTATAAAAAGGGGTATATAGAGGGCCACTTATTGGCCATCCGGAGTCGATGAGTGTTCTATGCATTGATTTTGCTCCCACATTACGTCAACAATCGATTTTAAAAAATCGCAGCTTCAAAAGACAAACTTGTTCAACTGACCATTTCTCCGGATGTTTCTGAACTTTCGAAGAATCAGTTAGTGGCCATCCGAAATTAATGAGTCCTTGTATTGATTTTGCTCGCTCATAGCTACAACACTCAATTTCTAAAATGTTGCAGCTTTGTAAGACAAATTATCGGAATCGGCAGCATCTTTGAATGATCCGGAGCTTCCGGATGACCACTTGCTGGTCAAACAGCGTCTGCCTGGTACCCAGCGACTGATTAACGAAATTCTGTATCGCGTCAGCTATACCTAAGGTGGCAGCCCCATCAGCGCGATATAGGTAACGCGACCCCGGTAAGGTAGCTTACTGAAGCCTCTCAAATACCACGAAAAATGGAGATAAAAGAAAAAGAGAACGTTATTTTTGGCAACCGACCCGGCAACGAAATAAGGACTATGATTGGAAACTCGCTAATGAACCTGGACGAGTGAGCCTTCTGGCTCGCGAACTGCAGAAGGTTGGAGTGAACGTGGCCGCTATTCAAGAAAATTGATGGTCCAGATCCGGAGAACGTGAATTCCGAGCCGTGGACCCCACGACCAACACTGCATTCAAGTATAACATCTATCACAGCGGCGGCGGAAAAGCAGAGCATGGAGTTGGTTTCGTAGTGATGGGCAAGCAGATGAAGCTGCGGTGGAAACCCATTAGCGAACGAATCTGTGTGTTGAGGATACGGGGCAAATTCTTCAATTACAGCCTAATCAACGTTTACGCACCGACAAACGATAAATCCGACGACGTGAAGGACACGTTTTATGAATGTTTTGATAAAGCCTATGGAGAGTGCCCAAAGCATGACGTGTAAATTGTTATCTGAGACGCTAATGCTCAGGTCGGTAGAAAAGATTTTTTTCGTCCCATAATCGGTAGGCAGAGCCTTCACTCCGCTACCAATGATAACGGCCTACGGCTAGTAAATTTTGCTGCTGTCAGAGGAATGTTCATCACTAGCACCAACTTTGCACGAAAGAATATCCGAAAGCACACCTGGAGATACCCAAATGGTGAAACTTGCCACCAGATATACCATGTTCTGGTGGATGGACGCCATTCTCGGATGTTATCGATGTGCGGACATTCAGAGGTCCGTTGTCAGTAAAATTCTTTCACGGTTGTCAACTGTATCGAACGAAAGATCACAGCGAACGATGCGTTACAATATCCAGCGATGTACGGCGGAAGGAGTATCGGCTGAGTACCGCCAGAAGCTCGACGAACGGATAAGTGCAATCAACGTTAGCGACAACATCAACGATCTATAGGAGTCGATCCATGGAGCGGTGAGCACAACAGCACGAGAAGTGGTAGGCACTGCACAGAGGCAACCCAGGACGGGTTGGTTCGATGTTGAGTGTCAGAGAGTGACAGACGAGAAGAACGTTGCCAGAAGCCGGATGTTGGTGTCGGGTACCCGATCGAGTAGAGATCGGTACAAGGAAGCAAGAGCAGCCGAAAAACGAACCTACCGTAGGAAGAAAAAAGAGTACGAAGAACAAGTTATTAGTGAGGCGCAGGAAAAAATGGAGCAGAACGATATGCGGAGGTTTTATGAGTCTGACAATGGCGTGCAGAGACATCTCCCGTCATGTGCAACGACCAACAAGGGAATTTGCTGACAGATATGCCCTGCTAGCTGGTTGGACGGCCTCATTTGTCCTCTATTTAAGAAAGGGCACAGACTGGAGTGCGCCAATTATCGAGGAATAACCCTCCTTAATTCGGCGTACAAAATTATGTCCCGTGTTCTGTTCAACAGATTGAGACCGCTTAAAGAGTCCTTCGTCGGTGAATACCAAGCAGGTTTTCGTGAGGACCGATCAACGACGGGTCAAATGTTCACCCTGAGACAAATCCTTGATAAATTCCGAGAGTACAACTTGCAGACACATCATCTGTTTATTGATTTCAAGGCGGCGTACGATTCAGTGAGACGGAATGAATTATGGCAAATTAAGCTTGAACATGGTTTTCCGGCGAAACTGATACGGCTGATTCGTATAACGTTGGACGGATCGAAATCAAGTGTAAGGGTTGCGGATGAAATATCGACGTCATTTGTTACCTTAGATGGATTAAAGCAGGATGATGCACTCTCGAATCTACTGTTCAATATGGCGCTCGAGGGAGCGATTAGGAGAGCTGGTGTGCAAATAAGTGGTACCATTATCACAAAATCGCATATGCTCCTGGGATTTGCGGACGATATCGATATTCGGGATTGATCGCCGTGCCGTGGAAGAGGCTTTTGTGCCTTTTAAAAGGGAGACAGCGAGGATTGGACTCACGATCAATATCAGCAAAACGAAGTACATGGTCGCTGGCAATCAACGTGGGTTCATTAGTGGTGGTGGTAGTGAAATGGTGCTGGATGGTGAAAAATTTGAAGTGGTAGAAGATTTTGTGTATCTTGGAACATTAGTGACGTGCGATAATGATGTTACCCGCGAGGTGAATAGACGTATTGCAGCTGCAAATAGGGCTTATTGCAGTTGAAGAGGACCTGAGGGCGCTCAATGTTCAGGGCGACTGGAAGCGATTGGCCCAGGATCGAGTCCAGTGGAGACGTTTTGTCTTGCTTAATCCCACTAAAATGACGATTATCAAGAACTTTTTGTTTCTATTTTTATTATTTTTATCGTGATGTAGAAAGATGGTTGCGTGTTTAGAAATATACATCTAATAGTGACTATAGCATGGAAAATCACATGCAAATACCCGAAAATCAAGTACCCGAATGACAAATACCCGAGAAATTGCTTTAGCACTATAAAACGGAATGCCATTTGGCGGAATATAGTAAGGATTAATTATCATTGAAATAGTTATTTAATTCTACTAATTTACACGTTACTAGTATTTAGCCGGATTCTAAATTGTTTTGGAATACGGTATCGAGCTTTCCATGATCTTTATTAACAGCTTTCGACGGTGGGCTGACCATCAGCTAGTGTTAGAAAGTACAGTGACGATTGATTGTCACACACCGATAAGCCGCCATTACCAAGCATGGAAAGATTGATATCCATGCTCTAGAAATCCAAAGATTTTTTTTGTTATATTACATTTAGATTTAAACAGTTCACAAAAATAGATATGTTTTTGGTTGGGATTGCATTTATCTACTAACTTTTGCGTACTAATCAACAATGATAGTTCAGGGAATGTACGAAATTTTTGTTTCTAAAACAACAAATGTTTAGTTTGAACTGATTTTGTAGCTAATGCCAACCACCTGATCGAACATAAAAATCTTCGTTTTAAGTTCAACATCAATGGCTCGAAGTCAAACACTTCTTCCATAATAAGCACAATGGTTGCAACACTAAGTTCAAAGTGTCACCAATTTTAATAGATTTTGTTATGGAAAATTTGCTGCACAGTGTTCATACGAAAAACTTTCAAAGATCTTTCAACTAATAAATAAGTAGCGACTTAATGCGTTGGATCGGATTTTTAATGTGGTTTGTTCTCACGACTAGAGTGGAATGAAAGCCAGTTTCTATTTGTTACATCGAATAGTTGATCGATCAATCGACACGTGAGCAGACAGATTCAGATTAGCGAAAGATCATGGGGGTGTGGATGTAAAGAGCGGAAAATCCTAGTAGAACGCGATCGTGAAACATATTAGTGGTTTAGTGGTCGGTTTTCCGACAAAGAGTTCTAAGCGGGATGGGTCTACTCTACGATAGAACAGGAGTGCGTTGAAGTATAGGAATAAATATGGCTCTTTCGTAGATGTGAGTTGTTTTGATTTTTCAGCTCATTGAATTAGGGCGTGTAACAGTGCATCTGTTCAAGTCAAAAGGTTCTAACATGTGTGTGAGGTAGGCCGATAATCTATACAAACGGATCGAAAATGCATATTTACCCTTGAGTGTCTCCTCCCTCTTCGGCCACCAGCAGTTCATACTCCTGGGCGGCGTATCGGTCCCAACTGAGAGCTGCTGTAACAAAAATCCGGAAACCAAACGAAAAGCGTGAAACGGGGAAAAAACATCAACATTAATATTGGGCGAACTATTATTATAACGGTCGGCTGAAGCCGACTGCGGTTCCTACATCATCATTATCACGCTGCGCAAATGGATCCCGCTGTTCGTGCTCCATGTACTTCTCCAGATTGAAGAACGTATCGAAGAAGATGGGCGTCATCTTGCACCGTTTCAGATCGGCGAGCGTGACACAGCCGGGCGTGGTCGGTTTGATCATATCCAGCATCTGGAACGAATGGAGGTTCTATTGTTAGTCGGGAAACGTAATATTAATCATTACAATTACAGATCGATATCTTCCGGAATCATCAATGTTGATTCATCAAATAGAAATCTACTAAAACTGTTTTTCGTAGTAAATGTTATGGTTAGATGGGGCCCTCCTTAGCCGTGCAGTAAGACGCGCGGCTACAAAGTAAGACCATGCTGAGGGTGGCTGGGTTCGATTCCCGGTGCCGTGTGGGGATGTAATGCCAATAAGAAGAAGAAGATTATGAGTAGATCAATAAACTGATCCTCGATTGACGAATACAATACAGTGAAAACATTTTTAGATACAGGCAAATCTCCATGAGCCGATATTGAAGGATGAAATTTCAGGAAAGAATTCGGTAAAAATTACCGAGCAAATATCAACAAATTAAAAAAAAAACCAGAGGAATAGTTCGAGGAAATTCGGATGAATTTTACGTGGAAATTCGAATGAATTTCCTGTAAAAATTCGAATGAATTTCCTGTAAAAATTCGGATGAATTTCCCGTGGAAATGCAGTAAAATTCCCTATGAAAACTCGGATGAATTTCCCATGGAAATTTGGATGAATTTCCTGCGAAAATTAAGATGAATTTCCTGTGGAAATTCGGATGAATTTCCTGTGGAAATTCGGATGAATTTCCTGTGGAAATTCGGATGAATTTCCTGTGGAAATTCGGATGAATTTCCTGTGGAAATTCGGCTGAATTTCCTGTGAAAGGATGAATTTCCTGTAGAATTTTGGATGAATTTCCTGTGAAAATTTGAATGAATTTTATGTGGAAATTCAGATGAACTTTCTGTGGAAACCAGGATGAATTTCCTGTGGAAAGTCGGATGAAATTTCTCTGGAAATTCGAATGAATTTCCTCTGGAAATTTGAATGAATTTTCTGCTGGAAATCGGATGATTTTCCTTTAGAATGTCGGATGAATTTCCTGTAGAAATTCGGATGAATTTTCTGTGGAAATTCGGATGAATTTTCTGTGTAAATTTGGATGAATTTCCTTTGAAAATTCGGATGAATTTCCTTTGAAAATTCGGATGAATTTTCTTTAGAAACTCGGATGAATTTCCTTTGGAAATTCGGATCAATTTCTTGTGGAAATTCGCATGAATTTCTTGTGGAAATTCGCATGAATTTCCTGTGGAAATTCGGACGAATTTCCTGTGGAAATTCGGATGAATTTCCTGTGGAAATTCGGATGAATTTCCTGTGGAAATTCGGATGAATTTCCTGTGGAAATTCGGATGAATTTCCTGTGGAAATTCGGATGAATTTCCTGTGGAAATTCGGATGAATTTCATGTGGAAATTCGGATGAATTTCCTGTGAAAATTCGGATGAATTTCCTGTGGAAATTCGGATGAATTTCCTGTAAAAATTCAGATGAATTTCCTGTGGAAATTCGGACGAATTTCCTGTGGAAATTCGGATGAATTTCCTGTGGAAATTCGGATGAATTTCCTGTGGAAATTCGGATGAATTTCCTTTGGAAAATCGGATGAATTTCCTGTGGAAATTCGGATGAATTTCCTGTGGAAATTCGGATGAATTTCCTGTGGAAATTCTGATGAATTTCCTGTGGAAATTCGGATGAATTTCTTGTGGAAATTCGCATGAATTTCTTGTGGAAATTCGCATGAATTTCCTGTGGAAATTCGGATGAATTTCCTGTGGAAATTCGGATGAATTTCCTGTGGAAATTCGGATGAATTTCCTGTGGAAATTCGGATGAATTTCCTGTGGAAATTTGGATGAATTTCCTGTGGAAATTTGGATGAATTTCCTGTGGAAATCGGATGAATTTCCTGTGAAAAATCGGATGAATATCCTGTGGAAAATCGGATGAATTTCCTGTGGAAAATCGGATTAACTACCTGTGGAAATTCGGATGAATTTTCTGTGGAATTTCGGATGAATTTCCTGTGAAAATTCGGATGAAGTTCCAGTGGAAATCAGGATGAATTTTCTGTGAAAAATCGGATGAATTTGCTGTGGAAATTCGGATGAATTTCTTGTGAAATATCGGATTAATTACCTATGGAAAATCGGAAGAATTTCCTGTGGAAATTTGGATGATTTATTTGAAATTCATTCGAATTTCCAAAGGAAATTAAATTAAATTTCCAAAAGAAATTCATTCGAATTTCCAAAGAAAATTCATCCAAATTTTCAAAGGAAATTTATTCAAGTTTTCTAGTTGAAATTCGGATAAATTTCCTGTGGAAATTCAGTTGAACTTCCTGTCGAAATTCGGATGAATTTCCTTTTGAAATAAGGAAGCAGCACCCGTGTAGATTTTGCTCAATTTCTCATGGAAATTCGAAAGAAATTACGGGACTTGTGCAAAAGTTTTCCGAAATAATTTTCCATAGAAAAACTAAAGAATTTCATGGAAAAAAACGAACAGAACTTTCCTCAGACATTCGAATAAAAAGAACTTCTATTTGATCCAGAATTTTTCTATATAACGCTTTTCAGATAAATAATCATTACACGTACCTGGCACAAACAGTCTTCAAAGGGTAGCGTCTCGATTCCGAGCGATTCCATGCGGTGCTGTTGTTCCTCGTAGAAGTACTCCAGCTCGTACATCGACAGCATTCCATCGCCGTCAACGTCCATGCACCGGAACCAATACTCGATGGCCGTCGGGTGTGTCTTGTCCTCTTCGGCGAGCAGGAACCAAACAAAGTCCGTGTAGGACATTTTCGGTCCGTTGGGACCCACCACGATCGGGTTGGCATTGCCCCGCCGCGGACCGCGCGTCACACAGCCGGAGAAAATACGCTCGATCATGCGGGACGATAGTGCTAAAAAGTACTCCGATTAGGATTTTCACGATAAAGGTATTTCAAAGTGCTGACTTACCATGATCGTTGTGCCGGGCCAGATCCTGTTGGTCAATGTACAGGTCGTGATCCCGGTCTAGCTCCCAAAACTTACAGTAAATGACGTAGAAGTGCTCATAGCTGAAGTACGCCATGATCTGGTTGATATCTTCTTCCTCTTCCAGCAGTTGTATCACATCGAGCAGGTTGCTCTTCCGCAGTTCTGGTACAGTGATCTTCCCCGTCCAGCTACGGTTCACATTGTAGTAGACCCGGGCTATCACCGTGTGGACGTACCGCGAGTGAAATTCAGCCGCTTCCTTGAGGAACGCCAGGCCCGGGTGTGTGTCCACGACATCTTGTATTAGCGAGGCAAAGTCTTCCGGCAGGATGTATGGCCTGGTGCGATCCCCTCGGGACATGATAAATGTGAACCGGGACGCCGGGTCGTGGCAGAAGGAGGTCATCCTGTAGGGGAATCAACAGATTAAGATATCTGACGAAATGACGGATCACACCAGAAGTACTTACTGTCGCCAGAAGCTAATGAATTTGTCGCCATTCACGCAACCGCTGGCAGTCAGCGGGGTGCACATGAATAGGGGAACCCGCCAGTAAAGCGGCACTTGGCACATCGTGACAATCATATGGAACTTGTCTCGGGGGCACTCGTAGTTGGGCAGATTCTCGAAGACCTGCTCCAATCGCTGCATGGTCGTTTCCGTCGTGATGGCCGGTGGAGGTTTGCCATTCGGGAAGTGGAATCTGCAAGAAAACATGATGCAGAAAAATTGTATGAAAATGGGCAGTACATAGGTTCATTATTTGAGCGGTGCTGAAATTTATTTTGAATAAACTCTATGTATGAAAGAGTGTTCATTTATAGTAAACAGCACAGCGCTCAAACGTCATTGTGATCATTCGATGCACCTCCCCATTATGCATCTTTACGTCACATTTGAACACCCAAAACAATTATGTGTGACATTCTTTGTATTAAGCATTTTGTATCAAATCTCGCATTCAAACCGACCAGAGAATGTCATACTTCTTAATACAGCTCATTGCATTGCAAGTCGGTTTATTTGGTTTCGATCAATACATCCAAACGAATCTCGTTGGCTCCTCCTAGAACAAGTATATGAATCGTGTACAGCAATATAACTTTAACCCACACGATCTTCCCGATTCCATTTAGCTTGATGACGGAAAAGGACACAAATATGCATGGTGCTTATTCCACTCGTATCACTCATTGCTATCCATGTTACCCTTCCACTTGTTACATCCGCATAGTATGAAACGTGGATTATGATTGCCTTTGGCCGCGTCGTTCCTCATCTGGTAAATAGTCCAGATGGTTAGCGCGTCAGTCTAGATGAGCTAAATGTGGAGGGTTCGGGCTCAATACTCGTCTTTGACCGAATTTTTTTGTAAGGTTGCTGAGGTTGTCGAGTTATATAGCATTTTCCTTCTCGATGGGGGAGTGTAAAATTAGATCCAATGTAGACACTAACACACACATAACCAGTTCTTATTTTCTGGTGACCGGAGACCTAATGCAAGGGCCTGCCGTTTACTTAATACAATCTGTGCATATGTCGCAAATTATGGCAAACTGTACGCGAAACTAATGCGAGACTGCAATAAAATGTTGCAATCTCTGGTTGGGTGAATGGGCAGTAGGCCGTCCCTAATTTTGCAAAAGTGCGAAATGTATCATATCTGGAAAATGTTCGTATTAATGAGAAATTAAACCTACGTCTTTGATCGCATGTATTACTGGAAAGCCTTATTAGCACACCTTTATCCAAGATGAATACACCACTAGGTGTTCCAATCTGCCAAATTCACGATTCAGCCATCTTGGATTTTAGTATGGGAGAGCCAGCTGGTTTGTTTTGGTTTTGTACTGAAAATGAATTTTTCACCCCCGCCTTCTTCTCTTCCATAAACTTGGCAGATTGGAGCACCTAGTAGTGTATTCATCTTGCCTTTATCAAATAAAGACTTTCTATCCTTATTATTCAGGAAGTTTTATAAGACATACACAGAAAAAATAATGAAAAGTAAACAACGCGTAAAACTTGGCATGCGGAAATTTACACTATTCTACGCTGAAATTCTGCCCTTCCTAATAAGAATGCTTACAACTTGTATACAATATTGAAGATCCACGTCAAATATTGTATATATGTAGGTTGTAGGCTATATCCCGTGTGGAATTACTTGGGACTCGAGAAATATTTACAGAGTGGGGTGATCAAATGAGTGCTTGAAGTTTTGTCCAATGCAAATGATATCTGGCCCAGTCTGCAACGGCGACCATGCCATGGCGACTTGGGAATATATGGATCCGAGCCGGCAACGAGTAGCGACAGTAAAAATATGTGATCGTGTTGTTCACTGCTAGAAAGAATTCTGCTCTATAAATCACAGAAAAAAAGGTTCAATTATTCTTCCACCCCGCCAGTCAGTCTGCAAATGCGAAAGCGAAGACAAAACCGCGCTTCTCTGCAGAAGTCGCACGCGGTTGACAATGAGGTTGATTTCTTATTCGCAAACAAGATATCGCGAAAGGCGTCAATTTCCTTCAAGGATAAATTCCTTTCTTTGTTGGTTGTAAATAGTCTGGGTCTGGGCCGTACAAATTTAGGTTGAATAGTCCGAATGTTTTGATAATGTTATGTGCCTCAAAATGATGTAAACCCCAAAGATAACTAACTAAATCGCAGTTCCTTTTGAGTAAACTAGTATAACTTCAATTTCTAACTCATATTTTTTAAATTATGCGTCTGGTAATCGCTGTAGTAAATGAAACAGAAGCTGAGCTATTGTAAAGTCCTTTACTCTTAAGCTTCGATTTTTTCCTTAACATTTCGAAGAAACATTTGTATATTTAACTTTTTTGCAACAGCGAATCCCGTACGAACGTTTTCTTTTACAATATAATGCTAAAATTATTTCCCAGCTCTTGAAACGTCGACTCGCCAGATTCACTGAATCACTTTTTGATTATAATTCATTCCGCCAGTTTGACACGTGCCAGTAGCACAACCAATCACCATCCCACACACTCCCCACCATCTTCAAACTAACTGCTCTGTCAGCCCGGTCCCTTTATTTCACATGATGCGGAGATGCGGTAGACAGTCCCCGTTCAGCGTTTTTATGAATGAAAGAAAAGTGGCATTTTTTGGTGCTGACTGAGTTTCTGCACTTTCCTGCGCTGCTGGTCCGATGCAAAACACCGGCTGAGATTGAGACAGTTTAAATATGCGGACAAAGGGTAAACAGGATTTACGAAAGCTGAAGTGACGAGAACATCGCCTGAACCGGGCGATACCACTCTCAAGTTGAGCAAACACTCATCGAAACGAGGAATATATAATTTAATTTGTAAAATGTATATCTGCCGACTAATGGCCGTCATTTTCGTCTGTGCCGTTCAGTTTTTCTGGTACCGTTTTTTAGCGATTAATGCACATTTAGCAAACAGAAATGGTTTAGTATTACATGTCTGGCGTGAGTCATGATTACAGAAAGTGCATTTGAAAAATTTGAAGTGGGATACTATTAGAGGATATAAATGAATGAGATTGTAGCTCATAAAAGCGTATCGTTCAACCAGATTGAAGTTGGATTTTTTTTCCAATTTGTCCGTTTCCATTTAGCTCGGTATTTAGTCGCATCGGCTATGTTAAGCGTACAGCATGGCTTGACTCGAACCACACTGTATGCGAAAAGTTAAATACAAAACTCATTTTAATCGGTCACACGACGATTATCATCCGAAATTGTGGTGATGTGCCCAGTACACCGCAAACAATATAATGATATCAGTGGCTTCTACCGGATAGTAAAGTTACAGATAATGTGCCTTCACCCTTGTACAGGGTGGCAACGAGAATATCTTGTCAATTAAAATGTAGCATTCCCATAAACATATATAAACTTCTTACGAACCGAAACGAAATATACTTTATCAAAACGTCAAAATGATGGTATAGACAGTGTGTCGATGCTTGTGGGAACGCATGGTACATCATCAGTTGCTGTTGGACAGATTTCACGTAGGTTTTTTTTCTTCTTCTACACATTAACCAGACTTGATGATCGTTGATTCGATTGAAACTTGTCACATATTTTCGGTTTGGAGACAAACCATTTTCCACTGATTTAAAAAATTCGACCTATGTGCTTTCGAGCAAATTAATTTAAAAACGAGCCAAAAAAAAGCTTCTTAAAAACCTTTTTTATTTTTAACATCTCTATCGCCCTGATGTTGTTAAAATGTGTGTTTTGAAGTCAAGATTTTGTGGTAAAAATTTAGTGGGAAGTTTTTTTTTCAAACTATCATTTATTTGGAAGGCTCATTTGCCGTGAAGCGTTACGGAGCCGGACTCATGTTTTTGAATACAGTTTTTCATGATTCTTATACACTAATGTTAGTTTTGGGGAACCGAAAGATTCGCGGGTTGGTCGAGGTTAGGGAATACAATCATACAATAGGAATGGAAGGGAATTTATGGTGCTCAATTAATTACAATGCTGATGTTCAAACAGTTGAAATCCTAAGCGATTTTTCACTTCTGTAACGAGACAAACATTTTTTTGGGAGATAACATACGAATGGGGTTTAACGGTACATAACAAGAGGAACATACTTAAGGGATTACGACAGCTAAAGGGACGGGTGGACGACGATTACAGTCTAACATCAGCAACTTTCAAAAATTGGTGGACAATGGACATGTATTCGAGATCAACACTTTCCTAATAGGCTTTGGCTACCTTCCTCGGACCCGAAGATGTTCAGTTAGCGCAGATCTGGGACCACGATGCTCCTCGCACGCCCACACGACATGGTCAATGTCTTGATAATCTGCGCCGCAAGCACATCGATTGCCTTCTTAGATGTGCATTTAAAGTGTAGTGATTGGACATTACACGACACATGGTTCGAATGAAGTCTCGTCCCAAATTCAATTTTTTGAACCATGGCCGCTTCGACACATATTGGCAAATTCAGTATAGCCATATAGCCATCTCCCCATTTGTCCATTTTTGTTGCCAGCTGATCAAGGTTTTCTGACGAACTAATGAGAAAAATTCTTCGAAGGTGATTTGCCGATCGTAAATATCACCTTCCATAGCACCCACCTTAGCCAAAGAGTCCGCTTTCTCATTTCTCGGGATCGAGCAATGAAAATAACCGTGAATAACCGTTTTGATAAAACGCTCAAAGCGTTCTTTATCCCGTTTAGAAGATACGCTGAGTGCTTCACCGGTTCCATTGACCGAACAGCCTCCAATGAAACTTAGACTGTCGGTGAAGATGAAGAAGTGCTCAGGAGGTAGGGATGCGATTTGCTCGAGTGAATAGTGTATAGCTGCTAGCTCAGCAGTATACACGGAACTAGGCTCTTTCAACTTAAAGTAGGCGCTATGAAAAACGTTAAAAACACCGAAACCAGTGGAGTCATCCATTTTTGACACGTCTGTGAAAAAGCTTCTCTCCTCGCTAGCGTGCCCGTATTTGCTTGCAATATTGGAGGAATGACCTCCGCACGAAGGAAGTCTGGTATTCCATGAACCTCCTGCTTCATGGACATACCAAAAGTAACAGAGGAACTGTTAGAGTCTAAGAAGTTAGCACGATTGGTGTTTACAGAAGAAGGGCTTACCTCCAGCGTTATGTACCAGCGGTAAATACTCATGAATCGAGATTGAGGGTTTTGTTCGAGCAGCTTCTCGAAGTTGTCAATGACCAATGGATTGAGAACCTCACAGCGGATGAGGAACCGGAGCGATAATTCCACGAAACGATCTGTCAGCGACAGTACTCCCGCAAGTACTTTCAATTGGTGGGATATTGTGGTAAAAATGTTTTGGGATAGTTCAACGTTTACATTATTTATCGATTTTCAGAATCATTTTTTGTTCGGTGTAATATTTTCTCGATAAAGCCCTTTTAGTCCCCTACAATTTGTTCTCCGACATTTTTTTTCGTACAATAAACGGTTTCCAAGTTACATTTTTTAAATTAATTTATTCGAAAACACATACGACCTTTTTTACAAATTACTCGAGTATCGATTTTTTTTTGAATCAGTGCAAAATGGTCAGTTTGCTGTGCCGAAAATATGTGCAAAATTTTATCCCATTTAAAGACGATCATGTTAAAAATTCGTTATTTAAATGTAATTCTGCAACGAATTCTTCGTTACTAGTGTTCAATTTTAAGTTCAACTTAATACATACACCTCGAACACACTAAATAAATATATCAATTTATAACTTGAGTCGGAAGTCAATTCAATTACAATACACAGAGTGAGTGGGCCATGAAAAGTGATTTTTATGAAATGTCACGAAAAATCCTGATTAAACCACCTAGCGGTGTTGGTGACATCTGTGCAAACCAATATTTTAAAAATAAAAATATAAATGAATATTTTTTAACGTGTTTAGGCATAAAAAATAGTATTTTGACCATAACTTCTGATCCCATAGTCCAATCTGGACAATTTTCAATAGCAATGGGATAGGATTCCCCGTTGGATGGTACCTGTTGCGATACTCTGAAGTAGTGCGTAACGGTGTAAATCCGGTCATATTGCCAGGCTCGGTACAACACTGAAGCTGACAATATGACGTTCCTAGCCTCGAATCCCAAGGTGTCAAGCGAACCATGCCGAGGGGATGTATGGCCTGGAAACAATTAGCCAGGCAGTTAACGGTGCCTTTAATGCTGGGTAGACACTTTTTTTTTATGCATTACGGAGTAAGATATGCCACACTGTGCTCTAGTTTTCACTAGTCTTGTTAATACTTATGAGTGATGATGGGAAGAGTATGGAACGAATATAATTTGCTTTTAGATGACCCACCTTTTGGATGGAGTTGAAGTAAATGAAGTAAATTATATAAAACTTAACTCAATCTTAGGCTGGTTTCGAAGCCGATGACATGAATCTCCAAGCTCCAGAGCGCTGAATAATAAGAAAAGAAGCAGATACGAATTTGGTGAATCTGTTGAACCCTCTGACTGATTAGAGCTCTGTGTAAAGATGAGAAATGCGAAAAACGAATTCGGAACTCATAAGAAGAAGCAAAAATATGTTTGAACTTCAGTACCGATGCATGGTCAAAATCAGTATTATCCCACTTATTGTTTAAGCCCATACTGATTGAGGGGCGCCGCATTGAGAGTTGGTATAAGCCATTTCTCGAAGGGTATAAATAGCGGTACCTCAATCTAAAGAGGCCTCACATTAAGTTTGAGAAATATCTGAATAAGAAACGACTACAGATATGTTCCGGTTTTATCACGTTCCGATTTCGTCAACAAAATTATTCCGTTTTTATCAACAAGAAACTTCAATAATTTTTAAGAGATTTAGCTTTTAAAATAAAATAACTTGGGTTAGTTTTTGGCCAAGTTTCGTATTTATCACATGCACACTCACTTTTTCTATTTCGAGCTCGGCAAAATTTGGCACCGCTGTAGCTCAGTAAATTGAAAAACTGAACTTCGGCAGAAAATTTCGTTTATTACTGATTCTCAGCAAAATATTTGCTGTATCTCGGCAACTGAAACGTCACATTTACTGAGATCTTGGCAAAAATCATGTTTGCTGAAACTCGGCGGTGCCCACATCGGGAAAATAAACAAAAAATGCTGAGATCTCGGCGAAAAAAAAAATAAGTGTGTGTGTCAAGCACTAGCGGTAATAAGGCAACTGGTAACTAGCAAGATAGGATTCTCTTCACCAACTTCCCTTCATCGAAATAAAAGTGACAAGACGCGAGTTTGTTTGCACTTTATCACTTCAGGACGAAGGATAACATTGTTATCTGACGATCTGATATATCTGAAAAAGCATTGAAATATTTTTTCGGAGGTTCAGGCCGTCCAAACTGTTCTCGAGTACATATCCTCGAATGTTGTGGAAATATGTCCACAAACAAAATGTCCTGTACTGAGATATATGTCCAAAAATATCTATGTGATCGCGCACTGGTGAAAATGTCCCTACGTTGTGTATTTTTGGTAATGAAATTAAAACAAGCGAGTTTTGAACCGTTCTGCCATGGCAGAGGTATGGGAACGAACTGTTTATTTATTATGAAGAACGGGAGGACTACAAATACATTATCAGCTAACATTTACATTAGGGTGGGTAGAGAATACGTTGTTTTGCACAAACACTATGTGATCATAAGACATAAATAGGTTTTGAATAAACGTAAACTATTTCAGGGTCTCCAAAACGTCTTGGAGTTCAGAAAATGTGATATACTCGATCAACCAAGCCCTGAACTACGTATTCATGCATCGTTGAACATCTTAGCAGGTCCATTGAGCCGACAGGATTTTACTCATTACTTTACACGCAACTACAGGCCAGTTTAGAACATGTGATCTTCCCGATAGACCAAGTCCTGAACGATGTGTCCGTGCATGGTTGAACATCTCAGCTAGTCCACTGAGCCGATAGGATTTCACTCATTACTTTTACAAGCTACTACAAGGCTGTTCTGTTCTCCAAAACGTCCTGGAGTTGCGAATATGCGTCCGTCAAGTCCTAAATGCCGTACATCACTAAAGATCCCAGCAGTTCCATCGAGCTGGTAGGATAAGCTACAGTGGACCCTCCATGCGTTGATGTTCTAAGACTCGATATCGAATCGTTGAAACAAATGACGCCAAACTAAAATATTTTCACGTTACTCTGACTGATTGTCCTTTCGAACAATTTTCCAAAAACTTCTGTTCCACATCTCAATATCGACTGTATTACATCTCTTCAAAACGTCCTGGATCTCAGATTATTTCAATACCACCATTACTTGCACTAGCCATTGCAGGCCTCTAAGGATAGCTAAAATATCCTGGAAGTCGTATTGTTTGATGTAATCATCCAAGTCCGTTATACGCCTCAATATAAAAGTGCTATGCTCGCAAGGCTAACTGGAGACCACTTGGACATCTTATGTTCATGGAAATGAGGATCCTATGCTTTTTGAACTGGATTTTGTACATACTGACGATGAGGACATTGCAAAAGTCATGATTGATCTAGTATATACTTTGAGCTCGAGCTCCAGAAAATTGGGTTCACATTATTCCTACTGGATGTATTGAGTATATGCCGAAGATAGGAATATTGCAAAAGATTGATCTGCTAAATACCTTGATCTGGAGTCGAGCATGTTTTGGAGTACCTTGAACATCTCGAATTCAAGAGAATTTGCGCATCAGAGTGCGCATAGTGCGCATCAGAGTGTAAAATAAACGAAATTTTTTGGTGAAGTCCACCTTTCTTCACTTGTCAGTTCACTTCTACGCACATTCATAGTCGGCTCTGAACTGTCAATATTCGGCATTTGTCATTGAATATTTATGCACATTTTACAAATCAATAAATTATCTGAAATCTGAACATTTATTTCATGAGTTAAGTAATTCATCACATAGAACTGAATCCGATTTGCATCCGCGAGGCACTTTCAACGCTACACTCAGTCAAATGAATGAGTTGGTGGAGCAGTCATCTGACTATGTCATTCTATGTTTTGAATAATCATGCGATGTTTGTCAAAATTCGGACTGAAGTTGCTTCATGAAGATGAATATTTTTAGCTCTGGTGTGCATACGCTTTTTGAACCAGGTTGGGTACATATCGATGTTGAGAACATTGCAAAACGCCTTGATTGTTCGGTAGATGCTTTTGTTAACCTTGGAAACGTTTTGGAGTACCTTGAACATAATATATTCGAGAAAATTTGATTCAAATGATGCCTACTGGACTGGATTGGGTATATGCCGATGATGAAGACATTGCATAAGCCTCGGTTGATCTGGTAGATACCGTGGGCTGAAATCGAGAACGTTTTGGAGAACCTTGAGCATCTCGTATTCCTGAAAATTTATCACTGTATCAACGATCAAGATGACTAAACTTGATTGAGTGTTTAGATTTATTAAACAATGTGATAAAGGATCCAAATATTTCAGATTATTTGCATGCACATCCAATCTGGACATATATGACCCAAACCGTCCCGAAACGGTTAAGGAGGTTCAATATTGTCAAATTTATTGTTATGTTATCAACGGTTGCCACTTTATCTTAGGGAACGTCCACAATTACATCACGCTAATAGTGGGAGAGAGTTTCTAAAAGTGTGACTACTCATATACATTTTTTTCTGGAGATTTCATAAAAAAAGCGGGACAATGAAGAGAAGTGGGATTGAAAATGGTTGATTTTTGCGTGACAAATTTCCTGGACATTCTCTTGATGCACTTCTTACTTCCCAGGAACCTCAACCAGTCACAATTGATGATCAATATACATTTTCTATGTATAATAACTTTGGTCTATACGAGACGAGCCAACCTTGGGCTGAAAGTCTCACTAATAAAGACAAATAACATAACAAATAACTAACCCTTGCCTCCCACTATTATGTTTCTAGTGAAGCACGTATGTTTATTGGATTTATTCAGAATCCTTAAATCTTATACGATTTAGAAGAATCTTTGAAACTTTGAATATCTCATATTCATGGAAATCGGGTTTCCGCAGTGCGCATATGCTGATTATGCCTGGGGAATATATCGAAGCTGAGGACATTGGTCCGAATTCGAAAACATTTAGGAGAATGATTAATTAGGGGGTCTTAGGGGAAATGCTACAAGGTTAAAAGACTATTATTCTTCCATTTACTTCCACTATTACTTTTTATGTATCAACAAACAGATGCGTATTTCGTTTCCTACTTGGAAACTTCTTCAGTCGATAACAAACACTGAAGAAGTTCCCAAGTAGGAAACGAAATACGCATCTGTTTGTTGATACATAAAAAGTAATAGTGGAAGTAAATGGAAGAATAATAGTCTTTTAACCATTTAGGAGAACTTTAAATATCGTATATTCATCTAATTCGGGTTTTCATCGTTCACATATGGTCAGTTCATTTGATTGGATAGAAACTGAGGCTGAAAACATTGCAATGATCACGTTTTAATTAGTAAATGGTCTAGACTGGGACTGGGTATTGGAGCACTTTGAATATCTATCTATCAGGTATTCGTAGTGCGCATACGCTTATTAAAGCTAATTGGGTAGGAACAAATATGCATATATGAACGTTTCAGAGAACCTTGAATAAATCATATCCATGAACATCGGTTTTTCGTAGTGCTCATATGCTCATTGAACCTGTTTGGGTAAGGTACACTGGGGGAAGTGGAACTGGAAGTATGAAAATCGACTCGAAAAATTGTTATTGTACACACTTTACAGCTTTTACCACACCATTCATTGTGCAAGAATATACTTTGATGCCCACACTAATACTATATTAAAGTTGATTTTTCCATTCAAAAAATCCAATTTTATTTGCACTAATTGTCCCTAGTACATAACTTTTGATAGAAAAAACATACACCTGAGATTTTCGGACACAATGCACAACCCGACCAGTTAGTCATAACAAAATGTTATCACAATTATATCAATATGTGCTATAAATAACAAAACTTGCAATAATTTTGTTATAAATTCTCTCTCCAACATGGAGGAAAGAGAATTTCAAGATCGTCATAACATGATTATAACATAATGTGTTATGTTTATTTTCGCCAGAAAAAAATTGCCTACATTTTTGGTAGATAGGAATTGGAAAAAAACGAAGGTACCACCGCAGACAGACGTTTAAGCTCATACATTTGAATTCGATTTTCTTGTGTAAATTTTCAAATCTAAATACGTTGGAATTGCATAGCACGCTAGCGCCGCCTATACAACTTATTGCTACATGAAAACTGACGTTTTGCCGATCGCCTTCTATCTCACCCACGTTTGCCACCCACCGAACCATGGAAGCAAAACAGAAATACTCAACAAAGATCTCCCCGCACGGCCGCAACAATCTTTTTTATCTAAACGACTTTACAATCGACTTAAACAAGGTAGCTAAGCAAATCACTTTACTTGCAGTTCTTGCCAGCATATAGTAAAGAAATTGTGAAGCAACGTGTATGCTGTTACCATCTTTTCGGAACATCTCGTTGGATATTTTACCTAGATCCTTGCTTTCACATGCGTTTTTTTTATTTTGGCGATTGTGCATGGTCCGAAAATTGTAGATTTTTTTCATTGCAAAACCAACGAATAGTCCAGTCAATTAGGCCATGGAAAAGGATTTAAAAATCAAAAATGAAGTAACTCGTCATGAGTAACATATATCATCTCTGGCGTGCTGAGCATTTTTCGATTCATTTTTCAACAGCGCGTGTGTGCGTGATCATGCATTTTTATGAAGAGTCTCATCCAGCAGATCCGATCAAGAAACTAAAATATTTTGATGAATTAAAAATCAAAACAAAACGGCAAATAACGTTTGCCGGGTTTGCCGTTTTGACATGTGGCGCCATCTCTTCGCTTATTGCCACTTGGAAATCCGACGGCCATGTTTTTTACACAAGTTAGCGAGTCGAACTTGAACGTCTGTCTGCGGTACCACCTTCAGTATAACTTTATCCTACAATCAAAGTTGAACCAGCTGGACAAAGTTAATGAATTGCCTATATTTTGGATAATCATTAGAGTGGAGCGCAGTTGTATGGAAAAATGCAAACTTCGTCCGATCAAGTGAGATCAAGGTTTTTCTAAATCGTTTTGGGACCCCAATCAACTGTGCAAAATATGGGCTCGATTGGTTGCAACCTCGCATGCCGCATCGCGTTTCAAATTTACATGGAGATTAGTATGGGAAAACGTACTTTTTCACATTTTTGCTCTTAGCAGCTTCAATTTATCATCAATCACGTGACTCAATACGTTAGCTTATAGTCTGGAAGATGCCGAAAGACTAGAAGGTACGTAGCTGGAAGGTCAACAGAAAATGTTATTACGTTTCGAAAATTGATAGTTTAAACCATATGCAAGAAATCAATGTTTCTGCCAGCACTACCAGACAACCTATGGTTATCGGAGGGAAAAACCCATCTTCCTTCTTGTCGGGTTTTTTTCTTTATAAAATAATTCTGGATAGCTCCCATTAGCTCTAAAGCCCTATAAGATCAATTATTTTGAAATAACACTCAGTTAAATTATTGGTCAACGTAGTACCGCAGTGTTGGCAGAATAAACGATTTTTTGCATATGGTTTGAACACTCAATGTTCGAAGCGTTATAACTTTTTTCGTGAACGTTCCAGCAACGTGCCTTCTTCAGAAAAGTTTTTCGGCATCCTTTGGGTTATACTTTAACGCAATGTGCCACTTGGTTTACAATGAACTGAAACCTCTAGTAGTAGAAATGCAAAAATATACGTTCTCCCATACTAATTTCCATACAAACTTCAAACGCGATGCGGAAAGCGAGGCAGCAACCAATCGGTCCCAAATTCTGCACAGTTGTTCAGGACCCAGAAAGGCTTCGAAAAACCATTGATTTGAAAAAATGACCATGACGCCCCACTCTAATAATCATAATCTTTTCAAGAACATAATTTGTTATAGTATAGGCGATTTTCACCTCTATTTATGTAACACAACGTGTTATATTTTTGTTCAGTAAATAACACTACAGGTATGTTCCGCTTTTATCAACACAGTCCATGAGTTTCAGTTGATAAAATCGGAACAGTGACAAAATCGGAATAATTTTCTTAGACGATTTTTTTAAGCTATAATTTTAGCAAAAATGATTTATTGCTGGTAAATGTGAGATTTTAAGGTTCTAACATTTTTAAATGCTAAGGGACTGTCCATAAACCACGCGAACATGCTAGTGGATGGCAAGGGTTAGTGAACAGGCATAGGAAATATATATTTATCGTCAATGGTGACTGGTTGAGGTTCCGGACAAGTAAGGAGTGCATCAAGGGAACGTCCATAAATGATGTTACGAAAAATTAACCATTGTTAATCCCTCCTCCATTCGTTGTCCCACTTTTTGTATGAAATTTTATATAAATTGATATGAGTAGTCACACTTTTAGAAACCCTCTCCCTCCCTCTCCTCCGCGTGACGTAATTTATGAACGTTCTCCAAGATAAGGTGGAATCTATTGATAACTTAACAATAAATTTGAAAATATTTGACCTCCTTAACCCTTTCAGGACGGATGGGTCATATATGCCCAGCATTTGGTCCCCAAATGTTTGTATTCATTTGGTCCCATTAGGTCCACAGTTTCTTCAGCAAAAATTTTCATTAGGATGTCGGCTACCCAGGAAAAATATTGGAGGTCAAGTTTGACTATACCCTGAAGACCTTGGGAAGATTTTGCTTCTGACAGCTTGCAGATGAATCTGAAATATTTTGATCTTATACCACATTTTTTAATTTAACCAAGTTTAGGCATCTTGATCATTGAGACAGTGATCAGTTTTCTGCAATACGAGATGCTCAAGGTTCTCCTAAACGTTTTCGAATTCAGCCCACGGTATCTACCAAATCAATCAAGGCTTATGCAAAGTCATCATCGTCGTCATATACCCAATCCAGTCTAATAGGAACATGCGCATCATTTAAATCCAGGTTTCTCAATGATGTTCAAGGTATTCCAAAACGTTCCCAAGTTCAACCCAATGTATCTACCGGACAACCAAGGCTTCATGCTTCCTCAACATCGATATGTACCCAACATGGTTCAATAAGCATGTGCGCACCATGCAAACTCAATTATCTTGAATTTGAGATGTTCAAGGTACTCCAAAACATTCTCGAGTTCAGCTCAAGGTATCTACCAGGTCAATCAATCAAAGTTTTTGCAATGTCTTTGGCATAAACTTAATATATCCAATAGGAATAATGTAAACACAATTTTCTGGAATACGAGGTGTTCACGGTTAGATCCGGTCCGGTCTAGAATATTTTCGTTTGGGAAACATTCTAGATTCCCTGGGCATAGCGTTCCCTTTGTACTTGGCTCACAAGATACATACTCATGCAATGGCGGGCATAGAAACGCTTTCAATTCATAACTGAGGAAATGCTAATAGAATACTAAGTTGAAAAGCCGGCCAAGTTCCAGTTGTAATGTTGAGCCATAGCAAAAGAAGAAGAAGAAGGTCCTTCAAAATGATCTTGAGTTAAGATCAAGATATCTATTAGATGCATAATAATTAAGGAGGTGTTTGTGTCGAGAAATTTAGCTGCGGACTTTTTTGTTGAGGCGTATAACGGACTTGGATGATTGCATAAAACAATACGACTTCCAGAATATTTTAGCCAACCGTAAAGGCCTGCAATGGCTAGAACAAGTGATGATTGACGTCATATAAACTAAATGGCATCACTAGGGTATCATATCTAACATCATTCATAAGTTGGATCATTGGATAGGTCAAAGCCGTTTTGAAAATTCGGTAGTGCAATGATCTGATATTCATGACGTTTTGAAGAGATGTAATAAAGTCGGTATGTATTCATTTGTTCCAACGATTCGATATCGAGTCTTAGAACATCAACATGGAGGGAATATTTTAAGCTCTTTTTAATGGAACGGTTGAACATGGAGGGTCCACTGTAGCTTGTAAAAGAATTAAGTGATATCCTACCAGCTCGATGAAACTGCTGGAATGTTTGTGATGTTATGCACGGATATATCATTTATGACTTGGTTGAACGGGTAGATCATATGTTCGGAACTCCAGGACATTTTAGAGAACAGAAAAGAAAAGTAGCTTGTAAAAGTAATAAGTACCATTCTATCGGCTCGACGGACCTGCTGGGATGTATTACACAGGTACATCTTTCAGGACTTGGTTGAGCAACTAGATCACATGTTCTGTACTCAAGGACGTTTTGAACAACCGAAAAGGCCTGTAGTAGCTTGTAAAAATAATGAGTGGAATACTATCGGCTAAATGGATGGCTAAATCGGCATGGATACATCGTCCAGGGCTTGGTTGATCGGGTATATCACATGTTCTGAGCTGATTTGAACTCAAGGATGAGAATCTAAAAGGCCTATAGTTGCATGTAAAAATAATGAGTGAAATCTTATCGGCTCAATGTACCTGCTAAGATGTTCAAAGATGCACGAATACGTCGTTCAAGGCTTGGTTGATCGGGTATATTACATGTTCTGAACTCCAGGGCGTTTTGGAGACCCTGAAATAGTTTACGTTTATTCAAAACTCGATCAATTTATGTCTTATGATCACATAGATATTTTTGGACATAAATCCCAGATTAGGAGATTTTGTTTGTAGACATATTTCCAAATGCACTCGAGGATATGTACTCCAGAACAGTTTGGACGGCCTAGAACATCCGAAATTTTTCTCGACGATTTTTCGGTTATCTCAGAACAACAGATAACAATGTAATCATTCGTCCTGAAGTAATAGAGTGCAAATAAACCCGCATCTTGTCTCTTTTATTTCGATGGGGAGAAGTCGGTGAAAAGAAACCTTATCTTGTTAGTTACGGCTTTTTTACTGCTAGTGCTTGAAATATTATAAATACAACCAGACACTAAACCAAGTTATTAAATTTTAAAAGCAAAATCTAAAATAATGATTGAATTTTCTTGTTGATAAAAACGGAATAATTTTGTTGACGAAATCGGAGCGTGATAAAACCGGAGCGTGACAAAATCGGAACGTGATAAAATCGGAACATATCTGTATATGTGTTAAATATTTTTGTTAAAACTAGAAGAGATTTTGTTACAATTTTTGTTATTTTAATTTTTAACTACTAATGGTGCATGTTTTGCAACAACCGCTGTTATAAAAAATTGCTGTAACAGAAAAACAAGCTCTGGTATGAATCTGTTACCATCAACTGCTCGGGAATATAAGCTAAACTTTCCATCGATGTATTAATATTCAAAATCGGTGGTTGCAAACCTGGCAGAAAAATAGTTTTTAAAAATAAATCCAAGATGACGGCCAAATTCAACATGGCTGCTTATATTTTTATTATTGAAAGTTGAGGATACACTCTTCCTCTTTCCAATGATATGCTGATCTCAATGATCGGTTGAGAAATGTTGGAGTTATGACAGTTTTGGTGAGTCAAGAATTAACAAAAATCGAGGGGTCCATTAAAATGATTTCGTGTATAGCTAACGAGGAGTTCATCTTTCTGAAGAATTTAACTCGAATCCTTAACATACTCGCCGAAAGCTTTCGAAGGAATATGAATTTAGGCATTTTTAACCTTTTGTCTGTGCTTTGGGGTCAATATGACCCCAGGCCACTTTGAGTGGCTGCGGAAGTTCGAAAGCCTTCTTCCAAGCAGCTTGAAGGCCTTCTTACAAGATGCTCGGAAGCCTCCTGGGCACTTCAGAAGCCTCCTTTCAAGTAATTAGGTTGCCTCCTTTCAAGAGGCTCGTAAGCCTTCTTTTAAGAGGCTCGGAAGCCTCCTTTTAAGAGGCATGGAAACCTCCTTTCAAGAGATGCGGTAGCCTCCTTTCAGGAGGCTCGGAAGCCTTTTTCAAGAGGCTCAGAAGCCTCCTTTCAAGTGGCTGAAAAGCCTCTTTCCAAGAAGCTCGGAAGCCTATTTTCAAGAGGATCGGAAGCCTCCTTTCAAGAGGCTCAAAAATCCCTTTTAAGAGGCCCAAAAGCCTCCTTTCAAGAGGCTCGGAAGCCTCCCTTTCAAGAAGCTCAAAAGACTTCTTTTCTAGAGGCTTAAAAGCCTCCTTTTCTAGAGGCTCAAAAGCCTCCTTTTCTAGAGGCTCAAAAACCTCTTTTCAAGAGGCTCGGAAGCCTCCTTTCAATATATTTTCAAGAGCCTTGGAAGCCTCCTTTCAATATCTTTTCAAGAGGCTCGGAAGCCTCTTTTGAAGAGGCTCAGAAGCCTACTTTCAAGAGCCTCAGAAGTCTTCTTTCAAGAGGCTCAAAAACCTCCTTCCAGGCTCAGAAGCCTCCTTCCAAGAGGCTCGGAAGCCTCAATTCAAGAGGCTCAAAAGCATCCTTTCAAGAGGCTCAAAAGCCTCCTTCTAAGAGGCTCGGAAGCGTCATTTCAAGAGGCTCGGAAGACTCCTTTCAAGAGGCTCGGAAGCCTTCTTTCAAGAGGCTCGGAAGCCTTACAAGAGGCTCGGAAATCTCCTTTCAAGAGGCTCAAAATCCTCCTTTTCTAGAGGCTCGGAAGCCTCCTTTCAAGAGGCTCAAAAATCCCTTTCGAGAGACTCAAAAGCATCCTTTCCAAAAAAGGTTTTAAAGTGTTCTTTCAAGAGGCTCAAAATCCTCCTTTTCTAGAGGCTCAAAATCCTCTTTTCAAGAGGCTCTTATCAAGAGGCTCGGAAAACTCCTTTCAACATCCTTTTAAGAGGCTGTGAAGCCTTCTTCCAAAAGGCTCGGAAGCCTTCCTCCAAAAGGCTCGGAAGCCTTCCTCCAAAAGGCTCGGAAGCCTTCCTCCAAAAGGCTTGGAAGCCTTCTTCCAAAAGGCTTGGAAGCCTTCTTTCAAAAGGCTCGGAAGCCTTCTTTCAAAAGGCTCGGAAGCCTTCTTTCAAGAGGCTCGGAAGCCTCTTTTCAAGAGGCTCGGAAGCCTCTTTTCAAGAGGTTTGGAAGTCTCTTTTCAAGATCCTTTCAAGAGGCTCAAAAACCTCCTTCCAGGCTCAGAAACCTCATTTCAATAGGCTCAAAAGTCTCCTTCCAAAAGGCTCGGAAGGCTCCTTTCAAGAGGGTAGGAAGCCACATTTCAAGAGACTTTTTTTTTAGACTTAAAAGCATCCTTTCAAGAGGCTCAAAAGCCTCCTTCCAAGAGGCTCGTTTTTTCAAGAGGCTCAGAATCCTTCTTTCAAAGGCTCAGAAGTCTACTTTCAAGTGGTTCGGAAACTTTCTTTCAAGGGGCTTGGAAGCGTCGGAGGAAAGGATGCAAAGGAAGCCTCCTTTTCAGTGGCTCAAAAACCGCCTTCAAAAGGCTCGGAAGCCTCTCTACAAGAGGCTCAGAAGCTTCTAATGAAGAGGCGAGGAAGTCTACTTCAAAGGGATTCAAAAGCTTAAAGGAGCTTCCCTTCAAAGGGCTCGGTATTATTCTTTCAAAAGGATTTGAAGCCTAATTTCGAGAGGGGGTACCTCAATTAATGCAAAAGTTCCAAGCGGTACCTCTCAAGAAAAAGGTTGAGAACCGCTGGTCTACCAGATCAACCACAACTGGTATCAAACCGAAATAAACCCAGCGTGTCCATACAAGTCTTTAGAGCCCTTGCGTATAATATGCAGTTCAAATTAGTTCAATGCCGATGTTCTAGGTTCTCCAAATTGTTCTGGAGTACAGATCAAATGGTCTACCAGGTCAACCGCCCTTGGTATCAAATCGAAATCAACCCAGCATGCCCATACAAGTCCCCAGAGTCCTTGTGTATTATATGTAGTTTAAATAAGTTCAATGCGGATGTTCTAGGTTCTCCAAATTGTTCTGGAGTTCAGTTAAATAGCTAACTGGTCAATCACCCTTGGAATCAAACCGGAATCAACCCAGCATGTCCATACAAGTCCCTAGAGTCCTGCGTAATATATGCAGTTCACATAAGTTTAATGCAGATATTCTAGGTTCTACAAATTGTTCAAGAGTACAGATTAATTGGTCTACCAGATCAACCACAACCGGTATCAAACCGAAATCAACCAAGTATGTCCATACAAGTCCCCAGGAGAACCTAGACCATCGGCATTGAATTAATTTGAACTGCACAGAGGCGTCGCGTGGTCAATTCTTCAACCTGTGCACCGAGCGGTGTATTTTGGTTTTCAGTTGTTTGATATACATAGCTGCCAGGTTATCAGCATTAAAATTACGAGTAAGCACGCGCCGGTGATAATTTTTTAAATTATATTTGTATTAGAAAAAAGTAAAGCATTCAATGATGTAAATTCTGACGAGTTGATAATTGTTCGTGCTTCCCGTATCAAAGTTAAATATTTTAGGGACCTGAAATGATACATCCAATATGAACGATGTATCTTCAACCGTGTTTCCCATATGTTTCATCTATCTGCTTCTAAGCTACATCTAATTTATCGAATTAAACTCAAACTAAACTAAAAGTGAAAGTGGGTTTAATTGAAAAACAAACCTATCTGGGGAATCATAATGCTTTTCAATATGACATATAAGACAGCTATTCAATGAAACGGTATGTTTAAATTTTAATTCAAGTTATTTCATAGAATGAGACAAGTCTTAATAATTATGTGTTCATAAAATTGAAATAAATGATTAGACAGGTAATACACATTTGTTATTAGCATGCCATAAATATCAGAAAAATGGAGTCTCTACAATAAAGCTTATACAGATATGTTCCGTTTTTATCAACACGGTCCGTGAGTTTCAGTTGATAAAATCGGAACATACATTGATACATTCGGATATGTACTCCAGAATAGTTTGGACGGCCTAGGACATTCGAAAAAATATTTCAACGATTTTCCAGTTATATCAGAACGCTACATAACAATGTTATCCTTCGTCCTGAAGTAATAAAGGGCAGACAAACCCGCAGCTTATCACTTTTATTTCGATGAGGGAAGTCGGTGAAAAAATCCTCTCTTGTTAGTTACGGTATTATTACCGTTAGTGCTTCAAATTTTATAAATACAACATTTAACCAAAAACTAACCCAAGTTTGTTTTAAAATAAACTAAGGCTAAATCTCTAAAAAAATGATTGAATTTTCTGGTTGATATAACGGAATTATTTTTGTTGACGAAATCGGAGCGTGATAAAATCGGAACGTGATTAAATCGGAACATATCTGTAATCTAAACTTTACTCAATTATTAATAATTCTATTTTAGTTTATTCTTTTGATTTTTTCGAAGGGCTGTTTTCATACCACGTGGACAGATGTTAAACAATTTTAGATGTGTACTTCCCTCCATCAGCGTACACATCTGATCCTGCAATTTTTCATTAATTTGTGTTAACCATGGACATTTTTCCTACTCCTCTACCCGATAAGTTGTCCACATGGAATACGAATAGCTTTTGGATATTGGATTTGATGGAAAAAATCATCATAAGCCATAATCCCAATCAATATGAAATATTAAAACGCTTGTGATCCAATGTGCTTATTCAAAACCGGACGTTCGCCATGGAACGCTTTGAGAGAGCAGAAAATTCATTCACCGCCTCTTTTCTTGTTCTATTTTGTTCCGATTGCGCGCTCTTCAACCAAGCGCGCATGCGCTGTTTGAAGCGGTATGGGTAGGTACCTACTCGGTTAGGCACCCAACCGATGTGCTTTTCTGCATCGGCACCAAACCGTGCACTGCAAACGATGAACGCTTTGGCTACCTATACATCGCCGATTGCGGTTAAAGCGGATGACCTACACATACAAAATAATGCGTGTATGATGCATGGCAAACCGTTCTCTGCTGAAAGTGCACGTGTTGGACATGTGGCGGTGCGTCGTCGTTCCGGTATCGTGGAGTAAAATATAACGCGCCCCCATCGTTGCATTTCGGGTGCCTCATATCACATATCGCCTGCAAAAATTCCGTTCAGATTTTACGATTATGTATTCATACTCAATCGTTAAATTTGTACTGAACATATGACAAATGCACATAATCCAAGTATTTGTATAAGAATGACAAGAAATCTATTGAGAGTTGAAATGTTAGGGACAAAATTGCTACCTGTGCAGTGCACAGGTTGCACATGCGGACGCGACGCCTCTGGAACTGCATATAATACGCAAGGGCTCTAAAGACTTGTATGGACATGCTGGGTTGATTTCGGTTTGATACCAGTTGTGGTTGCTCTGGTAGACCAATTAATCTGTACTCCAGAGCAATTTGGAGAACCTAGAACATCTGCATTAAACTTATTAGAACTACATATATTACGTACGGGCTCTAGGGACTTGTACGGGCATGCTGGGTTGATTTCGGTTTGATACCAAGGGCGGTTGACCTGGTAGACCATTTGATCTGTACTCCACAACAATTTGGAGAACCTAGAACATCTCGGAATTTTCCCAATCAATCAACTAACGCCGGTAACCAGGTCGAAAACTGAAAAATGCGGCACATGAGCACCGCGAATGCAAAAAAAAAGTTCTGATTGGGTCGTCCAGTGTAATTTATGTGGGAAATAAACAGACCCGACCAGAATGAATGACCGATTCCCAACCTCTGAAATCGGCACAGAAATTAGAATGCAAATCTACAAGCCCTTCAATTTTCCTCACTGAGGATAATCTTGATAATCTTGAGGCTAAACAGGACTTATATTTTAGATCAGTATCGTAACAATAATTTAACAGTTGCAACAAAGTTTCCTTACAGACACCGCTACGATTTTTCTTCAGAAATACTTCTAAAAACGTTTCTTCAAAAAACTTCAGCAACGATCCTGAAAGAATTTTAAAAAAAGTCGCGTTCACTTGCTGTTCAGAAGTAATTTTCTCTTCGATAATTTCCAGACTTTTCTCAAAAACTCTCTCTAGAAAATCATGAGTTTTCAAAAAACAGAATACGTCCTGGCATTCATTCACTTATTCTGTCGAGAGTTTCCAAGAAAACCTTAAGAATTCCTCCAAATAGAATATTTTCTGGAGTTTCTCCACTTAATTAGTGCATAAAAGTTTTATTTCAAGTCCTCTGAATTACTTAAAAATAAAATCAAACAAGTTGATCATGGAGTTCTGGAGAATCATGAATAATGTTTCATGGACTTTTCTATAGATTCTCTTCCTCCGAGAGGATAAACAATCTTTCCCCGAGGGCGTGAATAGTTTATTGTGATGAATGGAAAAAAGTTCTCTTGAATTAAATCAGATTTGAAGATATTGGAATTAAACATTGTTGATAGAATTGAATATTTGTCTCATAGGTAGGTGAAACTGTTTAGAAGTTCTCTCTGAACAAACATCCCAGTATCACTTCAATGCTGATTAAATATGTATCAAATAGCATCGAAATGATCAAAAAATCAATAATATACCTAATTAGATTGACTAGTTCTAATTCATCTTATATGTATAGGCAGGTGCCTATCTTTCGTTTATCTTTCTCTTACACCAAGATGTCGTCATTACAAGCATCAAAAATCCATTACGCATTTCAGATAACCTTCCTCAAACCATTGTTGCCCTTATACTTACTGTGGTATGTAGGGAGCCTTCGTTGAATTCTTCAGATGCCGCTGAAGCGTGGTATGAATGTTTGGCGGGATCAGTCTGTTGACAGGTTTGGACTGTAGGGACGAGACAGCAAACGGAAAAGAAATTAGACAAAAATGTTAAATCTCAATTAGCTAGAAAGAATGTGCTCCGTCGCCGCTTCACGGCTTGTGTCGTCACCGACCGGCCGCAGTATACCGGTGGGTGATGTGCTGCGGTGGGTGTACCGTTTTGGCGTTCAAAATCAAAATTGGGTGGCTATTTTTCGCCCATATGGCTCGTTTTAATTTCGTTTTCCACCCGAGAGACTATGAATGACAAAACACTACCCGTGCCAAGTAGAAGATGTGACGATCCGGAGCGGAAATACCTTAGGAGGCGGTGTGTTGTTCGTTTCGGCAGCAAAATAAACACACATTTTTGAATCTCTTTTTTATATGAGTGTATTGAAAAATTCTTCTTTTCTCGAATTTCCAACAACCACTAACTATATCTTAAATGATCCGGTAAAGACACGTAAATACAATAAATACACGATGAAATTTTGTTTAAAAAAACAGATAAGCAATAACAGTTTTAAGTCTGTGTCTAGAACCTTCACGAGAAAATCTTTTTTGTTTTTGTTTTTCAATAGGTAAAGGAAACTCGGCTGCTACGCGGAACGCAACTTCTGAATTTTCCATGAAGAATAGTATGATTTAAATACCCTAATTCTATGAACATCTAATAATTATATATTGCAGTTTATGATGATATTTGTTTGAATTTTTTTAATTTTTCAATAATTATTCATTGAAAATTTCAAAGAATTTCTCAAAAAAATCTATATTTTAAAGGAGCGTATACATTCCAATTAGATTGTTTCCGCTGTTGGTGTTTCTGCTCGTTGTTGGTCGGTGGACTTTTGTCCCCCTTGAGTAATTGGCCACCAGGGTCGTGGGAGGTGAATTTCGACAGTTGTTAGATGAAAATGAAAATGCGAAAATTTACGAGAGGAAGCATGCTTCAAATAGTGGCGCCGGTCGGTCCGATTCATTCAAAGCTTTTTCTCCCCTCTCGTATTGCGGCTTTCCACCGGGCGGGGACAGATGATGCGACATATGATGTACGGTTTATTTGGTTTTTCGTTGACGTCCGCAGCGACTGCGTGACATTGGTGACGTTCTAACTTTTTGCACGAACATAAATAGGAAATCATGCTGTCGTGAACACAAGCATTATATTCTATCATAAATTTCGTTCCGTTTTTTTGCCGACTATGTACTTTATCAACTAGTTTTTTTAGTAGTCTGTGCCAATTCACTATAATTTTGACAGATATGATCGCAAGATGCATTTGACTAGGAATCCGCTCCCATTTTCTCCTTTAAAAATTGGCTGAACGATCATTGCGGTTAAGAGTTTTTATCAAAACAGTGTTCTGATAGGGTTGAAATAACAAGCAGTAAATAATAAGGTTCCCCCAAACCTACGCGATGTAACTGTCGCCTAGCAACTGTTGTTGCGATTCTATCCCCAAGTCGCTTAAACTTGAATTGTTCTACTTTTATTTGTATTTGCATTAATTTATTCTTAATATAGAAAAACGCATTCTGATCTCAAAATTAATATTATTTCTAGTCTCAAAACACAGGGGTGACATTGCGCATCCCCGAATTGATACGAGTTGACCTTGCAAAATGTCATGCAAAAGTGCTGTCGATTCCAAATGCGATGATTTTGGCTTCGAAACGCTTAACATCACTTGACCCATGCAATGGACAAATCGAGAAAAATTGGACAAATTTGTGCAACGCAAAAACTTTGACTCAATTTTTTTGTGGATATCGAAAAAAAAACTTGAAGGGTAAAATGACGCACTATGAATTTAATTAACATTCAGACAGGATTTATACTATCAAATTTGGCGTTGCGTCACAGACGATGTATCTTCGTAATGCTTCGGCTTGCGGTTACACTCTGTTAGTTAAAATAAGCCTACAGTCAACCTGCAAAAAAAGCAAAACTTCCGCATTAGTTTCCATCTCTCGGAAACCGGATGTGCGCAGGAAACCTTTTTTGCGAAGATTTTCTCTTTCAACCGTCCGATTAAACATTGCCACTTTATAATGACCGGCATCCATTTATTCATTCATTCATTAATTCAAAGTCAACTGGCGCGAATAAGCCGCTAAGGTCCGTCACAAAAAAAGGTGACTCTTGTTGATGACAAATTTTGCGCTTCGTCCGAGCGTATCGTGTTGATGTTGCTGTTGTTGCCGCACCACACTCACTGTATCGCTATTTCTTGTTTTTATTTTCTTCTTACTTCCATATTTCCATGCATAAAAACGCTAATCCACCGCGTTGATAAATATTGCGCCTGCGTTCGGCCACGCGTGAAGTGTGTCTACTCCCCCGCCATCAGCTTTGATAGACTATCCACCGAATTCAAAATAAGCAAACACATTTGATTGAGCCACTTCCAGTGATATTCGGCTTATCTTGGGCGTCAAATAAAAAGAAAATTATGTTGATCATTTCTTGGATTAAATATTTTCATTACAATCTCTTGAAAACAGCTTCGGTCAACTATAAAAGATCAATGATACTTTGGGCAAAATATTTGTATTTATTGCAGTAAATCTATATTGTGATTTAAATTCAAAACTTCATCGATTACGAAATTATCAAGTGTTTGATCTTCATTTGGGATAAAAGGGCGGTTCAATGACGTGACAATCATATAAGGACAGTCACCACAGTAATTCGTTACGCGTTGGTGGCTGATTACTAGACGGAATCGTCCAGTAATGTGGACAGCTCTAAACGAGTCATTCACAGCACAGAACTGCGAACGACTAGCCGGTCAGCACTACAGGCGCTCTGATTGTCTCACCGACAACTTCATGAAGCGAAATCAACGGGGGTGAGAGATGTGATTATTATCATTAGTGCGACTGCCTACATATATGGCGATTATGGTGAGATCAGCTTGATAAAACATCTATTAGCTATGACGAGCACGGATCGCCATTTGGCGTTGGATTTGATACGGCTCAAAGAAGCCCGCGTACCGTAAACTCGGCATGGGTTGTCATTGAGGGAGACAAGTTATGTGAATTCTAAAAACTTTTTGCTAATCTGAAGATATCAAGCCTACATATTTGGTTTTCACTGACATGTCTTAGTCAAAATTAAAAAAAGATACACATCATAATACTTTTATTAACGAAAAGGATAATATTGACTTGAACTTGAAACGGAGATTTCGGTCTTCATTGAATTGATGGAATGAATAGCAAAGCTAATTTGAAATTCCGATTAGCAAAATAGTTGGTGCAGAGATGATGCCGAACATTGAATAAGTTATTGGCAAATGAGTCAAATTCTGATTAAATAATCGGTTCCATCTTTGAACTGATCCGGATGAATCTGTTTTGTGAAGCAATTCTTCCTCAAATTACCATTAACTCTGACTGCTGAGAGAAGAAATAGAAGAAGATGGCCCAGAATGCATTCCTTAAACTTTTCCGAAATAAAAATATCAGAGAAAAACAATACATTTTGCTCGACATTTTGTTGTAACATTGCCATTCGAAACAAAAAATGCACTATAGATTTTGTAGATCTTATCATAGAAATACATTGGAATGTATTTTATTAACCAATTACTGAATTGTAAATGAAGTTTTCTCAAGAGAATATACGGGTTGTTAAGTATCGTAGCAATATTGAATTTGAGATTTTTCCATACAACACAGTGTATGCAGAGGTGCATCCACGTACCAAGTGGTGGGTAGGGCAAATAGGAAAAATTACTACAGTAATATCCCGATTTTATCACCCTCTTGGTAAATTTTGGGATGATAAAACGGCAGCAAAATAAATTTTTCATAAAAAATTAGAAATTTTCAACAAACAATTAGGAAATTATCAATAAAGAAATCTGGGTATGAGCAATAGATAAATATAAAATTTTCACAAATAAAACAAAATTTCCACAAGCAATTAAGAAGTTCCACAGAACAAAAATAAATAAGCACTTTTAAAAGCAAAAATAGCAATTATAAAAGAAGAATTTTACATAAAGAAATCAAAATGTTCCACGAAAAAAATAAATCAATGTTAGCAATAAACAATAACAAAATTTTCTACAAAATAAATATTTTTTTTTAATAAAAATTTTCCACAAAATAATCAATAAAGAGCAATAAAAAAATAAGAAAATTTCCATAAAAAATACAAGAAAGCAATAATGCTGATGAAATTTTACATGAACTTTAAACGCTTTTAAAGAAGGGGTCATCTATGGAAAAAAGCACAGTTTGATTGCTTTTTATATTTCTTTATGGAAATTTTCTTATTTTTTTATTGCTCTTTATTGATCATTTTGTGGAATTTTTTTAATTTTTTATGGAATAAATATATTTATTTTGTGGAAATTTTTGTAATTTTTTATTGCTAATATTGATTTATTTATTGAAATTTTGTATTTTTTTCGTGGAACATTTTTATTTCTTTATGCAAAATTCTTCTTTTATAATTGCGATTTTTTTCTTTTAAAAGTGCTTATTTATTTTTGTTTTGTGGAAAATTCTTAATTGTTTATGGAAATTTTGTTTTTTTTGGTGGAAATTTTATATTTATTTATTGCTCATACCCAGATTTCTTTATTGGCAGTTTTCTAATTTTTAAGGGGAGTTTTTATTTTAGTCGGGTAAAAGTTTTTTTAATTTCCGTGGATTCGAATCCCATCGAAGGGAAAGTGGTCACCTCCAATACATTTTTCAAATCATTATCTTCCACATAATGTACATATTCACATATGAGTTTTCATAACATTGTAAATTAAGGTCTGAGGGAAGCTCTCTCGCGGTAGAGCGCTAATTTCGTACTAAAATGTCTATAACTCGGAACTGGAAACGAATTTCGCTTATCCCAACTGACAATCTCTTTGAAATTTATCAAGGAATGTTCCTACAAAATTTCATGGACCTACTATTTCCCAAATTTGAATTAAGCTCTAAATACTGAACAATTGTACAACTGAAATTTTCGCTTCTCAGTACCTCTCTCCGATGATTTGAGGCACAAAGGAACCGAATTTCGCAAAACCCAACTGACAAAAGTTTTGAATTTTTCCAACGATCATTTTGATGTAATAAAAAGTATATGTCACCGCAATAAATTTTGCAGGAAGCTCTTTTTACTTCAACCAAGTTTTTTAAATTCCATACAAAAGTTACCATTTCGGGAGAGCAGCCAACAGCATGGCGCACGGCAGGAAAGGAGCGATGAGAGCGATAGAAAGTCCGTCAACTTTGTATCTAGCGTGACACTATAAAAAAGCGTATTCCTATTTGTGAACACGAGGATACCAAATATATGAATTGAAATCAAATATAGGAATGAGATGAGATAAACAATAGAAAATAAATAAAACAAATAAGACAAATAAAACAAATAATACAAATAAGACAAATAAAGCAAATAAGACAAATAAGACAAACTCTTACGGAAGTCCCTACAGGTATTCCTCCAGAAGTTCCTCCGAGAATTCCTCCGGGAATTCCTCCGGAAGTTCCTCCGGGAATTCCTCCAGGAATTCCTCTAGAAGTTCCTCCAGGAATTCCTCCTGAAGTTCTTTCAGGAATTCCTCCTGAAGTTCTTTCAGGAATTCCTCCAGAAGTTCCTCCAGGAAATCCCCCGGTAGTTCCTCAAGGAATTTCTGCGGAAGTTACTCCAGTAATTCCTCCAGAAGTTACTCCAGGAATTCCTCCGAAAGTTCCGCCAAGCATTCCTCCGGAAGTTCCTCCAGGATTTCCTCTGGAAGTTCCTCCAGGATTTCCTCCGGAAGTTCCTCCAGAAATTCCATCGGAAGTTACTCCAGGAATTCCTTCGGAAGTTCCTCCCAGAATTCCTAGGGAAGTTCATCTAGGAATTTCTCTGAAAGTTTATTTGAAAATTCTTTCGGAAGTTCCTCCACATATTTCTTCTGAAGTTTATCCAGAAATTCTTCCGGAAGTTTCTCCAGAAATTCCTTCGGAAGAAATTTTTGATAATTCCTTCGGAAGTTCCTCCTGGAATTCCTGAGGAAGTTCCTCCAGGATTTCCTAGGGAAGTTCCTCCAGAAATTTCTCCGGAAGTTTATCCAAAAATTCTTCAGAAAGTTCCTCCAGAAATTCCTTCGGAAGTTCTTCCAGGAATTCCTAAGGAAGTTCCTCCAGGAATTCCTTCGGAATGTTCTTCCAGGAATTCCTCCGGAATGTTCTTCCAGGAATTCTTCGGATGTTCCTCCAGGAATTCCTTCGGAAGTTCCTCCAGGAATTCCTTCGGAAGATACTCCAGGAATTCCTTCAGAAGTTCTTCCAGGATTTTTTTCGGAAGTCCTTCCAGGAATTCTTTCGGAAGTTCCTCCAGGAATTTCTTCGGAAGTTCCTCCCGGAATTCCTTCGGAAGGTTATCCAGAAATTCTTTCGGAAGTTCCTCCAGAAATTCTTTTGAAAGTTCCTCCAGAAATTATTTTGGAAGTTCCTCAAGGAATACCTTCGGAAGTTCCTCCAGAAATGCCTTCGGAAGTTCCTCCAGGAATTCTTTCGGAAGTTCCTCCAGGAATTCCTTCGGAAGTTCCTCCAGGAATTCTTCCGGAAGTTCCTCCAGAAATTCCTTCGGAAGTTCCTCCAGGAATTCCTTCGGAAGTTCCTCCAGAAATTCTTTCGGAAGTTCCTCCAGAAAATTCCTCCAGAGCTTCCGACCGAATTCCTGGAGGAACTTCTGTTTGTCTTATTTGTCTTATTTGTCTTATTTGTCTTATTTGTCTTATTTGTCTTATTTGTCTTATTTGTCTTATTTGTCTTATTTGTCTTATTTGTCTCATTTGTCTTATTTGTCTTATTTGTCTTATTTGTCTTATTTGTTTTATTTGTCTTATTTGTCTTATTTGTCTTATTTGTCTTATTTGTCTTATTTGTCTTATTTGTCTTATTTGTCTTATTTGTCTTATTTGTCTTATTTGTCTTATTTGTCTTATTTGTCTTATTTGTCTTATTTGTCTTATTTGTCTTATTTGTCTTATTTGTCTTATTTGTCTTATTTGTCTTATTTGTCTTATTTGTCTTATTTGTCTTATTTGTCTTATTTGTCTTATTTGTCTTATTTGTCTTATTTGTCTTATTTGTCTTATTTGTCTTATTTGTCTTATTTGTCTTATTTGTCTTATTTGTCTTATTTGTCTTATTTGTCTTATTTGTCTTATTTGTCTTATTTGTCTTATTTGTCTTATTTGTCTTATTTGTCTTATTTGTCTTATTTGTCTTATTTGTCTTATTTGTCTTATTTGTCTTATTTGTCTTATTTGTCTTATTTGTCTTATTTGTCTTATTTGTCTTATTTGTCTTATTTGTCTTATTTGTCTTATTTGTCTTATTTGTCTTATTTGTCTTATTTGTATATTTGTGTTATTTGTCTTATTTGTCTTATTTGTCTTATTTGTCTTATTTGTCTTATTTGTCTTATTTGTCTTATTTGTCTTATTTGTATTATTTGTCTTACTTACACCAGCACCACTGTTATCACCCAAATACTTTTCAAAGCTTGTGTGGAAACCTTGTACAGAAATCATCTCACGATATTTTCTAATGTTGTTCTAGAAACGGCTCATGTTTTCATTTTCCAAAACCAGCTGGAGTTTGTTTATTTTGATTCCCTCATTGCGTGATTGGTCGGCGCTGCTGCTGTTCTCTCGCCGAACCACTGCATGAGTGATAAATTTCTTCTCCATTGTTGCCAATTCCTTTTGTTCTCCGTTTGCGGCAAATTCTCAAGCAATTGTAAATTGCATAATGATGAAATAATTTTGGCGACACTGACAGCGTCATTCTGGCAGGCTGAATTGGACAATTTTCTCTCTCAGAGAGTGCTACCACGTGCTTTTTTAACGGAAAACCCTTCCCTCAGACCTTAAGGTCCAAGTCGGGTGGTTTAATCCCCGGAATATAGGCAATTAACTTTGATTGAACCAAATATTGTTTTTTCAATTGACCTTTCTTTGTTTTATTCGCTCAATCGATTATTTATTTTGTTTAAGGTCAACTATCCCAAAGAACCCATTTTTTGACGCTTCAAGGCTCCGTCAGACGTTGCAAGCAAATCACTCGTGCGAGCGAATGATTTCTGAGAGCACTCGCAATTGCAGTCACACGTAGCCAGAGCTTAAAATATTCATCTTCATGAAGCAACTTCGGTCCGAATTTTGACAAACATCGCACGAATATTCAAAACATAGAATGACATAGTCAGACGACTACTCCACGAACTCATTCATTCGACTGTCACTGAGTGTGTTTACTATGTGCAGAAAAAAACATAATTAGCATTGTTTATGTTGATGTTTACCGCTGAAAGTGCCTCGCGGATGAAAATCGGATACAGTCCTGTGTGATAAATCACTTTACTCATTTGAAACGTGTTCAGATTTCAGATAATTTATTAATTTGTAAAATGTGTATAAATATTCAATGACTAATATTCAACTGAATATTGACTGTCCAGAGCCGACTATGAATGTGTCGGAAGTGAACTGACAAATGACACTAAAAATTTTCGAGCAGTTTTTTACTTCAAGCAAATGACAGATTTACTCTCATGCAAATATAAACAAAAACGAAAAACGTGTTTTTCGGCCACAAAATCTAATTTCATTCCTATTTTTGCAGTGCAACACTGCCACCTGAAAACGTTTTCACTTTTGCGAGCGAAAAATTTGCTAGTGCTGCACTAGCAAGCGCAATTTCGTTTCTGCGAGTTGAAAATTTTTAATGCTTAGCAGTCACACATTGCAAGCGAGCGTTTGCTTACGAGTTGTCATTTGTTTGCATGCAATCACTTTCAGTGTAGTCAGACAGGCAAATTTTTGACAGTTGTCACTTTCTGCGAGCAAAATGCTCGTTGCGAGTGATTTGCTTGCAACGTCTGAGGGCACCTTAAGTATTTTTGAAATTTGAAACAGAAAATCGAAAAAGTGCTGTTTTTATTTGGCCTAACATTCGCCCGATTTTAAACAAACATCGGGTGAATGTTTCATGTCGGTTCATACGTGCAGCACTTTTTCGGTTTTTGTTTTCGATTTTTTAAATAGTTAGAGCCTCCAAAAAATATGGGTTCTTCGGGAAAGTAGACCTTAAATAAGCCAAAGAATCGACTCAGACAATAAAACGAGATACAATTTTTGACGGGAAAGGTCAATTAGCATGATTGTACGTTTCGTAGTTGTTAGTTGCTTTTTTATTCAAAACAATGGTTAAAGGATAGGGAGAGAAAAATCAATTCGATTATCTTTGCTACAAGAGGAATCGCATTGGAAAGCGACTAAATATTTTATTCTACTTTGCTACTTCAAGAAAAAACTGAAAAAAAATGCGCGCACTCAATGTGCTTCGCTTGCTATGCGAAAGCATATATTCATCACGTAGACTAGGGTCGCTTTTTATGCGTTTTTTACGTGACTATTTTTACGTAGATTTTTTAACATGTTTTTTTCGCCGGTTTTCAAAAAGGTTGTGGTTTCGGGAACAACAGTCACGTTTTTTGGAACGTTCTAGAAAACGTGACTGATGTTCCCGAATCTATGACTAAATCACAGAGTATTTTAGCTGGTTCACGAACTTGGGAACGGAAATCGTATGATCGTCAAATCTAGACCAACATTTGAAAAGGGCGTAACAGCCAAAATGTATTCCTTCTGATTCTTTGTCCATATATGTAGCTATTTATGTAGACGAAGAATCCGAAGGTATAAATTTTGGCTGTTACGCCCTTTTAAAATGTTGGTCTAGAAATAATCTTTTGAAATGTTTAGAACTCCTAGGGCTCGAGATTGTATGCGAGCTTAAGGATGTTCGTGATTTCTTCGATTTCAATAAATCCTTCCAGGTTTCTACAAAACATTTTCTCGGGGACTTCTCATAATTTAAAATAATATTACGTTGTTCTGCCTAATATTTTATGATATTTTTGTAGACATAGACATCAAATCTACCACACAGTATTGAAACTAAAATAATTACCTAGATGATGTCTTCTCACCACGATCATGGGTAGGACCAAGATGAATACACAGCTAGGTGTTTCAATCTGCCCAGTTTATGGACGAGAAGAAGGCGGGGGTGAAAAATTCATTTTCAGTGCAAAACATAAACAAACCGGCTGGCTCTTCCATACTAAAATCCAAGATGGCTGAATCGTCAATTTGGCAGATTGGAACACCTAGTGGTGTATTCATCTTGGGTAGGACAATGCCTACTTGTCCTACCAACTTCCGGCGCCACTGATTGTATGGTAAATATATTTGAGACACAACCGACCAAAATGTTTAAACTTTCTTCTGGAAAGAAATTCTCTACTCATCTCGCGGATTTTGCATAAGTGTTTCGGCTTATGGAAACAGCCGACTCTTTTTTAGCCCTTCAAATAGGAGTTTGATGAAATACAAACAATGATATGACAGATTACTGGTAGAGTGATTCAAATTTTGACTTTTTTGTTTCCCGATGTTTGAAGGATCACATTTGCCGTTTTAATAGGGCACTGCACGGAAAAAGCTCTTTCTCTTTCGTTCTGCATACATTTTGACGTTTACTGGCCTTGTTGTTTTTTAATTTCTTTGCAGCGAGAAAGAGACAAAGCAGTCCGTGCAGTGCCCTATAATCCTCCTAAATTTTTAGCTAACTTGGATTTAATTTGAGTGAACACGCGCAGTTTGAAGTTTGTATGAAAATTACTATGAAAACAGTAACTTTTATGGAAAACCGTTCCCCTACACTGAGGAAAATGGACGTATGATTTTCAATCAAACGCCTTATGAAAATTTGCCACAAGGAGTCGGTATGAATTTCAATATGTTGCCTTATGAATGATGATTTTCATTTTAAAAAAGTGAAGTGCGGCAGACTGCATATAAGAAGCACTGTTCGTGGAATAATCAGTCGAATATTCATAAGGCGCCAGTTATGAATTTCGATAGTCCAGTTCGCTGAGTGTACGCTTCACATTGAGCTCTAAAAACATATGAATATGATTGCATCGGCAACATAGGATTTTTTACAAGGAAACATGCAGTGTTTGTTGCGAAACGATTTGACGCTTGCAAGAAAAAAATATTAAGGAAATAATAATTACGTGAAAGATTAACATCAATATCAATAATGATCATTTTTGTTTGCTTCATAAATTTGCTTCCAAACGACAAATCGCTTCGCAACAACGACTGCCTTCCAGCTTAAGGAGTGTTCTATATAGTCAATGTGTTGAATACATTTAAATTACCGTTTAAGAATCGGAGGGCAAAAAAGTCAAATTTTGAATCACTCTAATGACCAGTGCTACTGGCAGGTGCCTTGCTACAATAGATGATAGTATCATCATCATCACCATCATTATCACAACCGACCAAAATTTTCAAAATACAATAGTTTGAACTGTATTTTTATTGTAAACAGATTTAATAGATTTAACGCTCAACAATAAAATTTAAGGGAAAATAATGCATATTGCAGATTCTGGTGACAGGAGTCAAATATTTTTATTTGGTTAAGGGGAATTAAAGGAATTTTACAAAAGTTTTAAATAATTAAATCTCGCGCTTAGTTTCATAGGAGCGTAACTGTATTGATCGATTTCTCTTAATTGATTTTATATTCTGTTAATAACTGTTAATAATTGTTTTAAAAGCTACAACCGTGATTATTGATTCTGGCCCAAGATACAGTCATCCTTTATCGCACCAAACCATTAAATCATCGACAAACTAGCGAAATTCGCTACAATAATAAAAAGAAAACATCGACGAGGAGAAATCTATCAATACAGTTACGCCCCTATGAAACTAAGCGCGAGAAATCTTTTTTACTTAAATGATTAAAAAACAATTGCAACCATTGTCACATTAGGGAAATATGTAGACGTATCGCTTATATTGTATATACAGTGAACTCTCCCTTACTCGATATTATGGTCCCCATCGAGTTAGGGTGGTATTATTTTCATTTTTTCTCAAAATATCAGATACTGTTCATAACATGTAGAAATATGGTTTAATACTATGTTCACACTACGACCTGAATAACATGTTATTCAAATTATCGACAAAAGAAAGCTCATAAAGAAACCGGAATAACATGTTACAAGGCCGTACTGCGAACAGGTCATTTGTCTGAATGACATTTGGTCGAACTCCATTTGGGTAAATCCCGTTTGGATGAATAGTATCAATTGTTTCCTTATTGAGTGAAGGGAGAAGTGAGATGTTCAAAACGAACTGAAAAGTTAGAAAAGATATGTGCGAATTGAGTACATGGTAGTTCTGTCAAATGGAAGTAAGTACTTCAGTGAGATGTGTGCAGTAACAAATGAGAATTGCGAAATCAGTAGTGGAAAGTGAAAAATGAGAAGTGAGAAGCAAAAGTTGCGAAGTGAAAAGTAGGAAGTGAGCAATGATAATTGGGATTTGAGAAGCGAGTTGTTGAGAAGTGAGTGATGAAATATAATACAGAAAGAAGGAAAAAGGAATAAGGAATAAGAAAGAAAGACAAAGGAAGAAATAAGAGGAAAAAAGTTGGAGGAAGAGGGAAAAAAGAAAAGAAAAAAGAAAAAATAAAGAGTAAAGGAAAAGGAAGAAAGAAGAAAGTAAAAGGAAGAGGGAGTAAGGAAGAAGAAATAAGGAAATGAGTAAAAGATGAAGAAAGTAGAAGAAGAAGAAAGAAAACAGAAAGAGGAATGGAGGAAATTGGAAAGAATAAGGATTAATTTCACAATTTTCAATTCTCCTATCTCATTGCTTCTCACTCCTCGGTTCTCAGTTCTCACTTCTCATTTCTTACTTTCCCTTTTCAATCTTACTTCTCACTTTCACTTTTCATTTCTCACTCCTCACTTTGAATTTATTCTCATTTTTCAGATTTCACTTATCACTTTTCGCTGCTCATCACTCACGTTTCACTTCTTACTTCTCAATTCCCACTTCTCACTTCTCACTTCATTCCAAGGAAAAAATAATGAGAAAGAAGGAAGAAAGTAGAAGGAATAGAGAAGAAAGAAGAAGAAGAAATAAGGAAAAGGATCAAGGAAAAGGAAAAGGAAAGAATGTAGAAGGAAGAAGGAATAAAAAAGACGGAAGCTCCCTTAGCATTTTACACACCTCTCTTTTCAGTTCTCAATTCTCACTTCTTGCTTTTCATTTCTTACTTCTCACTTCTTACTACATATTCATCACTTTTCACTTTCCTCCTCAAAACTTTCCTCTTCTCACTTTTCATTACTCACAATCTAAGTTTATTTTTAACTATTCGGCCAAACGACATTCGGTCAAACGGAATTCGGCCAAATGACCCAAATGACATCGTGCATATGAACCGTTTCTGACTGCGATGTGAAAATGCATTGGAAAATTTCTTAGACTTTGAGAATATCGAGTAAGGGACGCATCGAGTTACGGACGGAACGCAGTATGCTAGATTGAAGGGACTTTGAATTTCATCGAGTAAGGGAAAATATCGAGATCCGAACATCAAGTTAGAGAGAGTTCTCTGTATGTGACTATTAAATAAACTATATACTTATTATGTAGTTATCTTCTTCTTCTTCTTCTTCTTAATGGCATCCCGACCAGTTAGTCATAACAAAATTTTATCACAATTATATCAATGTGTGTTACAAATAACAAAACTTGCAATAATTCTGTTATAAATTCTCTGCCAAAGATGGAGGAAAGAAAGTTTCATGATCGTCATAACATGATTATAACATAATGTGTTATGTTTATTTCTACCGAAAAAAAATTGCCTACATTTTTGGTAGATAGGAATTGGAAAAAAAACGAAGGTACCACCTACAGTATAACTCGAACCTACATTCAAAGTTGAGCCAGCTGGACAAAGTTAATTGCCTACATTATGGATAATCAGAATCTTTTCAAGAACATAATTTGTTATAGTACAAGCTATTTTCACCACTTTTCATGTAACACAACGAGTTATATTTTTGTTCAATAAATAACATATTTAGTAATGTTTTTGTTAAAACTAGAAGAGATTTTGTTACAATTTTTGTTATTTTAACTACTAATGGTACATGTTTTATAACAGCCGCTGTTATGAAAAACTACTGTAACAGAATAACAAGGTCTGATATAAATCTGTTACTATCTACTGGTCGGGATTACATACCCATACCCACACTGGGACAGAGCTGCCTCGCAGCTTAGTGTTCCTTCAGGCACATCCACAGTTATTAACAGCGAGATTTCTAAGCCAAGTTACCATTTTTGCATTCACATATCATGGGTAGGGTGGCTCAAAAAACACTTTTTTAATTTTTTTGGTTGGCCGCACTCTTCGGTTCTATTTGAAGCCCTGATGCTCTGGACAAAATTTTAGCCAAATCGGTCAATGTTTGGGCGGTGCTTAACTCGTTGGAAGTTTATATGGAAAAATGTATGCAGAAACATCCAAAAACAGTGATTTCCAGTTGGACGGCACAATTTACGATCAAGAATCATGATATTCATTCAGTTCTTGTAGAATTAAATACAGAATGTTATGCTGAAAACCGCGATAAGATTAGAGTTTATTGGGCAAAGATATTAGCATTTTACTGGAGTGTTGTAAAGGTGAATTTATTTCTTTTCAAAGGTAAAAGAAAAGAAATTTGCTCAAACCCCACTTCAGAGAAATGCTAATAACTTAGCCGAGCAAACTTTGATCTTCTTGCGGTTTTCTGCACAACATTCTGTATTAAATTCTTCAAGATCTGAATGAGTATCATAGTTCTTTATCTTAAGTTGTGTCGTCCAAGTGCAATTCACTGTTTTTGGATGTTTCTGCATACATTTTTGCATATAAACTTCCAACGAGTTTAGCACCGCCCAAACGTTGACCGATTTGGCTGAAATTTTGTCCAGAGCATCAAGGCATCAAATAGAACCGAATAAGAAGGCGGCCCATCAAAAAATTGAAAAAAGTTTTCCCCATACTAATTTGAGCCACCCTAATCATGAGGCTAACACGATACTTTTATGCCCGGAAATTGTCTAGACCGACACCGGGAATCGAACCCAGCCACCCTCAGCATGGTCTTGCTTTGTAGCCGCTTATATGGTGAATCAATTTTCCATACTATTGTGCCAATGGTACATTTTTATCCGGGTTACTCAACGTTATGGCTTCCAATTGATGGTACGCCACCAGGAGTTTATTGTGGGGAGTAGGCATTGAATTGTGTCACAGCTTATCTGTCGAAAAACATTTAAAGGCGCGTTGAATTTCTTGAAAATACAATTTTTGTCTTTGTGCCTTCAGAATAATTTCGTACCAACGGAGACAAGCCAGCCTCGGACATAAAGACATAAGACATAAAAAAAATTCGTTGAAATGAAATATTTAGTTGCTTACCATGGCAGCTTCATATAAATTACCCTCTCAACCAACCTATTGTTCCTTTCCCGTTGCACTTACTGATATGCAAAGGATTCCTCGGGCTCTTGTAGCAATGAGTGTCGAACTTATTTTCCTCCTCTAATCCTTAATTGACTGTCAGGATGTAGTCAGCATCGTGATTGGACTTGAAATCATGAAACCTCAATGCATGTCCACAGTGAGAACAGCTTTATTATCCTTAGTTGAAAAGTAGGCCAAGTTTCAATTGTAGAATGGATGTAGTGGAATGTAGAGCCATAGAAGAAGAAGAAGACGACGAGCAAGAAGAACGTATGAAGAAATAAAAATTATCCGGAATATTGATGTTAACTTAATTCACTCAGAACGAAGTTCGCGTTTGCTCTCAGATGGGCAAAACTTTTGTCTTCAAGCCTCACGGTAGGTTCTACGATCGGGCATAACGTGACGATGCAGGATGATTACTTAAAATTACTCGAGGCACCTCCTGCCTTATCACTCAATTCAGTTGTAATTTATCGAGATTTCCTTTCAGTTCTGTGGCCTAAAGCTTAATTTGAAAGAAGAACGCTTCTTTCATACGGGGTAATATATTCGTAGTCAACTTCAATAAAAGAATAAAAATACACCTGAAACTTTCCGGATACCAATTGAAGTAATTGGAATGAGTATAATTAGCAATCCTGGTAAGTATTATGTGACTAGCAAGCCTCCTGCGAAACGCGGGACGTCTATCTGGATTGCGTCACTGGCTTGAAGGTGGATTTTGGCCCAAAAAAAATTAGAAAAATATTTTTAAGGCTGTATGAATGGTGATAAATTTGTAAAATGAAGTTGAAAAATGCAGCGTCCCGCGAAACAGGACGTCTAGTCACATTAGGTAAGTAAAAAGTGAAGAAATAAAAAAATACAAAAGTGAGGAAATAGAAGTCATAGTCCAATTACTGAAGACAGAAGCTGACAAAAATTGTTTAGGTACATTATTCCAAACAATACCAAGGGGGCTTGTAGAGGTAGGGAATGACACGGAAGTAACGTACAACTGTCATTTGGATTATTTCACGCTTGCTAAACTGAAATAATAAAAATGCCAATAAGGATTGCTGACGTTGAATCATCTTTCTCTTTCAAGCGCATAGGAAAGTTAGGATTAGTTTGCATCGGGAAACGTTTCCCGATGAAAACAAATCTTATCCTTCCTTTGCGCTTGAAAGAGAAAGATGAATAAACGTCAGCAAGCTCTGTTATGCGTTGTTTCCTTATTGAGAGGTGTACCCTTGAAAACGCGAGTACTTTTAAATTTGGATTTCGTGAGGAGTGTCCTTAAAGTATCATGATTCTCACCCCAAGTTAGTAAAATTTAGAAGCTGTTTTGCGAATGTTATTGATATATGAGCATGTTATTAATAATGGAACAGATACCCTAACTAATTTAAAGTACGAAAAAAAGCAAATTATGCCAAATGGACCGGCAAATAACTTGACCGAAGCACAATTCGAAAGAGTTTCTTCTGTTATTATTGCAACTGGAACAATCAAATTAATTACGAAATCTGCTGTGATTCATCGTTATAACAATCATTTTCATTATGATCCAAAAGCGTAAAGCTGTATATTTTATGCACATCTGTACCACGAACAAATCGCGTGATTCAGAGGATTGACGTTGAATTTATGACGGTTTCGATAAACGAAAGCGTCATAATTTCTACGATTTGTTTCACCTTGCTTTCAAAAAATGTTTGGTGCAGCAATGTACTTGTTCATTCTATCAGTAAATAAAATGGATACAATTAAAAAGAATTTTTGACTGTAAAAAAGGGTAAAGAGCATTAAATCTAATAAGCAAAAAGTGAGGAAGAATATAGCGGAAATTGGGTAAAATTTACCAAGGAAATTCGAAAGAAGAATTTTAAAAACATGTCTCATCGTAATTCGGAAGATTTTTGAACAAATTTCAGTAGAAATTTGAATGAATTTCCTGTGTAAATAAAGAGGAATCTCCAGAGGAAATTCAAAGGAATTTCTCATGAAAACTCAGAGGAATCTCCTTTGAGAAAAATTGATGGAATTTTCATTAAAAATTTGGAGGAATTCCCCAAAAAATGAATATTTTGCGAAATTTCGGAAAAATATACAGATAATCATGGAAATTTGGAGAAATGTTCCTTAAATAAATGAAATGGAATAAATAAAACAAATGCGAAGGATTTTGCTAAGGAAATTTAGAGAAATTTTGCAAGAAAATTCCAAGGAATTTCCCGAGGAAATTCAAAGGGAAGTTCCCCTCTCAAAATTAGGAGGAATTTGTCGCACAAAATTCGGAAGAACTTCCCGTGAAAATTATTGAAAAAAAACAAATCCCGTGACAATATAAATAACGAATGGATGGCCCGATTTGGAAGATTTCCTCACTAACCGATTTATCTTCCCAAGTAACATTTTAAGGTTTATAACACTCTTGAAGATCATAGTTTACTTTACAAGAATGTTATAAAACCAGTATAAAACCAAAATGTTGCTAGGGTTGGGATCAACAGTGTTCATGTATATATACATTTGACTGGGGACAGTTGGAAAATTGTCCAAATTACAACGTTTTTATAAGTTCTGAAGGAAGCCATCAGCTCGAATTGAAATCTATGTAGAGTGCGACGCTGCAATTAAACAAACAATATACAGTTTAAAAAAAATATGCGAGCGAGATAGGGCTGGTTCGTCGAGTACCTACATAATAAAGATAAACCCCAACCTTCAGGAGTTAGAAGTCTCCGAAAGTTTTGGTTACACGTCGTTAAATGTTAAATGCATTTCTTACAGGATATTGTCTATTCACCCATTTGCAAACCATTACTCATACTTTCGAAGTGATAATCGACTGGAACAAAGCAAATTTCAAAAGCAATTTCCATACAGTCAAGCACAGCATAAACAATAGCCCAACTCGCAAAACTTCTTCGCAAGTAGGTATCTTAACTTATGTCCATAATTTTGCCCGTCGAAACTGGTTTCGTCGTGGATCATCAAACCAAATTTACACAAAACATGAGCGCCTCCACGTTTACGGCCTCATCCACTTCGGGGAGCAGCTATTTCTGCCCGAAGGCGTGTGTAAAATTGCGAACGACAGCGCCGCGCACTCACTTTTAAACACTGATAATTTCTCTAATTGAGCAGCCTCAGCAAAACAAACGGCCAGTTTGAACCCTCGGACAGGGGAAACCGGCGCGCGGATCCAGCGGTAAATGTTTGGAATTTATTCAGATGAAAGTAAAACTGCGTGCTTCTTTCTCCTCGTTTCGCCGTCGATTGACGGCCGGGTTGTGTATATGACTGATGATGACGCTCCGGACGAGAGGATGAGGTTAATGGAAACCGGGTCCGCCCATTTACGCGAGGAACTTCATAAGTGGACAGCGCTCCGTCTATCATAAAACTGCACATACTTCAATCAATGTGGTGATGCTTCGAGGCTCCGCGATGGGCTCTTTAGTTTCAGTGAAAGGTATCCCTCCCTAATTTCCAATCGTTTAACGTCATATTGGCAAAGTGACGGACGACTGGGGGATGGAGAAGCTTGAAGTGATACGAACGAGACGGCTCGGGAAGTCCCAGTGTCGATGACCGGAAGCGCTACAACAGCCAGAGTTGTTCAGTTCGCTTTATGTGACCTAATGCTCGTGACTTAACTCCATAGCAGTGGAAGAGTTTATCTACCATAAACGTGCTCTACTTATCCGGACGAGAATTTTCATTGTATCGGGTTCAATGGTAGGTAATTGTAGTGGTTTGATAGTTCGTGGTTAAAAGACTCGTCGCTGTAAAAACTGTTGCCACCACCGACGGCCCTTTTACGGCGAAGTGTTTAGCATTGAAACTCCCATGAAATTTAATTACTGCGAGCGTACTTACGACCTGGTAACTCGTCAGTTCATTGTGATGTTACATAAGTATGGGAGAATTAATACGACCGAGCTACTGTTCGGTAGCAAGGGGTTGCAGTGTCGTGTAGATTGTAGATAATTGTACAGAGTTGAGTCGTCAACTTGAATTGAGGTCATTTTATGTTTTCTTAGTGAAAAGTTCTGATTGCAAAAAGAACAATGTATAACTTTTGGAATGAATAAACATTAAGGTGTTTATTTAGTTTTAACTTTCATCGGTGATGTGCCACAGGTTTATATTTGGTATAGTGCTTAGGACTCAAACAACTCGGAACAATTCTTAATAAGTTGAACCGCTGATCTTCTGGCTATCTGAACCACCATTGCATTGATTTAGCTGCCGTAAGTTACTATGAACAAAATATTATAAATTAAATTTGTCGTCAGAATCGTCTTAGCCTTGGATTTAACCCTCATTTTGTGGAAAGTTGCTACACTGTTCGCTGTAGTAGCAGGTTCTTGACACACCGAACATTCAGTAAGGAAAGTGGCATTCCCAAAGATTCGACCTAACGGGGAATTTGTTTCCCGTGGCTATGAACGACATATTTTAAAAACCTCACAGTCGGCATTTCAATGTCTTCCTCCGAAAGTGTTAAGGTCCCGGTTTCTAGGTGCTGAAGCCAGATCGCATGTCCTGCGACCCGATTCACTGATCATCCGACCCTAAACAAAAAATACGAGAAAGGCAAAAAGTTACTGGAGTGTGTAAATCTTTGGAGTGTCTATCGATTTCAACCTTCCTTTCATTTCAACGTCGCTAACCTTTTTGCACATCACCACACCAACATCCCCACTAAAAACTAACAATCGCAGGTTTCGTTTCTAGGTTTTACATGAGCCACCATTAACAGAAGGTTATTATACCGGATTGAAATCACGTGTATCGTCCGAAAGAACCGAATGCCGACAAAGCCTACGTAATGTTCATTTTTAAACCTGGAGATAAAAAAGGAAGTATTAATAACTAGCGAAAGAAACCCAGCTTTGCCCGGGTGTTGCAAATGTCACAATGAACTATTTGCAGCACCGCACTTTTGATCAATTTCCGTGCGTTTGTTTTGTTTTCCTCAACAGCTGACCCAAAATTGTATTCTAATGATTTTTTACATTTCCTCGTTAAATTCATCAACTTTTTGTATACCTATACAAAACTTGCGGATCCCAAAACGAATTGATAAGGGAATAAAACTTGCAAATTGGCCAACCCGCCCGCAAGTTAAATCGTCAGGAAGCAAATCTCAACTCATTTATTCTTTTATTTTATATTCTTTTACATTTCATAAATATAATTCATTGATGTTGTACACATTTCATAAAAATAAATAATAGTCATGTTTACACAGCGTTTGATTGAGCTGGAGAGATCATCAAATCGCCGTTCAATTTAAATTATAAAAAAAAATCAAATCTATCCATTTTAACATCATGTGTGCTTCCATTCTATCTCCATTCATCAACTTAATTTATTTTCTTAAATTTTACCAAATGTGAGCAAATTAGTTAAGGTCAAGTGCCAATAAAGTGAGTGAGTCAGTTGATAGGTATATTACCGTGAAGCCCCGGGTGGTCTGACCGTTTTTCAGCTGAATTATTTTTGATTTGAATCCCGTTCAAATTGATGTGAGTAAGAAGTGTGCATTCAATTAGGAATATTATATTGTATTTTTTTCTTATGATATAAATAACATTTCAGTGAGAAAAAAATGACAGAACGCTTATGAGTTGATTTCGACTGGTGACTGGCGTTTGTTGAATGATTGAGAAAATTTTAAGCTTATTCGATCCCAAAATTAAGAATTTCAGACCTTGGGATTCGTCACATTATTTAGAATTAGTTGAAAATGTGCTATACAAAACAATCTGATGCGTTTATGTCATTTTGAATATTTTTCCGAGGAAAACGGGCAGAATAAGTGGAATTGCTGAGAATAATATCAACATACGAACAGATGGAAACGATCCATCATCTTTGCATGACCAAACTGCTTATGAAAAATCCATAGCTTCTATCAATCAAATAAAAGTACATGCATGCCGTAAAGTTTTGCCAGAAACGACGCGCAGAAGTTCTACAAAACGATCAACAACATGCACAAGAAAAGCACACCGTAATAGTTCGTTATAGTTTCCAACGAGTTTATATTATATTTCCCAAAGCTAAAATCACGAGTAAAGTTGAGTAAATCGTGAAAAACTTAAATTAAGATTCGTACGGAAATTTTGCTTGGCAATTTACAACGCACATTTACGCGTACTATGCAGGACAACGTCTGCCGGGTTTACTAGTCCTTGATATATTCCAGGAATACAACTTGCTGATTCATAATTTGTTTGTGGACTTTAAAACAGCGTACGACTCAGTGAAAAAGAACGAACTGTGGCATATACTGTGAGAACAGAGCTTTCCGGCAAATCTGCTTCTTAGGCAGATTCGTGCGACGCTGGATGGGCTCAAATCGAGCGTCAGAAATTCTGGTGAGACATACGATTCGTTCGTGACGCTAGGTAAACTAAAGCGATGAACTCTCTAATCTGCTATCCAACATAGCTCTGGAATGTGCAAATAGAAGATCTGGAATGCAAAGAGTGTAGATCCCAGAGCAGTAGTGAATAAGGCGTTCGTGTATTTTAAACAGAAGCCTAATAGTATATGGCTGATCATAAATATTGTCAAAACTAAGTATCTGGTGGCTGGCAGAGAACGAGGCAATCCAATCGATTTGAGGTATATTTATTTTGACGTAGGACTACGTCTGTCTTTTCAATATTGGGGTACACTTTACGATTGCGACAATTGGGGACCGTCACGAAAATATGATAGACTTTAAACTTTAATATCTCAGCCGTTTCTCGATGGATTTTCAATTTTTTTGGACCATTCGATCAAGGATGAGTCAACGCTTCTTCGTTTTTATATGAAAATACTGATTTTTAACTATTATCGATAATTGATAAAAAGTTTAGAAATAGGTAAACCAACCAATCACGTACATGCATCACTAGCACAGACATCAAAATCAAGCAACTTGCGGGTTTGGATCTAATCCTCAGTTTGAACAAGATTTCACGCAGAGCGGACGCATCAAAGCGATCGCAGCGGAGCGGACACAGCATCACGGAGGCGCTGGTAACATTTTCAACGGAAATCCATCGCATTGGTGGTGGTCCTCGGTGTGTTGCTGCAGATCATTCAACCTCAACGAACCAGCATTTTATATGAAGAAAGGGTTGACTACAAAAATAGCACTGTTGCGATCCCGTGCCGCCAGTGGCGATGCTGAAAATTTATTACAAATTGTGGTGTCAGTTAGTTGTTGGAAAGGCGCATTGGGGAAAGAAAATTGGTTCTTCTCAGGACCAGCATTTTCTGAAAAGAAAGGTTTAATTGCGAAAATGGACTGTTTCGGTGGCATCGGCGTTAGTCGTGGAAGCTTGGTTTCTGTTAATGATTCCATCCATTCATATTCACGGGCTTAATTTATTGAATGCTTTCCGGCGCGCAGGCCATTCTGATCGGGATTCCGCAATGAGCGGTTTAACCATTTATAAGGCAGTAACTATATTGCCACCAACAAAATTTATGTTTTTCTGTTTATTTTGTCTTACCACAAGAGCTCTACTTATTATTTCCCATGTAATTGCTATATTTGCTACATAGTAACGCCCCGGATGAATTTGAGCCATAAAAAATTGAAATGTCAATTTGAGAACGGATTTTTTACAAACCGATCGTAAGTTTCGAATGGAAAAAGGATTTTCAGTTGAAATTCGTGTGTTAGATTATGACGTGATTAGCGTGAAAAATGCTTTGCCTTTCTTGTATATTTAGTTTTAAGATTTTTGACAAAATTGCTTGGGAAAAAAGTGGAAAACAAAAAAAAATCACTTATAATGCGTTTTCCAACTAAGACTAGGACTCGTGCCTTGTTTTGATTTGTTTTACGTAAAACCTATTTTTTTAAATCTTTTATTTATTTTTGTTGTTGCCTTTTCTCCTATTTGCAAGGCAGTGGCAAATAACATTCTCCGAACGGTCCGTTGTCTGCGGAATCCCGATCAAAATAGCTCGCGCGCGCCGGAAAGCAGCTTTCTTATATCTAATGAAGTTATTCCATTATCCTTGCCCCTTCATTAATCGTTATGAGTGTACATTATATTTACACACATATCAGATCACAAAGGGGCTAACGGGCATAATTTATTGAATACAAGAAAGTTGCGCACGAGCAATTTTGATCGGGATTCCGCAAAGAGCGGGTCGACAAAATTTAATGCAGCAGAGCGGACACAGCAGCACGAAGTCGTGAGTAGCAGTGGCTGAAAATTCATTCCAAATGGAGGAGACTTAACGAAAAATCATTGAGTGGCGGTCGGACAATTTCAACGTAAAGTTTGGATGCAGTTAATTATTCATTTAAACAAATTTATTGCATCATCTCCCTCCGACATGCGCTTGTGATTCTGCTACCGAAGAGCAACTTTCTCTCGTCGCCAAATGATAAATTTTGCACTTAGAAGAAAATTCTCGAATCTACCTTCCCTTGTGTAAAATAATGGTGCAGCAAAGAACCGATATATTTTCAATAATGCGATTTTTCAATCCCTAACAGCAAAAACTTAAACAAACGGCTTTTATCAGGGCCACCAATCTTTGAAAGGAATAAAAGAATAACGGAATAAAGGAATAAAGGAATATAGGAATAAAGGAATAAAGGAATATAGGAATGAAAGAATATTGGTAGGCTGACAATACGTACCGTATTTAACTGGACAGTCCCGTTATATACACACTTAATTTTTTCCACCGATCTCGGCTGTGCAAATCTCGGTTTAAGTTCGTTTGCTGGAATATCGGCTGAATGAAGATATATTTACAGTGGCTCCTTTGAGTGCCGCAGTAAACAAACTAATTTTTCAGCTGAGATATCAGCAGAAAGTCACAAACCGAGCGCTCGGCTGTGCGGATCTCGGCAAAAGAATCAAAATATACCGAGCTAAACTAAGTGTGTAGACCTTATTGGGCTGTCCCGTCGAAATCTGAAAAATCCTCGTTTTGTCCCGTTTTCCATTGATTCCTCCAAAGAGCTCCAAAATATTATTCAAACAAAATGCTATTCATTCCGTTTGGGATTTTGCATGGATCGACATTTCCGAAAGTTTTCAACAGTTAATGACAACTGGTGACAACGGGAGATTTTTTCATACACTTTCATTTCAATGACTTTTTTCTGCTTATTCCGAACTCCAAAGGCATTAAAATGGCCATTTCATCAGTTGATTGAACTGAACCAGTAACTTGGTAGGCAAGTATATTCAGAAAATCAGGTCACGCCCCAACGTCAATAAAATGAAGTGCAGGGACAGACATTCTAATTTTCAGATTAAGTTCATTTTCGATTTTTTTTCTTGCGAAGTAGCAACTGTTTTTTTTTTTCAAATTTGCTTTACCTCATATTTTTAATCGTTTGATTCTTTTCAAAACATTAAGAATCATTCAAAGTATTTCTGAATAATTCTGAATATTTTAAAATCATCCACTGTAAAAAAAACGACGATATTAAAATAATAATTTATAAATCAGCTGAACAAACTCGAGTTTAAGGCAGTTTCAAACCGAGGGAAAACTTGTTCGGATTTCGGTCCTTACGTACTTTAAGGCTAGTTTAGCGATCAGGAGCTTGTCTGAAAATTTCGCTTCCATATGAGTGCGCGGAATCTATGGGATTCCGTTGTAGGAAATTTAAAATACAATCCGGCGGAAATCTGTAAACTGTAAACCAGCCTACAAATTAGCCAGGATTTGTTTTATTGCATGAGTCCCGCCTTTTTGGAAGCAATGGACAAGATTCCTGAAAAGTGGGGCTACTTTTAGCGTCATTTTAATCAATTCCGATCAAGAAGGACTGTGACTTAATTAGATTTGACATTTATTCACATGCGCCAACCATATTTATGGAAATATTAAAAATTACATTTTATTCCTAATGTTCTTTCCTTGTTGAGAATCTTGTTATTCAACCGTCTAAGACGAGTTTAGTACTCTCCATTTAATTCCTAAACTCGTCTTAGACGGTTGAATACATTCAACTGAAAAGAACTTAAAATATTTTTTCTGATCTTGTTATTCCTATCCGCAAATTTTTCCTCACTTATATTCAATGAAAAAGGGTTTGAGCACGGGGAATGAATAATCCTACTCTATTGCTCTTTTCGTATTTGTCTCTTAGCATTTTTTTTTCTTCTTTGAATTATTTTTTCCTAATGCCCAGACCGGCTTTAGACAGGGTACTTTTTTTTTTGATATTTTCAATTGTTCAGGATTGGAAAAGTTTTTGATATTGGTCAGTAGGGGAGACTGGACATACATGATCCCCGGGGACACATGATCCCCCCTGTTTTCTAGAAAACTAATCACATTTTTATACCAGTGATATGTGCAAACAAATCCGTTAGATAGATTATTGAATCTGAATAACATTTGATATTAGTTACTTTATGTTTATGGGTCTTAGAGAGGTTTTATTATTTGAGCATTCTCAATCCTTTTTTTCTTCAAAAGAGAAAAGTTTAATAACTTTGAATATGTCCAACCAAAACGTGCCAAATTTTTACTGGACAAAGTTTTATTATTGTACAATTGAATAAATTCATTCAATTAACTATTGCTTATTTTCCATTAAATACAATACAAGCGCAATTTGAATTTCTCAATAGCCTTATTTCATTAACCAGAACAAAGTGTAGTTGAACATACTTAGTTTTGATTAGTTTTATTAAATGCATTTGAACATTATTTTCAATGAAAAAGAGTGTAAATTAGGCTTTGAAAATACTCAACAAATCACAGGGTTTAAAATCAGTATTGTTCGATCTGGTATTAATTTTTTTTCCGTTTGAACTAGGAGAAGTTTGCTTACAATCACCATTTATTTGTAAATCTTCTTGAAGAATTTTCAATAATAGGCTCATTCAACATCTTTTGGTCAGTCGTTTAAGAGAAATCGCATTTGTGTGGTTGGTAGTAGTCTGGCGATCTCGAGGGGGAGCCAATGGGTCAAATAGGGGTTAGAATGGGTCACTGTTTCAGACAGATAGAAAAAGTTGTTGAAATTTACACTAAAGTAATGCACATAAAGGGAATGCCAAAAAGAGCGTAATTTCCAAACGATATTTTATGTGTCGATCAACCATTTTTGGTATCATAACTGTATCAATCACAAAAAGAGATCCTCTTGGAAACATCATGGTTGTCATGATATGACCCCTGTCTTTTAGTGGAGTGAATGGTTAGAAAGAAAAGTGGAGCTAGTGGAGAAAATGGCCAATTTTGTTGCTATAGCAGACATTCTATCTGTCACTATTACTCTATACGAGAACTAAAATACTTGCCTTGCTTAATACCAACAATATTTAATTTTCGCCCGACTGATATTACGGCAGACTATTAAGAATTATTAGGATTTGAGGCTAGACCAATTCAACCTTTCATTAGACTTGGAAGAACCTCAACATGTTCAGCTCTTAAAGGGATCAATTTCCCCCTATATGGGGATCAAATCTCCCGCAAGTTTTGAAAATGCCAAATTTTCTATCTTTCGGCAAAATCGATTTTTCGGTAACTTTCATGAACAAATAATTGCTTCCAATGATGTTTTTTAATAGCTTATTAAATTCTTTATCAAGTTCATCAAGAAGCGTGCAAATCTGTGCATGTAACAGAAATATCCTAAACAAAAAGTAGGGATCATGTGTGTCCAGTTTCCCTAATAAAATTCTGCATCTTTAAGAGTGAATTAAAATAAAATTCCAAAATTCTTCTATTTTGTAAAAATATTTTGAATAATGCGAAATTTTTTGTCCGCGCCTTGATATATTTGTAGCTCAGTATTTCTAGATTGCTTTAAGAATAGGTCGTATGTGCAAAAGAGAGCCCCTCTTTTCTTCCTCTCTCTTTCGATTATTACAAAATTATATTAAAATTTTCATCCGATTTCTTCGCATATATCTAGAGATGATATCTTTGTCTAGCGAGCTGAAGTGAAAATGTAGCAAAAACTGCAAAACTAACTTATTTATTAGCTAAAGAGAGCGCAAGCAAAAAAAAATCTCTAACTTCTTCCACGGAAAATAAAAATTAAGCGCATAAATTTTAAAATTTCCACAGCTCATGAATTTTGTCACAAAGTTTTTTGACATGTCCCGTTTTGCAAGTGCATTTGCCCCGTTTGCTCTCGAAATGATCTGGTCAGCCTAAATATAGGAATAAAGGAATAAAGGAATAAAGAATTTAAGGAATAAAGGAATAAAGGAATAAAGGAATAAAGGAATAAAGGAATAAAGGAATAAAGGAATAAAGGAATAAAGGAATAAAGGAATAAAGAAATAAAGGAATAAAGCAATAAAGGAATAAAAGAATAAATGAATAAAGCAATAAAGTAATAAAGCAATAAAGCAATAAAGCAATAGAGGAATAAAGGAATAAAGGAATAAAGGAATAAAGGAATAAAGGAATAAGTGAATAAAGGAATAAAGGAATAAAGAATTTAAGGAATAAAGGAATAAAGGTCGTGTTTCCCGACCTTTTTGAATTACTACGTTAGAAAAAAGGCGTGAGTTCTAATAGTCGCGTGAATAAGTGATCCCAGTGTATATTTCTCATACATACAGACATTACCTCAATTCGTGATCCATTATTTTCCAGATTTTCGGGAGAGAATTTCTTTAGAACTAGAGAATATGGAAATAATCAGAGTTCTTGAGGGAAAAATTCCCCAGAAAATCCGTCGTTTTTTAAACGAAATTACTCGTAAGACCTGCCATATTGATGCAAAGATTGCTACAAACGAATAACTACAGAGGCACCTAAATGGGATGCATTTTCTCCAGGGATTGAATAGAAAAGAGAATGAAAAAAATCTCTCATCTCTGTATACATTTACGATATGTAGCATACCGCGAGAGACTTTTTCGCAACCTTTCATGATAAAGAACTGATTTGTGATCTAGATTGCTTTAAGAATAGGTCGTATCTGCAAACGAGAGATTCTCTTTGATCGCTTATTAGACTGTTCAGTTTATAAAGAGGACACGTTGTATTGTCGATGTTTTTTAAACCATCAATCTTTTTAGAAATCTGTTTTTTTTCGTTGAATATATTATCTGACCTTCTAGAAATGAATTCCAATTATCAACGAAACATTTCTAACTCAGAAATTTGAGATATTTATAAGATTTTCAATTTGCTAAAACCGTTTATATACCGTTTTCGGGTTGCTACAGGCTCTGATGTTTCTGGATATAGACAAATCAATGACAGTGTGTTTCTTTCTGATCTTCTTGATGATTTTGTTGACATCCCGATTTACATTTTTTATTATAACTGTCAATTTAGCTTATAAAAAAATGTGTTGAGAAACTTATGTTTACGCGAAATTTGAGAAGCTTTGACAATAGGCGCCATTTTGTTGGATTTAAACTGTTTTACCTCTTTTCAAAAATTACAGTTGATTGACAGTGTATTATAATATACGATAAAGCAAATTCTATCAAAATTGACCCATCTGTCTGTTTTATATCGTCATGTAAAAGTGTCCTTTCAATAAACTGAACAGTCCTTATATCGGCTAGTTTTGCATGTTTTGCAACATTTCCACTTCAGCATGATAGACAAAGCTATTGTCTTTGGATATTTGCCAAGAAATTCGAAGTAAACTTTTGTATAGTTTTGTAATAATGATCCAAAGAGTGACTCTCTTTTGCACATACGACCTATTTTCAATGCACTCTAGAAATATGGTCCACAGCGCAAAAAGAGCGAGATATCATCACTTCTCGGTGGGGGCTGCCTATCCGACTTTGTTTATTCGCACTTGTATACAAGTTTGATAAACTTGTTATCATGGCTTGTAACAATTAGAAAAAAGTTTCGCCTCTCAAAAATGGCGGTGGCGGAGCTTAAAAATTGTAGGCGGCAATCCGGAAAAAACTTGAACTTTTTTTTCGCTTTCACCGCGTAGTCCGTATTTTTTAAAATTTCTCATATATATTAAGGACAATCCTGAATTCAAAACCTAATGCACTCGCGTTTTCAGGGGCACACTACTCAAAAGAGAAACAACAAACAACTGTCGTTTTTATTATTTCACGCATGCTGCGACGCCTTCTTGAAAACGCGAGTGCATTTGATTTTGGATTCCGTGAGGATTGTCCTTAAATGAACAAATTCCAAATTTTGATTATTGTAGCTTGTAAATTTATTTTTCCGGTAGTAGTTGAGTAGCATAGCATATACCGGATAACAATTTACAAATTAATTCAGCATTCCAAAATTACTCTTTGGTGAAAAATACGAGCAACAGTATAGGTTTTGTCCGGCATTTTCTCTGGGCATGCCACTGTTTGGCCCACAGCTCTAGTGCTTGAAAGAACATTTAGTCCCATGGACATTTGGTCGGATGGACATTTGGTCGAAAGTAAATTGGAGCAAAGATTTTCTTATTCTTCTCATGGATACTCTTTCTTTCGCGTAATATTCATACAATAGGTGATGTTCTGTACGGGGGAGACTGCACTATCAACTAAACAAATAGAGACGCTGATTAGCACCAAAGATGTATATGACAACAAGAAACATTGTTAGAAGTGCTAACTCCATAGTGCTAACCATCTGGATGAATGTAATCAAGGGACTGAAGAGATGGCTAATTCATCTACCCATCATTCATTCAATATGGCGTAAATACAATCTGTTCAATCAAAGGTAATTGTCTATGTTACAAGTGGAAATAAACTATTGTTTAAGTAAATTTTCCCGATTCCCGAAATACAGTCCATACCGATTCAGAAGAACTTCATAACGGAAATCAACCCAGCATGTCCCTGCAAGTCCCTTAAGCCCTTGCGTATTATGTGCAGTCCAAATTATTGGATGCAGATGTTCTAAGTTTTCCAAATTGTTCTAGAGTTCGGATCAATTGGTCTACAAGGTCAACTATGCCTGGTATGCAATCGGAATCAACCCAGCATGTTCATATAAGTTTTTAAAGTCCTTGCGTATTATGGGCAGCTCACACTCCAGAACAGTTTTGAGAACCTAGAACATCTGCATCAAACTAGTTTGGACTGCACATAATACGCAAGGGCTCTAGGAACTTGTATGGGCATGCTAGGTTGATTCCGGTTAGATACTAGACGTAGTTGACCTTGTAGACCATTTGATCTGAATTCGAGAATAATTTAGAGAACCTAAAACGTCTGCATCGAACTAATTTGAACTGCACATATTACGCAAGGGTTCCAGAGACTTGCATGGACATGCTGGGTTGATTCCGATTAGATACCAGGCGTAGTTGGCGTGCTACACCAATTGATCTGAACTCCAGAACAATTTTGAGACCCTAGAACATCTGCATCAAACTAATTTAGACTGCACATAATATGAAAGGGTTGATTTCCGTTATGAAGTTCTTCTGAATCGGTAAATTTTACTCATATCGAATTTAACAAATCGTAATTTTCTACATTTTAAATGTCAGCATCAGCTGATCCATAAAAAAATGATGATCCCTAGAAACATAACAAACTAGCACACTACAGGAAACTAGATGAGATGAATGAGATAATCGTGGAAGAATTATGAAAATCGCGTAGAAGATGCACGGGAGCCTGCTCTGCCGTAAGTAACGTATGCGTACAATTACAGCATGCATCTTTTCTATTTTTCTGTTATAGAGCTAGATGTGTACTACTCATGAAAAACATTTTTGGAAGATGGCGTATACGTCACCTTTTTCAGATCTCGGCAGTGCTGTTGGAAATCATGATACTAATGACTTCTTTGTCGCGATATTCGACACGTTAATCAAGAGCATGTACTTCCCAACATGCAATCAGGCTCAAGTTTCCCATAATACAAGTTCCATATGCAAAAAATCGTTTATTCTGCCAGAACTGCTGAACTACGTGTACCAATAATTTAACTGAGTGTTATTTAAAAATTATTTATCTTATAAGTCTTCGGAACTAATGGGAGCTAGTGAAAATTCGCAAAGTGAAAATTCCAACAAGAAGGTTTTGCTCTCGGACAACCATAGGTTGTTCGGTAGTGCTGGCAGAAACATTGTCTTGCGTATGGCTTGAACGATCAATTTTCGAAGCGTAATAACATTTTTGTAGACTTTCCAGCTATGTACCTTTTTCGGCAAAGAGTTTCGGCATTTTTCAGACTATATGCTCACGTGATTGACGATAAATTGAAGCCACTAAGAGCAAAAATACGTAGGGGAAGAGGTGGTAAAATGAACAAGGGTGGTAATATGAACAGTTGGCTATATTTATATTAAACCACTATTTAGGCGTATGTTAATCATGCACACATTTTCCTCGAAATAAAATAAGGTACCTGAGCTAATATTTTGGTTTTGAGACCGAACGAATAGCTATTACTATCCAAAATATCAAAAGAGGTCGTAAAAATAGGGTCTGATGTAATTTTTTACCATTTTTCCGCAAGCTTTAATTCTTAATAAATTCATAATAACATTGATTTAAACCGGTTCTAACCACAGCGACAAATAGGCCAACCTTCACAAAGATATTGCAGGGGTAAATAGTAAAATTATTGGTTTGCATAGTTAGAGGAAGAGTTATTTATCACAAGGCACGTATGGGGGTAAAATGAACACTTGTATCAAACTTTCACAAATTTATGGTAAAAGTTGTGCGATTGTGAAGCGGAAGTTCAAGAAGCAAACCATAGCAAATAACCAAGAAAAACTTTGAATATGTAAATTTAGTTAAAAATAATTGATATTTTAAAACTTTTTTCCTTCTTTTTATTATTTTCATAATTAAGAGCTTTTCAAAAGTTATACCAGATTTTTCAAAAGGCTCTCGTAATCTCAATTTGTTGTATATACAGTGCCAGAGTAAAAAAAGAAAATTAAATGTTTCAAAAGAGTTTAAGAAGCGATGTCCATTGTACCACCAGGCAGTGTTCATTCTACCCGCACTATTTTTGTACATACGAAATTTCGATGTTTTTTTATTTCGATGAAAAACTTTATAAAACAATGTTTATTAGCGAAAAAAATGTTCAGTGCAATAAGAATATGAGTTAAATTGCTGAACCAAGTGGTAGCAAATTATCCTCGTTTTATGATTGAATTCAGCGCAAGTCCTTAACGTGTTCATTTTACCACCTGTTCCCCTACACGTAAAAAAGTACGTTTTCCCATATTAATCTCCATATAAATTAAAAACGCGATGCGGAAAGCGAGGACGCAACCAATCGAAACCATATTTTGCATAGTTGATGAAAACGATCCAGAAAAACTTTGATCTCACTTGACTGGATGAAGTTTGCGTTTTTTCATACAACGCGCCCCATTCTAATGATGCTTCTGGGAGGCCCATTTTTTTCCTGAAAAACACTCAAGGGGACATTCAGATATCGTAATAACTTAGTGTTTGAATTATGTCGACTGTTAGCAATGTACTTTTCGGTGGTTATTTGGCGTTTCAGTCTATATTGTGAATGAAAATCAACTCCAATAAAAAGATCCAATAAGTATCGAAACGTTGGAGAAAGAAAACATATAGTTGTTTTTCATTCACAATATAGACTGAAACGCCAAATAACCACCGAAAAGTAATAACTTAGATTATAGTAATGACTTAGCATTTATATTAATTTACTATCGATCAATTAAACACCGAGTTGAATAGTCGGAGCTACCGCAAACCGTACCTTCCTCGATGATCGCTGGCGCCGCAATAAGCTTAATTAATTTTTGACCTCCAAAACTTGTGAATGGATGTCTCAGTGTCTCACCCACTTGATTATCTGCACATCCTCGCAAGTTCTCTTTAATCACAGAGTAGCAACAAAGAATTTAACGATCATCCCGCTCACGTATCAATGCTCATTTATAGCTAAATAATTAGTAGAATTCCGCGACTATGTCCCTGGCTACGCTAATGACTCGATTCACTAATTTATAGCATTAATTGCGAGCCAATCGACGGACCCCGAACCTTGTCGAACAAACATCCGACATCCGAGCCACAAAACCCTTTACTACAAATAAGGAAAAATCGCCATGTTCGCTAAATTTTTTCTAGCCCCACAGCCCAACAACAACAACAGCAGCAACCACGAAACGAATAAAAAGCAAACGTAAAAGGTATCGGTATTTGCCCACTGCTTGCTGGCTGGCAGTTAGCGCTGTCGGTTTTCTGTTCGATTAGTCGTGCGTTATTTTGAACGCATCGATCAACGAAACAAAAACTAGGGGTACATAAGAGGAACAACTCTGCAAAGGTCTGGTTGGTACCGGTTTCCCCTCCATCCCCAAACCTAACGCCGCCCCCAGCGGCAGCGGATCCAATGTTTTGAAGCTCCCAACAACGAAATCGTGTTGGGTATAGTCTCACGATGACGATGACGACGACTGCGACGACGGTTAATGGGCATTGGGAGCCTCTAGAGTGGAGTGGCGGCGACACGGCAATCAAATCTCTAAGGTTTGCGTAGACTTTGACGCGACGACGACGACGCCGTCGCGCATAAGTTTTCGCTTTCTAGATCTAGAGTGTGGGTTCAAGTCCGGAGGTATCATTTACCTGTCGTGTCGGTCGATGTGGCAGGCTGCCACCGCAGGCGTCACCACCAGCAACCTCCCTTGGAGATTGATGGTTTAGAGCCAACTTCAGCGCTCGGTTATGATAGGATAGGCTTGGCTTTGGCTAATAAAGGAACGAATGGCTCGTTAATATGGCGAACTCGAGGAATCGAGCGAGCGGGAGCTTTGGGCTAGGTCAGGACAGTTGCCAATGCTTTGGAGCGTGGAAATCTAATCAGCTGCTGTTGCTGTTAATCTGCTACGAGCTCCAGCACGCTTCTGTTGTGTTGGTAGCTTTCGACTATTGTAGCTTGTTGTAGGTAGTTGTTGATGTTATATAAATGTTGGTCCTAAGCCCCCTCGAATCCGGACTCCGGAGAAGGTAAACAGTTGGCGGCGCTTAGTACCACTGCGCTGTGAATCACCTCTGGTTCGAATATGAAATTGGCTCCGAGAGGTTGTTTGCTGATGGTGTTTCTCACTGCGGATGCACTGCGTGTTTTGTTTATTTTTAGTTTTTAATGTCATGTTTCCCTCCAATTTCCAACGTCACAGAGTGTTTCTGCTGCTTCATCCATTCCATTGAGTCATATTTACTCGACTAATTTTTGGTTTAATAAAAAAATGGCAGCCAAGAATAAATGAAAAAATCAATTGTATCAACAAAATAATATCATGAATTGATATTGAAAACAGAAAAGTTTAACAAATCCAAGATTTCGTGAGTGAATAATTCTGCAATTGAAGTTTAATTCAACTATATTATGAATTACGTTGCAAAAGCGAAAGCTTGTAACTTAACAAAAACATACATGGCTTTAATGCGGACCTTGTTAAAGTAAGCTCGGTTCATTTAGGCTTTCTTCAGAAATTTAGCTGGAAATTCCTCCCGAAGTTCTTCCGATAGTTTCTCTGGGAGTTCCTCCGAGAGGTCCTCTAGGAATTATTCCAGGAGTTCCTCCTGAAACTCCTCCGGGAGTTTTTACGGTTCCTCCGGCAGTTCCTTCAAGAATTCCTCCGGGTGTTCCTCTGAGGAGGAACTTCCAGAGTAATTTCCGGAGGAACTCCCGGAGAAATTCTCATAGGAATTCTCGGAGGAACTGCCGGTGGAACTTCTGGAGGAATTTCATGAAGGAATACAGGAAAAATTCCGGAGAAAATCCTGGAGTGATTCCCGGAGGAACTATCGTTAGAACTCCCGGATGAACTCCCAATGGAACTTCCGTAAGAATTCCTGGAGGAACTCCTGGAAGAGTTCTTAGAGCACTTCCCGGAGGAACTCCCAGAGAAATTTCCGGAGGAACTTCTGGAGAAATTTGTAGATAAATTCCTAAGGAAAGCCTAAATGAATTCCTGAAAGAAAGCCTGAATGAATTTCCGGAGGAACTACTGGTGGAACAGAGTTGAATTTCGAGAGGAACTACCGAAATCTCATTTCCCGTGAAATTCATGCCAAATATCCTCCAGGAATTCCCTGTCAAGTTCCTAAAGAAATTTCCGGAGAAATATCTGAAGGAATTACCGGAAAAATACCAGGAGGAATTAATGGAGAAATTCCCAGATGAAATCCTGAATGTATTCCCAAGATGAATGCTGAAGAAATTACCGGACGAATTCCAAGGGGTTTGTTCTGAAGAAATTTCTAGAGAAACTCTTGGCAGAGATATTCTGGAGAATATCTGAAATTAATTTCCGAATGAAATTTCTAAAGTAAATTCCGATTGAATTCCGGAAAGAATTCCAGGACGATTCCGCGAAAGAATTCCCGTAGAAATTCCTGGAGAAGTATCGTTGCAAGAGGATTAGAAGCATCCTTCTACGCATTTCGGAAGCCTTCTTTCAAGCAGCTCGAAGGCCTCCTGTCAAGAGGCTCGGAAGCCTCCTTTCAAGAGGCTCGGAAGCCTGCTTTCAAGAGGCTCGGAAGCCTGCTTTCAAGAGGCTCGGAAGCCTGCTTTCAAGAGGCTCGGAAGCCTCCTTTCAAGAGGCTCGGAAGCCTGCTTTCAAGAGGCTCGGAAGCCTCCTTTCAAGAGGCTCGGAAGCCTCCTTTCAAGAGGCTCGGAAGCCTCCTTTCAAGAGGCTCGGAAGCCTCCTTTCAAGAGGCTCGGAAGCCTCCTTTCAAGAGGCTCCAGGCCCCCTTTCAAGAGGCCTGCAACGCCCCTTTCAAGAGGCCTGGAGGCCTCCTTTCATGAGGCTCAGGAAGCCTCCTTTCAAGAGGCTCAGAAGCCTCCTTTCAAGAGGCTCAGAAGCCTCCTTTCAAGAGGCTCGGAAGCCTCCTTTCAAGAGGCTCTGGAAGCCTCCTTTCAAGAGGCTCAGAAGCCTCCTTTCAAGAGGCCTGGAAGCCTCCTTTCAAGAGGCTCAGAAGCCTCCTTTCAAGAGGCTCAGAAGCCTCCTTTCAAGAGGCTCGGAAGCCTCCTTTCAAGAGGCTCGGAAGCCTCCTTTCAAGAGGCTCGGAAGCCTCCTTTCAAGAGGCTCGGAAGCCTCCTTTCAAGAGGCTCGGAAGCCTCCTTTCAAGAGGCTCGAAAGCCTCTTTTCAAGAGGCTCGAAAGCCTCCTTTCAAGAGGCTCGGAAGCTTCCTTTCAAGAAGCTCGGAAGCTTCCTTTCAAGAAGCTCGGATGCTTCCTTTCAAGAGGCTCGGAAGCCTCTTTTCATGAGGCCCGGAAGCCTCATTCCAAGAGGCTCGGAAGCCTCCTTCCAAGAGACTCGGAAGCCTTCTTTCAAGAGGCTCGGAAGCTTCCATTCAAGATGGTCGGATACTTCCTTTCAAGAGGCTCGGAAGCCTCCTTCCAAGAGGCTCGGAAGCCTCCTTCCAAGAGGCTCGGAAGCCTCCTTCCAAGAGGCTCGGAAGCCTCCTTCCAAGAGGCTCGGAAGCCTCCTTTCAAGAGGCTCGGAAGCTTCCTTTCAAGAAGCTCGGATGCTTCCTTTCAAGAGGCTCGTAAGCCTCTTTTCATGAGGCCCGGAAGCCTCCTTCCAAGAGGCTCGGAAGCCTCCTTCCAAGAGGCTCGGAAGCCTCCTTCCAATAGGCTCGGAAGCCTCCTTCCAAGAGGCTCGGAAGCCTCCTTCCAAGAGGCTCGGAAGCCTCCTTCCAAGAGGCTCGGAAGCCTCCTTCCAAGAGGCTCGGAAGCCTCCCCAAGCAGCACGCGCAACATCTTTCAAATAGGTGTTTGTTCCTAATAAATTGCATTGAAGACACTGGCAATACATCGAGTCACATTAAAGCCACTTCCCAGTTTCAGAAAAACAGAAATGTTTCATTTCCGTTTAAGTGGCGCCGCAATATTCTACCCATCTGACTTCTTGGGTGGTTTAAAATTCGATGTGTTTCATATCAGAAACAAAATAGATAAGTTGCAGAATTAATAACACTTCGGTTCATTGCTGTTACAACAATGTTTCTGATATGTTGTTGAGCTCAAAGTCTCAGCTGAGCAGTATTTTATTTTTGACAGTCCCCTGCATGTTCCGTATAAGGTACAATGAAGTTACAAATGACTTTGTTGTTTATGTAGTGCACTTGTAGAAGAATCTCCAAATAGAATTGTTGGTGTGATGGTTATAGTAGAAGGATGCAAATCTCAAGGTCCATGGTTCGATTCCCGGTTGGTTTTTGTGTTTTTATTTTCATTGTAGCCGCAAGATGTTGCAAATAGGCTCCACCTCTTGCGCTTTTTGTGTCACAAAGGAGTTCCAAATACGACGCGTTGTGCATAAGTCAGACCTTTAGTAAGTCACACCACAGTTGTTACTCACTGAGAAACAAGAGGTGTTGCTTGGGCTCCTTACAAGAGGCTCGGAAGCCTCCTCCGTCGTCGTGGGTGGTTCTGGGCCGTACGGTACCAACGTATTTTCTTCTTGTAATAATAGATAGACCCTGGTTTAGTCATTTTGGCTAAGCGTGGCTGATCGTGGTTTTATAAAATATTGTGTTTGGTTGAGAACACTTGGCATTAGAGAAACATTATTAAAATCTAAGACTAATCTTTCATTTCCAAAGTTAATTCCAGATTTTTGCATCCTAGAGTAAATTTATAATGCCATAAAGAACGAGCAAAACAAATTTTCGCAGCAGCAATACGGGAAACGTCATTGTCACATGTCACAAACATTCCAAGGTAAACACTACTGCTCTGCGATCGATTCCAATGAAGTCGATGTCGTCCGCAAAGCCGTCCTTCAAAGCTTTAATCCGTCTAAGGCCACAAACGAGGATGACATTTCGTCTGCAATCCGAATACTTGATTTCGAGTCATCCAGCGTTGCACGTATCAGTCTAATCAGTTGAATCGTACGCTGCTTTGAAATCAATGAACAGATAGTGAGTCTGCAAGTTGTACTCCAGGAATTCATCAAGGAACATCCGCAGGCTAAGCACCTAAACACATGGCGGGCACTGGCGCAATCTTATGCCGCGCGCTACTGACAGTTGCGTAAAACCTCCGCATACCGTTTCTATCCATGTTCTCCTGCGCTTCAGCTGTCACACTATCTTCGTGTTGCCTTTTTTTCTGCGGTGGATTCGTTTCTCTTCTGCCCTTGCTACACTGTACCGCTCTCTGTTGGAATGGATACGAGCCACTAGCATTCGACTCCTAGCAACATTTTTCTCGTCCATCACTCGCTGGCACTCCTCATCAAACCAACCATTTTGTTGGCGTCGCTGTGCAGTGCCTTACACTTCCTGCGCCTATCCGCTCGTCCAGCTTCTGGTGGTACTGTTCAGGAACTCCTTCAACTGACAAACGTTGGATATTGAATCGCATCGTTCTGTTGTCGCGCCCGAATTTTTGCAACTACAAGATAGTGATCCGAGTCGATGTTCGGACCTCTGAAGGACCTTACATCTATAACATCCGAGAAATGTCGTCCGTCGACCAGCACGTCGTCTATCTGTGAGCAAGTGTCTCCACTCGGATGTTGCCAAGTGTGTTTGCGGATATTCTTACGTTCGAAGTAGGTACTGCTTATTGCCATCTCTCTAACAGCAGCTAAGGTTACAAGTCGCAGACCATTATCGTTGGTATCGGAATGAAGGTTTTCCGTACCAATGACAGGACGAAAGAAACTTTCTCTTCCGATCTGCGCATTTGCAATCCCGATGACAATCTTTACATCGTGTGTTGGGCACTCTCCGTAGGCCTTATCAAGGCTCTCATAGGACTCATCCTTCACGTCATCAGGCGTCATCATAGTAATAATGTTATTATTGAGTTTCACAATTGAATAAAGGGATTTCAAACAGAATACAAACAGAATTCTTGAGCTCGAAACATAGTTGTTTTGAACTTTCATATATTATGGAGCCTGGATACCCTAATAAGTTTTTGGGATTTTTTAAAATTTCAACCACCTATTTCTGAATATGATTGGCTCGTAAAGTGCACATGTTTAAGGAAATTCATTTCAGTACCCGTTCAATCTTTCCACCATATAGTTCTTGAAATTTCGCAAAATTTAGGAAAAAATGTCGAAATATTATAAAAACATTATATTATCCATTATCACTCGAATTATGTAATCATTTGAAATTTAAACTTTTTGATATAAATATATTGTTGGATATGTATGACATTTTTTTCCCTCTATAAAATGTAAGCTCACACCGAATGCTACTTAAGATGCTTTAGAATTTGAATATTTATTACTTAAAATTAACATATTTCAGTCATTTTATGATTCCAGTCCAGACAATTTATATGCATTGTCAGTACCCGAAACTAATCTAATATGACCGAATACATTCGAGTGACACAAAAAACCGCGCAAAACTTAAATGCCGATGAGTAATGATTGGTCACCTTGAATAAGTGCAATTCACATTGCCGTTCCCCTCCGAAGAACACGCAACTCAAACGCCATTATTCGACTGATTAAGCATATTGTCGGGCGGATGGCGAAGACGCAATATGCAGCGGGTGGAAGTATTCATCAAGCTGATGATCGGCGGACTTGTTAGCATTATTAGCAGCAGCAGCTATGAGCCGCTTGATTGGCTTGAGTTTCTGCAATTTCTTAGCAGATAAAAGCTAAACAAAAACAGGCAGCTGGTCAAGGGTGTGTTCAGTTCGGCTGCCGTTCGCCAGCCAAGCTGCGGGTTTACGTTGCAATAAAAGATGTAAACAAAAGTGTTAAAAGCACTGACTGCTGGCAGTGGAAAAAAAAAGTGAAAAAGCCGCAAATGCAAACAGTCAGTCGGGCAATCGCACTTGCAAGATTGTTTGCTGTGTTTGAAAGTGTATTTTTGTTTTCTTTACTATTTTTGAAGAGGTTAGGAAAAGTATACATGAAGTGAGATAATTGGCGCGATTGTGTGACCACAAATGGATAATGAATTGCAATCGATGCCGTTAGGCGTTCGGAAAACATTCAGCTGTAATATATTGGACCTGTTTGGAATGATTTGTGGGTATTAAATGGATAATAATCAAGTTCACATTTACTCCAGAATATTTTCAACATATCCTAACAAGTTTTTAGATTTTATTTGAGTTTGTTTGGGGGCGTCAAAGCTGTTATCAAAAATATGTCAAATGGCATATATTGATAAATTACATATACACTTTTGCTTCTTGTGAATCCACAAGTGTTTTCTATTTATGGATGAAAAACCGATAAATCGCGAAGCACGTAAATTTATCCCATTCTTTGTTCTTTTTATAACAGTTCAAATGGGGGGTTTGGCATGCACCATAACTCCACGATACCGTGAAGGTCTGCGATCATCAATGCCAGATATCGCGACCTGTGATTTGTGTATGTGTGTATAGGCACCCCTCTCTCTCTTTCTATCTCTCTAAATACCATTCCAGGTCAATACCAGAACCATACACCCATGTCGGTCGTCATCATGTCGTGCATATGACCGAAGGTGCCAACTTTGTGGAAATGTGGATAGCCCGAGCGCGAGCCTATTATAATATGGTGCTTCGCTCCTTTGTGAAACTCCCATAGAGGTGGCAGCAGCCACCCCCCGATGACCGTGCCATGTGTCCGTGCTGCTGTTACTGCTTGTTCCTAATAGTTGGCATGCCCGGCGAGCTGTCATGCCGTTACCATGAATTGCGCCTCTATGTACAGCCAGCGATGATATTGTTCTCACACATTATTATGCATAAAAGTTGCACCGCACTCCCCGTGGATGGCTGCTGACACACATATTGTGCTTTGTTTTGTATATATCAGTCTTCGGCGTAAATGTGCCTGCTTTCAGGCATCTATAACAGGTTTTGTTAGGTTCTGCTGATTTACGTTGTTGTGGGTGAGCCGAAGATGCTTGAGACTCTTGAGAGAATGAATGCGAAAAATGTTGATTTACTATGTGTTTACCTATTTAATGACAGATGAGCAGGGTTCGTAATGCTCACTCAATCTCAGGAGCACATGATTTTCCCTCACGAAAGTTTTCGGGGAGAAATCGCTTTTCGGGAAAGAAAAACAGCGTGGAGAGTGATAACAATTTTGCGCTCACTTCGATTGCCGCTAAACGTTGGTTTGCTCTTTTTCTTTCATATTCGAGTCTTTTCGTGGCATCATCAATGCAAATGGTAGTACAGTGATCCCCAAAGTGCGGCCCGCGGGCCGCATGCGGTCCTCGAAGCCTTTTGCTGCGGCCCGCAAAGGATTTCAGAATATACACTACATGTGGCCCGTTGATACGAGTTGTCACGAAATGCCCAGTTGTTTGTGATACTCAAGGAATCTGTCAAGTTCACGTCATTACGATGTTTAAGCACCATCATGATTAATAAAATTCATAAATTCATAGATGCTACGTAAGACAACAACAAATAACTGTGATGGTGTTTTCTCGGACTATGACAATAGAAAATTCGTCCATTTTTTATCCACAGATTCAAACGAACTAAATGTTGATTAAATGAACAACTAAACTAAAACTTGAGGCTCTGAAATAAGAAATCTTTCAATACAAGTTAGAATTTGCAAAATTCAAATTAATTTATTTTTAGCTCCAGAAAATAAGCTGAATATCAACGTACTTTATGCTACCTAAAATATTCAACAGTCAAGATTTTGTCCATGCTCCGATTAGTTGATGAATAAAAGGTTTTAGTTAATTTCAATTGATTGGAAATCTGGAAACACGGTAAATAGTGCGGCATTAAGATTTATTCATTTTCTATTCAGAATTGCTGCACTGACAAAAATCTAATCATATCCATTATGTGTGGCACACATACATTTTGACTATAGCATTTCCCACATAACGGCTTGTGAATTCGCATAGCATATATGTGGAAACACACATAACCGTTATTAACTAATAACCTTTATGTGTATTCTCCTATAGCGGGGGTGGTTATTAACACACACATAAAATTTATTTGTAAATTTCTTTAGATTTTTGCCAATAAAAATGTGTGGAATTTTATTAGTGTGGCAAGTTCACCTGTCTCCGAAAACATGTTTGACGTTATTTGACAGTACAAGTTACGATCAGTAGAGTCTCGAAATCTTTATTCAATTACACATAATTAGTAGATTTCAATATTTTGACTGCCCAAATAGGAAATAAAATGATCAGAGTCAAATCAAAGCTTATTAAAATCACTTTATTCCTTACATTTACTCGCACAAATTTTGCATATTTAAAGTCCTTGAACCGAGGTTAAGGAATCGATACTTATATTTATTGAACGGCTACGTAGTCTTATAATTTTTACAACGAGTTTGTTATTTACCCGACGTTTTGACACGGGAATGATGTCTTTTTCAAAGAGAAAATATTATTGTTTTCCCCTTGAAAAGACACAATCCACGTGTCAAAACGTCGGGTAAATTAATAACTTATTGTAAAAAGTGTAAGACTGAGTTGAGTAGCCGTTCAATAAACACAATTAAAACTTACAGTCGATCCATAATCAAGCATCGTTACTGTTTTGTAGTGAACAATAACCAACTCAAAATCACAATGAAGGGAAGTATTAGTCGTACGCTTCTATCACTTCTATCTTCAATAGTTGTTAACCAGTTGACGCGCCCTTCTCCAAATAAACCATCCCGTGGAAAGCTTGACAAGTATTGCAAATTTCTGCTTACAGTTCCATCACCCCCATTTTTGGCCCTTCATACAGCAGTTTGTTGAATTTAAAATGATATTGAAATTTGAACATACTGTTTAGTGGAACCGCATGCAGAGCACGACTCCAGCTAGGATGCTGGCTAACTACATACATACATTCAACAATAATCAACTCGAAATCTTAGAATCGGACGACATTATGATCATTTGGAAAAATAGCATAATACGTGTTCTGCAAACTAAGTATGCTGAAAACAAGTTGGTGCAAAAAGATGTTTCTCGTGTCAAGTCCGCGACCCCAAAAGTATCTGTTAGCATCGACTAAAAGTCAGTTACAGCAATAAAACCTGTAGAATAAAATGTGCTTACAAATATGTTATTTGAAGAAGATTCATCGCAACAAATTTTATTCAAATGTGAAATAGATATGTATTGAAAATAATTTAGATTAAGCTTTAAAATTCTACGTGAAATGAAAAACAAATGTTACAAATGTACGGCGGCCCGGTTCAGCAGTGCAAAATTGCTATGCGGCCCTTGATAGTAAGCATGCTGGGGACCACTGTGGTAGTAGCTTATGTGGAACAAACAACTTAACGCTTTCATACAGATAGCGTGGTGGTGTGGCTAAAGTAAGCGCATCCCAACAGCTATTATTGTTACTATTCTGGGTTCGAATCCCGGCGCGGCCATACAATTTTGTAATTGTTCTGCGATAATTCTCGCGAAAAGTGAGTGAGAGGTAAAAGTAATGAAACGAAAAAGGATTTTCATCTAATAGGCAAGATTTTCGTTCATCTTCCAATGTCAATTCTAGAGAAAAGATTGATGGGTGAAGGATGACCTCAACATAAACACCGAAACAAGATTTTCCCTTGGCCCGAAAAACGCTTGCTTTGGTCTCATTGAAACGAAAAGTCGGTACCCTGCAGATGAGGGTTTGGTTACAAACCAACGACTAAGATTTTAAAAGTTTTTTTTTTTTTTTTTAACTAATTTTATTTGCTAATTATCTAATACATGCATTCATCTCTTAGACTAGGTGTTCCGTGTTTTCTTAACACTATCATCCTTATTTGCTATGTTACGCTTTTAGTTATTATTAATACATTTCAATTGCCTCTGGCAGTTAGAATTTTTCCTCTGGTTGAATTGAACCATGTAGGAATTACAATGTTTTCAACTTAAACTAAACTTAACCTATTTTATACTAAGGGTACAAGGAGTTAATCGTTGCAATAGAAGATTGCAACGATTTTTGTCTAAAATTGGAAATTATTTTGTTGGACATTTGTTGCAATGTCTCAATATTAGAAATTCTATGAAGTTCATTGGTACTATACCACGGAGGCAACTTCAGAATCATTTTCAAAATTTTATTTTGAATCCTCTGGAGTGCCTTCTTTCTGGTATTGCAGCAACTAGCCCATATTGGCACAGCATACAACATGGCAGGTCTAAAAATTTGTTTGTAAATCAAAAGTTTGTTCTTAAGACAAAGTTTTGATTTTCTGTTTATAAGTGGATATAGGCACTTAATATATTTGTTACATTTGGCTTGAAGGCCTTCAATGTGATTTTTAAAAGATAATTTTTGATCTAGCAGAAGTCCTAAATATTTAGCTTCGCTAGACCAATTACAGGTCGGACTCGATTATCCGGAGACTCGATTATCCGGGGACTCGATTATCCGGAGTTCGATTATCCGGAATTTTAGACTCGATTATCCGGAGTATTTTTTTTCCTCGATTTTTTTTATTTTTATTTTTAAATTTCAATATGATAATATACAATACAATTATTTTAGCAATATGGGACGTACCAAGGTTGTTCGAGGGGGTTGAAATGGGGCTATTTTGTATATTGAAATTTGACTATAGGCTTGTATGTCAAATCCATGAATTTAAATGAATATATTACTGCCATATTCATACAAAATATTATTATATGAAGAATAGGGTGGCTCAAATTAGTATGGGAAAAACTTTTTTCAATTTTTTTGATGGGCCGCCCTCATATGTGGTTCTATTTGATGCCCTGTTGCTCTGGACAAAATTTCAGCCAAATCGGTCAACGTTTGGGCGGTGCTAAACTCGTTGGAAGTTTATATGCAAAAATGTATGCAGAAACATCCAAAAACAGTGAATTGCAGTTGGACGGCACAACTTACGATCAAGAACCATGATACTCATTCAGTTCTTGTAGAATTAAATACAGAATGTTATGCAGAAAACCGCGAGAAGATTTGAGTTTGCCCGGCTAAGTTATTAGCATTTCTCTGAAGTGGGGTTTGAGCAAATTTCGTTTCTTTTACCTTTGAAAAGAAATAAATTCACCCCTACTACACTCCAGTAAAATGCTAATATCTTTGCCTAATAAACTCTAATCTTCTCGCGGTTTTCAGCATAACATTCTGTATTTAATTCTACAAGAACTGAATGAGTATCATGGTTCTTGATCGTAAATTGTGCCGTCCAACTGCAAATCACTGTTTTTGGATGTTTCTGCATACATTTTTCCATATAAACTTCCAACGAGTTTAGCACCGCCAAAACGTAGACCGATTTGGCTGAAATTTTGTCCAGAGCATCAGGGCATCAAATAGAACCAAATAAGAGGGCGGCCCATCAAAAAATTTGAAAAAGTGTTTTTTGAGCCACCTTAATGAAGAACCATGAACATAGCTGGAATGGTAGGGACTGCAGTAGGGGTGTTTTATCTATTTAATCTTAATTCCATGTATAAACTATTTTCTATAAAACATGTCCACAAACTTCTCGCTCGAAAAACTTTCCCGTGGAAGTCTGTTTTCTTTTTTTTCTGTCATGTAATTTCATGATCGATTGTCAATTAAGGGTCTGTCTCAATTGGATAAATTAAACTCAAATTAAACTTAAAAGTGACAGTTCAATAATTATCGAATAACCCTGCTCGATGAGCAGGATTACTTTTGACAGATATCGAATCATTCTTGATCGATGTCTTATTGGAATTGCTGGGTAGCACGCAGCCATTCTTATGGCCGGGTGAATTTTAAATTTTCGAACTGTCAGTTTTAAGTAAAATTAAATTTGATTCGGGAAATGAGACAGAGCCTAAGCTGTTGCATTTGAGACAACATCTTCAGATTTGCTATTTATATCAATCCAATGTGGTTCCAAAATTGATGAAGCAGTCACTCATTCGGCACATGAAAGCGTAACCTCGCCGCCATAGTTTGGGTGCATAACAAGGATGGCAGAATTCGCTTTTAATATATATTAACGACGATAGACAAGAAGCCTCAAGTTTTTTCGATCATAACAAGACATGAAAAAAAATTGCTCATCACATGATACAAATGCGAAAAAAGGGCAGATAAATATTTCCCCCAACGACGTTGTGATAAAACGGTTTGTTCTAGTACAATTGTAATTGAGGACCATGAGTAAAACAAGTAGAAATGCATTATCAGAACCGATGTCCTTATAATTGGAGGTTTTGTAAAGGAATTTATCTTGCACAATATCCCCCTATAATCCATTAATTTCGTAATGCAAAAATCAAACTTTTTATATCAATAATTTTAAAATTGTGCATGGATTGTCACACTTATGTAATTTATGGACGTTCATTTAGGTGAGCAGAGTTTAGGTTTAGTTAACAACTTCAGCAAAACCAAATTGTTAGTTGTGAACACGGCGACCCCTTCCAGCTTCCAGAGGAAATCTCCCAAATTATCTTTAAATTTTTAACATTATTTTAGATGGCTAGCAGATTCATATATGAATCACCCAACCAGGGGATGGCAGATTTTAATACAGTTCTGCATAAGAACCTTACAGAAACTGTATAATAATTGGGCATATACAATTCTGTAAGCTTTTTATTGTATTAAAATAATACAGATTTGTATTATTTTAATACAATATTTGTATAAAAAGCTTAAAGAATTGTATATGCCCAGATTTTATACAATAATTGTCAGATTTGTTTTTTGGGTGTAGTATTATATACCGACCGTCTATGGTCAGCGAATTGAGGTGATGTCTGTGTTTTTGAGTGCACAAAATCTAACCCATTTTGCGGTACTTAGCAAATAAGAATAAGTATTTGCTTCCAACTGGTTGCATTTAATGGGAAATCCTGTTTCCTATTGAAGCATTGTTTAGTATTGATAATTTCATGGATCGGACAATGGACTCAAAAGAAATAAAGGCAAACATACTATTTATTGTACAAAAAACTTAAATAGTCTAGCTATTTAATTGGCACCTATTGTCAACCATCAAGTTGCATTCAAATGGGAATCCTGTCTTATCATTTCATATTGAAAATTGACTGAATCCGACTATGGACTCAAATGTTTTGGCAAAAATACTATTTTTCCATATTACACCAGAGAGTCACCGATTCCGCTAGGTGGATTAATCAATGTTTTTCTCAAATAAATTCTGACTACACCAATGCAAATAAAATAAAACAATTTTCTGTTATTTAATTGCAAATTTGATTTTTTTGTGGTGATTCGATTATCCGGAGGATTCGATTATCCGGAGTGAAAATAAAATCGATACTCCGGATAATCGAGTCCGACCTGTAATTGGAACCCCATTCATAGTGACAATATGTCTGCTAGAAGGTTTCAAATTAAAAGCTTTCGGCTTATGTGGGAAAATTATAAGCTAAGTTTTGGAAGCATTCGGGGAAATTTTCCATTTCTGCAAGTAAGTGGAGAAAATATCCAAACTTTTTTGCAATCTACTACAAATGACACGAAGGCTTCGCCCTTTGGCTGAGAGGCCCGTGTCATCTGCAAACAAAGACCCTGGTGGTAAATCAGGTAAGTCAGAAGTAAAAATGTTATACAATATGGGCCCCAGTATGCTGCCTTGGGGGACACCAGCCCTTACAGGTAATCTATCAGATTTAGTATTCTGATAGTTTACCTGCAGTGAGCGATCTGATAAATAATTTTGGATCAGTTTAATGATGTACAGAGGAAAATTAAAATTCATCAATTTTACAATCAAACCTTCATGCCAAACACTGTCAAATGCTTTCTCTATATCAAGAAGAGCAACTCCAGTCGAATATCCTTCAGATTTGTTGAGCCGAATTAAGTTCGTAACTCTTAATAACTGATGAGTGGTTGAATGCCCATGGCGAAAACCAAATTGCTCATCAGCAAAAATAGAATTGTCATTAATATGAACCATCATTCTATTTAAAATAATCTTTTCAAACAGTTTGCTTATTGAAGAAAGCAAACTGATTGGGCGATAACTAGAAGCCTCAGCTGGATTTTTGTCCGGCTTCAAAATTGGAACAACTTTGGCGTTTTTCCATTTATCTGGAAAGTATGCCAATTGAAAACATTTGTTAAATAAATTAACCAAAAAGGATAAAGAGCTCTCAGGAAGTTTTTTGATAAGTATGTAAAAAATACCATCATCACCTGGGGCTTTCATATTTTTAAATTTTCTAGTAATAGATCTCACTTCATCCAAATTGGTTCCCAACGAAGGGTCAAAAACATTCTCTTGATTGAGAATGTCTTCGAAGCTCCGTGTAACCTGATCCTCAATTGGACTAGTGAGACCTAGACTAAAATTATGGGCACTCTCGAACTGCTGAGCAAGTTTTTGAGCCTTTTCGCCATTTGTTAATAAAATTTTATTTCCCTCTTTAAGCGCTGGAATTGGCTTTTGAGGTTTTTTTTAAAAGAATTTTTGTTAATTTCCAAAATGGTTTCGAACTGGGATCCAACTTCAAGACATTATTCTCAAAGTTGGTATTTCTCAGAATAGCGAAACATTTTTAATTTCATTTTGCAAGTCTCGCCAAATAACTTTCAACGCGGGATCGTGAGTCCTTTGATATTGCCTTCTTCTCACATTTTTAAGACGGATCAGTAGCTGAAGATCGTCGTCAATAATAATGGAGTTGAATTTAACTTCACATTTCGGAATTGCAATGCCTCTGGCTTCGACAATTAAATTTGTGAAAGATACGAGAGCATTATCAATATCACTTTTGGTATCGAGAGGAATATCAACATCAAAATTCCTATCGATATACGTTTTGATAAATCCCAATCAGCTCTATGATAATTAAAAGTAGAGCTGATTGGATTATAAATGGCTTCTTGTGAGATTTCAAATGTCACAGGAAGGTGATCAGAGTCAAAGTCAGCATGAGTTACCAATTGGCCACACAGCTGACTTGAATCCGTTAAAACTAAATCAATTGTAGAAGGATTTCGACTGGAAGAAAAACAAGTTGGTCCATTGGGATATTGAATAGTATAATATCCCGCAGAACAATCTTCAAATAAAATTTTACCATTGGAATTGCTTTGAGCATTATTCCATGAACGGTGTTTGGCATTGAAGTCACCAATTACGAAGAATTTTGATTTGTTGCGAGTCAGAATTTGAAGATCAGCTTTCAACAAATTCTTTTGCTGCCCATTGCATTGAAAAGGCAAGTAGGCTGCAATGAAGGAAAATTGTCCAAAATTTGTTTCAACAGAAACTCCCAAGGTTTCAAAAACTTTGGTTTCAAACGAAGAAAATAATTTATGTTTGATACGTCTATTAATGACAATGGCGACCCCACCACAGGCGCTGTCAAGACGATCATTTCTGTAGATAAAATAGTTTGGATCTCTTTTAATGGAGAGTCCTGGTTTTAAATACGTTTCAGTTATAATGGCAATATGCACATTATGAACTGAAAGGAAGTTGAATAATTCATCTTCCTTACCCTTTAGAGAGCGGGCATTCCAATTTAGAACTTTCACACAATTATTTGGATCCATTGAAACGGAGTCCGAAAACAACTTTATACCAACCTGAACAGCTTCAGGAATGGTATTTGCTTTGAACATTGCATCAATCATGTGATGCAATTGTTCAGTTAAAAAATCAAAATCGGAAGCAGTCATGCTACCTGAATCGGCAACATGACCATTATTTTCCGTTGGGACATGGGTATAAACCTCATTTTGAGAAGAGAAATTTTGTCTACCAGCAGCGATGTTTGCATACGTAGGTACATTCGAAAAATGGAATTTACTGAAGTGCTTGCTTTCCGTTGACGAGCGGTGAAATTTGTTTGTGAATTGTGGTGGGTATGAATTGCTCGAACGGTAATCGGTTTCGAAATTTGAGCGTTTGAAAAATTTCTACCCGTCGAATCTGGGATCCGATTGGAATTTCCGTCATCAATTTTGCACGGGAATTCAAAACTTTTTGCGTGAGGGCATTCCCAGAAATTAGATTTATGATTGCCCCCACAGGTTGCGCACTTAAATTTATTGGAATCTTCTCTCACAGGACATGCATCCTTCGCGTGAGAGGTACCACCACACATCATGCATTTAGCCTCCATGTGACAATGTTTGGTTCCATGACCCCACTTTTGGCACTTACGGCACTGGGTAGGGTTTTGGAAATTTCCCCAGGCCTGCGGAAATGTTCCCATGTAACACGGACATGAGACATAATACAGGCCTTTTCCAAACTTTTCATATTATTTAGTTCACTTTTGTTAAAATGAACTAAATAAAATTCTTGAGAAATGCCCTCTGGGAAGTACCAGAATGGGATTTCTTTTTCATCTTAATTACTTGAACTGGTGAAAATCCAAGTAATTGAAAAATTTCAATTTTAATCTCATCCAGTGATTTGTCATCACTGGGAGACCTTTCAAGACGACTTTGAACAATCGCTCAGTTTTGTCGTCGTATGTGAAGAATTTATGGCGCTTCTCAGTTAAATAGTGAAGAAGACGTTTGCGATCGTCAAAGGATCCCGGCAAAACGCGGCAGTCACCCTTCCTAGCAATCTGAAATGAAACCTTGATCCCCTGAAGGTTACTCAAAATCTCATTCCGGAAGCCAGAAAACTCGGCAACAGATACCACAATTGGCGGAATCCTTTGCTTTTTCGCATGAATCGAATCGCCTGGGCTAGAGGTAGATTCGATTTGCTCAATATCATCATTAATCAAATCGAACTGATTGCTCAGTTCGATAGGAGAAAAATTATTTCCGACATTAGAGTTTGAAGGAATATCTGAATTCTCCAGCTTCCTTCTATTTTTTCCGCGCTTGGGCAGGACGGTCTTGAAACCTTGTTTCTTTGAAGGAAGTGGAGAATTCAGAGACTCCCCCTTCCTCTTGTTTTTATTAATGCTCATGGCTGAGCGTGGAGACGTGACCTTCTAAGAGGTTTTTTCCCAGAACGGTGTCCCTGCAGGATTACCACCGCTTGTCGGAATTTTACTTCCGCAAACGGGTCCAACGTAAAACGAAGGCACGGGTCCTTGCAAAGATCGTAACGGGATCAGTGGGTACAAATAGCGCTAAGAAGCACCGTTGAAATTAAAATAGCTTCGGGTAGTATTAAAAACTTCCTTCCGCAAAGAGAGAAAGAACCGCACAGCACGAAAGCACGATGCGGTCAGATTTTAAAAGTCTTCAACCATTTTGTATCAGCACCATTCTGATAGGTAATCGTGAATATCTGGAATAAAAATCAACTAGGCTTGAAGAGTGCTAGCAAGTCACCTTTAGTTTAACTTTCTGGGCTGGTCACTAATAGGAGTAATAAGTTTAGTTTTTCGAAGCAACGTCCTTTTAGCAAATTTAAAGAAAAACTACGAGCAAATCAAAAGCATCGGCTCTTCAGTCCAACCAACTACCTCCATTTCATATATAAGGTGGAGAATCTACCACGAGATGTACTATTTCAACTTCTTGAGCAGAGTTGGTAAAATATCAAATTCTCAAATCTCATCGGCGATTCAAAACATGCGTGAGTCAAACCCCATCAGAATCATGGCCTAGAGAATCGCTCATGATTCGAATCGAGATTTGCATTTGCATTTGCAGATTCATTGTTGAATGCATTGAATTAACTTTTTTTGCTCATAAATCCATATGTAAACAAAACATACGCCTCGATTGCGTTTTGACGCTTTTTAGAGCAAAATCATTTTTCGGCGAGTGAGCAGCAATGCGATTCTGTCGGAGAAACTCAAGCGCGAAGCTCTTTCTACAGAATCGCAAACGAGTTAGCTCGTGGGTAAAGCCTCGATGGTCGAGATTTGAGCATGATTCTACCAACACTGTTCTTGAGTAGCAGTGGCGCCGGGAGTGGGTAAGACAAGTAGGACATGTCCTACGCATGAAATTTCCTGGGTGGGGCAGTCAAGACATTTTAGACCATTTTAGATATATACTTCTCTAGTCTCAGGCAGTGAAGTTGAATGATTAGTGCTTGATGGATCATGTACTTATAGAACGCATCGTTTATGCCATATAATAGGCCACTGGAGTGTCTGGAGTACACTAAATTCGGTTGCTCGGGATAGGAACTTTTGCTTTTCAAATGCCAAATACTGCAACACAGAGGAGCGACATCCAATTTTTTTACTATGGATTTTGACAGGTTTGCCTGTTCGTTCTTTTTTGGGGGATAAATTTATCCCCCAGTGTCAAATCACCCCAATACTGATTTATTTTGCAATAGTATGTGCGTGAATTTTGAATGTTTACGTTTTTACAGGAGAATATGATGCAAAACGCCCATCCCAAGACGTCGAGGACCCAAGGAGTGTACATTAATCTTCTTAGCAAAGTCACTCCCAACGATTTCGTCAATCATTTTTCCCCCTGAATGTGAAACGGTTGGTACGGCTGTCCTCGTTTCTTCCTTTCGTAGATTCAAAACTCTTCGTTGATCATGTTATTTATTACTAAATAATATGATTGCCGGGATGTTTTGGATTTTCTCCCAAATTCAAGCCTGCACGGTGGGCCTGGCCGTTTTAATACTTGTGTCATATTTATGATATGCTGCAAATATTAATGCAGACAAGAAAATGCTCGGGAATACAGCCGACATTTCCAGGATGCTTTTCAATACTGGCTGTGCATGTGCTAAGACAAGACAAGACAAGACAAGAGAATATGATGCAAAACGCCCATACCACTCAATAATGCAACATGATACAATCATAAGAAAATAGAGAAAAATTTAACGAATTATCAATTAAAACAATTTTACACTCGATTCCATGCTTCAAACTTAAGAATGTTCAACTTATTTGCTCAATTATTTAGAATGCTAGTTGCACAAGGTACTGTCTATGCATTTGTTCGTTTTATATCATTTTCACCCTCGCAATTGTTTATGTTGCATTCGCAGTGCACTCGTATTGGTGATTCAGAAAAGATGTGACAAAGATGGCGTAGCTTGTCATCCCCGTGCTGCAACACTGCAACTTGCACCGCACTCTAGATCGATTCATGTACAATTCTCGCTTAACTTTTCAAAAGGACCTAAGTAACATTTTTTCATGAATTAATTTGAATAGCGCAATCAACAGAACAACATAAAACCTTTTAATTGCAGTATACTCAAATTAATTCATGATAAAAATGTTACTTAGGTCTTTTTGAAAAGTTAAGCGAGAATTGTACAATCGTTTTGAATTTCTTCACAACTCACCTACTTTTTTGCATTTTGATGATTTCTAAATTTCAACAAAAATTTCATTCATTCCTTTTGAAACATAAAAGCACAGCTGATATCAAAACGAATCGATTAGTTAGAAAATCATGCAAATTGGTCCATCCGTTCATGATAAGGCCTCAATGGAAATGCAAACTCATTTTATACCTATATACTGCCGTAATCTGGAAAAGTGACGTAACAGCCATTTTACAACATGCATGTTTTCTATTTTTCTGCTAAAGAGCTCGATGAGTAGTACTCGTTATCAACATTTTTGGAAAATGGCGTATACGTCACTTTTTTAGATTACGGCAGGATAGAAAAAAAGAAGATGTGCATCGATTTCTCAACACCAGAGCTGTTGCCCAAATCGGCATTTTCCCTATATGACCTACCCACGACTTGGAACGTAGATGCGCCTCTTTTGAGTAGTATAGTATGCAAGCATAGAAAGCCGGCATTGAAAATCAATGAAAGCATTATCAAGGCTTTTCCCTGTAGGGAGAACAGTGCAAAACGCCGCAGATGCCTCTTTCAAGAGGCTCGGAGGATTCCTGGCAGAAGATTCGGTTGCCTCCTTTCAAGAGTTTTGGAAACCTCTTTTCAAAAGGGCCCGAAAGCCTCCTTTCAAGAGGCTCGGAGTTCTTCTTTCAAGAGGCTCGGCACCCTCCTTTTAAGAGGCTTGGAAGCCTCCTTTAAGAGGCTCGGAAGTCTTCTTTTAGGTGGCTTGGAAGCCTACTTTCTGAGGACTCCTTACATGAGGCTCGGAAGCCTCCTTTCAAGAGGCTCGGAAGTCTCCTTTCAAGAGGCTTGGAAGCCTCCTTTCTAAAGGCTTGGACGTCTCTTTTTAAAAGGCTTGGAAGCCTCCTTTCAAGTGGCCCGGAAACCTCCTTTCAAAAGGCTCGGAAGCCTCCCTTTAAGAGGCCTGGAAGCCTCCTTTTCAAGAGGCCAGGAGGCCCGAAAGCTTAATTTCAAGAAGCCCGTAATTATCATTGCAAGAGGCTTTTTCAAGATGCTCGGAAGTCACCTTTTAAGCGGCTAGGCAGCCACATTTCAAAAGGATCGGAAGCCTACTTTCAATAGGTTTGGATCGTTCCTTTCAAAAGGCTCGTATGCCTTCTTTCAAGAGGTTCGTAAACCTCTATTCAAGTGGTTAGAAAGTTTCAAGCTTGGGATCCTTCTTTTGAAAGGCACGGAAGCCCCCTATCAAGTGGCAAGTCTTCCTTCAAGGCTCGGAATTCATCTTACAAGAGGTTGGGAATTCTTTTTCAAGATTCTTAGAACCGTCCTATCAAAGTGCTCAGAAGTGGAAGTGCTTGTAAGTGGCTCTCAAGCATCCATTCAAAAGGGTCGAAAGTCTCCTTTTAAGAGGCTCGGAAGCCTCCTTCCAAGAGGCTCAGAAGGCCTCCATAGTCATTAATGTCATGATCATGATTGATCTATGAATTTACGGAGTAATGAAAATTTCAGCCAACTTTTTGGTGGGCCATATATGCCGTTAGTTTTCAGGTCCATTTTTCATATATGTTATGAGTTAAGTTTATTTTCATTTACAGCAACAAAATAGGGGGTACCTCATTTAATGCAGTTTGAAGGGGTACCTCTCAAGAAAAAGGTTGAGAACTGTTTTAAGGAATGCTTGAAGGAATTTCTGGAGGAATCTCTAAATGAATTTCTGGAGGCATTCTTGAAAGAAATTCTCAAGGTATTTACAAAATCGTGTTTAGAGGATTTCCAGAAGGACTTCCTATATGATTTTTTTTAAATAACAGTTGAATGAGTTTTTCAAGAAGTTTATGGAGGAATTTTCAAAGGAACTCCAGAAGGAAATTCCCAAGGAATTCCAGAAGGAATTTTTAAAAGAATTCCTGATAATTCAAGGAATTTCCTTAAAGTTTTCCAATAGATGATGAACAATTTCAAAACAATGAAATACAATTGAAATTTCGTTATATTTGACATTGCCTTTTTCTTAAGAGAGAAACCATTATTGTTATCATTATTATTGAATCTTAATAACGCCAGAATTTATGTTGTCCAACCATTACCACTAAGTGATGAACTTCCTGTATCATAATAATAAAAAACCCAGATTAATCAACCTAGCGGTGATGGTGCCTTTCTCGATTCTTTCGAGTGAGTAATTTCTACGCACTTTTGGTATGAAAAAAAAGTATTTTGGCAATGACTTCTGAGCCCATTATCCGATCCGGCCAATTTTCAATATGAAACAATGAGTCGAATGCAACTTGCGAGCAAATCGACTGCTGTGCCTAAAAATGAATGATTTATGAGTTTCTTGTAAAAAAATATATTTCGACCATAACTCATTGGGCCAATTTTCAAAAGGAAATAATGGGACAAGATTCTGCGTCGAATGCAATGCAACATAGTCCGATCCAGCCAATTTTGGATAGGAAACAATGGAACAGAATTCTGCGTCGAATGCAACCTGTTACGAGTAAAGTCGGTTGAGGGTAAGTGCTTTTTTGCACGCTTTTTCAACAATAAGTAGTATTTTGGCCATAACTTCCAAGCCCATAGTCCGATCCGGCCAATTTAATAGGAAACAATGGGACAAGTTTCTCCGTCGAATGCATTGGTCGATTTTCAGACCCCATTCCATCTTAGCACCACGGCCAAAAACAAAACAAAATTGTATTTTAGGTCAATTATTGACCTTTCCCGTCAAAAATTATATCTCGTTTTATTGTCTCAGCCGATTATTTGGCTTATTTAAGGTCAACTGTCCCGAAGATCAGGCCTCATCTGCTACAAACACATATTTTGCCTTTCTCGTACTCTAAGTCCGAGTAAAGGCTATATATTCGCTCCAAAAACAAACTTTTTATCGGAAGCCCGGAGACCCAAAGTGTTATTATGATTCCAGTTGAAAATCGAATTTCGAAGTCGCGAAAACTGATTTTTTTCGTGTTCAACTTATAGCGCATCATTGCGCAACTAGTGCACATTGTTCGCAACCAGATGCGCTATACAGCGCACCAGATGCGCAGTGATGAAACTTGCGACTAATAGGAGAAATTTTGACTCTCGTGAGCTCAAAAATTTGGTTTTGAGCTGCATATATAATATATATCAATCGACTCAGTTCGACAGAATGAGGTGATATCTGTGTGTGTGTATGTGTGTGTATTAGGGAGGTTCAAAAAATCGATTTTGCTCCACAGTGCTCATCTGATTCTTTACCATGTTCTAAGTGTTCTTTGAAAATTTGAGCTCATTTGGATTAAAACTGATTTAGCACAAGCCGATTCAAGTTTGCATGCAAATACGTTTGGGGAAATTTATTCTTCCATTATACTGTTAATGACGTTCTCCCATTAAGCGCAGGTTAAAAGAAAACCTACATAGCTAAAAGGAATACTCAATAGCTTGCAGCCAACGAAAATCGCATGTTGATTAATCACCCCAATAATTAGTAATCGATTTTAAGACAGGTTGCGAATCTTTAGTCATGATCGTTAAACTTCTTTGAGGGCATCACTGAAATGTGCAGTGCAACATAGTAGCCTGATTTTGTGTGCTATCTTTCGCGCCACGAGCAGCAATGTTGCCTGTTGATGAGTTATGCAATTAGCTCCAGAAAACCACGGTATAGATTAAATTCGATTACTAATTATTGGGGTGATTAATGAAAGCAGTTGAGTATTTCGTTTAGCTATATTGGTGTTCTATTAACCTGCGCTTAATGGGGAAGCGTCAATATTGGTATAATGAAAAAATAGTTTCCCCATACTAACTTGCATGCAAACTTGAAACGGCTTGTGCTAAATCAGTTTAATCCAAATGAGCTCAAATTTTCAGAGGTCACTCAGAACATGGTAAAGAATCAGATGAGAGCTGTGGAGCAAAATCGATTTTTTGAACCACCCTAGTGTGTATGTATGTGTGTATGTGTGAGTGCGCGCAAAAAGTCTAGCTCATTTTTTTTTTGTACTCATTAACCGATTTCCTCGCAACAGGTTCGACGCAGAATTCTGTCCCAATATTTCCTATTGAAAATTGGCTGGATCGGACTATAGGCTTAGGGTCTGTCTCATTTGGAGAATTAAACTTAAAAGTGACAGTTCGAAAATTAGCAAATAACCCGGTTATAAGAATGGCTGGTGCTACCCGGCAATTCCAATAAGACATCGATGCAAAATGATTCGATATCTGTCAAAAGTAATCATGCTCTGCGAGCAGGGTTATTCGATAATTATTGAAATGTCACTTTTAAGTTTAATTTCAGTTTAATTCTCCAAATGAGACAGAGCCTTAGAAGTTATGGCCAAGTTAAAAAAGCACATTACAAAATCTCATTTTTCAAGCACTTACCCTCAACCGATTTGCTCGCAACAAGTTGCATTCGACGCAGAATCCCATTGTTTCCTATTGAAAATTGGCCCGATCAGACTATGGGCTCAGAAGTTATGGCCAAAATTTTTTTTTTTTCATACCGAAAGTGCGTTGAAATTACTAGCTCGAAAAAAACGAGAAAGGCACTTCTATCACTAGGTGGATTAATCTGGGTTTTTAAGCCTATAACTGTTTAAAAAAGTTAAAACAAAAACCGAAAAAGTGCTGCGCGTGTGAATCGGCCTGAAAAATTCACCTGCTGTTCGTTGAATATCTCGAAAAACAGAACTTTTTAGATTTTTTGTTTAAAATTTAAAAAATTCTTATAAACTCCGAGATCTCAGCAGTTTTTGTTTTTTTTTTCGAAATAAGCATCGCTGAATTCCAGCAAACATGATTTTTGCCGAGATCTAAGATCGTTTCAGTTGCTGCGATAAGTTACATTTTTTTATAATCTGTAAGAAACCAAATTTGCTGGCTAAGTTCAGTTCTGTAATTTACTGAGCTACAGCGGTGCCCGATTTAGCCGAGATCAAGAAAGAAAAACTTAGTGTGGTGACTTAAATAAGGTACACTGGGGGAAGTGGAAAAAAGGGGTAAGTGTAAAAATCAACTCAAAAATTGGAATTGTACATACTTGACAGTTTTTACCACATCATAACATTGTGCAAGAATATACTTTGATGCCCACACTAATACCACATTAAAATTTGTATAATACATACACTAACACGGTTAACGCTTAAACTGTCATTTTAGGTTTCATGAGAAATTGATTTTCCATTCATAAAATCAAAGCTTATTTGCACCAATTGTCATTTTTCAAGTGAATTTATATCACAGGTGACTATAACAATACAATTATACTAATCCCATTCAATTTGTAGTGGTTTGTATCATGAAAGCAAATAATTAAAGATTTTACACTTACCCTGGTATCAAACACTGCGGGGAAGTGGAAAATGTTCTGATCACGAATTTTTTCCCATGCCTCCAGGGTTTATTTTGGTGGCTGTGAATCTTAATATGTTCCTTCTTTGTTATCATTGCGATTTCAGTGGTGATTGGGCTAATGTAGATCAGAAAAAGCCTGATTAATCCACCTACTGGTATTAATGCATTTCACATGTTTTACATATTGTTTCATATGATATTGATATTTATGAGAAAGAAAAAAATAGCACCGGTAGGTGAATATGTTTCACAATTCACGTTCTTCCACATTTATAGCAAGTTTTGCTGTTGAATGCATTTTTTTTTTGCGACCAAATTGGCTAAGAAAGAATAGGAGATTATTTTGTACGTGTTTTTCGCACACACATACATACAAACACGCACACACAGACATCACCTCAATTCGTTAAACTAAGTTGATTAGTTTATAACCCTGTGAGCCCCATTTTTCCTATAAAAAGTTCATCTTTGAGGAGAACCTATAGATTTTACGTACACTTAATGCTCGAGTATGCAAAACCAGCCCTCGACTAGCTATTACGAGAATTCCTTGGGAACCTATACCGTTAAACTAATGAAATTATTCGACAAAAGCTACTCAGAGCAATTACCGTTTCGATTTTAGTTATATATAACTACTCATCACAATTGAAGGTCAAGGTAACATGGGTTTTCCACTTACCCCATCCCACTGGGTTAAGTGGAAAAACAACTCCTAATTTTCAAATATTTTTCCATAAATTTCAAGCAACCAAAATGGTATGAATTACCGCACAGTTGGTGCAAAATTGACTGTTTTTGATAGTCCATTTTGATTGAATACATTTAGATCATTAAAACTGGTTTTACACTAATTCAAACATGCACTATCGATTTTTCCTTTTCCACTTCCCCCAGTGTACCTTACAATAAAAATCGATTAAAGCGAATAAAAGTTTTTGAAGAGAAAGGTCAATTTACCTCTAAATAAAAAATTAAGAAGTATGCATTTGGCTCATCGTGGTTTTGTCATGCGTCCGGCTGCCGTGGCTGCTGTGCACACTTTTGAGGCTTTTCAGCAAATCCAAAAAAGTGTGAAAAATCAAGCTCTCCCGAAAATTAAATTATTCGCAAATAGTCAACCATAATGCCCACACACTCTTGAGAGTCAACGACTCCGAAAGCGTACTTAGGCGCCTCAACACTGAAACTTGACAAAACACCACAAAATCCTCTCGAGCAACATCTTGATCAACCGGTTCGTCGCGCCCGTCAAGATCACCCTCACTTGACGATTCGTTCTCGACATGACACGACACCCGAAGAAAAGTCTGACAGCGAATGAGGGCAACTCGAACACTTCTTTCTAAAAATATTAACAAATGAGATATTAAATATTTTGCTTTCAAATTTCGTTTAATTCAAATTTGTATGATATGCCATCAATACACGTTTTGATTTTACTATCGCATTCGACATCAGGATAAGTTTAAGACATCATTTTTCTGCCTTTAATTATGATATGTAATCCATTGAATCAAACGATATATTTCTGACTAATCAGATTCAATTATTCTTACAGCATCAAAATAAGTTATCAATTTGCCGCAATGCTTAGCTCGGGCCGTGCAGCCTCTCCGCCTTCAACATCACATCGCGTATCAAACGTGTCATTACCTCCCGAATCTTACCTTCCTGTTCGCCTATCAACCAACCTACAATACCGGCGGTACTCTCGAATCCGGTTTTGGTCCGCACTCGCCTCGCGGCCCGGAACAGAACACAACAAATTGTGTGCCAACAACACCCGACACGATGGCACACATTACGAGATTTTACAACCCCAACTCAGGTTTTTATGTAGGTGGATCGTGGATGTCGGTTCACCCAAATCACTTCGGAAGGTGCTTCAACCGGTGCTGCGACTGGTGGCGGCACCGACCGACGATGACGGCGACGCGTAGACAACCACCGACGATTAATTAATGCTTTCATTGTTCAAACATGGCAGAGGCTCGGGCGGTGTGTAGAATTTTACTCCGCACCCTGACGCGGTTCCTCGCCGTTGGAGCTGCCCGTAAACTAACCGAGTGTTGTCGTGGTTCTAATGACTATATGGGAAGTGGGCAGTCAGGTGAAGCGGTCGCGTGAAGTGGAATATGAAGGTGTAGGATCAACGATATCGAGAGACGCCGCGAGATTTTCCCACACTAGGTCATCTGGTGTTCAAGCATGTGCCTATTTGTGGTACGATGTATGTTGGCTACCGGATCCAGTAGAGTTTTTCAAATGAGGTTATTGATCATTCAAACATTATTTTTGAGAATTTGTTCTGACAAAAATGTATGAGACGTCGCTGGAGTAAATGTCTATTGGTTTATTTGCTTCTTATCTTAAAAATTTAATTTACACATCTATTTTTCCGTAAAAATGTGTTAGTTTTTCTAATATTTTTAAAGGGCCTTGTTCTATGCCCGTGATATTATGTCAGATCTTCTAATACTAAAAAAATACAATTTAAAATCTGTATATATCCAGCTTACACAATTTCCAATAAATTTTGTTTATTTTACTAGAAAAAGATAAATTCAAGGATTTATCAATTAAAGCAAATGCATGGTCTCTGCCACTTTTATGGACCTTAAAATATGTAGAAAGGAATGTTTCGTGTTTTAATTGACAACATGGAACTACAAATATACCAGTTCAATAACAATATGTCTCCGCAATACTCTATAGAGCTCAGGATCGTCAACATCTTTTAGTTGTCCTAAATCACATTAGGACGACAATTTTGTGATAAATAACGTGAACATAACAAAATCCACTCACCTGCACCTTGACTGGCTCCTTCGCACGCTCCCGGGGCGGTGCCTTCTCCGGGCACTTCTCGAAGATGAGCACCCGCTCGGCCACGGAGCCCCGCGACAGGAACGGCCGGATCGGGCTCGGAATGGTCTTCGCCTGGAACTCCTTCTTGTCATCCGAGGCCGCCGGGCGGCCAAAATCTTTCGGCAGTCTTGTGGTTGCGACATTGCGGGTAAAGTTTGTCGACAGCTTGTGCTGTTCATGGATTTGGTGAATGTTGAGGATCGGTATGTGGTTGGGTTTCATCGGAACCCCGTTCCAGTGTTTAACGCCGGCGGCGTTTGGGGCACCGGAGTTGTTGGTGTCGGTGCCAGCGCCAGCGCTGATACCATTCGTACCATTCGTACCGTTGGTACCGTTGGTTGTGCCATTGGTAGAACCGTTGGCTACTACAGTCGACGAAGTGACCATGTCGAGCGGTCGATTGCTACTGTATCCGTAGTCGGGAATGTCCCGATCAGGGAGGGTCGAGGTTATTACCTCCGGAAGTAGATTATCGCTGCTGTTAAGGACAGTTCCCGTTTTCAGTGCGTTGATCAAACGTTCTTCTTCTCGGGAAACTTCATCCATAAGCTCGGCGGTGTTCTTGGAGAGAAAGCCGGTTCCACCGGCGATGCTACTAAGGCCACTGTTACTACTACTGCTGCTACCGGAACTGGTCGAAATTGGCGTGTGATGGTGATTAACTTTATCGGAACTACTTGGACCGCTAGTTTTCACTACACGATTTTTCAGCGGCCAACTAGGAACATGGTTCAGCAAGTGATCCGGTTTAACCGGAGTCTGTGGCTTTTCACGGGGTTTTTCAACGATTGTATCTTTCAGGACGTCTGGAACATTATTGTTGTTCAGAGTACTGAGGTTATTATTGTTGTTGTTGTTGTTCACCTTGCTCGGTGTAGTACTAACTGGCCGAATGTAGTTGGGTTTGTTGATAGGGGATGTGTTCAGGTTCTGTGCACCGTTTTGTTCGAACTTTTGAAGCACACTCTTGATAGCGGACCCAGCGGAAACCGGTCGTCCAGCACCTCGTTTCTGCGCAGCAATCCGAGCCTTGTCTTCGTTCACAAACGAACTGACCAACTGCTCTAGGCTGTTGTTGGATAGTTCGGGTGCTTGCGCTAAAAGTTCAGCAACACCGGAAGCGGATTTCTGGTTTACGGTAGACGATGACGGCAAGGACGGTGACCCCGGTGAAGCGGAAGAGGTAGCGGTAGTTGTCGTAGGGCTCAAGGTTTTGCTAAAAGCATTCTCACCGTCCGCCGTTGGCAGTTGGCAGTTAAGGATTTCAGTTGGCGCTAGGCCACGGGCCTTCCATGTTTGATAGATAGCTTCGGCGTGATCGGAAATCTGTTTCGCGATCGCGTCGAGGTCCTCCTGTTGGTGATTGCTCGACTGACCTTCGGCGAAGTTGTGCACACTCGACGAAGGTGACGAAGCGGAGGACTGCTTCGCTGTGGTTGCCATGGTTCCACAGACAATATGCACACACACACGCGCGCGCGATTATACACAATTTCAGAAGGATTTTCGCACAATTGGATTTTTATTTAGATTCCATTGATTTGTCACGATTTCATTTCACAATGCACATTTTTTAATTATGGAAATAAATTGAAAAGGAAAAATATTAGTGCTTGATTCTGTTACTGACGAATGCGAAGACGATTTGGCAAATAGGCTCATGTGTATTGGTTTAGGTGTTTCACGTTTACTCTGCCCACATTAATCACAACAAACAATAGACGATTAACGAATAGACAGTGGTGCCTTATTGGTCTTCTTCGCTCAGACCAGTCATAATTTAACAATGACACAACTACTGATGCAGCGATGGAAACATTTTTTTCTTACACATCATTATCCACATCCAAGGAGGCTATAAGGGCGGAGCCGCAGCGGTCGCCCCGGTGATTGGTTGATAGAATGGTGCACAATGTGGTACGCACAATGACAAACACACGCACGTGGGCGTTTGCTTGCGAACACGCACGTGATTGTTGCACTGCGCGATTCACGAAATCCAGGCGGCGCAGAATGTGTGTAGTTGTTTGATCGCAGCTAGCTCACGCACACACAAACGCAACACACACTTAGTAGACAACTCTCGTTTTCTTTTCTCTTTTCGTTTTGCACCGGATATTCTTTTTCCTTGTTTTGATCAGCTCATTCTCGATTGTGATAATTTTTTGAACATTTTTTGGTTGAATATTCCATTAATTTTTTTCATTTTGCATTCAAACTTTCATTAGCAGCTACAAATACGCACAAGATATATAGAGTGAGAAAAGGAGAGGAAACACACAAACAAATGAACGAAAATAAGCGACACAAGAATGCTGTTTTGGTATGCTTAGTAAAGGCTAAATCATCCTTGACCCCTCGCCATGCTCGCTGTGCACTCGTGACGAGGGGCCTGCAAAAGTGGGATTAGCGGACGAGTGAGTGAGAACGAGCCGCGCGAGGGTTAGATAACAAACACGCACAAACGGATTCTGTTGATAGGGACTTATTTTTTTGTGTTATTTACACTCGAAAAAATGATGTTTCAATATTCGGTCAGACTGGAACGGTTGCATTACCGATTGTTTTCTTTGGGAAGGGGTATAAATATTTGTCTCTATTGGTTTGGTAACATTGATTCGATAGAGGGTGTTATTTTGCAGATTTTGCATCCATTTGCCGAGGGTTCACTCTTCTAGGGTATCCAGTTGGCGGGAAAAGGTCTTCCTTTGATGCACAAAATTTCAATTTTTCTACAATTGAAGGTGAGAAAGGGGCTAGCACATCACATCAGAGAGAGTGTAGTGTTTGGAAGCGACGAGATGTTGATTCGCACTCACTTATCGAGAACAAATTCTGATAATAGAAATTGAAAGCTTCATTCATCTAGGTGGCGTTCGATTTTTTGATTCCGTTAAACAAGAGAATAAAACACAAGATTTTCTTGGCACTAGGCGGCTAGGATTTGCCTTCTATTCTTTACGATTATTTTTCACTTTTCATTCAAACTTCTTCCTCCCGAGAAGGCGAATCTTTTTGAATCTTCTGTTTTCCTGCACCTACTGCAGCGTGTTCACATACACGAGCTGCCGCCACTTTCTAGAGATTTTTATTTTTAGAACCGCACTTTTCTTCACTGTCGAGGAAAATCGCACCCTATAGAACGAGGTTTTTCTTCGTGGTGGAACGTATTCTTCCCCATCAGCACAAATTCAACATGCCGTGAATATTTTATTTGCAATTTTTTCTTCTTTTCAACAAAAAAATAACGCGTTAAGGTTTCAATTTTTCTTTTTCATATGTTACAAAAAAAACACGGTTTCATAAGTGCCCGCTGCACGGTGCCTCTATCCCGAATCTCGCGATCGGACACTTCGCGAACGATCTCACACACGTCCTACGAGGCGGATGACACTCTCGCAACTGATCGAAACCGTAGTAGGCCGTGGCGCTAGCGCTCCATGGCGGCCCCTTCGTTTTCGTTCACATTCGCTCCCACTCACTCTCTGCCACTTCGAGGATCGCGTGTCGAGAGCAAGCGCAAAGCCTGCTGCGTCGCGACGCGATTAGTCGATTCGATCGACGACGATCGCGCAGAGATTTATCTCCGCACACCAACGCGGTCAATAATAGCAACACTGGGCCTTCTTGTGGCAACTGCGATCGCCAGAAGGCAGCACTAGTGTGGAGTAAGTCTGTCCTAGCTCTAGGGTCGATTATTCATGGGGAAGTAAAGGCTGCTGCGTACCCATCTTCTATCTACGCCGCCGTCGTCGACGACGGACTGACTGCCCGAGGACGTCACGGGTTACGTCGCTAATTAATGGTGCCGCTGGCTACGTGACGCTATCCTCAACCGCACTGTGCTGTGCTTGGCTGCTGGGCCGGCACTCTCCGCGGCTCCGTATATTTAGAACTCTGAAAGCGCAGAAAACAGAAAAGAGAATCGAGATTAGTCTAGTCTAGCGTTTTAGATGGATGGTTGGATGGATGGATAGCGATGATGACTTTCGGTTTCACCGCGGTCCCTAATAAATACTAAGGGATGGGTAATGTGAATTCTACGCTATGCTTTCATGTTTATACATCAACTTCCTCATATTTTCTAGCAGCTAGACTGGCCGGTACGGAGCAGAGCGAGAACGCTTACATGGTTGTGTGGGAAATGTGTATGCAGTAGCCAGTACAATTGGCAGCGCTGGGTAATGATTTGAGTTAATTGAAAATTGTTTTATTTTTCGTTTGCTAACCGTTTCACAAGTTCCCAAGCGAACGCTCTCGGTTTCAGGCCTGTCGGCATGGCATTTTGTGCGATATGGAATTTAAGAGGAGGGGACGATGGCGTAATTACATCGATCTAATTATTTACTTAGCAAGCTGGTATTAAAGCCTGTAATGGTGGACGAGGCAGACGACCCTGTTCTATTGAATGAGCCATAGAATGTTTGTACGGGAAAATGAAAGTTTTGATATTTTCTCTGGTTACTAACTCGCTGTGTATAGCGTTGGTTAATATTTTATTAAGACGCATTTATGAACTCAGCAGCAGATCTATGCGCGTGCCATGTAGCACTACCGCCGCTGTTGTTTTTTTAAGCCACCACTGCAATCGAAAATGAATCGACGATTTTTTTGTCAAGCCTATAGCCAATAGGCTACTGAGTTCCGAACTTTTGTCAAGAAATATTTTGTTTTTGCCTTTCTCGTTCAACAAAGTTGTACCGAAAAACAATATGATTGCTCCAAATAAGAACTTTTGATAGAAGGCCCGGAGACCCATAGTGTTATATACCGATCGACTCAGCTCAACGAACTGAGGTGATGTCTGTATTTTTTTTCTTCCTAAGCAATGGAGGGGGAATCTGCTCAACAGACATCCTGGGTTGTCCAGGAAGTGCGGGGTTAGGGACCACCTCCAACAGCAAACGAGGGAGGCAGGACTACATCCCCGACCCGCTAAACCATTTCCATTGCCGCCAAGCCCATCGTCTCTTCGGTACAACCAGAAAGTAATGCTTCAAAGGTGGGCCATTGCACAACGCACCCTCGAGGTTAGCTACGCAGCTACGCAGTCCTTGTAGCATCGAACATCGTGACTCGCTTTTTCAGAAGAATGGTATCGTGCCAGCGCATTGCCGGCTTTCCAGGTGGCCTTACCACGCCCTATGTCCTCGGAAGGTGGGAAGGGTCGACTTCGCGCCTGCTTCCCTCTGCACGACTGGTATCAAGAATGATGATGCCGCGTGCACCCCAAATTGACCTCTCTGCGATAGAGTCTATTCGCCAACACACAGAGGGACTTGCCGACGCGGTGCCTACGCCTGCCCCAGCCTTGACGAGGACCCCTTTCCGTCCTCGGGCTCGGAATCCGCCCGGTTGACCGACGCCGCGAAAGTGACGATACCATGTTGTTCTTCGCGCGGCCACTTGTTCGATAAAAGGATCGAGTTCGACCACAGGACATGACCACCGGTATGATCCATGAAGCCGACTCCAAACACTTGGACCATCTCTTATTTGCGCCTGAACCAACCATCCTTGAGTCCACACGCCACCTTATGTGTAGCTCCGAGACGATTTGGGCGATAGCCGATAAAACGGCGTTCCAGCCAACTTCATCTTTCCACATCCTCCGAACTAGGTTGTCCGGGGTAGTGTCCAGACCACATGTGGCAAGCATATAGTCACGCATTGCGCGAAAACGTAGGCACACGAACAACACGTGTTCCGCCGTTTCCTCTAAACCTGCGCACACCAAACACTCGGGCAAGGCCGAGCAAGCCAGCTGCGTTACGTGATTTTGCAGCACGCTTAAACGCCGGGCACTTCGAACCCCCCATGGGGTGCTTGATGTTCACAGCTTTACTGGAACAAATCAAACAATTGGGAGGGTTCGTGCAGCATTGTGCCTTATGTCCCTCTAATCCGCAGCGTCGGCAGAGATTGCTTCTGTCAGGGCCTTTGCAGTCCCATTGCCCCGCCCTGGTTCCAGGCACTTAAAGCAAACTTCGGGTTGTTCGTATATGCTCACAGGGCACACCGACCATCCCATTTTGACGCTCCCTAACCTGACTACCTTGGAGGCGTCCGCTGCAGCCGAAGCAATTCTACCTGCGTCCCTACCGGACCTTTCCGTAGCCGAACGGCTGCGGTGGGCGTCTCCACTTCACACTGTCGCCGCAGTGCCGTGACGAGCTCTTCGACTTCGGTGATCTCGTCCAGGTCTTTAACCCTTAGATTCACCTCCGTCGTGAGTGCCCTCACATTGACCGTCTCGCCTAGGACTTCCTCCGCCAACTGCTTGTAGGCGGCGCCCTTTTGCGAGACGCCCCGCTTCAGCTCGAGGATCATCTCGCCCTTCCACGTACGTTTTATTCGACTTACGTCGGCGCCGAGTACTTAGCCTCGTCCGCCGTAATGACTAGGACATCGCCCCTGGAGCGATTGGCGCCTACCCTAGACTTCTTGCTACCCTCATTCGCCTGGGCCTTCTTTTCAGCCCTTGACGTCTTCGGTTTCCTCTTGTTCTTGACCAGGGTCCAGGAGGCGTCATCCCCCTCTATTTCCCTGGTCTGGGGCGGCTGAGAGTTCTCAGTCCACCACCGTCTTTCCTGGGTGGACGGACCTTTCCAGGTCCTTCCTCCCCCGGTTTGGGAGGTACCTGGCCGTGGTTCAGCTTCCCAGTCCCACTACTCTTATTCGGGGTAGTAACCCTCCGCGTTTTGGAGCGGCCCCCAGGGAGCTTGGGCCGCAGTCTGGGTAGACCTCGACTCCACGGATTTCACGGGTTTGCACTTGGCCGTCCCGACCGCTCTCTCCAGCTTGGCATCCAACATCGACTTTCGAAGTTTCAGCAAGCTCTCCTTGAGGTCCTTACTGATATTATGCTTCGATGACGCAAAGTCGATTATGGCATCCAGCTGTTCCATCGCCACCTCGAAGGCCGAAAACCTCACAAGCCATGGGCCGTTCATAACCACTACCGGCGAAGCCGGGGAGAAGATTGACCCACGCTGGCACTGCGCACCGAGCTGCCGACTATTGCCTATGACCACCTCCTGCGAAGGGGTAGTCTCTTACACTACTACCACTAATTGAAGAATTGACTTGGTTTTCCATTTTGGTCCCACGAGTTGCTCGGGAAAAGATGTCAACCACGCCAGAGCCCAGCATGACGCGGTAAGGGACAATTACTGTGGAAGGTTCCCAGGTACCCCACAGGCTCCATTAAAGGCTTAGCTCATTATATCATCCCCCTGGCCATGCATCCCCTTGGCACGGGTCGCTTTACGCCTTGGGATGAGGGGTTAGGGACGATGGTCCCCTTGGTCGCACCCCCTCACTCTAGCTGATTTTAGAATGACAACAGTGCCCAGGCTGCACTACCAGCTACCAGTACAAAACCCTTAGCTGGCGGTCGATTGTCATCGGAAGACCCGTGGAAGCGTGAGATTGGAACTTGTGAGGACCAGAGCTGTGTAGGTCGCTCCTTCCCAGACGTCAACTCATCATTTCGCAGCCCAAGTGTGTGTATGTGTGTATGTGAACAAATTTTGTAGACACACTTTTTGGAACTTAGCACTATCCGACTAACTCGCAACAAGTTGCATTCGACGGGAAATGCGGTCCCATTGTTTGCTATTGAAAAATGACCCGGTCGGACTTTGCGTTAATTATTGAAAAATTATTGGTTTTCTCCCCTGGAAAAAAAAATTTCAAAACCATTTTTTTTTATATTGGTGGTAATGCATTTTAATTAATGCAAAATCCCCTAAAGAGCTTTTTTGACCTTTCTATTGAGATTTTTTCAATTTATATTATAATGCACGAGAAAGGCATCATCACTGCTAGGTGGATTAATCTGGTTTATTTTTTTTATTTTTTCATTATTAGGAATGAAGGAAGGGTTACGCAATTCAGTGGCGTAGTTAGAATTTTGTTGTTGAAGGTTATGAATTTCATTTCTACTCGACTTTTTGTTCCGCGTCCTTAAAAAAAATGATTCAGATTATTTGCATTTGTCAGCTTCTTTCTTGCAAGTAAAATAATGAGCAGCAGTTTTCCAATGTTCACGAATATAATTATGATAGACATATCCCAACCAATAGTACAAGATCATCGAGTATAGGACTATGGAAGAGGCTCGGATGCAGGGTGTGAAACGAAAATTTCCAAATCCGAGACTGTCACGAAATTAGGCGAGATTTCAAACGCTAAAGCGCCTTTATCTTTCGACAGATTTTCGACAGATATATCTTATCAATCGATTCAGAAACTCTCCAGCAATTTGCCATATCCACTGAAACTATCGATTGTCAAAATTGAACTATTGAACATTTCAATTATTTCCAAACCCTGTAAAAAATTCAAAACAAACCAATCCCGTTCATGCATTCCCAACACGAACATCAGATTGATGTAAGGTGCGGGCCTTTTGGCCCATCGCTTCATTTTCTCTGAGCATGACGTGCCCGTGTCATTTGTCATTTTCGATCGAGATTTCACGGAGAGCGGCCCATGGCGTCTGAAAGCGGAAGCTGCCAAAGCGTTGGCGTTAGTGGCGTCATCGATGGTAGAACGGCGGAAGTTGCTGATAGTGATAGGAGACAATGCAAATAAATCGCAGTGATGATGCAAATGATGCAGCACTGTGTTTCCGCAACTAGTATTCCATTACCATATATACGTTCAATCAGGTGAACATTATACCATTTCGATAACCTATTGTATAAAGTACTTTATGGTGCAGAAAATTAATTCGGTTGGTTTTCCATGAGGTCCAAACCATGACCTGAATAAATTTTTGGGCTGTGCGGCAAGAGTACGCATGTAAACCTTTAAGTTTTTTTGTCAAACCCGTATTTCCGGCCGAAATAAGACTACTTCCAAAGCGTAAAGATCCACAATAAAGAAAAAAAGGACAGAAATCGAAAATTATCCCAAGTTCTTCTTAAAGATGATAAAACAAGATAAAAAAATTGTTGTTAGAAAAGACAAAGGAGCAAAGTAATGAAGCGAAATAATGAAATTGTATTTGGTATTGTACACTTCAACATAGTCCGAAAACACAATTTCATCTAAATGATAATTATTTAATCAAAAGAAACATCCATAAATTACGCAACGCTGAGCTGGGAGGGGTTGCGAGATGTATGACGATTCATACAAAAAGTGTATGAAGGAGGGGGAGGAGTGATGAAATGGTCAAATTTTCCGGTACGTAACTAGTGAACTTTCTTTTAATAAAATCCTTTGTTCACGCCACGCGAAACCTCGTATATTTTTACTCTATAGTTTTTTTTTTTGTATATAATAAAAAAAAGTTTTTCCTGTTGAAATTCATATTTCTTGGACCCCTTTCCCCTTTCAGAGTTACGTAATCTTTAAAACAGAGGCGCATTCACGATCCGAGCCGTGGGTAGGACAAACAGGAACAGTCGAGATCTGTCCTGGCCACGTACTTGCGAATGTTTTAGGGGAAAGGATGGTATAGGAAAGGGACGAGCCTGTGATTAAATCCACGACCTCTTGCTTGTAGGCAGAAGCGGTAGCCATAGACCACTAAACTTGTTTTTGATTTGAGCAACAGTTCTGGTACTCAGAAATCGTTGCACATTCTGAAACATTGCTGAAACAATAAACGTCCATGTTGATATGAATTAATTCCAAAAATATTTAATCCGGACTTGAAAAATTCTTGCGGACAGAATACTCACATAATTTGAGAAATTATCTTCGATTTTCAGGACAAATTCAGCTTTTCGAAGATTATTAGGCCTTCTAAAAAGCATAACATACTTCTTGGGATTCTCAGTATTTTCAAAAATCTTTAAAAGCTCTCAGCAGAAGTCACGTAACATAGAATTTTGTAATCATCAATAGTTTAATTCAATTATTGCTAACTGCTAAGATTTTATATTAACTATCAGAAGTGGTTATGTTTCAAAGCAAACTACCAAGAAATCGCACGATTGTCAAATAATCTTTTTACGGGAAAATTATTTAGCTCTTTTAGTGGAGGCCGTAGAGGAGTTTTGGAGCTCAGAATCCTTTACGGACCAGATTTCTGGCAGAATTTGGGATATTTGTAATTCCTTAGATTTCAATAAACCTTTTTGTAGGTTTTATAAAACTTTTTTCGATTGTGTCTAATAGTCCCTTTGAATGTGCTTCATTTATCATAACTGGTTAAAAATGTTTATCAATCGCATTTGGAGATTTCAATAACCTCTATTTTACCTCTGGAACACCTTTAGATCAAAGATATATTCGATTATTTAATAAAATGGGTTTGATCATTTAGTAGTTTGTCAATAACTAATATGTTTCACGGTGATGGACTTCTTGTGCGAAGGTTTTGCTACAACTTTGCCTAATAGTTCGTTGCTTGAATGCCGTTTATAACGGAGTTGTAGCGTTAGTTGCAGTAACTTAGATTAAATGATTGAAATTTTGTTATGATTTAGCAGAAGTTAGTCCGCTTCAACTCCGTTTTTTTGTGGAATTTAAACAACGATTTGTTCGGCAGAGTTGTAGAAATACTTTCACACTAGATCCCGACTAGAAGAGCCTAACAGAAACTGAACACAATATTAACATATTGTGATATTTATAACTTATGTTGATACAATTTTGTTCTTACCAGCCATTATCTTTCGAATGTTGTAACAGGATTTTATCATAATATGATTAAAAAAAAACCCAACAGTAGGCAAATAAAATAGATGTAGCAAAGTCTTCCAGCCATATAGATATCACAACGCTGATATTATTTGTAAAGGTTGCCTTATTTGTAATGTTGTTAGTTTCATGTTCTCGAAAAATATTCTTGTTCAGACAAAAACAAAAGTTTCTGATTGTTGATCACAATCTGAAGACCTATAACGAACTGTAAAAAATTGCCACTGCACAGAAACAATATATTTTGTATCTGATTCTGTTATAAATTTCTAACAAAATATTTTATTTTTATGATAAAATTGTAACAAAATTTGATAGTTTTTTGTTTCCAGTAGTGTAATTTTTGATAGAAATTTAGATATTTTAACAACATCCTGCACCACTTCTTCTTCTTTTCTTCTTCTTCTTATTGGCATTACGTCCCCACACTGGGACAGAGCCGCTTCGCAGCTTAGTGTTCATTAAGCACTTCCACAGTGATTAACTGCGAGGTGAGGTTTCTAAGCCTGGTTACCATTTTTGCATTCGTATATCATGAGGCTAGCACGATGATACTTTTATGCTCAGGGAAGTCAAGACAATTTCCAATTGAAAAATTGCCTAGACCGGCACCGGGAATCGAACCCAGCCACCCTCAGCATGGTTTTGCTTTATAGCCGCGCATTTTACCGCACGGCTAAGGAGGGCCCCTTCATCCTGTAACACGTTTCTAAAAAAAATTGTTATAAAAATTTAGTATAACATAATAACATAGGTTGATATAATTTTGATATGACCTTCTAGTCGGGTATCCACCTTACAACACAATTCAAAACTCAGCATGAAAAGTGAAAAGCTTGAGGCTGAAGGAAGATTTGGTTTTCGCCAACACGCCTTCCGCCCAGGGGGTTTGGGGCAAGTCCGTACTTTTCCGGATTAGGAGACGTACTCCAAAGCGCCTTTGACCAAAGGAAACATGTCGTCCTTTCGGGTCTTTATCGGCAATTCCGCCTCCAGAACCTCCCAGAGGAGACTGGGGTCCCGCAGGGGTCTGTTCTGGCAGTAACCCTGTTTCTGGTTGCCATGAATGGGGTCTTCAATGGCCTCCCCAAGAACATCTACATCTTCGTCTACGCGGACGACATCCTGCTTGTGGTAGTCGGAGACACTCCGGCGCGAACGCGTATCCGAACCCAAGCAGCGGTTAGTGCAGTTCATCGGTGGGCCTCGTCGGTTGGCTTCACCATGTCGGCCGGAAAAAGCGTCCGCGGGCATGTGTGCAATGGACGGCATCGTCTCTCCGGCCCTAGTCTCAAGATTAATGGGCAGCCGATCCCAAACCGGAAATACGTGAAAGTCCTCGGTGTCTCCATCGATCGAGGACTGACCTTCGTCCCTCATTCCCAAGCGGTCAAAGTTGGCTGCAAATCAAGGATCAACCTTGTTAAAACTTTATTATAGGACGAACAACAGAGGCGCTCGGTATCATATCGGCCAAGCGCCAAGCGCAAACTGCTGTACGGACTGGAACTGACTTGTGTAGCACGTCATGAGCTTGTCAACATACTCTCCCCAGTCTTCAGCCAATACCTTCGCATGGCTTCCAGACTTCTTCCTTCCACACTCGCTGAGGTTGCTTGCGCTGAAGCAGGGGTCCTCCCATTTCGCCATAGTGCGCAAGGAAACATAGGAACCCTCTCCTTGTTCAAGTAGATCGGATCATGCACGGTTTCAGTCTCCCCCCGGTGGCTAGGGTCCACTGGCATGGAGCGAGGAGCTGGTACTCTTCCACAACCAACATAAATAGCTCCATTGTGAACTGCTTTAGAAGAAGAAGAAGCTCTTCGAAGATCGGTCGCCGAGTTGCTAATTACTGAGTTTAGGGACTATGAGCATCGATACACTGACGGTTCCCTTTCTAGAGAAGGGGTCGGCTCAGGCGTCACTGGGAGCAACCTAACGGTCTCGGACAGCCTTCCTGCACAATGCACTCTCTTCTCGGCGGAATCCGCAGCTCAGTCCTAATTCTGACTGATTCCGCTAGTGCCATCGGTGCGCCACAAAGTGACCAACCGATACATCCATGGATCCAGTCCAGGTCATTCTCGCTAGTGAACAACAATCGACAACCTTCGCCTGGATTGCCGGGCACTGTGGAACGTCACTGCGGACATTCTGGCTGGAGCCGGCTACCAAGACCGGCGTTTCACAACATCGGTTCCCTCGGCTGACGTTAAAGCCTGGATCAAAAAGATCGTCAGCCAGGATTGGGAAAACCAATGGGCTGCTTCCAGAACCACGCAATTGCGGAAGGTCAAGGGATCCACGGCACCCTGGAACGACATGCCCAGTCTCAAGGACCAGCAAGTAATCTCCCGCCTCCGCACCGGCCACACCCGATTCTCACATAATTTCGGCGGAAGGCCCTTTCGTACCGTTTGTGACATCTGCGGAGTACAAAACTCAGTGGAACATGTGATCTGCCGATGTCCAAAGTTTGACATTCCTCGCTCCAGCTACGGAATACCGACAAACATACGAGATGCCCTAGCTGACGATACCGCCTATCTGTCCTCATCTGCTTCCTCAAAGATGGAGGACTGTCTTATGTTGAATGTTACTTTTGGATAAATATCATCGGGGTGAATGGCTTTGTTCGATTCAATTTGTTATAGAATCCTTTAATTATATAATCAACTAAAAGCACCCTAGTGCGGTTTTCTGTGTGGCGATTTATACTCTTTTTATTTACTTATTCAACCTAATCGGAACTCAGATGGTTCTGTCCTGGATTACTCACGAAGCTCCACCGCTCTTGTAAATGACAAGCGTACTTTTTTCGCCTTTATACAATGGTGCGAGTCTCCGAAGGTTAATGTCAAAAACTATTTTACCTTTCGACGTTCGAAAACCATTTTATCGAACATATGCACATTAAAAACATTATTTAGGAAATTAATTACATTAAATCCCTTCTAATTCAATATTTAACACTAAGTGGACGGATTCAACCCCTCACGATAGCAATGAAATCAATCATCTGCTTTTTTGTGGTCGCTTTCGTCGAACAAAGCAAAAAGTCAGCCCGGCGCAAATCTTTAAGCTAATCAGGCCAGCAGATTTTTTTTCAGAAATAAACATATTTCGGCGTCGAAACCAGTGACGTTGGTCGAAAAAATTTGTACTGTATTCATTTGTACGGCTGCTAAATTCTAATTTCGGTTTTCTCATGGATATATTTTATATCACGATTTCATAAACAATTCGACCAAATTTTTGATTTAATTATTTTTATGATATTTTTTGAAAAGCCTTATGTAATTTGAATTCGACATACGACATACATAATGATAAAAAATAAACTAACCTACGACTTGAGGCTCTCCTTAGCCGTGCGGTAAGACGCACGGATACAAAGCAAGACCATGCTGAGGGTGGCTGTGTTCGATTCCCGGAGCCGGTCTAGGCAACTTTCGGATTGAAAATTGTCTCGACTTCCCTGGGCATAAAAGTATCATGATATACGAATGCAAAAATGGTAACCTGGCTTAGAAACCTCGCAGTTAATAACTGTGGAAGTGCTTAATGAACACTAAGCTGCGAGGCGGCTCTGTCCCAGTGTGGGGATGTAATGCCAATAAGAAGAAGAAGAAGAACGACTTGCATCTTAAGTCGTCTCCACATGGATTCTACACCATCATTCTTCTTCAATGGCTCTACATCCGAACTGAAACTTGGCCGGCTAATCAATTTAGTATTCTATTCACATTTCCTCAGTTAGTAATTGAAAGCTTTTCTATGCCCGCCATTGCATGAGTATGTATCTTGTGTGGTAAGTACAATGGATACATTATGCCCAGAAAGTCGAGAATGTTTCCAACCGAAAAACATCCGAGACCGGACCGATAATCGAACTTGCCTTCTCCGGGTTGGCAATCCTACGGCTTTGCTCGCAAGGCTACCGAAGACCCCAATTCTACACCAAGCATCTATTAAAATCTGCATTGTGATAACCATAATATGTCTCGAAATGCGATCTAAAAAAGTCAGTTCGTCGAAGAAACTTTCAAATTTAAAACGTAAGCAACAGAAAGGGCAAATTGTTTGATAATGGACTTGTCCATTTGAACAAATACCTCCAGACTATTTGAATTCAAAAACGTCCCCATATGTTGATTTAGGATTTTACCTCTGTCTGCGTCCACCATCAGAGCCATTCCTCTACTAACTAGTGCTATTGCAGACGCGATACGCACCAGTTTGAGATTGACCTAACCAGTGGAGCGTGAATTAGCCATACGGAACAGACCATTATTGACTGCTTCACGACCGACCGTGAAGATGGACAACAATGTGGCAATGTAGGCAGAAGGGCGAAAGACCAAACAGAACCTGAAAGCAAACAGCGGAACGGAAATCATATCGATAGAGCGTCCCTAAATTTGTACGATTGATTGTTCCATCCTCAGCGTATCGAGAGATACCCATTTAACTCGAACGGAATTCAGGGAAGATTTAGTGCGGTACATTTGGGTGGCATAATTCCGTTCGTTACGCTTCTTATACGAAACTTTAAAAAAAATTGTTTGAAACACAACGCAAGGAATGCTCCTTCTATGTGATAATGAGCGTGCTTGACAACGTAACGTAATTTGTAGAACACCGAGGCTTAAGCACATGGAAGAAGTGTAATTGTTCCGGTTCTTCATCTCATAGCTCCCATATTCATTAAATGAAAAAATGTTCTGTCAGTCGGAGACTCTTCTTTACGTCTGGGTGATGAGCGTCTACATTTTTCGGCGATCCAACCAAGTGCCTGTCACTACTAGTAGTGACTCACAAATGCATCGCCCGACGGATGCTGCCAACAGCTACAAAACTGGAATTCACGCGTTTGCTCTATTTCTCAATTAATCTGGATATTTGTGGATCGAAAACTGATAGGAAAACACTGAATCTTGCCACACCAGAGAACGAGAGAATGGTAAAAATAGAGACGACTTTTCAATTGAATTGCGCTGGCTTGGAACGTATTATTCTTCTTCTTCGATTGCTTGTTTTGCTCTTCATGCCAACTGGAACTTGGCCTGCTTTTCAACTTGATATTCTATAAAAATTTCCTCAGTTATTAATTGAATAATTTTCTATGCCGCCATTGAATTAGTATGTATTTTATGTGACAAACACAATGGAGACACTATGCCCAGGATTTCGAAAGAGTTTCCTACCCGAAAACATCCTAGACCGGACCGAGAATCGAACTCGCCATCTCCAAATTGGCAATCCTACGCCTTTGCTCGCAAGGCTACTGGAGACCCCTCGGAACGTAGTGTGGGATTTTTGAGAAAATTTGATTTAATTTATAATTTGGCTGGCAGCGAACATGGAGCAGTGCCGGGTGTTGAGTATCATCACCCACCTACCTATTGGACGAGTACCAGCAGCCCGGTATGTGACTGTCAATTTGATTGACATTGAATTGGTATTATTGAAGAAATGGAATTACTTGTGTAGTTTCAGAACTATAGCATTGCCATATTTTCTCAGGAAAATTCCCAAACAATTGGAAAAAACAACTGCCATTATGGCGAGAATCTTTTCATCCTCCGTTTGAAAAGCGTTTCTCGTAAATCTCTTTTGAGACAAGTTGAAAATTGCTTCACGTATAACGGAAAATCGATAATCCCATAAAACTTTTTATTGTTACTTCTTCATTTCCAATAAACTCAATTTGGCGGTGCTTGGCTGACGCGACGTTCCGACTAAATGTATATAGCTAGTACAGAAGAATTAATTTGTTCAGATTTTTTGAACGTGAGTTATTTTTTTATGCTGAGTGTGTTTTGTGGCATCTTTCATAATATAGGTTTTAAGAAGAACAATATAAATTTTCTTCTAAAACATGACTGGATACCGAATAATAGAATAGAAGAATCAGTCTTGACTTGAAGAAGCATTTCAAAAGAAGACAGTATGAAATATCTTATATTAGGTATCATTTTCTTATTATTATTGTCACTTGCTCGGGCTTAACTTCCCGCATTGCTAAAGCACCATCATTTCTCTTGGTTTGATGCAAGAAGCTGTCGTTTGGCCATGTTGTTTTGAGTGACACATCCTCATCTGATGGTCTTGACTGGCTGCGGTTCATCCTTGCCGGTAGCCGGTTTTACTTATATGTAAGTAGGTATGTATACTAACTATACATTCATTGCTCTTCTTCCTAGTTGAGCTTCAGAGTCGAATGGATATGCCAATGCATGAAACGTTCGACGTTCGCCGGCGGATTCAAGGTCACCATCTTCGTCATCGGTGAGAAACCGTATCAAGTATTTGACAACAGCTTAGCGCCGATAAATACCAAAAACAATCGACTGCAATGGACGTAATATGGCTCGAAACAGACATGTGATTGCCCGGTCCGGTAGTACATAATAGCCGTGAGGTACTAGCATGGGAACTGTTTGTGACATCTTCTTGATTTAGTGTACAGAGAAGGAGTGCTACTTGATTTGACATGGACAAGCTTTACACGATAGGTACAATGTTGAATATTCTATCGCTAGGATTTTAATCCAGTCTAGAGCTGACTAAAAGTGCAGCATCGCAATAAAAAACTCATGATAGACATTAAGAGCGCCAAAATTAACAACAAACCCGGGCAACGCAACGTTCTGCTAGTTGAACAAAAAATAACAATTTTCTTCAACTCAATTTCTTCAAATACAATTTTCTTCAACTCACTTGCAATAGGTGGAGACTTTAAATACGCCTCAACACTATTTAGTAATTTCTTCATTATTAAAACATTCATACCATTATTAAAACGTTCCAAAAGTTGGTTTGGGATTAAAACTTTGTTCATAAAATAGGAACATTTGATTTGCATTTCGGGTTCATACATTGGATTTGAGTATCGGATTGGAAAATCGTATTAAACGTAGGATTGAAATATTTGACTGAAAATTTGGGTACGGATATTGGATACTGGATTATAAAACTAGACTTGGCGGTAATTTGCAAAAAAAAAAAACAACATGCTATGTAATAGTTCTTTATGAAAATCTCAAGTCAATGTTTTTTTTTGTCTTTTTTAGTGATAGAAGAAGGGGAATGTGATGGTGAGATATATTAGAAATTGGGCAATCCACTTCCAGCGTGCATTGATGACAGAGATGCAACTATCATCCGTATAACGGTTCAGTTGCCAACATTGACTATTGAATAGCAGGCCATGACTTGGCCTCTTTCCTCGTCGGGCAACGAACGGAGTTTCACTGGTTTCACGCACGATAAGACAGCACACAAGCGATCAAACCAACGGATATCTCGTTTGGCGGAATTAGGCCGCACAAAGACTTTGAGGACTTTTGAAAGCTTCGCAGCCTCTTAAACGGCGACTTCCGAGCTTCCGACATTTTGAAAGCGAGCTTCCGAGCCTCTTAAGGAGGCTTCCGAGCCTCTTAAGGAGGCTTCCGAGCCTCTTGAGAGAAGGCTTCCGAGCCTCTTGAAAGGAGGCTTCCGAGCCTCTTGAAAGGAGGCTTCCGAGCCTCTTGAAAGGAGGCTTCCGAGCCTCTTGGAAGGAGGCTTCCGAGCCTCTTGGAAGGAGGCTTTCGAGCCTCTTGGAAGGAGGCTTCTGAGCCTCTTGGTAGGAGGCTCTGAGCTGCTTGGAAGGAGGCCTGAGCCTCTTGGAAGGAGGCTTCTGAGCCTCTTGGAAGGAGGCTTGAGGCCTCTTGGAAGGAGGCTTCTGAGCCTCTTGGAAGGAGGCTTCTGAGCCTCTTGGAAGGAGGCTTCTGAGCCTCTTGGAAGGAGGCTTCTGAGCCTCTTGGAAGGAGGCTTCTGAGCCTCTTGGAAGGAGGCCTGAGCCTCTTGGAAGGAGGCCTGAGCCTCTTGGAAGGAGGCTTCTGAGCCTCTTGGAAGGAGGCCTGAGCCTCTTGGAAGGAGGCTTCTGAGCCTCTTGGAAGGAGGCTTCTGAGCCTCTTGGAAGGAGGCTTCTGAGCCTCTTGGAAGGAGGCTTCCTAGCCTCTTGGAAGGAGGCTTCCGAGCCTCTTGGAAGGAGGCTTGAGCCCTCTTGGAAGGAGGCTCTGAGCCTCTTGGAAGGAGGCTTCCGAGCCTCTTGGAAGGAGGCCTGAGCCTCTTGGAAGGAGGCTTCTGAGCCTCTTGGAAGGAGGCTTGAGCCTCTTGGAAGGAGGCCTGAGCCTCTTGGAAGGAGGCTTCTGAGCCTCTTGGAAGGAGGCTTCCGAGCCTCTTGGAAGGAGGCTTCTGAGCCTCTTGAGAGAAGGCTTCTGAGCCTCTTGAGAGAAGGCTTGAGGCCTCTTGAAAGGAGGCCTGAGCCTCTTGAAAGGAGGCCTGAGCCTCTTGAAAGGAGGCTTCTGAGCCTCTTGGAAGGAGGCTTCTGAGCCTCTTGGAAGGAGGCTTCTGAGCCTCTTGGAAGGAGGCTTCTGAGCCTCTTGGAAGGAGGCTTCTGAGCCTCTTGGAAGGAGGCTTCTGAGCCTCTTGGAAGGAGGCTTCTGAGCCTCTTGGAAGGAGGCTTCTGAGCCTCTTGGAAGGAGGCTTCTGAGCCTCTTGGAAGGAGGCTTCCTGAGCCTCTTGGAAGGAGGCTTCCTGAGCCTCTTGGAAGGAGGCTTCTGAGCCTCTTGAAGGAGGCTTCTGAGCCTCTTGGAAGGAGGCCTGAGCCTCTTGGAAGGAGGCTTCTGAGCCTCTTGGAAGGAGGCTTCTGAGCCTCTTGGAAGGAGGCCTTGAGCCTCTTGGAAGGAGGCCTGAGCCTCTTGGAAGGAGGCTTCTGAGCCTCTTGGAAGGAGGCTTCTGAGCCTCTTGGAAGGAGGCTTCCTGAGCCTCTTGAAGGAGGCTTGAGCCTCTTGGAAGGAGGCTTCTGAGCCTCTTGGAAGGAGGCCTGAGCCTCTTGGAAGGAGGCTTCTGAGGCCTCTTGGAAGGAGGCTTCTGAGCCTCTTGGAAGGAGGCCTGAGCCTCTTGGAAGGAGGCCTGAGCCTCTTGGAAGGAGGCTTCTGAGCCTCTTGGAAGGAGGCTTCTGAGCCTCTTGGAAGGAGGCTTCTGAGCCTCTTGAAGGAGGCCTGAGCCTCTTGGAAGGAGGCTTGAGCCTCTTGGAAGGAGGCTTCTGAGCCCTCTTGGAAGGAGGCTTCTGAGCCTCTTGGAAGGAGGCTTGAGGCCTCTTAAGGAGGCTTCTGAGCCTCTTGAGAGAAGGCTTCTGAGCCTCTTGAGAGAAGGCTTCTGAGCCTCTTGAAAGGAGGCTTCTGAGCCTCTTGTAAGGAGGCCTGAGCCTCTTGTAAGGAGGCTTCTGAGCCTCTTGTAAGGAGGCTTCTGAGCCTCTTGTAAGGAGGCTCTGAGCCTCTTGGAAGGAGGCTTCTGAGTCTCTTGAAGGAGGCTTCCGAGCCTCTTGGAAGGAGGCCTGAGCCTCTTGGAAGGAGGCCTGAGCCTCTTGAAGGAGGCTTCTGAGCCTCTTGAAGGAGGCTTCCTGAGCCTCTTGAGAGAAGGCTTCTGAGCCTCTTGAAAGGAGGCTTGAGCCTCTTGAAAGGAGGCCTGAGCCTCTTGTAAGGAGGCTTCTGAGCCTCTTGTAAGGAGGCCTGAGCCTCTTGTAAGGAGGCTTCTGAGCCTCTTGGAAGGAGGCTCTGAGTCTCTTGGAAGGAGGCCTGAGGCCTCTTGGAAGGAGGCTTGAGGCCTCTTGGAAGGAGGCTTCCGAGCCTCTTGGAAGGAGGCTGAGCCTCTTGGAAGGAGGCTTCTGAGCCTCTTGGAAGGAGGCTTCTGAGCCTCTTGGAAGGAGGCTTCTGAGCCTCTTGGAAGGAGGCTTCTGAGCCTCTTGGAAGGAGGCTTCTGAGCCTCTTGGAAGGAGGCTTCCGAGCCTCTTGGAAGGAGGCTGAGCCTCTTGGAAGGAGGCTTCTGAGCCTCTTGGAAGGAGGCTTCTGAGCCTCTTGGAAGGAGGCCTGAGCCTCTTGGAAGGAGGCTCTGAGCCTCTTGAAGGAGGCTTCTGAGCCTCTTGGAAGGAGGCTTCTGAGCCTCTTGGAAGGAGGCTTCTGAGCCTCTTGGAAGGAGGCTTCCGAGCCTCTTGGAAGGAGGCCTGAGCCTCTTGGAAGGAGGCTTCTGAGCCTCTTGAAAGGAGGCTTGAGCCTCTTGAAAGGAGGCTTCTGAGCCTCTTGAAAGGAGGCTTCTGAGCCTCTTGAAAGGAGGCTTCTGAGCCTCTTGGAAGGAGGCTTCTGAGCCTCTTGGAAGGAGGCTTCTGAGCCTCTTGGAAGGAGGCTTCTGAGCCTGTTGGAAGGAGGCTTCCTGAGCCTCTTGGAAGGAGGCTGCTGAGCCTCTTGGAAGGAGGCTTCTGAGCCTCTTGGAAGGAGGCTTCTGAGCCTCTTGGAAGGAGGCTTCTGAGCCTCTTGGAAGGAGGCTTCTGAGCCTCGTGGAAGGAGGCTTCTGAGCCTCTTGGAAGGAGGCTTCTGAGCCTCTTGGAAGGAGGCTTGCGAGCCGCTTGGAAGGAGGCTTCTGAGCCTCTTGGAAGGAGGCTTCTGAGCCTCTTGGAAGGAGGCTTCTGAGCCTCTTGGAAGGAGGCTTCTGAGCCTCTTGGAAGGAGGCTTCTGAGCCTCTTGAAGGAGGCTTCTGAGCCTCTTGGAAGGAGGCTTCTGAGCCTCTTGGAAGGAGGCTTCTGAGCCTCTTGAAGGAGGCTCTGAGCCTCTTGGAAGGAGGCTTCCTGAGCCTCTTGGAAGGAGGCTTCTGAGCCTCTTAGAAGGAGGCTCTGAGCCTCTTGGAAGGAGGCTTCTGAGCCTCTTGGAAGGAGGCTTCTGAGCCTCTTGGAAGGAGGCTTCTGAGCCTCTTGGAAGGAGGCCTGAGCCTCTTGGAAGGAGGCTTCTGAGCCTCTTGGAAGGAGGCCTGAGCCTCTTGAAGGAGGCTCTGAGCCTCTTGGAAGGAGGCCTGAGCCTCTTGGAAGGAGGCTTCTGAGCCTCTTGGAAGGAGGCTCTGAGCCTCTTGGAAGGAGGCTTCTGAGCCTCTTGAAGGAGGCTTCTGAGCCTCTTGGAAGGAGGCTCGAGCCTCTTGGAAGGAGGCCTGAGCCTCTTGGAAGGAGGCTTCTGAGCCTCTTGGAAGGAGGCCTGAGCCTCTTGGAAGGAGGCTTCTGAGCCTCTTGGAAGGAGGCTTCTGAGCCTCTTGGAAGGAGGCTTCTGAGCCTCTTGGAAGGAGGCTTCTGAGCCTCTTGGAAGGAGGCTCTGAGCCTCTTGGAAGGAGGCTTCCTGAGCTCTTGAAAGGAGGCTTCTGAGCCTCTTGAAAGGAGGCTTCCTGGGCCTCTTGAAATGAGGCTTCTGAGCCTCTTGAAAGGAGGCTTCTGAGCCTCTTGAAAGGAGGCTTCTGGGCCTCTTGAAAGGAGGCTTCTCTGCCTCTTGAAAGGAGGTTTCTCAGCCTCTTGAAAGGAGGCTTCTGAGCCTCTTGATCGGAGGCTTCTGGGCCTCTTGAAAGGAGGCTTCTGAGCCTCTTGAGAGGAGGCTTCTGGGCCTCTTGAAAGGAGGCTTCTGAGCCTCTTGAAAGGGGGCTTCTGAGCCTCTTGAAAGGAGGCTTCTGAGCCTCTTGAAAGGAGGCTTCTGAGCCTCTTGAAAGGAGGCTCTGAGCCTCTTGAAAGGAGGCTTCCTGAGCCTCTTGAAAGGAGGCTTCTGAGCCTCTTGAAAGGAGGCTTCTGAGCCTCTTGAAAGGAGGCCTGAGCCTCTTGAAAGGAGGCTCTGAGCCTCTTGAAAGGAGGCTTCTGAGCCTCTTGAAAGGAGGCTTCTGAGCCTCTTGAAAGGAGGCTTCTGAGCCTCTTGAAAGGAGGCTTCCTGAGCCTCTTGAAAGGAGGCTTCTGAGCCTCTTGAAAGGAGGCCTGAGCCTCTTGAAAGGAGGCTGAGCCTCTTGAAAGGAGGCCTGAGCCTCTTGAAAGGAGGCTTCTGAGCCTCTTGAAAGGAGGCTTCTGAGCCTCTTGAAAGGAGGCTCTGAGCCTCTTGAAAGGAGGCTTCTGAGCCTCTTGGAAGGAGGCTTCCTGAGCCTCTTGAAAGGAGGCCTGAGCCTCTTGAAAGGAGGCTTCCGAGCCTCTTGAAAGGAGGCTTCCGAGCCTCTTGAAAGGAGGCTTCCGAGCCTCTTGAAAGGAGGCTTCCGAGCCTCTTGAAAGAAGGCTTCCGAGCCTCTTGAAAGAAGGCTTCCGAGCCTCTTGGAACGAGGCTTCCCAGCCTCTTGGAAGAAGGCTTCCGAGCCTCTTGGAAGGATACTTCTGAGCCTGTTCAAAGGAGGCTTCGCAGTCTTTCGAACTAAAAATTACGAGCTTGGAATGAAGCTTTCGAGACGCTTATAAGGAGGCTTCTAAGCTTCTTGCAACGAAGCTACTGAACTTTTCGGGAAAATCCTTCATGCCTCTAATATGAAGGCTTCCGAACCTTCAAATTCTGTCCTTTTGATCTTTTGTCCCACAGCCATTCAAACACTGTGTTGCGAGTAGTGAGCAGGCTTCAATAGGCTTCGATATACGTGCATATTGGGGAAGGGTCATTTGGCCGAAAGCCATTTGACCGAATACCACTAGGCCGATCAAGCCATTAGGCCGAAACCCATCTAGCCGAAAATGCCATTTGGCCGAAATGGTCGTTTGGCCGAAAGGGTCATTTGGCTGAAAGGGCCGTTTGGACGAGTAGGTCATTTAGCCGAATAGGACATTTCTCACTACTTACTTTGCGCTTTTTTTTTAAATAGTGAGAAATAATAAATGAGGAGGGAGAAGTGAGACGTCTCAATACTCACTTTGCGCTTCTCCTTTTTTACAGCGAGAAGTAATAAATGAGAAGTGAGAAGTGAGACGCCTCATTTCTCACTCTTTATCTTTCTCTTCCCACTGTAAAAAGTGAGACGCGCGAAATGAGTAGTGAGACGTCTCACTTCTCACTCCTCATTTCTTACTTCTCACTGTTGAAAAAGAGAAGCGCAAAGTGAGTAGTGAGACGTCTCTCTTCTCATTCCTAATTTCTCACTTTTCAATAAACTGTTCGGCCAAATGTCCTATTCGGCAAAATGACCCTTTCGTCCAAACGGCCCTTTAAGCAAAATGACCCCTTCGGGCAAACGACCCTGTCGGCCAAATGACCCTTTCGGCTAAATGAGCCTTTTGCCCAAATGATACTTTCGGCCAAACGACCCTTTCGGCCAAACAACCCTTTCGGCCAAGGTATATGCCAAATGGTATATTCGGCCAAACAACTTTCGGCCTAGTGGCATTCGGCCAAATGGCTTTCGGCCGAATGGGTTTCGGCCAAATGACCCTTCCCCGTGCATGTTATATATAATACAAAGTTTAAGAATGAAAACTTACACAATTGGGTTGTTTAGGAGTATAGATGGTTTTACATATTCTAAATCTGCATAAAAACTAAACCTAACTCAATTTTCTTAGAACTTTTGGAGCCCCGGAACTATTTTTAATTTGTACTTTAAATTTATGTGGGACTAAGAATTTGTTCTTATGGAACAACTGTCATTCTATGAAAAAAATAAATCATTTCAATCGATAGAATGACACTAACATTCTGTCGATTGAAATGATTTACTTTTATTGTACAGAAAACAAAAATACTAATGAAAGGTTTTCAAACAAATTAAAAATGTTTTGGAAATCAGAAAAGCATAATCTTTAAGTTCAATCAATTTTAATTGTCTCGGGTATTGGACCATCCGACTTGGACATTAATTTACTACACAGAAAAAAAAATCTGTGGTAAAAACTACTATTTTGTAGACTACGCTCTGTTTTTGAAACTGCCATGAAATTTCAGTAAATTTTACCATGGTTTCAGAGAAATTCACCACTGTTTCAGTTCATGTGACAACATTCCGCATGGGCCACATTTGATTTTTACTGCGCGCATGGTAAAATCAAACGGGTTTGTTATCTGCTGAAAATCGTCGGTGCATATTCTTAAAATCACCCTCGGAATGGTAGTTTCGACTGCAATATTTTTTTGCGTGTATTTTCTGAAAACTCAGATGTGAATATGTACATTAGTGGAACATTTTGATTTTAAAAACATAATTTCCACTTTCCTTCGATGGGACTTGAACCCACGACCCTCAGTACACTAGACTGGTGCTTTTAACCAACTAAGCTACAAAGGACCTCCATCGACTACGAAAGACAATCCATTGTCTCAAGCCAACACCCTTCACATTATAAATACTCACGCTCACTCTAAATGTGAATGTGTACCACGCACATGTGGAGGGGTTTGAGTCCCATCGAAGGAAAGTGGTTACCTCCAATACATGTTCAAATCAAAATCTTCCACATAATATACATATTCACATATGAATTTTCAAAACATAGTAAAATAAATCTTTAAGCCAAACTGTAAAATAGCTCATATTTTCTTTGCTAAACAACCCAATAACCAAAAGTTTTACAATAAGTTTTTATTTGAATTGTAATACATCCGTCATTATGCATTTTTGTCCGAGGTACCCCCTTCAGCGAAGGTACCCCAGGTTGAGAACCACGGATTGAGACAATATTGGCACAACTCAAAAAAATTCTTTTATGACATTTTTATGGCAAAACACGGAAAATAGTAAAATAGTTTCACCTAACAAAGACCCAGATCGAAATTCACAATAGGTATATCAAAAGTTATGCTAATTTTAAAAATTGACGGTTTTTTGAAAAATTCGTAAAAAACTGATTTTTTTTTCTGAAAATTGCATTGTTTTCTATCATTCTGAGGTGATAAACCACAAAGAAATGCGCTGCTTGTCACTTTTTCATAAAAGAGGGGAAGTCGACGAAGAGAATCCTCTATTGCGACATTCGCCCTTATTCCAGATAGAGCTTGAATTATCGATTTTTGAAAGTTTCTTGCTGAAATACACAAAACTAATTAGTTGTACCTGTATTGCACGAAACCGTCGATATGTAGATAGTAAGCTACTACGGTTCGATTTATTCCATTGCCATTGGCTGTTTGTTGGTGCACCCCGTGTTCGATCGTTTTTCATTTTTTTACCACGTCTATAGCCGAACCACGGATTCAAAACACACATTATAAATAGCAAATCGATTTTTTTTTCAGTTTCTAGGCAGTAAATCGCATATCCGATCGCCACTACAGCATCGACAGCAACATCATGTTAATGTCTACGATTTGAATCGCGTGGCGAATATCGGGATCGAACGAGTGAGAGTGAAAACACGAGATTGGGTTCAGTCTCTAAAATAGTATGCAGTCTAGTCTCTCAAGTGTGTGATCCTTTCGTCCGCCCATGCCAGTAAATAATCCACCACTGATCGGAGGTAGCTAAAGCTAGGTATCTATAAGATTGATTGAGTTGTTGTAAAATAGCTTTTTTTCTACGCGCTGCCATCAGCTGCTGATTGGGGTTGTGCCCTCGGACGCAAAATAGCGTGGCTTAATTTTAGATTGGGGCTTCAGCGTGTGGCATGAGAAGGTTTGCCATTTTATACGGCCAATGGTGCGTGACGAATAGTCCTTCGAACGGCGCATTTGCTGATCAACATTAAAATATCTTAAATAATGCCTGCTAATTGCCAAATTAAACAAATGAGATAAAAATGCCCAATTATGTTTCATTAATCTTCATTCATGCACATTAGTAAAAATAAATCATCAAGGTTTTCGATTCACCCTAAAATAATCTTTATGTCTTTGAATATTTTGCAGAAAACTCCTCTGTTATCAGAAAAATATATTAAGCTCGTTTAGTGGAATGTATTAAACCGTCTAAGACGAATTAAGTACTGTCCATTTAATTCCACCAGTTAATTTTCATTATCTTTGCAGATACGTATTTCGACCACAACTGTGTGGTCGTCTTCAGTGTCTTGTAGTCGAGTCAAGTACAAGACACTGAAGACGATCACACAGTTGTGGTCGAAATACGTATCTGCAAAGATAACGAAAATTAACTGGTGGAATTAAATGGACAGTACTTAATTCGTCTTAGACGGTTCCTCTGTTATGATAAAGCCCCTATCAATTTAAGATCAAAGGCAACTTTTCCTTGATTTCATATATTAAAAAATTAAAATCGCTAAAGATAATAAATATTGCTACTATTTCCGTCGCTAACTTTAAGAAAATAAGACTTACATTTCTTTGACAAGTTTCACGTAAAAATTCAATTCGTGTATTTCAAAACTATGAATTTGAATCGCAGAATTATTTCTATTGGTCTATGCCAAGTGCGAGGTAAGATTTTACGTTGGCACGGTCAAATTAGTTTAAAGATAATCTTCGAGAATTTCACTTTGAAAGGGTGTGGGCTGTCAAAAATTATGAGAATTTGTATTTCAAAATGATGCATTTTTTAGATTTATCGACAACTAATACCCATTTCAAATTTATGTGTACCTACATGTAACTCATAAAGAAGACGTTTATCAATGATTTGAAGTGATAACTCTTTGCTTCAACGTGCCATTAGATTTCCTCTAAGGGCCCAAACACGAACATCAATACAATTGCAATTCATTAGTTCTCTTTGATTTTCAACTCATTGCTTTATAAACGCTAAAGGTCGTAATCGAATAAAACCAAACCGTGTAAGAAACTCCTTGACTATGGTGTACTTTATGACTATGAGCATTTGAACATAATATGACCACATAATTCATAGTTGCTACTTTGCGAGTCCGTGATTGTACAGAAATGAAACGCATAAGAAACCATCAGATTGTACTTACTAAGTGAATAAAGTAAAAGTTAAAAAGTTAGTAAAAGTAAAAGTTAAAAGTATCAATCTATCCAAAAAAAAATGCATAATATTTTTTTATATCCATTAGCCAATTCTAGTCTAACCGCATATCAGGTACAGAACGACTTGGCGAGCGTTTTCGAGGATGAAAATGATAAGATGAATCTGAATAAAGCGTTTGATGAATCCATACTGTGACGACTAAAATTTTGGTAATTATCTTCCCTCGATTAAAATTAGGTTATTCTCCAACAATTTAGCAACATCTTCTTCATCTTCAGTCGGATCAGAGGGCAAAAAGAGAGAAAAACAATCATCAATCAACCTAAATCTAACTTCATGTGACTGCTATCGCGGTTGTCATTATACTTTTCATAAATATAAAATTTCGTACAATTTATTGGTAAACTTTTTTCAACTTGAACTTTTCGCCTTTGCCTTTGGTACTTAATCTAGGTATTTCCCCTAACAAGAGTCGTCTTCAACGAGCAACAATGGTCACAGCCCACAGATAAAGTTTATCTAATAACCGTAAGATGACCTTTCGACTAACTTCATAAGAGTATTGCTAAGACTAATAATTTCTCATTGTCTAGCTTCAAGATCAAAATAATAAAGTTTCACTCTCTTTGACGTCATTTATTTTTTTTTGCAGATTCCGATCAACGGAGAATGAACAACCACACACCAAGAAAAGACCCGAGGCAGCTCGCGTGTCAATTGTCGATCCTTAGTAGCGCAATGCCTCCGGCGAGGTCACGTCTTGGGAAAATTTCAGTATCTAACCAGCAGAGGTAGCTGGCAGCTGATTTCAATCTATTTATGACACCGACACCTGTTCTCTGATGTAGCGATTCCATGTTGGAAAGTAATTTTATCGTGTTCCACAGCACAGATGTATGCTAATCGAATCGATACTGCCCTGTGATGTCAATGGCAGTGGGAAAATTGAGAGCATGCTGTAAAAATAACGTAGGGTTATATTTTCAGAAGTGTGCACACACGGTAGCTATAAACACAGAACGGATTAATCCGAAGTAGTTCATTTTGCGAATATTATATCGAAACATGTACCCTGCTTGGTAGCAGGGAATTTCTTTTCCTTTTTGATAAACTTAAACACAACTTCCAACTTTCCTTTTGGAACAACTAAAACAAGAGTTAAAAAATTGAAAAATTGAGAAATTGAAAAATTGAAAAATTGAAAAATTGAGAATTTAAAAAATTGAAAAATAAAAAAAATGGAAAAAAAAGAAAAAATTGAAAAATTTAAACATTTAAAAAATGAAAAATTTCAAAACTTAAAAATTTAAAAATTTAAAAATTAAAAAATTTAAAAATTTAAAAATTTAAAAATTTAAAAATTTAAAAATTTAAAAATTTAAAAATTTAGAAACTTAAAAATTTTAAAATTTAAAGATTTTAAAATTTAAAAATTTAAAAATTAAAATTTAAAATTTAAAAATTTGAAAATTTTAAAATTTAAAATTTAAAAATTTAAAATTTAAAATTTAAAATTTAAAAATTTAAAATTTAAAATTTAAAAATTTAAAGATTTAAAATTTAAAAATATAAAAATTTAAAAATTAAAAATTTGAAATAATTTAAAATTTAAAAATTTAAAAATTTAAAAATTTAAAAATTTAAAAATTTAAAAAATTAAAAATTTAAAAATTTCAAAATTTAAAAATTTAAAAAATTTAAAAATTTTAAATTTTAAATTTTAATTTTTTTTCAAATATAAAAATTTAAAAATTTGAAAATTTGAAAATATAAAAATTTAAAAATTTAAAAATTTACAAATTTACAAATTTACAAATTTACAAATTTAAAAATTTTAAAATTTAAAAATTTAGAAAACTACACATTTAAAAAATTAAAAAATTAAAAATTTTAAAATTTCAAAATTCTAAAAAATTGAAAAGTTGATAAATTGAAAAATTGAAAAATTGAAAGCTTGAGAACCTGAAAAACTAAAAAATTGAAAATTAAACAATTTAACAATTTAAAAATTTAAAAATTTAAAAATTTTAAAATTTAAAAATTTGAAAATTTAAAAATTTTAAAATTTAACAATAAAAAAATTTTAAAATTTAAAAGTTTAAAAAATTAAAAATTTAAAAATTAAAAAAATTGAAAAATTGAAAAAAAAATTAAAAAAAAAACAAAACAATTTAAAAATTGAGGAATTAAAAAATTGAAAAATTGAGAAAATAAAAAATTGAAAAATTGAAAAGTTGGTAAATTGAAAAATTGAAAAATTGAGAACTTGAAAAATTAAAAAATTGAAAAATTAAAAAATTAAAAAATTAAAAAAAATTAAAAAATTAAAAAATTGAAAAATTGAAAAATTGAAAAATTGAAAAATTGAAAAATTGAAAAATTGAAAAATTGAAAAATTGAAAAATTGAAAAATTAAAAAAATTGAAAAATTGAAAAATTGAAAAATTGAAAAATTTAAAAATTAAAAAATTAAAAAAAAATAAGAAATTAAAAAATTAAAAAATTGAAAAATTGAAAAATTGAAAAATTAAAAAATTAAAAAAAATTGAAAAAAATGAAAAAATTGAAAAATTTAAACATTTTTTAAATTTTTTAAATTTAAAAATTTAAAAATTTAAAAATTTAAAAATTTAAAAATTTAAAAATTTAAAAATTTGAAAGATTGAAAAAAAATTTAAAAATTTGAAAACTTAAAATTTTAAAAATTTAAAAATTTCAAAATTTCAAAATATAAAGGTTTAAAAAATTAAAAATTTAAAAATTTAAAAAATTAAAAATTGAAAAATTGAAAAATTAAAAAATTAAAAAATTAAAAAAAACAAAAAAAAAATTAAAAAGTGTTAAATCCTCACTTCCTTGAAAAATTGAGAAATTAAAAAATTGAAAAATTGAAAAATTGAAAAATTGAGAACCAGAAAAATTAAAAAATTGAAAAATGAAAAAATTAAAAAATTAAAAAATTAAGAAATAAAAAAAATGAAAAATTGAAAAATTAATAAATTAAAAAATTGAAAACTTGAAAAATTGAACAATAAAATATGAAAAAATAAATTAAAAAATTAAAAAATTAAAAAATTGAAAATTTAAAAATTAAAAAATTGAAAAATTGAAAAATACAAGAAATCAAAAATTTAAAAATTCAAAAAATTTGGAGAAAAAAAAATTAAAAATTTAGAGATTCTAATTTTAAAATTTTAAGGCTTTAAAATCTTAAAAATTAAAAACTAAAAACTTAAAAATTTAATTTTTTTTAAAAAAAAATTTAAAAAAAATAAAAATTTTAAAATTTAGGAATTTTGATTCTGATTTGAGAGTTTTAGATTTGTTGATCACATGATTTTAAAATTACAGAAATTGAATTTTTCAATTTTTTTCAATTTTAAGATGTTTGATGTTTTTTTATTTTTACACTAGCATACCCGACGAACTTTGATTCGCCTAAAATTGATTTATTATCTAATTAGCTCTCGAGTTATGCAGAAACTTTAGTTTCATTTGTATGGGAGCCCTCCTTCCCAAAGCGGGGAGGAGTCTCGAACCATCTTAAGAACCTTCCCTGGTCCCAAAAACCTCTGCATACATATTTTCACGCCTATGGTTCAGTTGTTTCCGAGTCTATAAGGTTCATACAGACAGAAATTCATTTTTATGTATATAGATTTTGAGATTTTTAAAAATTTAAAAATTTAAAAATTGAAAAATTTAAAAATTTAAAAATTTAAAAATTTAAAAATTTAAAAATTTAAAAATTTAAAAATTTAAAAATTTAAAAATTTAAAAATTTAAAAATTTAAAAATTTAAAAATTTAAAAATTTAAAAATTTAAAAAAAAATTTAAAATTTTAAAATTTAAAAATTTAAAAATTCAAAAATTTAAAAATTTAAAAATTTAAAAATTTAAAAATTAAAAAATTTAAAAATTTAAAAGTTTAAAAAATTAAAAATTAAAAAATTAAAAAATCGAAAAATTAAAATTAAAAATTAAATTAAAAAATTAAAAAATTAAAAAATTAAAAAATTAAAAAAAAAACAAAACAATTTAAAAATTGAGGAATTAAAAAATTGAAAAATTGAGAAAATAAAAAATTGAAAAATTGAAAAGTTGATAAATTGAAAAATTGAAAAATTGAAAAATTGAGAACCTGAAAAATTAAAAACTTGAGAATTTAAAAATTAAAAAATTAAAAAAAAATAAAAAATTAAAAAATTGAAAAATTGAAACATTGAAAAATTGAAAAATTAATTCTAGGTTTTTAGATTTTTAGAAAAGTTTAAAAGTTTGAAAATATGAGAACCTAAAAATTTTAAATTCAAAAACTTTTATAATTTAGATTTTTAATGGAAACATTGGCAATGCAAAAGAAAATTGAGTCCATGAAATAATTCTTCTAAGACATTCTTTCGTATCGTTGCTATCATTTTTGCCATTATAAGTTTGTAATACGGCCTTTTATCTCTTCGACTGTTTGACCTACGACCCTCACGTATAGTACAAAATTAAAATTATTATATATTTATAGTTGTAGTGTTGGTGATGTTCAGACATGTTCACTACGATATCAATCATCATAAATTTCAAATCAATTTCCACTAATCACCTCTAAATAGCGTGATATGGCAGAAAGAAGTAAAATAAACCTCATTCAAACCTCATAAATAACCCACACTGCCGTTTTGAATCCGAGTAGTGCGGCCAATTTGGCAAATTTCATCCCAGCAAGAAGCATAGTTAGTTAAATTTATGTGGGAGTGGGATGCCGCTCCCCAAAAAAAAATCCAAGATGATCAGCCTGCCGCAGCGACACATCTGCCGTTAGCTTCTCGACGACGACGCGACGCAACTTCGAAGTGCTTCAAGTGCCGCAAATGGTTATAGCGTGTAGGTGTAACCACAACTATTTTGCTCGAGGGGTCGAGGATATTGTGTAGAAAAACTGATACGATTAAAAGTTCAATGTAAAAATATTCTAGACTGCTGTATTTACGATCCCAACGCCGTAGGGGTTTTCCTCCCACATCTGCTTTTCGATTGTGAATTGTGAGCTAGTCGGATAAGACCGTTCATCAACGCATCGAAGACAAAGTAGTTTGCATGAAAATGTTTTGGTTTGTGTATTTGGGCTCACTTTGTACGGTTCAAAAAATTAATAGATTACAGAATACAGCACTCATATTGAACCTTATTGTGAATAATTCAACAATTTTCTATAGTTCTAAATAAAATACAAGGTGCGTTCTTCATGTATGTATGTTGTTCATTAGCTACATGTCATGAATTAATGCATATCTCAAAAACCTCTTGGAATAAAGTTTTCAATCAATTTAAAATGTAACTAAGGGTACATGAATTGACAACATTCTGATACCTCATAAGATTCTTAGATTGATAAATGAAATAAAAGAAATGCTAAAAGTAAATTTAAATCGTATCATTATGAAACTCTGAAGTCGAAAATCTTGCCTCAAACATGTGGATATATCTATTCCTAGATCGAAAATCGCTAAAACGACGAACGACAAATGCGCACGAAAATATTTTCCTTGCCACATCACGCCCCATAACATAATCAATTTTCCATATGAACGTGAGTACACGTTCGCTCATCCATAAGCGCGCCTCTCCTGCCTCGTAGGTTGCCTACCCCCCTAAGGCCGCACCGGCCTTTGCGAATCGTGGTGTTGGCCAAAGTGAAATCGAAATGTGTCGCTGACCCATCATCATAATTTCACTGTATGAAGGTACGTACGAAGTAGGGTGTTTCCAAATAACTTCAATATTGACGAAGTCGTACCTAGTTCATGACGATGAAGTTTTGCAACAGTTTGACAGCAAAATAGACGTTTATTGGTAATGTGGAAATATCCGTACATGTGCGAGTTGCATTACAATCGAATACATAAAAATATAAATGACTGATGTGCCGTCGTGCTTATTTTGACGAATCGGAGGATATTTTGCACATTTTGTAACAAGAATTCCAAAGTAGTCCCTGAAGTCAAAAGAAGCCCCGCACGACGCAATTTAAGTTGAATTCGATTGAAATTCGCAATAAGCCACCAGCTGGTCATAATACACGCTCAGTATCTATTTCATCAAGATAAAATGATAAACCCGAGGTGAGAACTGAATCGATCAATAAAGGAAAAATGCTAGTTTTAGAAATACCCTACTACAGAAACACCCGCACTGCGCCCTGCTCTAGCCAAGTGTAAAACCGTCGCGGAACTTGTTGTTGTAGATATGCGCGCGAACCAAATTCGTAGCCCGCGTAAGCCATAACCTAAGTGAGATTTCGTTCGATCCAACCCGGGTACAGTCGACGAAGGCACGGATCGATTCCCAGAAGACAGAGGCCAAAAGAGGCGAAATGCTTGCAGCTATAAATTAGATTTAAAAGTGTAATTTATATTTGATGTAAATTTAATTATTTGATATGGTGGTAAGCGAACGAAATGGATCCCTTAGCGAATGGGCGAGTGAGCGCAGCAACGCTTGGGACACTGACTGGCACTGCCTGGCTGGTCTGCGTTTGCCACCAGTCAGTGCTCGGCGGATCGTTATTGCTGATGTTGCTTGTGGCCAGCAATGTACTGCTCATACATACAAGTCTATGTTATGTTTGGGTTCGTAGGATTACTATTCGTGGAACCAAATGCGGTGTACTTTTCGCGGGGGGGAATAGAAATGCACTTGCTGCTGAACTATCCTTTGCACAGCTTTCGGGTCATTCAACTTTTGACTTTAAATCGGAACAGTTTCAAAGTGGGGGACCAAGCTGCAAATTTTTACAGAACGGCTCCATAGATTCTCAATATTTCGGTGGAATACGTCCTATTTTAGTGAAATATCACTATTCAAAACTTTAAAACCACCACAATCCGATTGTCAGACACCTTGGGGTATAATGGGTTTGATTTTTAACTTTTTTTTTAACTTTATTAAAATGTTTTATTTCTAATTCTAGATTAAGTTTAACACTAGAAAAAAGTCTAAGTAGTATTATCTTCAAATTAAGAGAAATGTTTGTAGCAATTTATTTATTTATTCTGATCGACAATCGAGTTATAATGAGAGATTGGTAAATTAGTAAAAACGAAAGCTCGAAATCTGCTCATTTTCATTCAATTGCAATTGAGTTTTTGCATAAACAATAAATAATCACAAAAATTTCGATGATTTGGAAGATTTTTTTTTCCAAATTTGTTGTACGAAACCTCGAAATGCAAAACTCGATAACTTGAAAGAAGGATTTATTCTTGTATATAACCAATTAGATAATTGGATGGAAAACGAAAAAAGTTAACCAGGATTCATGTAACAAAGTATATTAATAAAAGTACCTCGGTTATATCAAAAAGACGAGCGGGAATTGGAATTGAATTTGTCAAACCGTTGTTACTGACTTATACATGACCACTATTGCAGAGATTGTTGAGGAATACCACTGTAGAAACCAACCTGAAAAACAAACAGAAAAAAATTTATTCAACTTTTTTAGAAGAGGAGTAAATTAGTTTATTAAATAATAAAAAGGTGTTTTAATATTAATGAATGGAAAAATAATATTAAAAAAAAAACAAAATAATATAATTTGTTGATTATCTTGGCTGTTTTTACAATGGACAAATTAATATTAATTTTGAGAAAAAGAATCCACGCGTCTTGGTGGGACTCGAACCCACAACCTCCTAAAATAATACACCCAAGTTTTTTTACACGATTTGGTTTTGGTCGATAAAAACCTTTAGCGTCAATAAAACAATAAGTCAAACCCATGAAAAAATTCACAAAAAATCAAAGAAAATTCAGATGGTATTTTACAAGCACCTATCGCCTAATGCTAATCGTAATACCTATCTGTTCAAATGGGTAGAAGTACGAGAGTTGACCACTTTTCCCGCAATGGTGGATAAACGGGAGGGTGAATACGTTTTCCTTTTCCTTTACACAGCAAAAACAACAACTTCTGCGGTCGTACCGAACCTTTGTGGCGGACATTCGTTTGTTTGGGTTGTGAATAGCCGTGACAGACAGAAAGGAAAACTTGGCACCATGATGGTGCAGGATTGTCCCGTGTGCATTAGTAACGGTATTATGTTTCACTACAAAGTAGTCATTAGACGTGTATCATACTTCTTTCTAAATCCCCGCACCGGATGGAAAGCAAACGGCGATAGTTTGGGCCGAAAAGAGGAAGCTTTCAATAGTACAGTGGTACTTGTTGTTATTAGGAGCCATCCACAAATTAGGTAACATCGAAAAAAAGAAAGAATATTATGTCAAATCGTAAATCTTCTGTGCGAATCATTTTATGACAAAACGAAATTTCCAATCTTTAGAATACGAAGAATACGTAATTAATCGATGGAGCTTTGAGGCAACAATGCACTTTTCAACCTTTTCGTTTTCCACTACATAGAACATCAGACTTCAGCCAGTCAGCCACCACCGAATGCAGTTAAAAATAGTAGTGGCCGGTTATGGATCAACGAGAATACGGGAATATCACAGAGAATGAGGAAATTGTGGAGCCAGACGAAAGCAGTTGCACCATGCCATGCCGCTTGGTATAGGTACCGATGATGGCAGGCAAGGCAACAAATGTCACGTCATTTATTCATGAAAATGAGCCATCACTGACTTTACGAACCGGCTATTCGGCGAGCTTCAACTTATGCTACGAGCATATGCAGTTGGATATGCCTACCTAATGTATAAAGTTACAGTTAGCCACCGAGACCCAGTACTGATGCTTAGAAGTTGGAACAAACGATTTTTGCATTATTCATTAGATATGGGTGCATTGATGAGATGCATAAATAGGATATGTGGCGATATGCATGTTATTGTAGGCGGCTTAATTGGAACGACATACATACTGCCGCTCATCACAAGTCGAGCACATCTGTATATACAGATGTGCTCGACTTGCGGTTAGCGGCAGCATACATCTGAGATGGATGATACAAGTAACACGGTCGACAAATTTTTATGATCAAACCAAGTGCCAAGTCCAGGAAATCAAATAATTAAAATAATAACGTGGCATGTAGGTTGCTCGAAACCGAATTGTCAAAAGCCAAACCCACGTGCTGTTGGATCCGCTGGTGGTTGCTTATTAACGCTGAAGAACAAAACGAAACAGCAATTGCAAATAAGCCGAGTTTCGAGTTCGAGATAGGAACGAGACAAAGTTTAATTGATTAATTAACGTAAGAGGGTAGCATGTTCCTATGGCGGTGGTTGCCATAATTGAATGCGTTGATAGCAGATATGTGTTTTGTTATAAATAACAGGTTTAACTGGAATAACTGGTTCGTCAATGGCTACTTTAGGAAATTTTTTATATTTTTTAAACCATAAAAAGGAGTATCAGCAATAAAGCTGATCAATTGAATAGTAGCACAAAAGATTTATAAAGTTTAATAACTGAAATTAACAATTAACCATTAGGAGATTTTTTTTATTTACTTCAGACTAAGGCCAGAACGGCCTTTGCAGTATATAAAAGTTGTTTCTTTATAGAGAAAATTAGTCATGCTATGCAATGATCTTGTTGAAGCAAAATATTTCAGTACTCCGCACAAATATTCTCAAAATCATTTTTATGCATTTATATAGATTTGTGCAAAAACCTTGTTTTAAAACTAAAAATAATACTAAACTACAGCGCGCTGCATTTTGTTTGTTTTAAAAATCATTATCAAAGCCATCCCGTTTTAAAATCACTGTAAAAGAGCAAAAAATGCATAATTTTAGGATTTTTATGCTAAACAAGAAAAATAATTGAAATTCCCTATTCGGGAGAAGGAATTTTAGTTAGAACATGCGTTGTAATTGGAAACCGAGAACACTTCTGCATCAACACGCTTGTCACGGGAAGGATTTGTTAGTTTATGGACCAGTTACACAGATCTGTATTTCTCTTGGTAAATAATATGATCTATGTAACCTTTCAGATGAGAAATCAGAAAATACAATGCAAAAAGTAAATGAAAAGTTTGGAACTTTCACAGTCGAATCGATAAAACCTATATTTGAGGGAGTTAGAAACAGAGGAGTGTAAGTAACAGTTTGGTCAAAATTGAGTGACTACGGCAAAGAGAAAAACATGCTCTGGTTATATAGCGCTTTGTGACAATATTTTGATATAGTTTGTACGATGTTTATGAAAAATGTTAATATTCACAGAAAATTAATGAAAGTTTGCAATTTGATTGAAGCGGAAAAATCTTGAAAAACTTTGTACCCATTTTTCTCAAAACTAACTTTTTGTCACTTACACCTCTTTGCGTTTGACCCCCTCATTTTGAAAAACAATTCCAATTAGAAACTCTGAAAAACAATAAGGGGAGGGGCAAAAAGTTTTTTTTGGAAAAAAATATTTTTTGAAAAGATGAGTGTTTGAATATTTCTAGGAAGCCAAACTGGAATATTTACTGTATATGTTGTATATTAGTTTTCTCCTTATGCTTTTTTATTCTTATCTGTTTTCTTTTTTTTTTTTAACTAATTTTATTTGCTAATTATCTAATACATGCATTCATCTCTTAGACTAGGTGTTCCGTGTTTTCTTAACACTATCATCCTCATTTTCTATGTTACGCTTTTAGTTATTATTAATACATTTCAATTGCCTCTGGCAGTTAGAATTTTTTCCTCTGGTTGAATTGAACCATGTAGGAATTACAATGTTTTTAACTTAAACTAAACTTAACCTATTTTATACTAAGGGTACAAGGAGTTAATCGTTGCAATAGAAGATTGCAACGATTTTTGTCTAAAATTGGAAATTATTTTGTTGGACATTTGTTGCAATGTCTCAATATTAGAAATTCTATGAAGTTCATTGGTACTATACCACGGAGGCAACTTCAGAATCATTTTCAAAATTTTATTTTGAATCCTCTGGAGTGCCTTCTTTCTGGTATTGCAGCAACTAGCCCATATTGGCACAGCATACAACATGGCAGGTCTAAAATTTGTTTGTAAATCAAAAGTTTGTTCTTAAGACAAAGTTTTGATTTTCTGTTTATAAGTGGATATAGGCACTTAATATATTTGTTACATTTGGCTTGAAGGCCTTCAATGTGAATTTTAAAAGTTAATTTTTGATCTAGCAGAAGTCCTAAATATTTAGCTTCGCTAGACCAATTAATTGGAACCCCATTCATAGTGACAATATGTCTGCTAGAAGGTTTCAAATAAGAAGCTCTCGGCTTATGTGGGAAAATTATAAGCTGAGTTTTGGAAGCATTCGGGAAATTTTCCATTTTGCAAGTAAGTGGAGAAAATATCCAAACTTTTTGCAATCTACTACAAATGACACGAAGGCTTCGCCCTTTGGCTGAAAGGCCCGTGTCATCTGCAAACAAAGATTTTTGACACCCTGGTGGTAAATCAGGTAAGTCAGAAGTAAAAATGTTATACAATATGGGCCCCAGTATGCTGCCTTGGGGGACACCAGCCCTTACAGGTAATCTATCAGATTTAGTATTTTGATAGTTTACCTGCAGCGAGCGATCTGATAAATAATTTTGGATCAGTTTAATGATGTACAGAGGAAAATTAAAATTCATCAATTTTACAATCAAACCTTCATGCCAAACACTGTCAAATGCTTTCTCTATATCAAGAAGAGCAACTCCAGTCGAATATCCTTCAGATTTGTTGAGCCGAATTAAGTTCGTAACTCTTAATAACTGATGAGTGGTTGAATGCCCATGGCGAAAACCAAATTGCTCATCAGCAAAAATAGAATTGTCATTAATATGAACCATCATTCTATTTAAAATAATCTTTTCAAACAGTTTGCTTATTGAAGAAAGCAAACTGATTAAGCGATAACTAGAAGCCTCAGCTGGATTTTTGTCCGGCTTCAAAATTGGAACAACTTTGGCGTTTTTCCATTTATCTGGAAAGTATGCCAATTGAAAACATTTGTTAAATAAATTAACCAAAAGGATAAAGAGCTCTCAGGATGTTTTTTGATACTTCTGTAGAAAATACCATCATCACCCGGGGCTTGCATATTTTTAAATTTTCTAGTAATAGATCTCACTTCATCCAAATTGGATCCCAACGAGGGATCACAAGCAGTCTCGTCATTTAGAATGTCTTCGAAACTCCGAGTAACCTAATCCTCAATTGGACTAGTGAAACCTAGACTAAAATTATGGGCACTCTCGAACTGCTGAGCAAGTTTTTGAGCCTTTTCGCCATTTGTTAATAAAATTTTATTTCCCTCTTTAAGCGCTGGAATTGGCTTTTGAGGTTTTTAAGAATTTTGTTAATTTCAAAAGGGTTTCGAACTGGGATCCAACTTCGAGACATTATTCTCAAAGTTGGTATTTCTCAGAATAGCGAAACGTTTTTTAATTTCATTTTGCAAATCTCGCCAAATAACTTTCAACGCGGGATCGCGAGTTCTTTGGTATTGCCTTCTTCTCACATTTTTAAGACGGATCAGTAGCTGAAGATCGTCGTCAATAATAATGGAGTTGAATTTAACTTCACATTTCGGAATTGAAATGCCTCTGGCTTCGACAATTAAATTTGTCAAAGATACGAGAGCATTATCAATATCACTTTTGGTATCGAGAGGAATATCAACATCAAAATTCCTATCGATATACGTTTTATATAAATCCCAATTAGCTCTATGATAATTAAAAGTAGAGCTGATTGGATTATAAATGGCTTCTTGTGAGATTTCAAATGTCACAGGAAGGTGATCAGAGTCAAAGTCAGCATGAGTTACCAATTGACCACACAGCTGACTTGAATCCGTTAAAACTAAATCAATTGTAGAAGGATTTCGACTGGAAGAAAAACAAGTTGGTCCATTGGGATATTGAATAGTATAATATCCCGCAGAACAATCTTCAAATAAAATTTTACCATTGGAATTGCTTTGAGCATTATTCCATGAACGGTGTTTGGCATTGAAGTCACCAATTACGAAGAATTTTGATTTGTTGCGAGTCAGAATTTGAAGATCAGCTTTCAACAAATTCTTTTGCTGCCAATTGCATTGAAAAGGCAAGTAGGCTGCAATGAAGGAAAATTGTCCAAAATTTGTTTCAACAGAAACTCCCAAGGTTTCAAAAACTTTGGTTTCAAACGAAGAAAATAATTTATGTTTGATACGTCTATTAATGACAATGGCGACCCCACCACAGGCGCTGTCAAGACGATCATTTCTGTAGATAAAATAGTTTGGATCTCTTTTAATGGAGAGTCCTGGTTTTAAATACGTTTCAGTTATAATGGCAATATGCACATTATGAACTGAAAGGAAGTTGAATAATTCATCTTCCTTACCCTTTAGAGAGCGGGCATTCCAATTTAGAACTTTCACACAATTATTTGGATCCATTGAAACGGAGTCCGATAACAATTTTTGTGTGTACTTTATACCAACCTGAACAGCTTCAGGAATGGTATTTGCTTTGAACATTGCATCAATCATGTGATGCAATTGTTCAGTTAAAAAATCAAAATCGGAAGCAGTCATGCTACCTGAATCGGCAACATGACCGTTATTTTCCGTTGGGACATGGGTATAAACCTCATTTTGAGAAGAGAAATTTGGTCTACCAGCAGCGATGTTTGCATACGTAGGTACATTGGAAAAATTGGAATTTACTGAAGTGCTTGCTACCCGTTGACGAGCGGCAAAATTTGTTTGTGAATTGTGGTGGGTATGAATTGCTCGACCGGTAACCGGTTTCGAAATTTGAGCGTTTGAAAATTTCCTACCCGTCGAATCTGGGATCCGATTGGAATTTCCCGTCATCAATTTTGCACGGGAATTCAAAACTTTTTTGCGTGAAGGGCATTCCCAGAAATTGGATTTATGATTGCCCCCACAGTTTGCGCACTTAAATTTATTGGAATCTTCTCTCACAGGACATGCGTCCTTGGCGTGAGAGGTTCCACCACAAATCATGCATTTAGCATCCATGTGACAATGTTTGGTTCCATGACCCCACTTTTGGCACTTACGGCACTGGGTAGGGTTTTGGAAATTTCGCCCAGGCCTGCGGAAATGTTCCCATGTAACACGGACATGAGACATAATACAGGCCTTTTCCAAACTTTTCATATTATTTAGATCACTTTTGTTAAAATGAACTAAATAAAATTCTTGAGAAATGCCCCTCTGGGAAGTACCAGAATGGGATTTCTTTTTCATCTTAATTACTTGGACTGGTGAAAATCCAAGTAATTGAGAAATTTCAATTTTAATCTCATCCAGTGATTTGTCATCACTGGGGAGACCTTTCAAGACGACTTTGAACAATCGCTCAGTTTTGTCGTCGTATGTGAAGAACTTATGGCGCTTCTCAGTTAAATAGTGAAGAAGACGTTTGCGATCGTCAAAGGATCCCGGCAAAACGCGGTAGTCACCCTTCTTAGCAATCTGAAATGAAACCTTGATCCCCTGAAGGTTACTCAAAATCTCATTCCGGAAGCCAGAAAACTCGGCAACAGATACCACAATTGGCGGAATCCTTTGCTTTTTCGCATGAATCGAATCACCTGGGCTAGAGGTAGATTCGATTTGCTCAATTTCATCATTAATCAAATCGAACTGATTGCTCAGTTCGATTGGAGAAGAATTATTTCTGATATTAGAGTTAGAAGGAATATCTGAATTCTCCAGCTTCCTTCTATTTTTTCCGCGCTTGGGCAGGACGGTCTTGAAACCTTGTTTCTTTGAAGGAAGCGGAGAATTCAGAGACTCCCCCTTCCTCTTGTTTTTGTTAATACTCATTGCTGAGCGTGGAGACGTGACCTTCTAAGAGGTTCCAGAACGGTGTCTCTGCAGGATTACCACCGCTTGTCGGAATTTTACTTCCGCAAACGGGTCCAACGTAAAACGAAGGCACGGGTCCTTGCAAAGATCGTAACGGGATCAGTGGGTACAAATAGCGCTAAGAAGCACCGTTGAAATTAAAATAGCTTCGGGTAGTATTAAAAACTTCCTTCCGCAAAGAGAGAAAGAACCGCCCAGCACGAAAGCACGATGCGGTCTACGATTCTTATCTGTTTTCTTTTTTTTCTGCCTACTATTTTTCAGTACTTCCATCATCTTATGTCCTACTTCATTTTCTTATTTTCCATTTTCCACGTCTCGACTCTCATTTCATATTTCTCCCTCATTTATCAATGCCCACTTCTTCCTTCTGACTTGGCTTAGCTTAGACTGTTTTCATACATGTCAATGCTAGCAACTCCGGCATTGACCAGGATTAGGGATCCCATTTTCAAAGACATGCGGAAGCGACCATTCCGAGCCAAACGAGTATAAGGAAGTTCGAACATCTAAGCCAAATGATCATTAGAGGTACTGCGATTGAAATGAAATATATTTTACGAAAAGTTTTGTCGATTAAGTTATTTTCATTCGTGTTGCACTTCTGTTTTAGTGACATTACTCTTTAAACAATCCTGAACAGGGAATCAATTTTTCTTGGATGCGCATGCGAAACAAGCGACAAAAGCGAACCAACGACAAAGCTTTGTTTTTGTCGGAGATAATAATAACAAAGATCCGAAAAATTTTGTCAGCAACAAAAAAAAAAAAAAAAAAAAAAAAAAAAGAATACGATCTTGTTGCTAACTTTCCAACCCGTTACTTTGCATTATTTCTATAGCAAATTTCAGTTTTATGCTATCATAGTTCCTGCTTTCATGGAAATATTCGAGAATCGAACAATGATTACAAAATTAGTATCGTATCCACGGAAATATAAGAGCATGCAAGGCAAATGATTCTTGTCTTATTGTGTTCGGGTTCGGGTTGACGACAAAGAGTATATTGTTAGTCATTTCCCGAATATTGATTCCCTGATCCTGAAGGATTAACAACATATTAGAAAAGTGTAATCAAATGGGTTGTAGGACAAAAGGTCGAAGGTCGAAGGACAAAACGTCTAAGGTCAAAAGGTCGAAGGATCAATAGGTCGAAGGGACAAAACGTCGAAACAAAAAATCTGAGTCAAAAGGTCGAAAGTCCAATGGTCGACAGGACAAAAGGTCGAATGGTCAAAAGGTCGAAGGAACAAAAGGCCGAAACAAAAAACATGAGCCAAAAGATCGAAGCACGAAAGGTCAAAAGGACGAAACGTCGAAAGAACAAAAGATAGAACTAATCGTTGTATCAATCGCGCGATTGACGAAATCACGATTTTAAATTGTTTGCCTGAAATGTGTTCAGATCGGGTTTAGTAAGCAAAATCACTATTTGAGCGAAAACAGACATTTTGGTAATAGAGGGTTAAGTAAACTCTAAAGAATAGCATTTGTTTGAAATATAACTAAGGTATAACTGGTAAGAACAGTCAATGACTTAGGGTAAAGTGCCCAATAGTGGACCCCCAACCAATAGTGGACCCTCCAGCCGTTTTTGCATTATTACAGCACAATGTAAATATTTTGCTATGAAATTCCATCGGGAGAACCTACCTTACAGTCCTATGATTTGATTACATGCATTGGAAATGCTATGGAATGATTTATAACAATTCTATAAAAAATAAACACAAGAGTGTCCATTATAGGAATATTTTGCGGGGTCCACAATAGGGAAAAAGAACGTCCCGAAACGAAACATGAAAATCAAATGAAGTGTCGACTATAGGGAAGCAATTTCCTATTATGGACCCCCAGGGGGTCTACTATAGGGCGAATTCAGTCAGACTTTAAAATGTTAATTTCAACGAATAACGTCGTGTATTTGAGTGTTTTTTGTATGTATCGTGAAGAGGAGATGCAGAACTTGTTATTAAATATCAAGCAGTATTATTGTGTTGAATATTTCTACTCCTTATGACAGGAAGAACAAAATTCCGCTACTAGGGGGTCCACCTTTGGGTATTTTACCCTATATAATGAAACTACTAATCTCTGTCTGTTCGACTATTTATTCAGTCGCCGTTTTGTCTCTTAAATATTTCGTCTTTTCGGCCTTTTGACCCATTTTTTTTCTTCCAACCTTCTTTTCCTTCAACCTTCTGGCATTTTTTCTACCTTCTTTTCCTTCGACTTTTTCTTATTTCAACCTTTTGTCCTATCGACCTTTTGTCCCTTAGACCTTCAATCTTTTGACACAGATTCATCGAATGTATAGTCATGTATAAACTCCAACATTTTTCAGCTGCGGCAAGTGATTGTTTACAAAAGTAACAGCGTTGCAGGGTTGTTTTGGAAAAGTATTCGCCATCTCTTAATATAGGATCTTCAATCAGAACTGGTGTACATTGCAGTTGCACTACGATCCAAGTAAATAGGTGTTGGATTACGTTAGACCGTAACAAATTTAGCCAAATTGAACGTTTGACCGAAATGGCTCTTGGGCCAAAAACGTTGGTTTGGTCGTAATGCCATTTGGTCGAAAACGTCGTTTGGCAGAAAAGGCTATTTGGCCGAACGAGTTATACGGCCGAAAATATCGTTTTGCTGAACAGGTCATTTGACCAAAAATGTTGATGGTATAGGTCATTTCGCCCGAAATTCCATTTGGTCGTTTTGAAGAACGGCTCATACTGCCGAGATGCCGTTTGGTCGTATGGCCGATCATATGGCCGAAAATGACATTTGAGCAAACGAATTATACGACCGTAAATGTCGTTTGGCCAAATACAGTCAAATCTCCGTGAGTCGATGTTTTATGACACGTTATCGAATCGACTCATGGAAGCAATTTATACTAAGCAGACCCGACCAACTTCGTTTCGCCTAAAATAGATTTATTCTCTGATTAATTCTCGAGTTAAGCAAAAAAAATCTGTTTCATTTGTATGGAAGACCCCCTTTCCAAAGGAGGAGGGGTCTCAAACCATCTTAAGAACCTTTCCCGGCCCCAAAAACCTCTGCATACGAATTTTCAAGCCGATCGGTTCGGTAGTTTCCGAGTCTATAAGATTCTGGGTTACTGTTCGAACAGCTTCCCAAGAATTTTCTTGGTTTCTATAGCATCTATAAATTGACCAATTCCGGCAATCAGGTAATCCGAATCGATTCTATGTGACATAGATCGGCAAGAGGACGAATTTCTAAATCCATAGCAAACCGTCCCAGTCGGTTATGGTATACAAATATTCAAAATCGCCTCCCCAAGCCCCCACCCTTTTCCTGGATTTTCATTTTGATATCAGCCAAACCTAAATGTTGTCTTGTTTGAAGTTGTCCCTGAGTTTCAATTTCCAGCGTCGAAACCCTAAACAAAATTTCACTCGAAATCGAAAAAGATATTCGGGTACTCTGTCGGTTACAAAAGGGTTAAACTGGGTGGCAGGATCATAGATGAAAGGGAGGAGATATATATCAATAAAATTACCCGTTTTGTATAACTTTCTGACGCATGAGACGATTTCAACCAAATTTGGAATACATGTTCTCTATTCTCATAGGTATTGTCTATACTATGACGGCGGTGGGAGGGTCATTTGGGAATGCGGGAGGATTTTGGAGTTGAATATTGCTTAGAAAATTAACAATTCAATATAACTTTTGAAGACCTTGACCGATTTTCACTAAAATTAGGACACATATTTTCTATCACCAGGCAGACGATAATAGAGAAAATGGGCCGATCATTAGTGAAACGGGAAGGTGTGTGTGAGGTTATGCATAAATATATGAGCATAAAAATGAAAACCAATCTAACAAATTGTAGCTGACTGGGCCCAGGGCCGTGGTAATCCCAGCACTGGTGAGACCCTCTTCAACAAGCCTCAGGGCCTGCTCTACGCTCGTGACACTCCGCGATAGAAAAACACTCGAAGTTGTCTCGTGTCAAACTCCCACTTTTATTCTCGGTTACCGGTACACTTTATTTCGTCCTTGGCGTCCGGACGACGCCTTCCACTTCCTTAGCGCTACCTCCTACCTTTCTCTTTCTCACTTCTCCCATCACTTTCTTCTCCATTCTTCGCGGCCCCGCGCACTGCTACTCCGCTACCTGTCGACTCTCTGCGATTCGCTTCGGTTCCAGCTTGATCACCAGCTTCTTCTTCGGCGGTCTGCAGCCTCTTGTGGACCTCCTGCCTATGCCGTGCGCTCCTCGAGTATGGTAACGGACTCGAGGCTTCAGCAGTCTGTAGACTTGCTGAAAAACCTGGCGCACTAGGTCGACACACACTACTAAGGCAGGTATCGGTTTGTATAGCGGCGGGAACACGGCTTTCCCAGAATGGCGCTTATGGGAAACCGCGATGGGGTTTTATAACAAAAGCCGCGAGGTCCTGGATGTCCAGATTTCCTCTTCAAACGTTCTCTTCCACTTTCATTCTTTCAAATTTGTCGACTATAATTTTTCTCTGCTTTTTCATAACTATAATTTTCTAATCAACCTTTTCTCTCGACTATCACCAGGATAATGATGAGTCGTTTCGTGATCGTTGACCCCAAGCCTTTGTCAACCCAGTTCGCCACCCCCATGGCCGCCCATTCGATGTTTTTTCTCGGCGTCCCTGGTGGTGAGTAGCGGTATCACTGTCGTCCTTTCATGGGACAGTGTAGTGTTGGCTGCGTTTGTAGGGTTTGTGGGAGCAGGGACATTAAGGTGACTCTCGGCCTCGGGAAGGCACTACAAACCTTGTTATTTTTTCTATCTTTTGTCTCTTTCTAGCATTTTCACCTCGTTATTTTGGAGCGTCGTATTTCAGTTTTCAGTTGTTTGATTTAACTGTAAATGTATCAGGATGTAGATTGCGAGTAAGCACGCACCGGTGATACTTTTTCAAAATCATATTTGTTGTAGAAAAAAAGTTAAGCAATCAATGATGGAAATGATGTCGATTCGATGATTGTTTGTGCTTCCCGTATCACGTTAACACTTAACAACCGCGTTTTTTCATTTGTTTTTAAACAAATAATAAGAATACTACAACGCGAAAAATCTCACCAATCTTGGACAACACACTGACACTTGTTACAAAATTGGAAAAATTCTCAAAAATAGCATACAAATAACATTTTTCCAAAAATAAAACTTCTGCGAAAATCACATTTCTTCAAAAATGACATTTACTTATTTAATGTATTCCAAAACGTAATCTGTCTTCTTTTAATCAATAGGTGTTCAACATATCTTTTTCCTTTCTATATTTTGTGGAATTATTGCATTCAAAAGTTAAATCTGCCTTCTTTCTATCAGTAGATGATCTTTAACCTATATGTTGGGCCCTTATCCTCGTGTGGTGAAATATAAGTAACGCAATAACAACGTTGACCAATCTGTTTCATCATTTTTCAATTATATGTATAAGCAACTACCAAATCAACCTGGCAACTCCATGTAAGGCTGGATAAATACAGCTAGTTAATTAAATAAAAGAAAAAAAGACTTTTCACTCCATTATTAAACGTTCTAATCAAACTAACCATTATTAAACGGTCTAGCCAATCGTTTACGGTCTACTTGAGAGAATACGCATATGTATCTCTGAATATCCTCAGTTTGCCGTTCATATTGTATCACATTTTTAGCTTCATATTTAACCAAACAGTACGTTCGCTAGTAAAGGCTGTAGCCACAACCAAACAAACATAATTTATTTAATTCATCATCGAAATCTAACATTGGTTAAAATAAATTTGAAATACTGTCGCAATTTTTGTGCAAAACCGAATGTTTGACTGATACTTTAGCAATATTCAAAAACAAAATCACAAGCTGTTTTCTTCAGATGCGTAAAACGGCGAAGCAGCTAAACTGATTTACAATTTAGATGGGTAGCTTCGTTTAATACTTATATGCTCTCGAAACTACACTAACGCAACTATAGGAACACCCACGACTATCGGAACATTAATCCGATTAAATATAAATAAATAAAAACTTCAGTGGTACAAAAGCATAATGAAACTTTCAGTATACCTGAAGGGAAAAAAGAGAAATAAGAAATAAAAAACTGTTCATCAGCTGAAGCAGGTGCATATTTTATATGCTTATCAGCGGACCACCGCTGACTGGAACTGTTTAGTCTCTCCAACATGTGGAGCAATCAACCAAGTCATTCAAAACCGGACAGCAACAGCATCTAGTTAAGTTGTCTTCCTAATGTGGCATTTATATCAAAGCAAAATGTTATAAATATGTATTCGAACATTTCTGATGTGCCTATTCCATGGCCATGATCCAGGTCAAACTATGGGGAGCTATTCACAGCATTAAAAAAAACTACTCTCTACAAGCTCACCAGTTTTTTTTTTGGTTTTCAAAATGTTTAACTCCATAGTTATCCTTAACAAATAATTACGTTCAATTATTCTGTGTTAGGACTCCTCTATGTTATTATACTTTTATTAAATTATTCTTACTAAATAGCTTTGTTGTCACTGTTGTAGTGGCAAGCGCAATTTTTTTGCAAGCAATCAACGTGCACAAAATGCAAATAACCTCGACCTTCTTTTCCGAAAATACACTCATCGGTCGAATCAAATTCGCGACGTTGTCTTCAGCATTGCCTGCGGCGTTGACGTTCTACGTCCCATTCATCACTTGTGCGCGATGTGCGCCTAATTCGAGAGAAGAAATTGACCCTTCCCGTGTCACCTCCTTCCGGCTCTACAAGTGAATATGTAGCGAGAAATCAATTTCAAGCCATTTCGCGCCACCTGGCGGCAAATTGAATTCCGGCCAATTCTGCACAGGACCGCTGCGCTGCCATAGTTCAGCGCATTTGGCTGGCTGTTGAAAATCTGCAATAAAGAACAGCGACTCACAGTGCGTTTTTATTCCCCCATTTCATTGGCATTGGTCGATTTTCACCGGCTTCATCAAAGCATTCTTTTTTTCGAATTTGACTCGATCTCTGCCATGGTCACCATATAGTCGTCGCTTGCTCGTGCTCCAACTCATTCATCGTACATCACTTGAATGGCCCTCTCGGCGACATATAACGCGCCCTGTGTAGGCCTCTCCGCCGAACAAACTCATTCAACTAGCCAGCAACACTGATTTGCTCAACGAGCTGACACAAAGGAAGCCGGGTGCACTCGGTCGGGCCGGATAGAATTCACAAAGGAAACCGTTAAATCCGATTAAGTTCGTCTTTGGATGCTACATTGTGGACTTGTGGGGCCCCTTAGAGAATCGATTGGGCCGACGAACGAGAATGCTTTCGCCGGATCGGGTGGTGGTGATCCATGTGTGGCCTCCACCTATATAAACTAGACCGTAGGAGCGAGACATCGTCGAATGAGGCAAAGTTTCTGGCTTGGTGTCTTCTATTTACAAACATGGGGAATTTTCGGCCGGGTGTTTTTCTCAGCCCGGCTCGGTGGCATTGAAACTGAAAAGATTCTCATTTCAATTTCTTCATCAAATATGTAAATGGCGCAGCGTGCATATACGATCCTTAGCTTTTTGTTGTAGATCTGTGGATACGTATAGAGGGCATACCTATAGAATTGTCGTTTATGAGAATCTTTTGAATACATAGCTCTGGATGAATGCTTCGGTTCTGCACAATAGAAATGAGTCGTTGAGAAGTTGATTTTGTTTTTGTACATATCTGTGGGCAACTCATGTAGCTATGTTCAATCAACGTGCAAGAAAGGGTGTTCTTAACTTTTGAGCAATTTAATGTAGCATCAACAAGATATCGAAACTTTTTTGTGGGAAGTTTGAAGTAGATTGGATTATGCATAGAAGGAATGAAATGAGCATTTTATGGTTCTGCGTTTCCAGGAGAAGATTGACCGGCTGAAAACAGCAAAGCCCCTGGAATTGGCCAACTACCCACCCAAGTAACCAAAAGTTCCTTTAAGAGTACATTTTTCGCTTAATCAGCTTCACAGAGCTGATTAAGCGAAAAACGTACTCTTGAAGGATCTTTTGGTTACTTGGGCAACTAGGCCACCTAGAGCTGTTTAAACACGGTGGTTAGCCACTGACTAGAGCGCTGCACTGGGTGATTGCCTAGACTTGGAAGGAGGAAGTTCTGCCGCAGGAGTGGATGGAAGATGTCGTGTGTCCCATCTACAAAATTGGCGATAAGCTGGATTGTAGCAACTACAGCGCAATCAAATTACTACTCCTACACGACACTCTTCCAAATTTTATGGCGTCGTCTAGCACCAATTGCAAGAGAGTCCGTGGAGCAGTACCAGGCGGCATTTATGGACGACCACTCTACCAGGTTTCAAGTCTTTCCCGTCACCTGTTGCGAAAAATTCGCGAACAGAACATGCCCAAACATCATCTCTTTATCGACTTCAAAGCCACATATGATAAACGGGACCAGAAACGGCAGGTAATGCACGAACACACGTAACTTTGAGAAAATGGAGAGAGGACAGTTGTGGATGAATGATGTAAATTTTATGATAAAAATTTTGAAATGAAATGAAAATGAAAAAAAAAATGGAAAATGAAGAGGACAGGACAACAAGAGCAATCCATCACGAGTTTGTATCGGTGATGACGAAATCGAGGTGGTTGAAGAATTCGTGTACTTGAGCTCACTGGTGACCTCTGATAACGATACTAGCAGAGAAATCCGGAGCAGCATCGTGGCAGGAAATTGTACGTAATTTGGACTCCGCAAAACGCTCCGATCGAATAGACTTCGCCGCCGTACTAAACTGACTATCAACAAAATGCTCATTAGACCGGTAGTTCTCTACGGACACGAGACCTGGACGATGGTAATGGAAGCTCACTTGGGAGTTTTCTAAATGAAACTACTGCGTACCATCTTTGTTGGGAGACAGATGACGGACGGTACGTAAAGGAGGTGAATATATCGTATTTTCGCAATTAATTCTTTCTTTCCATAAAATGGTGGTCCTGAGAAGAACCAATTTTCTTTTCCCAATGCGCCTTTCCAATAACTAACTGCATCTAATCGCTTGTCGAACCCTTGCGTTGCAACTGTCCGATCACCACATGATAATTTTTCGGTCAGCCTCTAAAATTTGAAATAAATTTTCAGCATTGCCACACTGCCACCCACTCCTTCGTGCTGCTGTGTCCGTTCCGCTACTCGAATGTCAAACCGCTCGAATCAAAATGGCTCGCGCGCGCCGGACAGCAGCTACTACTACTACGCGCGCTATTCATTTTGATCGGGATTCCGCAGACAACATACCGTTTGGAGAATGACAAGTTCTAAGAATCCTATGAAATTTTCTCGCAAGCTTCTGAATTGGGTGTGAGATGTTGTTTACCTAAGATGCGTTTTGTTGCGAGGAATAACAACAGAAATTTTACTCAAGACGAAGTTTCTTGATATTACAAAACATTATCTCTTGGCATCTGTCTGTCCGAGCGACGTTCACCGATGGGTGGTTGCTGTAGATAGTTTCCACTGAGGTGGCGTCTTCATTGATTTTATACAAAAGAAGGTTGATCCGACTATCCGAAATAAACTTTCTTCAAAGTGCAAAACTCAATCGTAAATAGCGAATTTGATAGCGCCTCGAAGGGAGAAGATGCGGTAAATTTGTATGGATGGAATCACTTACAGCCACCAAGCTACCACGCCAAACCCGATACCACCGAAGCAATCCATTTTTGCAATTAACTCTTTCTTTCCATAAACTGTTGGTCCTGAGAAGAACCATTTTTCATTTTCCAATGCGACTTTCCAATAACTAATTGCATCCAAAACGCTTGAAGGCACCTTGCGATGAAACTGTACGACCGCCACTTTATGATTTTTCGCTAAGACTCCAAAATTTGGAATAAATTTTCTGCATAGCCACTGCCACCCACGCCTTCATGCTGCTGTGTCCGCTCCGCTGCATCGAATGTCGAACCGCTCTCTGTAGAATCCCGATCAAAACGGCTCGCGCGCAGAACAGCAGCTTTCTTGTATTTAATAAATTAAGCCCGTTAGCCGCCCCATTGTGAATGATATAAGTGCAAATAAAATGTGCACTCATAACAATTAATGAAGGGGCGGGGCTAATGGAATGACTTCATTAGATATAAGAAAGCTGGTTTTCGGCGCACGCAGACAATATCGGAGAATGTTTATTGCCACTACATTATTGCAAGCGGGAAAAAATGCAAAAAATAAGAAGAGATTTTAAAAAAATAGGTTTTACGTAAAACAAATCAAAACAAGGCACGTTACATTTTTAGCGAAGAGTCCTATAGTTGGAAAATGTATCACAAATGAAAAAACAATTGTTTTGCACTTTTTTTTTCCCAAGCAATATAAGAAAGGCGAAGTATTTTTCACGCTAATCACGCCATAATCTAACACATGAGATTCAAAATAATTATTACCAATGGGAAAAAGTATATCTTTGCCGTCATTTTTCAACGAATTATAACTGAAAATCCATCTTCTACTCGAAACTTACGATCTGTTCGTAAAAAGCCGTTCTCGCCACTTGATGATTTTTCGCTAAGCCTCCAAAGGGTGAAATAATTTTTCAGCCTTGCCACACTGCCACGCTCCTTCGTGCTGCTGTGTCCGCTCCGCTGCATCGAATGTCGAACCGCTCTCTGTAGAATCCCGATCAAAATGGCTCGCGCGCGCCGAACAGCAGCTTTCTTGTATTTAATAAATTAAGCCCGTTAGTCCCGCCCCTTTGTGATCTGATATAGGTGTAAATATAATGTGCACTCATAACGATTAATAAAAGAGCGGGGCGAATGGAATTATTTCATTAGATATAAGAAAGCTGCTTTTCGGCGCGCGCGAGCCATTTCGATCGGGATTCCGCAGACAACGGACCCGACAACGCAGAATGACAAATTCTAAGAATCCTATGAAATTTTCTCGATTCTGAATTTGGTTATGAGATGTTGTTTATCTTAGATGCGTATTGTTACGAGGAATAACAGCAGAAATTTCATTCAAGAAGAAGTTTCTCCATATTACCAAACATTATCTCTTGGCATCTGTCTGTCCGAGCGATGTTCACCGATGGGTGGTTGCTGTAGAAAGTTTCCACTGTGGTGGCGTCTTCATTGATTTTATACAAAAGAGGGTTGATCCGACTATCCGAAATAAACTTTCTTCAAAGTGCAAAACTCAATCGTAAATAGCGAATTTGATAGCGCGTTGGAGGGAGATGATGTAGTGAATTTTAATGGATGGAATCACTAACAGCAACCAAGTTACCACGCCAAACCCGATGCCACCAAAACAGTCCATTTTCGCAATTAACTTTTTCTTTTCATGAAATGTTGGTCCTGAGAAGAACCAATTTTCTTTTCCCAATGTTCCTTTCCAACTAACTGACACCACAATTTGTAATAAATTTTCAGCATCGGCATTGGCGGTGCGGGATCGCCACAGTGCTATTTTCATGGTCAACCTTTTCTTCATATGAAATTCTGGTTCGTTGAGGTTGAATGATCTGCAGCAACACATCGAGCACAACCACCAATACGATGGATTTTCTTTGAAAATGTTATTAGCACCTCCGTGATGCTGTGTCCGCTCCGCTACGATGGCTTTGATGCGTCTGCTATGCGTAAAATCTTGTTCAAACCCGCAAGTGATTGATTTTTGATGTCTGTACTAGTGATGCATGTACGTGATTGGTTAGTTTACCTATTTCTAAATATTTTATCAATTATCAATAATAAATAGTTAAAAATCAGTATTTTCAAATAAATGAAAAGAAGCGTTGACTCATCCTTGATCGAATGGTCCAAAAAATTGAAAATCCATAGAGAAACGGCTTAGATATTAAAGTTTAAAGTCTATCATATTTTCGTGACGGTCCCCGATTTTCGCAATCGTAAAGTGTATCCCAATATAGAAAACACAGACGTAGTCCTACGTCAAAAAAACCCTACTGGGACTCAGAAAATCTTATAACTTGAAACCAATAATGAATGGGGAATCCGACGATTTTTTTTTTGCGAGATGATGTTCATAGGTCATAGTATGTTATATTAGAGTGGGGCATCATGGTCTTTTTTTTCAAATCATTGTTTTTTTTTTGAAGCCATTCGGGGTCCCGAACAACTGTGCAGAATTTGGGCCCGATTGGTTGCTCCATCGCTTTCCGCATCGCGTTTAGAGTTTGTATGGGAATTAGTATGGGAAAACGCAAGTTTTTGCATTTTTCCTCCTCGTTTCAGATTATCGTAAACCAAGTGGCACATTGCGTTAAAGTATAACCCAAAAAATGCCGAAGAACTTTGCTGAAGGAGGTACATTGCTAAAACGTTATCTTAAAATTATCGATCTTATAGGGCTGAGGAGTTAACTAGAGTTATTCGGAATCATTTCTCAATGTAAAAATCCGGAGAATAAGGAAGAAGGGTTTTGCTTTTTAAAAGTCTGCCCGATACTGCGGCAGAAACATTGATTTCTTGCACACGGTTTGAACAATCCGTCTTCGAATCGTTATAATATTTTTTGTAGAATAGAACACAACGTGTCTCCAGGAGGGATTCCTGGAAGAACTCTGCGAGGAATTCCTGAAATTATTCCAGAACGTGTTCTAAAAGGAAGTCCTGTAGGAACTCCATGATCAATTCCTGGAGTAACTCCAGGAGGATTTCCTGGAGGAACTTCTGAAATAATCGCAGGAGAAATATTTTGAGGAGCTCAAAAAAAAAAGTCATGAAGGAGTTCCTGGATGAACTCCAAGAGCAACTTTCCTGGAAGAACTCTTGAAGAAACTGTAAGGGGAATTGCTGGATGTCTTCCAGGAGGAATTCCTGGAGGAGCTTCAGGAGAAGTTCCTTAATGAACTCCAGGAGGAATTCATAGAGGAACTCCAGGAATAATTTTTGAAGGAGCTCCAGGAGTAACTTAAGAAGGAATTTCTGGAGAAACTCCAGGAGGAATTCCTGATAAACTCCTGGAGGATCACCAGGAGCAATTCCTGGAGGAACTCCAGAAGGAATTCCCAGAGAAACTGAATATCAGGAGAAATTCCTGAAGGAACAGCAGGATGAATTCCTGGAGGAACCCCAGGATAAATTTTCAGAGGAACTTCAGTATGAATTTTTGGACAAATTTCAGGATGAATTTTTGGAGAATCTCCAGAATTCTGGAGGTGGAATTGAACTCCAGGATGAATTTCTGTAAATACTCCAAGTTCACCTAAAAAAATACCAGGAGGAAATCCTGAAGGAACTCCAGAAGAAATCACCGGATTCATTCCTGAAAGAATTTCAGAAAGAGCTCCAGGAGGAATTTCTGGAGGAACTACGAGATAAATGGAACTTCTAAAAAAATCAAAAAAAGAAGTACTCAAGTAAAAAATCTTGGAGGAGTTCCTGGTTAACTTCAAGAGCAATTCCTGGAAGAACTCCAGAAGAAACTGTAGGAGGAATTGCTGCAGGAACTCCAGGGATAATTCCCGAAAGAGCTTCAAGGAGAATTTCTGGAGGGACTTCAAGAGGGATTGCTAGAGGAACTCCAGGAGGTTTTCTTGGACAACTCTAGGAGAAGTTCCTCGAGGTACTCCAGGAGTGACTCTTGAATCAACTACAGGAGGAATTCCTAGGTTTATTCCAAGATGAATTCCTGGATAAATTTCGAGTTATGGAACTCCACGGCGAATTTTGGGTGTTAAGGATTTTTTGGTCTTTCCAGAAGTCATCTTTGGTCCAAATCCGCCGTCTTTTTGTGGCCTGTTCTTCTGCCTCGTCTGCGCACGCCGCTTTAATGACTATTGCCAAGACACATTCGAAAAAATCGTCCATAGTAATCGGAAACGACAGAAACACAACGTGAATCGCAGAATCAAACGCGTTAATTTTCGGAAATTTCGTGGGAAATAAACAAAAACATCAGGGCAAGCACAAAGTCACTAGGGTTTGCTGATGGACTAACGTGGAGGGAGGTGGTAAATATTGTACAGCATGTCGGAGCGTGCACACTTAACTCATTTCACCGTATTCGGTAAATTTTACCGAAATCTCAACAGCAGAACTGTTCGGTAATTTATTTTACAGATTTTTTGTAACTTTTTCCATTGTTCAACTGTCAAAATCACCGAAAATCAGTAAAACTATTTACCGAACAGTTCTGCTGTTGAGATTTCGGTAAAATTTTACCGAATTCGGCGATTTATTTTAAGTGTGTGTGTGTGTGTGTGTGTGTGTGTGTGTGTGTGTGTGTGTGTGTGTGTGTGTGTGTGTGTGTGTGTGTGTGTGTGTGTGTGTGTGTGTGTGTGTGTGTGTGTGTGTGAAGCCGCTTAGGGGACATATAAAGCTATGGTCTTCTAAGGGCTCCTAAAGAAACTGAGGTACACAAAACGACAATCATCCAGAGGAAGACTCACAAACTGTTGGAGTATTCGAGCGAATCGTGCATCTCTGACAAAGCCTTAATAAAAATTTGGTGCTTCTCAAAATGCGAGACACCACAATAAAAAGTTTTAATAATACCTGTTATCAATTTTGACCCAATATAACCTGGAAGCTAATCTGCCGCTAACCGCAAGTCGAGCACATCTGTATATGGAGGCCCATATACAGATGTGCTCGACTTGCGGTTAGCGGCAGTAATGTAATCAGTGAGTATGCCGGTGAATGACTTCACAAAATTGCGGCTAACTATTCAACAAACTATAGATGACTCACTTGCAATAAACGAAAATCTAGCTGAATACTAAAAATCATCTCATGGGCAAAAGAAAGATTCTCCTTGCACTTTCTCTTTTGATACCACAAAGCTTCTACTTAAGTTTCCGCGGATATCATTGCACAAATAGAATTCTCACAGTAGAATTCTATTGCGTGCTGAAGTAGCGAAGTAAAGAAGAATTACGTGTTGTCTTTAGTAAAAGCAAGTATTGACTGACCAATAAAACTGAACATAGTGCAAAAACGATAATAAAAAAGTTTCATCAGGTTGAAACGAGTATGCTGATTTACTCAAAGCTTTTGTGTTTCCATCCTAACATTGATTGGATTTGTCATCAACATTCGACCACACTGTAAAATAAAAAAAAACGCATTTAAAAATCATCTACCTTCATACCAACCAACCAATGCGCAGCAATTTCCAGCCTTCTGCATGGCAAATATTCATTAAAATAAAATACAATAAAACAGAAATAATCCAACCGGCACTATGGGCGACAATCGCCCGTTCCGTCCGGCGGCCGGTGGCGATCACCACATCTGCGTCTGCATAAATATTGTTGTACGTGCCAGCCATACGTTCACTGCTTTCCTACAGCTGGTTCTATAACTGTAGTCGCGCGTACATACGCTTTCGCGATTTCACGTGTTTTCGTTCTTTTACTGCAACCAGCAGCAACCAACAGTGTAGTCATTTTTAGATTTATTTCTGCGTAAATACTACAGAATTCGACATTATTTACTACGATATTTTTTCACGATGTATCTACAAACATGCATATTTAATAAAAATCGGATTAGAATACATTCACTGTATTAGATATTATCTCGCCTGTTTGTCTTTGTAATAGTGGATCCCAAGTATCCGAACAAACTACTGTGCATATGCCAGATTGAATGGCATCGACAGAACACTGATTTTTTTATTGTGTTCTCCGACTACCCACTTAAATACACGTTTCTTATAAATTATAACCAAATCTTTGAGAAAGGTATCTTGTATTATAACTTTTTTATCCTCAGACACATCCAATACATTTTACAGACATTTCAAGTTGTTGAAGCAGTGACCCATTACCTCCCCCTAATTGACCCACTGTCACCCACCGGAAATGATATGTAACGACGGATACTCCCGAATGGGATTCCATCACATCAGTCCTTTTTTAATTAGATTTGCAGGGATTACTATTATATTGAGTAGAATTTTACTTCTCTTTGCTGGCATCCAAAAATTCTATATATTTTTATCTTCAAATTCCAGCATGTCTGATCAAAAACCCTCTTTTCTTTCTTGAACATTGTTATCAATAGCAGCACGTTTGTTTTACGAAATTTCTTCGCGTCAAGCTATACTCGAACCGACATTTATTGGTAAAATTGGGCAATTGAAGCCACCGCCTAGTAAAATTACTTAAATTTTATCGTATGCGGTAAATGTCGTAAGAAAGCGTGTTGTACATGGTGCAGCCTATCATAAAAAGTTACCTCTATTTCGCCCTGGACGATAGAAAGTTGAGCACCGTCGCCCCTCGACAGGGTCCGTAAAAACAGGAAATTACGCCAGTCAGCATCAATGGCAGTGGACTATGCGCGCGGAGGTTCCGTTGCGACGCGAGTCTCACTCGGGTCTCGTTTATTATTCAAAAAGCGCAGCAACCACTCGAAACGCGACAATATTCACGATTTACACTCTTTTCCCTCCGTGCGTCCTCGCCCGTCCACTCTGCACCGACTGCGGCACATTCGCGAAAACTTTTACAACTCACTTGTGCAACTCGCACACGCAACCAACAGTTTCTAATTTTATCCACCACTCTGGCTGGAGTGCCATAAGACGAACGACACTCTTAGGAGTGCAACTTTTCGACAGTATAGATGCACTGTCCCCACGCAATAGTGAACACTCGTGCAGATTCTTGCCTCTTCCAACAGCCCTGCAATGGAATTTGATGTTTCCTGCGAGCTCAAATACGACGACAACGTCAACACAACAACAACCCCCACGCCTGATCGACGCGAGCACATTCAACAATAACAATAAAACAAGATCCGCCAACTCCCCCGCTTACCGCGACACTCACAAAAATGCAGAGGCCTGTAGAAGCTAGTGCTGCGATCACCCTGAAAACAAAACCGCGCCCGACATCACCGTGAGCAGTGAGAGAACTGAATTGAATCAAATTTACAATCGAAACTCCAGCCGAGTAGGACCGGAAACCTCGGATTGATTTTGGCGCTCTCCAGATTTTATGAGGGATTCCCTTTTGCGGTGTTCACTGCCGAGCGATTAACAATTCTCCTAACCTCTCTCCCAAAAGAGAACGGCTCTCTCGGTACGAACTTCAGTTGAATTAAATTTTGTATATACGAAAACGTCCCTTGATTTTCCATCTTATTTCCATCCATAACACTTTCAAATTGCGAGGGTCCGCGATCAATACCGCGAGTTCTCGCGATCGCACAGCCGCGCGCCAGTAAGCAGCATTACAGTCTGGGCAGTGCCAGTGTTACAAAAAGAGAAACGATCGCTACTGGTGGGACTGAGATGCGCTTTAGCCAGATGCAGATGCGCTTGTATTATATGGCCCGTAAGCTACCGAACAGAAGCCTATGTAGTTGGTGTCAAAATTAAACGTATATCGACATTTGGGAGGGCCGCATTTTTTATGTGATTTAAAAAAATGTAACTAGAATTTTCGTAGAATAAATAATAAATAACTCCGTTTTGTCATTGATTGTACAATGTACATACATATGTAAATGCCTGTAATAAGAATCGCTTTCCAAATAAATCCTCCATAATAAACCAGCCTAATCCATCTAGCAGTGATGATGTCTTTCCGATACAATCGTTACACTTCGCTTTAGTGTGAAACATTACAACCAGGGCATGCAGACCCTGAAACCATGGGAACAACCATGGGATCATGAAGGCGACTACTTCAGTAGGATTCAACGGTAATCGCAAGGGGGACCCAACAGCAATGACTACCCAACAACCATTGAAGACAGAAAAGGCGCTTATACAGCTAAAAATAGCCTTTTTCGGCTAGGAAATAAGCTTCTTCAGCTTGAATTGTTTGTTGGGAAGTTCTTCAAATTTATTCGATGTAGGAACAGCAAGCGTGGTAAACCGCGAACCTTTTTGAGAAGAAGGGTTTAATGAGGTCTCCTCCCAATAGGGTGGAGAGTGTACTAGCGAAGGTTTCCCCGGTGGTGAGAGGCGATGACCCGGCTAATAACACACTCGGCGGGTCACTGCCCGGATTGCGGGTGGTCGTCAAGCAGCTCGACGATATAATCAAGTTAACGAGCACGCGGAAAACATCAGTAAAGACCTAAAACGGCTCCACCCCACTTCCCCGAATGTCATTACCCGGAAGGCTACTACCCCGAATGGGACAGTACCCCGAAAACCATTACCCCGAATAGGACACTATCCCGAAATCCATTACGCCGCAAAGCCATTACCTCGAAAACATTTCGAATCTGCAGTATTCCATTATTATGTTTAAAATTTTAGAGCTACCGTCGTCGGGGGTGACAATGGGTCAAATGAGGGTGAGAATGGGTCACTGTTTCAACTACTTAGAATGCTTGTAGAATGGATTGAATGTATCTGAGGGCAAGAAAACTTAAATATAAGAGACCTTTTTGAACCATTTTGCTTTACGACCTTCAGGCTGCCGGTGAGAGCGATGACCCATTCTCACCCCTCAGACCCAAGCCAAGGGAGGATGGAATTTGTTTTCATCGAGAAACGTTTCCAGATGAAAACAAATGCGCTTCTTATGCGCTTGAAAGAGAAAGATAATTATGTCATGTATGGCCAATTTCTTTACCTCCGCTTAAGCTTTAAACCAGGTTTAAACGTATGCGTAAGCATCGCTTAAGAGTTAAGTGAAGGTGAAGAAATTGGCCCTTACTGGGAGAAATGTCACTTTTCCGTACTGAATAATGGTACGGAATATTTTTCCGCACACGGAAAAACTAAACTACCCGAAAGTGAGTTCAATCCACACAACTTCGCACTTCCGTACGGGAAGCCACATTTGAGTAAATGGGTTTGAAGTAGTTTGCCTTTACTCCCGTATAGAACTGGGTTCGATGCATTGTTTGCTCCATTATTTTTGACAACAGAAGAAAGAGAGGATGATAGAGAAGATAAAAACTAGTTCAAAAGTAAGTTTAAAAATACTCAACGTTGGGAACTTTTTTTCTTCCGTGTAAGGAAAAGTGACAGCTCCATTTAATTTACCCAGCAGGCGTTATTAGCGTCACATTTTCTCTACTGGTCAGATCCGTACTGCTCATGAAATTTCTGTAGCAGAATCATTCCGTGCAGTGGCGTAGCCAGAAAATTGAGCGGGGGGGAGGGGTTTCTGAACATTTTTTTCTTCGACAAAAAAATTTTGTCTTTGGGGAGGGGTTTTATGTCCAAAACCACCCCCCTGGCAACGCCACTGATTCCGTGACCATTCCGTATCCTATCTATTTGCACAGTACTTTTCAGTACAAGCATTAAAGTTTCTTTATTGATCGACATCAAAAACTTTTCGATACCAATTGAAAATTACAAAAAAAAATAATCAAAGTACCCCGCCTATTGGCGGTCTTGGGCGTTAGAGGGTTAAACTGTTCTTCTACCCCACTTGAAAAAGTACTACTCTACTAAATGGAGTAAGAGAGCCTTCTTTCTATAAAACGCGTCCGGTATAAGGCACACATAGGAAATAATGCTTTTCTTAAATGAACGCGTTTGCCCAGTGTAACTCGAACAGAGGAGATGATGGCTTCTTCAAATGAACGAGTTTCCCCGGTATAAGGCAGACAGAGGAGATGATTTAAATGGACGCGTTTGCCCTATATAAGGCGAACAGAGATGATGCATTCTTTGAGTCAACAGACTTCCCAAAGACAAACAAGATCTTTCTCTCTCTTTCTCATACACACCCACTTACTCACTCACTTCCTCTGCCTCACTAATTATTACTCACGCACCCACTCTTACTCACTCGTCCACTCTTACTCACTCACCCACTTTAACTCACTCATTTACACTCAATCACTCGTTCTCGCTTTCGCGCTCACTTTTACTCACTCACCCTTACTCGCTCACACACTCTTAGTCACTCACTCACTCTCACTAGCTCACTTACTAACTCACTCACTTTTATTCATGCACTCCTTGCTACTTACTTACTCACTCTTACTCACTCACTCCCTCTTATTCACTCAATCACTCACTCTTACTCAAGAAAATTATTTTGAGCTTTTTAGTGGAATGTTTTCACCTGTCATAAGACGAGTTTAAACAATCCCATTGAATTCCACCACTTAATTGTATCCTGACAGATACGTATTTCGACCTCAACAGTAAGGCCGTCTTCAGTGTCTTGTACTTGACTCAACTTCTCTTTTACTTACTCACTCACTCACTCACTCTTACTTACTCACTCACTCCTACTCACTCACTCACTCACTCACTCTTACTCACTCGCTTATTCATTCCACTAACTCATTTTTACTAGCTCACTCACTCTTATTCGCTTATTCTCTTACTTATTCAGTCACTCTTACTCACTCAATTTAATTCATGCACTAACTCTTAGCATTAGCATTGAGCAATTCGCACAAATTCGTAGGTGGTACAAGCCTGGACAATTGTATGAGAGTAGCATCACTGGGGTCTCCAGTAGCCTTGCGAGCAAAGGCGTAGGATTGCCAATCCTGAGATGGCGAGTTCGATTCTCGGTCCGGTCTAGGATGTTTTCGGGCTGGAAACTTTCACGACACCCTGGGGCATAGTGTATCCATTGTACTTGCCACACAAGATACATATTCATGCAATGGCGGGCATAGAAAAGCTTTCAATTAATAACTGAGGAAATGCTAATAGAATACTAAGTTGAAAAGCAGGCCAAGTTCCAGTTGGAATGTTATCCGTGTTATCCGTTGAATCCGTTACCACAGATATTGATATTTGACTAATCCCTATCTCTTACATCGAATCAATGTACTCTCCAATAGTCGAGATCTGTCCTGGCCACGTCCTTGCGAATGCTGAGGTAGGGAAAGGATGGTTAGTTGGACACCTATTTAAGAAAGATGCAGGTCCCACGACCTCTCAAAGGTGCCACGGGGTTTAGGAATTGTTAGTGTGGAAGGTTATAACAGTGGGAATAGTGTTTGGTAGAACGTGAAACATGAAAAGAAAAGACGTCTAGCTTGGTCGGTGGTCCAGATGAAAAGAGAACGAGTGTTTATTCACTGTTTATCTCGAGAGCTCGAGGTGTTACATCAGTTACATTGTTTGACGTTTTATCAAGGTGTTTTAACTTAAGGTATGTACAATTATTAGGTGTTTGGTGTGGGTGACACAACAGCTGTCCCCCCTTGAAATTAATACAATAGTATTCATATAAAAAATCAGAACTTGAAATTATCAAATATAAACAAAATTCATTCGAACAATTCACTTTAAAAAAATTCATCACATCGAATTTCACTAAGAATAATCGAATTCCGGATCTTCCTTTCGCTGGCGAATCCTCTTCGATCGCCGTAGACACACGTTCGGCAAGTCTGCCGAAGTCGCGTTTCGTTTTCTGGCCTTTGCCGAAACCATAGGGAATCCCCTGAATGGTTCTTCATCAGAGCCGCTTCCAGCGTTAACTTCTTCCGTGTCCTCTTCGTGTCGTTCTTCAATTCCAGTTCGTTCTTCGACCGTAGCCTCTCTACCACCCGTACCGACTCCTAGCCACACGTTTTGTCTCGGCTGCGGAGTTTGCCCCTTGTAGCACCTAAGCTGACTTCGGTGGGCCATGGTGAGAGCGCTTCCAATTGCTATCTGGAAAGTATTAATAGAAAAACGTTTGAGAAACGTTGCCTTAATCCATTTATTCGGTAAATGATGATGAAAATTTCGATACCATACAGTATCTCCTTCTGTCAGTGTGTCTAAACCGTCATTCGACTTTTTCGGCATATTAGACACATTTTTGTCATCATTTACATCATTTGGAGTCTGCGTTACTTGTAAATAGTTTCTATAGGTCTTTTTTGGATTCAAAAGGTCCAAAATCGTTTTGGTTTGAAAAGAAATATTTTCTCTGAGGGAAATTGCCCATCACTCGATACTATATTATTTCTATAATTCATTAGAAATAAGTTAATCTGATCCTCCAAATCAATATCTTGCAAGTCTGGTTCTAAAAGAAACTTTTTCAATACTGTTTTAACGGTTCTCACCAGCCGTTCCGCCTGCCCATTACTTGAGGGATTATAGGCTGGACTTTTCAATACTTTTATTCCCTGTTTTTCAAGAAATGCTGTGAATGAGAATGAATTGAATGGAGGACCACCGTCCGATACCAGTACATCTGGTAAACCAAATCTAGCAAAATAAGCTACCAATTTCTTCACCACTTTTGCACAATCCGTGCCCCTCTTCATCCATTCTACTTCCAACCACTTTGAGAATGAATCAACAATCAGTAGAAAAGTGTGGTGAGAAAAATAAAAGAAGTCAATGTGAACTCGGCTGAAGGGTCTTGTTGTAGGTTTCCAGTTGGATAAAAGTTTTGTTTTTGGTACTATTACCATACTTCCACACACATCACAATTCGATACATACTTCTCAATGTCTTTATTAATGCCAAACCAGTACACTTGCCTTCTTGCCAATTGTTTCATTTTAACTATTCCTGCGTGGTTGGCGTGTAAAAGCTTCAAAATTCCGTTTTGCATTTTATGTGGAATTACCACCCTGTTCTGGTACAAAATGCACCCTTCAACAATTTCTAAATCAGCTTGATTTGCAAAAACGTCCATTAGACATTTATCTAGCTTTTTTGGCCATCCATCACGCAAATATTTCATAAGTTGTTGTAAAAACTCGTCGTCCTTTGTCCATTTGGCAATCAAAACAAAATCAATGGGTAATTCATCACCAAAGTTTATACTTTTTATAAATTCATGATCTAACTCAATAGGAACCTTCTGTTCTAATGGGAATCTCGAACAAAAATCCGCGTTTCCCATTTTTGCAGAAGGTCTGTACCGTATTTCAAAATCGTAAATCGAGAGTTCAAGTATGTATCGTTGGAGTCTTGTTACAAATATGGAATTTTTCCCTTCTTTGCCGAAAATCCCTATCAATGGTTTGTGATCAGTATAAGCAATGAACCTTTGCCCATATAAATATTTATGGAATTTTTTAATAGTACAAACCAAGGCCAAAGCTTCTAGATGAAGAATTGGGTAACCTTTCTGCGCGTCATTTAACGTAAAAGAAGTAAAACTAATAGGCTAATTCGATGCCTTCTATCACATGTGCAATCACTCCTCCTAGACCATAGCCTGAAGCGTCTGTTACTACTACAATGTCTTTTGATGGGTCATAAAATTCTAAAAAATTGGTATTAACCAGTGCGTTTTTGCTTTTTTGGAAAGCTTTTTCACAATTACCATCCCACACAAATTTAGTATTTTTCTTCAATAGTTTATACAAATGGAATAACTTGATAGACATATGGGGCACGAAACGATTATAGTAGTTGATCAAGCCTAAATATGACTTTAGCTCAGTCACATTTCCAGGAACCTTTGCTCTTTGAATTGTTGAAATTTTGTCTGGACTAGGTAGTAACCCATTTTCGCTAAGAATATGGCCCAAATAAGGCAATTCTGACACAAAAAATTTACATTTCTCAACATTTACTTTGATATTTGCATTTGCGAGTCTTTCCAAAACAAGAAACAATTTTTCACGACAAATCTCCAAGTTTTCACCCGCTATGAGTACATCATCAAGATAAACATAAACGTTTATAATACCTTCTAAAATTTGATCCATAACCTGTTGGAAAATCGACGCACTTGAGGAAGCCCCCTGGGGTAAACGATTATAGGTGAACAATCCCTTGATTGTGTTGATCACCATAAATTTCTTGGAACGTTCAGTCAATGCTAGCTGTGTATAAGCTCCCTCCAGGTCTAGCGTACAAAAAACTTTACAATTTGCCAATTTAGCGAACAAGTCGGCTGCCAAAGGTAAAGGGTAAGTATTTGGTATTAAAACTTTATTTATTGAAACTTTACAATCAATTACGAGTCTTATTTCATTATTTTTTTTCATAACTACAACCACTGGTGATGCCCATTCACTGGTCTTCACCGGTGTAATCACATTTTCTTTTTCTAGTTTTGTCAAATAATCCAGGACTTTTCCCCTCAACCTCATAGGCCCTTTTAAAAATAGGGACATCACTTTTTAACACCAAATCAGCCTCAAAATCTTTAATGGGCGTTGAAAAATTTTTCATAAAAACTTTCGCAAATTTGCTTTTAATTTCCCCAATAATACACTCTTTGTCCGTTGAATCTACCCTGTTTACCATTTGATCACTAAGAAAATTGTTCCTCCATTGAGGAAAGAAAACATCAAGCCAATTTCGGCCAAACAAGGGGATAAATTTAAAATCTGTGTCTAAAATTAAAAGATTTAATTTCATTTTCAATCCATTTAGATTTACTAAAGCATTTGTTTCCCCTTCAATTTTTAGTTTTGACCCATTGACAACTAGCAGTTGCTTCTCACTCATGGTTAAAGGCTTTTTGAATAACGAAAAATATTGAGATTTTCCCATAACGGTTACACTAGAACCACAATCAACCTCCATTTGCACCAAACGATCATCAATTGAGACATTTATAAGACATGGTTCACTTATTTTATTAAGAGACGCAACACACATACACTGCAAATCACCTGAATTCCATTCATCATCATCGCTGTCATTGTCAGCTCCCTGAAACGTCGACATTCTGCCCATTAAAGTGCTCAGGTCTTTCTCGGCGCTCGTACCCGGTTTCGCAACATCCACGAACTTTACTGCATCCCTTTTCATGTTCTTTAACCTAAAACATTTCCTTTTTATGTGTCCTTTGACCCCACAAAAATCGCACGTCATATTAGAGTAGTCTGTCCTACGTCTGTCATTGTTCCGGTAATTGAATCTAATTGTCTTTTGTGCATGATTGTTGTAATCTTGGGTACGTCTTATGTTACTGTATGGTTGTGTATTCCGGTTGTTTTGTCTGTAGGGCTGGAAACCTAATCTTTCCCTAACTGGTATCCGAACTTGATTTGGGCGCTCCGGTGTTCCCACCGGACTGTCCCTTGCCGTATTATAAACCTGAAGCAGTTGATTTATCCGAGAACCCTGAGGAAACCCCGTGTTAATAGTTTTCGCATTGTCTTTTGCTATATTCCATGTTGTAATGAATTTGTCCATAGATTCAAGGGTTAAGTTTTCTTCATTCAGAAGCCTTTGCTTCAATGCCTCATCTCTAAGTCCATGCAGAATTCTGTCTTGAATAGCAATGTCCTTAAACCCGCCAAAACCGCAGAATTCCGCTTGGAGTTTTACCGCCAAGACGAAATCCTCGGCTGACTCATCTGGTTGTTGGACGCGATGACTAAACCGGAATCGCTGAACTAAATCTGGTTCGGTTTTGTCGAACCTTTGTTTCAACTTATTTACAATTTCAGCGTAATTAACTGTCGCTAATGTTCCTTGCTGAAACACTAGTTTTAACTGGGAATAAACATAGGGTCCACACAAATTCATGAAATGCGACTTTTTTTGTACTTCTGACAATTCATTTGCCTCAAAAGAAAATTGCAGACGGTCAACCCAGTCTGAGAAGGAAGTTCCCTTGCGGTATGGTTCAATACTAGAAGCCATGCCGCCTGGGATTTGATTTGCAAACATGTTTAATTCTTTACAAAAGAAATAAAATGAATAAAAGAAATAAAATGAACAAAATAAATAAAATGAACAAAAGAAATATAAATATTCTTCAATTATAGGCTCGCGCAATAAAAAGATCAAAACGACTTACCCGTTCAGATGCTATTGGCTTTTGCCTAGGCCTTTGCCCGTGCCGACAATTGTCGCAGTTACCCTACACTGTGTTCTCCGAAAAACGACGTGACACTGATTTCCTACCGCGGAACTCCACCACTGCCTATCATTTGAAGGATGAAAAGGAATAATATTAATATCTTTTATAAAACAAATGTTTAACAATTAGTAATAACCACCAAGGATCTTTTATCCTTTTGTATTGAGAACAATAGGTACATGCAATCGAAGAATCACGTGGAATTATCCACCTCACAAAAGGCTTTGTTATCACTAAAAGAGCACTTTTAACACCTTTTTTTCTTACCGACCTTTCGACGACAACGGTTTTTTTCTCCTCCGCAAAAACGTACGATGTTAAGCAAAACCAGCTACCACTGACTTGGTTATTCGGCGCCTTTGAAAACCAATTTGCAGATACAGTCCGCACCTCTCGCTATTGTTTGCCGCCGTTGCCGTTGCAGCAGGAAATTTCTCGAACAGATGTACAATTTTCGTCGTGTGGCTAGCTAATACCGTCGTTTCCGTCGTCGCAACGGCCAGATTCCGTCTTGTATGCCGTGATTGCTGCCCTTGGCGTGCACCGAACAGAATTTTCAGCAAACGCTTCACTTGCACTTTTACAAAATGCCGGCTAATCCCGTTACCACAAGCTGCCGTCGACGTGCTTTTGCGTACCCGTTGTCGTTGATAAAAATCACACCCGTACTCGTAAAAGTGCCGCTTTGCGGTAACCCTTCAAACACACTTAAGCACTGCAATAAAGTCTATCTGTTGCCGTAGTATAGCAAAAACAGTAATCGTTTACTTAAACGGATTTAGCTTTTACTAATTATTCACTAGTCACTGTAAAAGTTTTCCCTCGTCGCCACTTGAAAAGAAAAGACGTCTAGCTTGGTCGGTGGTCCAGATGAAAAGAGAACGAGTGTTTATTCACTGTTTATCTCGAGAGCTCGAGGTGTTACATCAGTTACATTGTTTGACGTTTTATCAAGGTGTTTTAACTTAAGGTATGTACAATTATTAGGTGTTTGGTGTGGGTGACACAACAAAACACAGAACGAACAATGATAGTAATTCAAAGTAGGAAAGGGACGAGCATGGAGTTGAACCCACGACCTCCGGCTTATAAGGCAGAAGCGGTAGCCACTAGACCACCGAGCTCGTCTTATTCATGCACTAACTCTTACTCATTTACTCACACGCTCCTACTCACTCACTCTCACACTCACTTTTACTCACTTATTCACTCTTGCTCATTCACTCACTCTGACTCACTCACTCACTCTTACTCATTCGCTCACTCCCTTTTACTCCCTCATTCATTCTCTCTTACTCATTTACTCACTCTTACTCATTCCTTAACTCTTACTTACTCACTCTTACCACTCATTCGATTCTGAGATTAAGACCATCCAGAATCCGTTGCTTTTACTACAGCGACCTAGGAACAACTTCAACCTTGATGCTCTTGTTGCCATGCTGACGTGAACCCTTCCCCTACCCTTCAGGACTCTTGAAGGGTGCCAGATACGAAGTGGAACGGGATTTTACGGAGTACGAAGTCCTATACTGCATTGAAACAGTTCCAGGCTATTATGAATTCTGAATAAACCTTTATTGAAAATATTTTTAATAAACTTAAAATAAACACTAATTCGGGGTAGTGTCCCATTAAGGGTAATGGCGTTCGGGGTAGTGGCTTTTGGGGTAATGACATTATGGGTAATGGAATTATGAGTAGTGTCGTAGAGTCCGAGAGATTTCGACCTAGTAAGACGACTTCTCGGACTAAGAAAATAGCGAAAGGCACCAACACGATGCGAGTTGCCGGGCTTCAATAGGACTTTGATCAGTATGTGCCATTGGCACAACGGACCGAAAATCCCTAGTATGGCGAAGCGTAAGTGGCACGCATCCTGCACTGCAAAGAAACTAAAGGGCAAAAACGAGACCTTATTGGTCAAAACCGACAAGGAAAGGTACACTGAAGTCCTGAAGTCGATCAGAGTGGCCGAGAGAATTTCTACACTGTGAGAAGACGGGCGTAGCGTCAGACGCAACAAGGACGGGGAACTGATCTTGGTGCCAAAACGTGATGCACAATCGAGCTTATAAAACATTTAGCCCAGGAGGTTCGGTATGACTGCGTCTTTTTTTTTCTTGAGCAAGGGTAAACGGAAATCTGCAACCAGACACCTGAGAAGGTACTCAGATAGTGTGGGGATGGGTATGTCATGTAACTCTTACCCGACCCACTAAAACCAAAACCCTTTCGCCAGTCCGTACCCCCGGCCCGCACTTAAGCAATACATCAGGGGGGGACTATTGAGAACGCTCACGCCTATGCTAACGCACTTGACGTCAATACACACAACATCGACTTCAAGGGTGGCTACCTCACCACCCGTCGATCGCAAGCTATGATAGTAACCTAACGGTCCGTATCATAATCTCACGTTGGAGACGAGCACCCCGACAACAACCACCGCGCGTGAACCGCAATGACCTCTATATCTACATACTGAGGTCCCCGCAGCCCACCCGCGACATGTTGGTTGTCGGGGTGAGCAAAGTGTTCACTGCATCACAGGTGCCCTTACTGCACTCGTTGGTTTTGTTCAAGACGTCACCACCGCTGCAGTTTCGACATAATCTGTTGAGATGCTGTGTTCACCGCATTCCATATAGCTTCTTCCCGGCACATCCTCTCGACGAGGTTGTCCGGGGTTGTATCCATACCACTAATAAGCAGCATGGCATTGCGTTCTATCTCGAATCGCGGGCATGCGAACATCACATGCTCTGCCGACTCTACCTCACCTTCACATTCTGGACGCTCCGCAGAATCTGCGAAGCCAAACCTATGTAGGATTTTTTTAAAGCAAACATGTTCAGACAACACCTGTGTTAGGTGCTCCAGCAGCACACATGTCATACAGCTTATGTGTGACCCGATTTAGTCACAATTAGGTTGCTGTAACCAGTTTCATTAGACTTGTGCTGCTTGGGTGGAAGTTGACTTGACCATGCTTCCTATCAACCCAGTTGGACACGTCCGGAATTAGTCTGTGGGTCCAACGACCTTTGACTGCGGTGTCCCATGCTCTTTGCCATTTAAGCAACGAAGCTGCTCTCTTGACACGTCGCACTTGCACCGAGTCCCTTTCGTTGTAGCACTCCACATCTTCCTCTAGGAGTATGTCAATCGGCATCATTCCAGCTATAACGCACACCGCCTCATATGATATGGTGCGATATGCGCTTGCGACACATAGGCACATCAGCCGGTGTACTATGATCATTTTCTTTACATTGTATTGTACGTGGATTTCCCTATTGGACCCGACCGTTCGAAATAGTCGCTCCTTGAACGGTCGTTGAAATCGCCGTTTTCACCTTCACACCCGTCTTCATAGTAAAATCTGTCAAAACTGACAAGTCTACCGAGTGCTTTTTGCTGTTGCCCTCGGACTTCTCTTTCTTTATCCGATGTTTTGACATCTGTTTTGATATACAAAGAGCAAAAAACAAGGTAATCTACCAAACATGTACTGAGTTTGGCAAACCTTGGTGGAAAAGGGAACGTTTGAAATAGGCAAGTGAACCGACCTTCGAATCCATTGGTCGAGTAAATCCACAATACTCGGCTTTTAGTGCTACGGCCCATGCCGGCACGCCATAGCGGATGATAGACAACGCTACGCCAGCTATCAGCCTACGCACTTGACTATGCACCGCCGATCTGTTGGACATCATTCGTGATAAAGATTTTATCGCCAATGAAGCCTGCTGACATGCATAATCGACGTGGCTCGTAAAATTGAGCTTATCGTCGATCATCACACCCAGATGCTTGAGAAACCTCACGGAGTTAACTGTGCAGGTCCCTACTCTCTAGTCCCTAGCTCAACGACCTTGCCGAGCGCTCCTCTTCGGCAGGTTTAGTCATCAACGTCAACAAAACCAAATCGTTGGATGTAAACACGGCGACTCCTTCCAGTTTCACAGTAGCCGGGCAACCAGTGGAGAATGTTGAAAGCTTCCAATATCTTGGTAGCCAAATGGCGTCGGACGGCGGTACCAAGATCGACATAGGCGCACGGATCAAGAAAGCAAGGGCTGCCTTTGCGAGTTTAAGAAATATCTGGAAAAACAGGCAGATAAGTGAACGCACCAAAATACGAATTTTCAACTCTAACGTGAAATCTGTGCTGTTATACGCTAGCGAAACATGGTGTGTATCAGTGGAGAACACTCAACGGCTGCAGGTGTTCATTAACAGATGCCTGCGGTATATAATTCGGGCCTGGTGGCCTCACAACTGGATCTCAAACAATGAGCTCCATCGTCGTTGTCACCAGAGGCCGATAGCAACAGAAATTCGGGATCGGAAGTGGGGCTGGGTCGGCCACACTCTACGTAGGGGCGGAAACGAAATCTGTAAACAAGCATTAGACTGGAACCCAGCGGGACATCGCAGCAGAGGCAGACCCAGAGGCTCATGGCGGCGAAGCCTCAATAAAGAAATAAAAGAAGTCGACCGAAATCTAACCTGGCAACAGGTTAAAGTGATAGCTGGACAACGCTCAGGATGGAGATCTTTCAAGTCGGCCCTTTGCACCACCGGAGGTGTACAGGATCCGTAAGTAAGTAAGTAAGTCCCTACTCTTATCCTCGCTTGCTGCAACCCATGGCGGTTATGCACTACCTCGACTTCCGTCTTGTGGTGTGCAAGGGACAACCGTCTCGAGTTGAGCCATTCCTCCACTCTGCCAATCGCGTATGAAGCCTTCAGTCTGAGGTATGACTGCGTCTAAGAGTGCTGAAGTAACCGTACAGTGTAATCAGTCACGGATGCAGACGACTTGATCTCAGTCGTCAGTTTGCAATGTGGTGCAGAAGTTGAGCGTACTTACAAAAGCCTTTTTTCAAGTGGCTCGAAAGCCAACTTTCAAGAGGTTCGGAAGCTTCCTTTCGAGATGTTCGGAAGCCCCTTTTCAAAAGGCCCGGAAGGCTCTTTTCAATAGGCTCGGATAGGCTCCAATAGTCATAAGTCCTACGGGAAGCTTGATGTATAAACTTATTATAATAAATAAAAACAAATCACTTATCATAAGACGAGTTTGTACAATCCCATTGAATTCCACCACTTAATTGTATCTTGACAGATACGTATTTCGACCTCAACAGTGAGGTCGTCTTCAGTGTCTCGTACTTGACTCGAGTACGAGACACTGAAGACGACCTTACTGTTGAATTAAATGGGATTGTACAAACTCGTCTTATGACAAGTGAAGACATTCCACTCAAAATAATTTTCTTAATAAAAACAAATGCCGTACACTAATTAGGGTATCTGTTCCATTATTAACAACATGCTCCTATATCAATAACATTTGCAAAACAGGCAGTTAAGGCTCAATTTGTATCGTGTTTTGTTGTTATCAGCTCACTGCTGAAAAAAATCACAAAAATGAGAAATAAAACAATTAACGCACCAATTCGGATTGTATTGATTTGGGTACATGGTATGAATTCAAGAAGCAGTTCCCCTACGTAAGCAATTTTTCTGGGTTTTTCAAACCCCCTCCCTCCATGTAAAATATTTCCCACACAAATATTTTTTTATTCATATAGAGCGTAAGGAAATGGCAGACCCCCCTCCCCCCATAAGTGCTTACGTAAATAGTGTACGATCCCAAATAAAAAAATTTCACGTGATAATGAAAATTTCAGTCAACTTTATGGAGAGCCATATATCCCGATAGTATCCGGGTCCGTTTTTCATACATCTTATCTACGCTTGCATTTATATACACAAAAAAAATAATAATGAGTACCTCAATTCTCGCTTAACTTTTCAAAAGGACCTAAGTAACATTTTTTTTTCATGAATTAATTTGAGTACTGCAATCAAAAGCTTTCATGTTGTTCTGTTGATTGCGCTATTCAAATTAATTCATGAAAAAAATGTTACTTAGGTCCTTTTGAAAGGTTAAGCGAGAATTAATGCAAAAGTTTGAAGGTGTACCCATCAAGAAAAAGGTTGAGAACCGTTGAACTAAATGATTGACAGGTCCAAAACACAATTCAAGCAAGATCAGGCAGGTTCGCCTTGTATCTCATAAAAACACTTTCTATTGCAAAGTTCACTATGTGTATCGAAATTAAACTTCTTTCCTAAAAAAGAAATGAAAATTGACTTCCCTCACAAATCATAAATCAAGAAATAAAAAATCAAAATCTATTTCAAAATCTAAATCTAAATCGAAAAATATATTACTCTAAAAATAAGGCCGATACAAATATTTAAAAACTATTTTGTCTCCCCCCTCCCCTCGGATTTTTTTTGCCAAAAAATAATATTTTGGGGGGGCAAAAAAATAAAATTCGGATAATTTTGAGGATTTTCAAAACATTCTTTAACCCTTTATAAGGCAGACGAATCTAAACAATAAATTAACAAAAACAACAATAGGACACAATATTGACATGGTATTAAACTCAAATGTATGTTTGTTATACATTAAACAGTTCAGAAACATTGAAAAATTGGTGGCAATATAGTTGCCACTGCCCGTCAAGCGGGACAACATTGGTGGCAATATACATAGTTGCTGCTGCCCGGCAAGCGGGAAAACAGACAACAACAAAAATAAATAAAAAAAATTTAAAGTTAGGTTTTACGTAAAACCATTCAAATCAAGGCACGTTACATTTTTGGGTGAAGAGCCCTAGTCGGAAAACGCATTATAAGTGAAAATTTTTTTTTTGCGTTTTTGGTCCCAAGTGGGGACCCTTATGGGAAAAAAAACACAATTTCATCAAAAATCCAAAAACAAAAATATACATAAAGGCAAAGCTTTTTTCACGCTAATCACGTAATAATCTAACACAGGAGATTAAAACTAATTAATGTCAACGGGAAAAAATATATCTTTGTCATTTTTTTAACGAATTATAAATGAAAATCTTTCTTCCACTCGAATCCTACGATCTGTTCGTAAAAAAACTGTTCTCAAACCGACATTTCGATTTTTTTATGGCTCAAATTCATCTGGGGTGTTACTGAGAAGCAAATAAAGCCACTATAAGGGGAATAATAAGTAGAGCTCTTATTACCATTACCTTTCGGAAACCAGTAGGACAAGGTATTTGTAACGGCCTAAGTGTTGGTGAACTACATTTAAACCTAAGAGAGGTCAAGGGAGTCACAGAAATATCATATCCTAGAAAGCAGGATCATGCCGTTCCCTCCCACAGCATAATATAATTGATGAGCCATCATTTGCTAATCCTTTCCGTTGTAGCTACAAGCCATGTATGGTGTAATAACTTATTCCATATACGCTCGGGAAGCACATTTCCGAACAACCAGATTCAAATTGAGTTCGAAAGCCTATCACACACTGAGGTTGGCGCCTCGACAAGGGCCCTTGTCCTACATTTCCATCGCTTGTTCTCGTTTCTTCCCACATTTTTCTATTTTTTTCCCCATGCACCGATATTTATGAAGGATCCTTTCCGCAGCCATTTTGCTCGCTCCACCAGAAGTACAAAACGGTACAAACGAGTGGAAAATGGGTGCGCTTTCGATTACATTTACGTTTTCCTGCCTGCGCTCGAGTTGAAGCAGTCGAAGAAAATCACAAGCAGCAAATGATCCGGGAAAGTACGTCATTAACGAACGGAAGGCCCAGTTCTATTTTCTCATTTGGATATTAAATGGATATTCGATGTTGGCGTTGCGGTGTCCTTGGTCTCAATGACCTCCCTTTTCGTCGAAGAAGGTATTTAAAGTCAACACTGCGGAAATTCCCACCCGAAAGTATCCGCCATACACTCTTTCAGCTTCCCACATTGCCTAAGATTTAATTATGTAAAGTGATGTTTCAACATCGATCACCTTAGGGTAGAGCCAGGGCATGTTTTCGCTTTCAGTTTGGACGACGACGCCATAACCTGGCCGACGACCAAACGGACCGAAACGGGCCGAAACCGACCCAGTCCGGGCAAGGCGGCCTGGGCGGAGGTCAACTGTTCGTTCATTCTTCAGGGCAATTTGTTCTAATTAGCCGACCGCCGGTACCACATTGGCGATGCAGTGATGAAGCGGTAATTAAATGATTAAATAATGGGCTGAATTTTTCAGTTGCCGAAACGAGCTCGTTTCCCTCGTCGCTTCAGCTACTGGTGATGGGTTGTTTCACTGAACGGCTTTAGAAAAAAAAGTCGAAGAGGTGTTGAAATGTGGAAGGCGCAAAGAGAAATAATCCAATTTAGTTAATAGCAATTTTCCGAAACGCTAAGCTGATAGTGGCGCATGAATTTTGCTAGCGAACGGATTATAATATGTGTACAAGATTAAACTCTCAGATTAGATTATTAGGGTGCTTGTTATATTGATGGAGATGATACGACTAATGTTGGTAATTTCCGAAACGAACTCGATGGATTTACCCGAAGTAGAGCAGTGACGATGGAAATTGTTTTAAATAGTAGTTAATAGTTATAGCAGTGGAAGACACCAGCAATGTAAGCCTAGTTCTTCGATTTATGAAAATCGGCAGAGCAATTAACGTCAATTTCGTAGTAAGTTTACTGGATCCATCGCAGAACTGATTGACGGTCATAACTTCCCAGATAGCTGTAAGCGTCAGAAATTGTTACTACTGGGACCCCTGGTGATCTTTCGGCCAATCGTCCAACAATGTAGACTCTCAATGTAATCAGTACAAACTTCGGAAAGGCTGATCCATAAAAGAGGCTATCTTCCCGAGCAAAGCTTGAAATCAAATCGATAAATTGTTTCATCGTGTCTACTCATCTGTAAAAACAAAATTCCCTGATTTTCCCAGGTGCTTTACATTAATTTCCAGGTAAAAACAAACGTGTCATATAAAAGATTTTTGCAGCTCGTGAGCTTACACTTTTTGAATGAGAATCGAACAATTTCGTATATGCCCAGTTCTTATACAGGTTTTGGTAGGTTTTTATACAGAATTGTTAGAAAATCTAACAGTCGCTGGTTGGGTGAAAGAATTTATTTGGAATTTCCCTACGGAATACCTTCGGAATTTCCTCCAGAATTTCATTAGGAAATTACAGTACAAAAACTTTAGAAAAATCTTCAAGGAATTGTTCCAGAAACCCGTTAAAAAATTGCTTTGGCAATTACTTTACAAATATCTTTGAACTTCTTCTATAATTTCTTGAGAAAATCCTTCGAAAATACCTTCGGAAATACTTTGAAGATTTCTTCTGGACATTCTTTTGAATTTTTAAGAGAGTTTCTTAAGGAATTTCTTCGAGAATTTATTTAAGAAATCGTTTATAAATATCTTTAGAAATTCTTATGGATTTCAATTCGGTAATTTCTTCAGAGAAACTTCTTACGAAATTGTCCCGAAAATTTGTTTGAGAATTTCTTCGGAAGCTCCATCAGAACTTCCTACGAAAATTTCTTCAGAATATCATTTGGGGATTCTTCTATAATTTCCTTTATGAGTTCCTATAGAAATTCCTTTAGCAATTTCCTCGGAAATGTTATTAAAAATTCCGTTGGAAACTTCTTCGGAAGTTCATTTGAAAATTCCTTTAGAAAGTCGTTCGGAAATACAGTTGATTCAAAAGTACAAGACTGCTAATATTGTTGCCACACAAAATAGCATATCGACAATTGACAATTTAAAAACTTACTGAGTTTTGTTTTTATTTTTTTTATTTTAATATTTGTTTAAAAGAATAATAAAGATATAATTATGACATTAATAGATAATAGGTTGTAAGGATTTTTTTATGTAAACTATATCTAAGGGGAATACTCGGATACAGAATGTGAAACGAGAATTTCTAAACTCGAAACCGTCACGAACTTATTTCAAACGATAATAGCTTCTTTATCTTTTGGTGGATTTCCGAGATTTTCTAATCAATCGACTCGGAAACTGTCCAGCAATTTTTCAAACCTATTGAAACTATTGATTGATTCTATCTGTCTTCTTTTTCCTTCTTCTTCTTCCTTTTTTTCTTTTTCGCTCTTCCTTCTTTCTTCTTCCTTCTTCTATGTTACTTATTCTTCTCACTTCTTTTTTTGTTTTTCCTTTTTCTTTCATACTTCTTCCTCTTCCTTCTTCCTCCTCCTTCTTCCTTCTTCCTCTCCCTTTTTTTCTTTTTTCTTCTTTTCCCCACCCTTCTTCTTTCTACTTTCTTCTTATTTTTTCCTTCTTCTTTCTTCTTTCTCCCTTATTCTTTCTTCCTTCTTAGCCCTAATAAAATAAGGATAAAAGTCCTTCTTTCTTTTCTTTCTCGCATGTTGCTTCATTCTTTCTTCCTGTTTCCTCCTTTTTTCTTCTTCTTTCTCAATTATTCCATCTTCCTTCTTGATTTTTCCATCTCCCTTCTACCGCTTCCTTTTTCCTTGTTCTTCATTCCTTTATCCTTCTTACTCCTTCCTTCTTCTTTCTTTTTTTCTTCCTTCTTCCTTCTTCCTCCTTCCCTCTTCCTTCTTCCTTCCTCCTGCCCTCAGCCTTCTTCCTTCCACCTCCTTCTTTCTTACTTTTTCCTTCTTCTTTATTCCCTCCCCTTTCCCTTTTCTTTCTGCTTTCTTTCTTCTGCTTTCTTCCTTCTTCTTTTTTCTTTCTTGCTCCTCCCTCAGCCTTCTTCCTTTTTTTCTTCCTTTTTCGTTCTTCCTTCTTTCCTCTTTGTTCTTCCTACTTCTTTCTTTTTTCTTCCTTCTTCCGTCTTCCCTCATCTTTCTTTCTTCTTCCTTTTTACTTCCTTCTTCTTACTTTCTTCTTATTTCCTCCATCTTCCTTGTTCCTTCTTTCTTCTTCTTGCTTCCTTCTTCCTTCTTCTTTCTTCCTTCTTCTTTCTTCCTTCTTCTTTCTTCCTTCTTCTTTCTTCCTTCTTCTTTCTTCCTTCTTCCTTCTTTCTTTTTCCTAATTTTGTTCTGCTGTGTGCGGTCAAAAAGTTAATTATTTGGTGAGCGATCGAGCATGATTTGGATGTGCATAACGTTCACGAGACTAGCGTTATTTTGTTCTTCGGCCGGCGCCGGTTTTTCTTAGTTTTTGGGTCGCCAGTTCTAACACAGCTGGCCTACACCCAACCGGCGATTGTTACATTTTCCAACAATTCTGTGTAAGAATCTACCAAAACCTGTATAAGAACTGGGCATATGCAAAATTGCTAGATTCTTTTACAAATATTGTATAAGAATCTAACAATTTTTTAAGCTTTTCTTACATTTTTTTTTGCATAAAAATCTAACAATTTCGCATATCCCCAGTTCTTATACAGGTTTTGGTAGATTCTTATACAGAATTGTTAGAAAATCTCGGGTGGGTGTAGCAATAGCGAAGTAGCAACCTTGGGCAGTCAATCAGCCGCAAGGCAGTCATTCTGAATGACCTTTAGCTTATTGAAACATGGCTAAATAATTTCAAGGGTTACAGCATTATAGTACTTTTAATTCTACTGGAAATACCTTCGGAAAATGCTTCAGAAATTCTTTTAAAATTCCTTGGGATTTAGGGGAAAAGACGGCTTTGGCAGGTTTTGTTCTATTATTGGCAGAGGGGTTTTTGTCGACCGAATTTTACGAAATTTGGCAGCAATATTCTTTGATATGCAAAGAATGTTTAGGCCAAATTTGAGCATAATCAGTCATAAAAAACATCCCTGACAATAATAGAACAAAACCTGCCAAAGCCGTCATTCCCCCTATTTAAGGAATTCATTTGAAAATTTGTTTAGGAAAACTTTTAAAAACACCTTAAGGAATTGTTCAGGATATTCCCACGAAAATTCCTTTAGTGATTCTTACGGAAATTTCTTTACGAAATGCTTTGAAAATTGTTATAAATTATAAATTGTCTCAAATTGCAAATTCCTTCGGACGTTCCTAGAGAATTGCTTTCAGCAACTCTTCCAGAAATCCCTTAGGCAGTTCCTTACAACCTTCGGAAATTCGGAAATTCGGAATTCGGAAATTCTTTTCAGAAATTTATTTTGGAATCCCTTTGAGTAATTCTTCAAAAAATCTCAGGAATTCGTTTGAGAATGCCTTCAGAATTCATGCGACGCCGTCAGATGCCATTCGAGTATTGTTTGTAGATTTTCAATTGTCATTTACCTCGGAGCTTTAAACTGGCATTGGCAATCATCACACTCGGCTTTCTGATACTGAGCTTAAATAGCGCTAAAAGCCCAGTTTGCTTTGTTGCTTAAATAGCACAGCGCTTATAGGCATTGGAAAAAGTTATGACCAGCTTATAGGCATTCAAATGCTAATATATAGTTCTTGATAAACTTATAACAATGGTTCATGGTTATCTCGTGATTCATGCGACGCCGACAGATGCCATTCTCCTGTTTACCACCAAGTATTATCCGCGGTACCATGCGCTGGAATACTCCGAAAGCTCTCCGATGAACCTCCTTTAACGTCCATGTTTCATGGCCGTATAAATCCACCGGGAGAATCAAAGTAGTATACAGCGCAAATCATCAGGACACCCACAAGAATAATAATTTCATTCTATTTTTCGGATGGATCGCAGTTTTCGGTGGTGGGACGCTCGAATTCAAGATTTTCTTTCTATGCGTTGATGGGCCGCCCGTAAAAGAAATGGTGTAAGGGTCGATGTAGCGGTTTTGTATGCTTAAGTTTTTTAAGCACGCCTCGTCTACGCAAGGTACCAAGCCTCAAATGGAATAATGCACACGCATACATGTGCACGTGATGGGTACCTTGTGTGGATACGGCGTCAACGCAGCTTGAAAAACCGCTACGTGGGCATCGGCCCTAATTAAGTATAGGATTGACGTCAATTTTGCGTGGTGGGACGCCCGTAGAGTTTCCTCCTCCGGTACTCCTCCGTTGATGAAACTCACGCAAAAAAAATGTGTTATTATGGATCGGAATGATCACAAATCCGCGTGGTGGGACACTCGCAAATAAGATTTTTTTTCCTTTATGTTGGTGGGATGTCCACAAGAAGAACGGTGTTTTGTGGCTCGGATTTACCACAGTTCTGCGTGGTTTGACGCCCGCATTCAAGGACTGTTAAAACAGTAGAAGTTCTTCGAATAGAACAATGAATATCCTTTCTCTAGTAAACAATAATCTGCGCCCCGATTGTATTATAAACGCTGTTTAAAGCTTATTAATTTTTCAATAAGAAGTGAAACGATACGAATATGTCTGAAAACTGAAGTGTGATGCTTTCCTCTAAACGCAATCGGGTGTAAGGACTCAATGATTGGGATTTGAGAACAAATTTACCAGCACAGGATTAGAGACGGAATTGGTGTGATGTTTATTTCCAGTTCTAGCAATTACTAGAACATACATATATAAAAAGTTACAAACGAACAAAATGGAACAAATCTGGGATTGACCTTCTGCGTATCAGCAGTAAAACAGCCTTTCTGGAGGTGATCACCAAGGAGTGGATGAGTGGCACCCTCCCTGCGGAATGGAAGTTCAGTCTGGTGGTACCGATACCAAAAAGCCAAGGTTCAGCTAACGAAGCGGGGAGCTATCGCCCAATAGCTCAAACAAATGTCGGCCTGACACATCATGAACACACATCATCTACCGAATCCCAAATCTATGAAAATTCTAAAAAAAAATGGAATACATTGTAATCCGTGGACCTTCAAATTTCCCACTCAAGTATACATAGTGTAAATTTTGTTGGATTACAAAAAGTAGAATAAAACCCAAGTTAATTTACCGAGTAATGATAAAGCCGTTCTCGCATTCTGCAAAGACACCAACCTTATATGGTTTGATGCACCATTTTCTTCACAACTTTTAAACGTAATGGCTGATCATTCTCAAATTCAATAGCGATCAACCAAGCCCCCACTCCTTGCAAGAAATAAATTTACCTTCAGGACCTTCTTACCCCTTCAAACGGGGCAAGTGGGACATACTCTGTTTTCTACTGTCGAACGAAACTAATTTGATGAATGTAGATATAATGTTCATACTATTTCTGAGTATTAGTATTTTTAGATCATGGATGAAGATTGGTTGCATGACGGACTTTATTTTTTCAACAAGAAAGGGATTATAATAATGTTAGCAGATATGAAAACAAGACAACAGCCGATTTAATGTTTATCTGGCTGTTGTCTTGTTTTCCATTAGCTTACTTTTGTACCAAATGTTTTAGGTGGCAAGGATAAGCAAATCTTTATTTACTTTTCGTATGAATAAGTATTTCTCTTTTTAGAACACAAATTATTACATAAATCAGTACAACAAAAAAAACGTTTTTAATCAGGCGATGTACAGTTTTTTTTTAATTTTTAACCTTTTGTCTGTGCTCTGGGGTCAATATGACCCCAGGCCACTTTGAGGCTTTGGTCCGATTCGTGAATCAAAATCGAATTAAACTTAAAAGTGACAGTTCAAAAATTTCCAAATAACCCTGCTCGCAGAGCAAGATTACTTTTGACAGATATTGAATCATTTTTGATAGATGTTTTGTTGGTCTTGCTGGGTAGCACCAGCCATTCTTATGAGCGGGGGACATCGTAATTTCCGAACTGTCACTTTTAAGTTTAATTCGATTTTGCCTGAGTGGCTGCCATTTTTTTAGTTTTCAACCGATTCTCCTAATTTTTGGTAGTTTGGTAAAACTCGCCGAGATCTATCTCCTAGGTGCTAATTCGCTTGAAAAATCTTGAAAATATGCGCTACAGTGTCCTTTTTTCAAAAAACTTACGTTGTCTGTGCTCTGGGGTCAAATTATTTAAATTGAAATTGCTATAACTATTTTAATGTTTGGCCAATTTTGGATTTTTGGGGCTGTTTCGAAAGATAATTTAATCATCTTTCAGGTCGTTACCAAAGATTGACTATAGGTGGGCGGGTACATCGCGGGGAGGGGTTTTCGTAAAAAAGGGTACAAAAACAGTGATTTTTCATGCTTATTTTATTATATCCGAAAATCCTACCCATTTTGAGCTGCACCTTTTCAAAAAGGTTATGCAGGAAGGCGTCTGCTTTGACATGAGGCATTGATTAGTTTAGCGCTTGGTCACTAGGTGGCGGTATATTTGAATTCATTATTTTACACTACTCAAGTAACTCCGATATATGGAATTTTCCTCATTGTAAATATTCTTATCGCACAATTTTGAAATTTGTAAAGATGACGTCTGTAACAAAGTTCGTCTGGTGGGAATAGACTGTCATGTGACGGAATAAATAATAAGGAAACTTACAAATAGGCGGCGCTAGTGTACTTGCAATATTCTTGCTTGTATTAAATATTGCTTTAGCTTGAGATCCCTCATACCTATACCCAAGTTGTATTCTGCAACATTGTTCGGGATGTCTAGCACTACAAAGCGGTGTTCAATATAATGAGCACTTCTTCCCATTTTTTAATTTGTGCGATAAGAATATTTACACTGAGGAGAATTCTATATATCGGAATATCTTGAGTAGTCTAAAATAATGAATTGAAATATACCACCACCTGGCGTCCGAGTTCTAAACTTATCAACACCACATGCCAAAGCACATGCCTTCCTGCATAGCCTTTTTAAAAAAGTTGCAGTTCAAAATGGGTAGGATTTTCGGATATAAGTAAAATAATCATGAAAAATCACTGTTTTTGTACCCTTGTTCACTAAAACCCCTCCCCGCGATGTGCCCGCCCACCTATAGTCAATTTTCGGTAACGACCTGAAAGATGATTAAATTATCTTTCGAAACAGCCCAAAAAATCCAAAACTGGCCAAACATTAAACAAGTTATAGCAATTTCAATTTGGGGTCAATTTGACCCCAGAGCACAGACAACGTAAGTTTTTTTGAGCACAGACAGAAGGTTAACAGAACGAAATAGCCAATTTATGTGTTAAGCACTTTATGCATCTGAAAATCTGAGGCGAAGTTTGATAATAACTAAACACAAGACAAATCCTTCCGACCTATTGTAGAATAAATAGATTATTTGCACTGTAAACAGAAGAATATTGCATAGATATAGCCATCGCTCTTCTTCATGCGGGAGATAATTTTCAGAATGTAAAATACACATTTGGTAATTAACTGTACAATACTTTTTAACACCGGAATCAAACTGCATCTGATTTACATTCATATGGTATATGAATGACGAAGTTATTTTTCACTAGACAACCATCTAAAAACAATTAAAATAGCTTTAACGAAAATGTAGTTCAATATGTCCCACTTGCCCCATATTTGTTAAAACTCAAGGGAAAATGAAAATTGCAGATTTTGGCTTTAATTAAAAAATTTAAATCGTTTTCGATGTCACACAATTATTTAATTGCTCAAAATATTCACTTTCCACATCAATGATAAATTTAGAAACGACTATTTAGTTTGAAATTCATTGAATTAAAATAAAAGTAATAGATTTTCCCGGTAGTTTAGCAATATGATTAGTATGGCATCTCAAATGGTTTTGATTCCAAATATTTTTGTGTCGGGTGAATTCGTTTATTGTTCTGCTTCATCTTCCTATAACACTGTTACCATTAAAAACGTTAATCGATTCATTTGCAGTCATAGTACCCACTTACCCCGTATTTTCACTTGCCCCGGGGTACCTTAAATTATATCAACAATTGTTGTGTTGGTTGGCTAATGATTTCTAAGCTTTTGTACATACACACACACACATACACACGGACAGTTCGTCGAGCTAATTCGATCGGTACATAACTCTACCCGACTAGAAGGTCATATCAAAATTATATCAACATATGTTATTATGTTGTACTAAATCCTTATAACAAAATTTGTTAGAAACATGGTGCAGGATGTTGGTAAATTATCTAAATTTATCGAAAATTACACTACTTGAAACAAAAAACTATCAAACTTTGTTACAATTTTATCATCAAAAATAACATATGTTGTTAGAAATTTATAACAGAATCAGATACAAAATATATTGTTTACTGTGCAGTTGGAATTTTTTACAGGTCGTGATAGGTCTCCAGATTGTGATCAACAATCAGAAATATTTGTTTTTGTCTGAACAAGAATATTTTTCAAGAACATGAAACTAACAACATTACAAATTAGGCAACCTTTTCAAATTATATCAGCGTTGTGATATACAGGGTTAGACAAAAAGGTTGAGATAGGCAAAATTTTGTCGAAGTTCAAATCAGCATAACTTTGCGTAGAATGATCCGATTCCGATGAAACCGGGACCTTCGGACGCGGAAACTCTTCTAGTATACTGTCCCCATGCAAAACCTCAGACTGGTCCTTGGCCACCGGAGATGTTCCGGGTTTTCCAAATCTATGTTAAAAATGCATTTTTTCTTCTGCTTGTCGTTTTATCTGACGTTTACTGCCATCATGTTTTATACTCTCCCTGGAAACTAGAACTAATATGCTAACCAATGCTGGCTGCAGATCGAAAATCCGTTAGGTATACGCAAAGATATTGCCATTTTCGTAAAAACGGTACGGGATTGGCCATACACCCTGGACAAATGTCACTTTCGCAGAACACCCGGAACCTGTCACAAATTGGCCAGAGAGTCTTAAGGTCATCATAATGTATCTTTAATAAAGATCCTATATTCATCGTCTTGGGAAAACACGAATTTTGACACCCATATTTGCTTAGTTCCAGACGGTGGCAGAACCGGCCCCTCCTGGAAGGCCCTTGGAACATGCTATAAGGATGGCAGTGGACACTGTCATTCTGGAAATGTTGCTGTAATCATCGTCTCGCAAAGCCAAAAGCCATGAAGATAGATACTCATATTTGCATTATTCCGATCTGTTATCATTTCATCATGTTCCCGGAACCGTTTTACGGAAATGGCCATATCTCTGCGTAGTTTCGACGGATTCTCGATCTACAGCCACCATTGGTCGGCATATTAAATCTAGTTTTTGGAGAATGCATAAAACATGATGAAAGTAAACGTCACATAAAATGACAAGCAGTTGAAAAAATGTATCTTGAACATACCTTCGGAAAACCCGGAACATCTCCGGTGGCCAAGGACCAATCTCAGGTTTTGCAGGGGAACAGTATACCAGAAAAACGTCCGGATCTGATGGTTCTGATTTTATCAAAATTGGATTATTGTACGCAAAGTTATGATGATTTGAATTTTGACATAATTTTACCTATCTCAACCTTTTTGTCTAACCCCTGTATATGGCTGGAGACTTTGCTACATCTATTTTAATTTCCTACTGTTGGGCAATTAAGTGTTAGGTATTTTTTGAATCTTATTATGATAAAATCCTATTACAACATTTGAAAGATTATGGATACTAAGAGCAAAATTGTATAAAAATAAGTTATAAATATCACAATATGTTAAATTTGTGTTAAGTTTTTGTTAAGCTCTTCTAATCGGGATGGATCTCCAAAGCTTCTATAAAAAATCGTTTTGGAAGTGAAATGATAGCCTTTCGGTACAATTTTGTTGTACGAGAGAGGAAAAATGTATCGGATGACAATAAACTTCATTTGAGGTTTACATCAGCTCATCTATGACGATCGACGACGATTAACGAGTCATTCAATGTACGCTATACCTTGCCAAAATGCATTGCTTTTACGAAATTAAACTTTTTCTTACAGCAAAGCAAAACAAGTACTTGCGAAAATAATTTTAAATAATCAGAAAATCCCTGTGGCGTATACAAAAATCAACAAATTACAAATTTTGAGGTTTACATCTGCTTATCTATGACGATTGACGAGTCATTCAATGTACGCTATACCCTGCCAAAATGCATTGCTTTTACGAAATGAAACTTCATTCTTATAGCAAAGCAAAACAAGTACTTGCGAAAATAATTTTAAATTATCCGAAAATCCCTGTGGCGTCATCACAGTCTGTCATAAAACGTTTTACGCATTGCTTTTCGATTTCATGAAGCCAACCAAACATGTATATACGTTGATTCCCTCCCATGCCCGCGGTCGCCAATCGTCAGCTCGCACATATCATGCCAAAACCGTTTCGGGTGTCGAAATTTAAGACACAACATTACAGTCAGCTACACAGATATACGATTTCCTCGAAACCCACAATTCTCTGCTGAGAAGTAATTTTGTATGATGTGTGCACTCGCTTCGCTGATTTTCTCGTTCACATCCCATGTCTGTTCTGTTTATCCCCCGTCGTCGTTGCCCCCAGAACGGCCCCGAAAACCCCGCTTGTGTTACATGGGTCCCCAGCTCCGGAGCAATCGGTGTTATTGGATGCTGATTGCCGATGCCTGCAAGTCAGCTTCTCTCGCACTCAAGACGCAAGAAAAGCAACGCGCAAATATTTGCTGAAAATTCTAAATTTAGCCAACTAGGGTAGATCGAACTGAGAGCGGGCTGGCACATACAGCAGAAGTCAGTCGACACGGCGTTATTGCTTTAGTGACGGGAAAATTTCGAAGCAACGACAAGAAAATGTTTTGAATCTTCCGATCCACATTTACATGGATGGACAACCCCGAACGACATTACCTCGATGGAACACCGAACCGCCATCATCTTCGAATGGTTTTACCCAAATTTATGATATGTCCTCACTTTCGTACATAAGCTAAAGCTTCTCCTTTATTTGCATTACATCCCCAACTGGGGCATTAACGCTTTGCAGCTTGTTGAATTTCGCTAATCACTATGGTGCGCGCCTCGAGAAAAGGAACAAAACTGCTTACAATCCTTTTTTTAAATATGGATATTTTTCATTTCTATTGAGTTTTTTATAGATCACACTTTTTTCTTATTTATTATTTTATCCATATCTATCGTTGCTCCAAACATTTTCTTAATTCTTAACTTCCGTTTAACGTTAGTGATTTAGCATCTGTAACAGCATTCACTTCAGCATTCACGACTTTCGAAGTAGTGGCGTTCGGAGTACTGCCAACGAGTCGTAGCGCCTATCAAATCTACGTGACGCTTCCATGACTCCGCGAAGCATTTCGTCACGACAAGAATCACGCACGAAGTGATGCAAAAACATAAACAGTTTCTAGCGATCATCTTCTACCCATCTGGTTGGGAAATTCGAACGGTAGTAGTGTTAGGTGGCAGGAAAATGTGGAATGAGGAATAGATTTGTCTCATCGTCGCAGACTTCGCTGCAGGGTAAACCAGGATTAAAGTGACTTTGGACATCAGATTGACGGTTGTGTTTACAAAATGTTCATAAACATATTGGTCGATGTTAACCTATTAATATCCAAGCTCGTTGAGCGCTCAGAAGAGTAGCTGGTATAAATGGACTGTAATTTAAATGGAAAATTTGAAAACAATTTCATAATAATGAAAAAGTTTTTAGCTAAACACTCCCCGTTTTTTTTCCTGTTCGGATTGAGAAGCAGTACAGTATCGGTTTCGATACAGTTCTTGTTTTGCTTTCTCAAGAGCATCATGACAAGGTCCCACTGTTTAGACCCTCATAGAAAGTAATCCCATTTAAGGTGCGCCGCGTCCCCTATCAATAGGAAATCAATCCTCTGCTGAAAAAACAGAAAAGTAATACCGTTTGTTGTCCATGTATTTTGTCTTAATGCTTCCATATGTAATATCACCGATAAAGCTACAATCCCGGGATTTAGCTCTATCTTCAAAACCATTTCTAGATAAAGATTTTTTTCAGTAACAAAAATGTCCGTGTGTTCCTGTCACTACCCTTGTTAACGGTTGATGAAGAGTTAGTACTTATTTAAACCCCTAACATGATTTTTTCCAGCGATCAGTTCAGCCTAGGAAGGGCACCGAGCTTTTTTTTCTACTAATTGCGCTTTCACAATTTGTTTGTAAGGAATGATAATTTGTAACAACACTCAAAGGTGCAGCCCAATCCGATTGTACTCAACAGTAACGTAGGATTACGTATCTATACGGCAAACTGTTTGGAGGTCAACCGGTGCAAAAGTATATCCGGGCCACCATGGACTCAAGAAGCCGAATCATAGGTCCCAGTTGGATGGACTTTAAGTCTACAATCGTTGTTTGCATTGCCGCTGAATTCACTCGTTTGGCTTTAAGTAGAGGAGGATGTTCAAAGTACGAAGGAGAAAATTCGTCTCAAATCAACTCCCTGCGGTATACTCATTCAAGCTCACGGGATCAGGCTCATCTGGACTCCAGCAAAAAAAAATGATGTATAAAAAAAGAACTACTGAAGACAGTCAGCGGAATTTTTTGAAATTAACTCCCCTATCAGGGAAAAATATCGGCCATGGGCGATCAAGACCTTACGACAACCTAGAACGTCATGAACACGGTGAAATTAGGAAATAGAAAATATTGGATACACCCGATTCTGTTTTTAAACGGTTTTTTACACGACCGTGTAAAAAAAATCCCATAGAAAATTTGTGCAAAGTTGCTCCATTTTGCATGATCCGTCGAGAAATCATAAAACTTTTTTTACACGGTTTTTCAAATTTTGAACTTAAAACTTTTTTTACACGGAACGCGCCCCCCGTGTAAAAAAAGAATTGGGTGTACATATATTCTAGGATCATATATTGGCAGCGGATTATACTGTTTAAAAATAGGATTTTTATTCAAACGTATCCGTAGAGTATCTGAGATACAGTGATTCAAGTCCGAATTCGTACACCACCTAATAAATCATTTCCTTTTCGATATGAAGCACACATGTAGATTTTATGAAACTTTATTTACGTATAATTATAGCATGAAATGTGAGTGTGAATGCATGTAGTTTATTTTTGCAAAAAATGTTTTTAGTTCACTGAAAATGATTTAACTTTTAAACATGTGTCAATATTCGTTCAAATTCAAATTCGTACAGTATTAGTAATGTTTGCGTAATTTTGAAAATGGAAAGCAATATTAAGATTTAATACTTGGTATGGTAACCCTTGCTCATTATAACAGCTTTCAGCCGTTTTGGGATGCTGGCAACGAGTTTTTTTGGTGTATTCGGGAGGAATTTGTGTCCATTCTTATATCAAGCAACTCTTTAGAACATTTTTGTTCGAAATATTGTGTTCTCTCACTTGTTTATCAAAGTATTCCCATAGATTTTCAATGGGATTGATAACTGGAGATTTTGGGTGGAGTTCAATAACTTTTGAGCAATTGTAAAGTTGCCACGTGCGTACTTTAAGTGCTTTGTGCTTTGGGTCATTGTCTTGGTAAAACTTGTACCCTTGATCTAATCCCATTTTGCAGGCACTTTGTTTCAAATTCTGCTTCAAAATGTCAAGGTAAACATTTTGATCCATGATACCATCGATGAAAACCAAATTTCCAAAACCTTTGGCAGACATACACCCCCATACCATCACCCCACCTCCACCATGCTTAACCGTTGCCTTAAAATTTTTCATGTTTTGTTCATCATTGAATTTCGACTCATCGACGAATACAACATCTTCCCAATAAGAGTCGAAATTCAACATTTTTGGCTCAGATGGTCGTCACTTCGTTTGGCGGAAGCCGAATGGTGAGCTAAATGGACATGTCCATCCTGCTCCTTAAGGTCACTCCTGACGAAATCCCCAAAGTGCTCGCGTTTTCGGGGGCACACCACTCGATTCAGAGGCGGCACACAACTGTCATTTTTGTTGATTTAGCTTTGCTGACCTTAATACACCTTCATTTTCACCGCTCAACAAATCTTCGAAGTGTTCCTTCCACCTGGCTGTCACATAGTCTTGTATGTCAGCAAATTCCCCTCTCGGTTATTGCACATGGCGGCGTAGTCTTATGCCGGCGCGCCATTGACAGTAAAACCTCCGCATATATTTTCTATCCATGTTCTCCTGCACTTCAGCTATCACACTCTCTTCGTGTTGCCTTTTTTCCTGCGGTGAATTTGTTTCTCTTCTGCCCTTGCTACACTGTACCGCTCTCTGTTGGAACGGGTTCAAGTCACTAGCATTCGACTCCAAGCAACATTTTTCTCGTCCGTCACTCGCTGGACTCCTCATCAAACCAACCATTTCGTTGGCGTCGCTATCCAGTGTCGAACACTTCCTGCACTTAGTCACAATTTCGTGGTTATTTTCCCACAATCTGTTGACGTCGCCAGATCCGGTAGCATCTCCTATCCACTCGCTCAGCTTCTGGTGGTATTGTTCAGCAACTCCTTCAACTGCCAAGCGTTAGATATTGAAACGCATCGTTCGCATCAATGTTCGGACCTCTGAAGAACATCTATAACATCCGAGAAATGTCGTCCGTCGATCAGCACGTGGTCTATCTGTAAGCAAGTGTCTCCACTCGGATGTTGCCAAGTGTGTTTGCGGATATTCTTACGTGCGAAGTAGGTACTGCTGATTGCCATCCCTCTAGCAGCAGCAAAGGTCACAAGTCGCAGACCATTATCGTTGGTAGTGGAATGAAGGCTTTCCGTGCCAATGACAGTGCGAAAGAAACTTACACTTCCGATCTGCGCATTTGCATCCCCGATGACAATCTTTACATCGTGTGTTGGGCACTCTCCGTAGGCCTTATCTCATCTTCACTCATCTTTCACGTCATCAGGCACAGGCTCATCGTTCGTTGGGGCATAGATGCTGATGAGGTTATAGTTAAAGAATTTGCCCTTCACTCTCAACAATGCGGTCGCTTATCGGCTTCCACCGGATAACACGCTTCATCTGCTTCTCGATCACCATGAAGCCAACTCCTCGTTCTGTTCTGTCACCGCCGCTATAGTAGATGTGGTACTTGAATGAAATGTTCGCTGTGGGATCCATCGCCCGGAATTCACGTTCTCCAGTTTTGAGCCAGGAGCAAGACGTGTGGGTTCATTCCAAGTTCTCACGTTCCAAGATCCGAAGTTCCAATCGTTGTCCTTTATTCGTTGCCGTGTCTGTTGCCGTTGAATCTATCCGTTAGCTCTACTTTTGCCTTTCTTGGTAACTGTAGAATCTTCGGTAGGCTACCTTATTAGGGTCGTGTTGAAATGGGCTACATTCTCTGACACGATGAAGCAACAGTTTGTAAAAAGTTTAGTTAGCACTCGGACGATGATCAGCCGCCCCGAACATGGGGAACAGACGCTCGATCAGATTTGCACCTCCGGAAAGAAGCAAATTCCTCTTCCCTGTCAGCATACGATTATTGTTCCCACCGGGGTTGATTACCCGGTCTTCCATAAGATTGCGCGTATCTCTGCCAGCGCCACGAGAAGGTAGGATAAGAGTACAAAATAAGAGGCTAAGGACTGCGAAATGGGGTATATTTTATTCCTTTAGGTACGCATTAACCAGCATTTGCCACTCCAAGATAGGGTGATCTAAAAAATCAACGTTTTTTAAAAAAAACATTTTTCTTTCAATCATAATTTTTGCTATACTGGACCAGAATTTCAATCATTAGTCATAAAATTCATGCTAAGGAGTGTGTTTTTGCCTTTTTTCCTTTCGACCTTCTGTCCCTTTCGACGTTTTGTCTTTCCGACCTTTCGTCCCTTCGACCTTTTGTCATAGATTTGATTAAGGACAAAAGGTCGAAAGACAAAAAAATCGAAGGGACAAATGGTCGAAAAGAACAAAATGTCGAAAGAGACAAAAGGTCGAAAGGACAAATCGTAGAACGGGACAAAAGATCAAAAAAAAAACCCAAATTTATCCACCAGTGGTGATTATGCCTTTCTCGATTCAATGTGTTGAATTCGAATTAGTATGGTAAATGCAACGTAAATTGCCTACATTTAGGCGGTTAATAGCTTTGATGCGATTATATCACGCTGCTTAAAAATAACTCAACTATGAGAGTAATGGATTGCGTCACGGCTAAATTGATTAATGATTTAAAATGTGCATGTACACAGCGTATTTGAAAAAAGAAAAATAGAAATATTATTCAAACCGCATGAGATATTAGCAAACAAAAACAATAGTGTCCAACTAGGAAAGTTTCTCCGTCGAATGAAACTAGTTGCACTCGAATCGGTCAAGTCCTTCTAAATGAAACGTGTTTAACAATAAAAAATTCCCGGGGCTACACACACACACACACACACACACACAGTCAGACATGTGCTCAGTTTTTCGAGCTGAGTCGATTGGTATATAACACTATGGGTCTCCGAGCCTTTTATCAAAATTTGGCTTTTGGAGTGAAATTATAGCCTTCTGGTACAACTTTGTTGTACGAGAAAGGCAAAAACGAAAATACAAAAGGTTGAAATAGACAAGAAGCTGAAACGAAGAGAACCCATCTCGCACAAAAGAAGTTTTATTCATTTCTTAAATCAACATTTTTTATCTCTAACAGAACTATCTAGATATTCAGAATATAGTTTCATAGTAATTACTCCTTCTTTGGATATTGCTCATTCTTCAACTTTGACTGATGTGATGAGTAACTTGGGTCCGCGACGTTAGGCATAAGGACGTTAGGCATAGAGGTGTGCGCCGCCACGCCGCACAGTGCTTCGAACCTATGGAACTACGGGACAAAAATCATAACTTACATTCTACACGTTTTAACTCAATGGTATCTTTGGGAAAATGATTGTAAACTAGTTTTTCTACTATTTGCATTATTGACCTATGTTAAATTGATAATTGCATTAGTGGCGTAAACGCCAAATTTCTTAACATATAATACGCTTCGTATAATCGAGATCATTTTGGGAAAATGGTCACTTATGATAAAAACTACTATTTGCGTAATTGACCTATGTTGAACAGAGAATTGCATAAATGCCGTAAACGCCAGATTTTACGATATGCCTCAAAGGATCTTTTTACTAAAAATTTGTAATATGATAATGTGGTATGATAACAGTTTTTATTACAACAATTGACCAATTTCCAATTGATCATCTCATAAGTGACGTAAACGCCAGCTCTCATGTTTTATACTATAGAATCATAATATCCTTAGTAATGATTTGAGGAATTGTTTTTTAACGACGGTATCAGAAATCATTGGAACTTGTTATTTTTTTTTTCCAAGTTTGTTTATTTGGTAGGCTCAGGCGTGTATATCTCTTTACGAAGCCATGGCTCTTTGTGATATGTACATTGTACAATCATATCATCTTATTATGAAGTTAGTAACAGAGGGGTAGAAGCCAGCGTACTTGTGGTGACTGGGATCATCATCAGAATGAAGGAAATTTGCTGATATTTCGAATGGTTGATACGTCAACTATGAAATCATGGGCAGTAGAGCAACAAGCAGACTCTCATCTGAGCTCTCATCCTCCGAAAATTTTCGTTTGTAGGTGCTATGTCCTATGCGTCCATAAAAACCCTATTTCCAAGTTTGTTTTGTTTCACCGTCCTTGAGCTCTCTATCGAAAATTTCTGCATAATGCTTAGCGAGGTACGACGTTTCAGACGCGAAAGCCTGATTAGAAATGATTTTTTTCCTTTTCCTTTTTCAACGCGTAAATGCTAGGAAGCAGATTTGCATGCACCTCGTTTAAAGTACTTTGCAGCAGATTGTACTTTCTGTCGGATAAACTCAAGTCAATGTACAACGCCAGTACTTGTGTCGCTGTCATAACCTTTTCATGATTTGTGCTTGAGCTACTTGATATATTGGCCGCAAATGCTAGCTCCTCAGGTTCATTTTTATTGAAAAGGTCTTCAACACATAGTTTCTTGGTCTAATTCGAACATTCATGAAACGGTTTTGAGGTCTACTCTTCGCGATGTCGAATGAAGACTCGGGAATTCCTTCAATATTTATTTTCGAATTGCGAGGAAGATTTACCAATGAAGACAATCAGAGAGTGATTTTCGTTCCTTCTCGAATTTCTCGGATGATCGAAAGCTTTTTAACCATTTTTGATCAATTCTCAAACAAAAGATTTTGCAAAACTGCTTTAGTTCTTTCTCAAGTTCCTCGGAGAAATCTTCTGGATTATATAAATCAGACAGAAACTTCAACACACGAGCTTTTCGTTAGGACGGGTCAACAGAAAGCTATTGTTTGTCTATATCAATGTTATTGAGCGCAAAAGTATCGTCTAAAAAATCGTTAACAGCTATTAATAGAGCAAATAAGAGCAGCTGGAATCACTTCCATTCTCTTAAGAATACTATAAGTGAGATCTGGTGCGATTTTCAGAGATGTGTTTTGATGTACTTTTTTTAAAAAGCTGTTTAAAGTTGTAGATTATTTCTTCCTATATAACGTCATGCCCAACACTTGGAAGCTTCACTTATCACAATGATCGAAATATGTCCCACTGAAACACATTTAAATGGATCTTACTTACTTGATTTTACGCTTTCCATATCGATTTTCACCGTGAAAGGTACCGTTCGAAAACTGAGGCAATGAAAAAGATGCTTTTCACTAACAGGTGATAAATCATCCACTTTCAGCGATAGAAATGTTTACAAACACGAGTTGTTTTGATCGTCCCAGTGACCTCACAAAGATACTAATGCGCATACAGCATAATTGAAACATATGTTAATAGGGTGAATGATCCGATAGTCGTGGGTGTTCCTATAGTTGCGGTAGTGCTGTTTTTACAAAATCTACGAATTGAACGCAGTAACCCATGTAGACCATCAATTTGTTGACATGTCAGTAGACGAAATAAAAGGAAACCGGTTTGGATTTCCCTCAAAATCGGTAAAGTATCACTAAAATACCTTATCTTTTTCTCGGCTTTGCACCAATAGTTGCGGTAGTGTTCCCATAGTTGCGAGTCCCTTAAGAAAACAATGGGAATCGCAACTATAGGAACACAAAATAAAAAATAACGCAACTATTGGAACACTGCACCAATAATTGGAGGTACCATTTTAGGTGGCAATAATGGATTCTGCTACAATTTCAACACTATTCGGATGAAATATGTTTAACTATCTTTCTTATACACTCTTGAGGTAAGTGCAATGAAGTATAGACTTGATGGAAAGCAAGAAGTAGTGGTGGAACGTGCTTAGTTCCTCCACTATTGAGTCTTTAACCCTATCATGGTTTACTTGATTCGACTAAATACGAGAGTCGATTTTTCCATTTTTGTCCATGGGGCACAGCACTGTGCGCCGCCGCCGCCGTCAGTTTTTGGTACGCCGACGCCGCTTAAAATTTGTTACGCCGATGAACTATAATTTTCCACGCAATTTTGAAGAAGACCTCAGAATTTTCAGTGGAAATCCCGGAGATTCAGTGGAGTTTTCGTAGAATTTCTATTTGATCTTTACAACATAACGTTGATACTCCAGAGATTTTTTTTAGTGAAGATACCATTGATTTTTCGTACAACTTCTTGTTGGCATTTTTGAAAACTCTTCAGACCATTTGGTAAAGGACTATCTAGCTTAAAGTTATTTGGCTTTTTCATTTGGTCGAATAGTCCATTTGGCTGAAAAAATCGGTTGGCCGAATAGCTCAATTGGCCGAATTTGCCATTCTCTTCAGAATTTTCACGGGAAGTTGTTCCAAATTTCTACAGGAAAACATTTTTCGAAATTTCACAGAAAATCCTTCATAATTGTAGGAGCTTGTGACTAGTAGAAGGGATGCTTCTACCTTGACTTTCTCAATCTAGATTAATTAAGACTACTAAACTAGAGCCAACGTTAAAACAGAAAATTCTTCGGAATATCCGCGGGGGACTTCTTCAAAGTTTCAGCGGAAAATCTTTGGTTTTTAATGAAAAAGTGCCGTATTTACTTGTCGTTAGATATCTGCAACATGGTAACGTTTCAGTTAGCGAATACCGTTCGATACATGCAACGCATTCTGGACGTCAATCGGTTGTCAGTCGACGTCAAATGCAATAGAAGTGTAATCGAATTGCAGTTATCGAACCAATGTAATCGAATTATAGTCCCCTTTACCAAGAATTTCTCGTAGAAATCCAAAGAAATTCCTTAGAAAATCTGAGCAATTTTCCATTGAAATCTACATTTTATACAATCTTCCTCGGAAATTCTAATGAAGTTCCAAATGAAATTCCGTAGAATACCAGACAATTTTCCTTGAAAACTCTTCCTCTCTATGCTATGATATGCCAAACTAGCCGTTCTAATGATTCTATACTGAGCAATTCTCGCCTAACTTTTCAAAAGGACCTAAGTAACATTTTTTTCATGAATTAATTTGAATAGCGCAATCAATAGAACAACATGAAAGCTATTGATTGCTGTATTCAAATTAATTCATGAAAAAATGTTACTTAGGACCTTTTGAAAAGTTAAGCGAGAATTCTTCCATTAATGTCTTGAAAATATCCCGAAAAAAAGCAAGAGAAAATCTTTAAAAAACGTAATAAAAAAAATCGCCACGCCGGTTCACGCCGCTGCCGCCGACCAAAATTCTGACAAACGCCGCCGCCGCCGAATTTCGGATCGGCACGCACCTCTAAGTTAGGCATAATGAACGTTAGGCATGACGGACGCTAGGCATAATGGACGTTTGGCATAAGTCTTCCTTCTTTATATAAAAGGCTGTTCTTTGGGTCATTTTATGCCTAACGTCCATTATGCCTAGCGTACTTATGCCTAACGGGGTATTCCCATAATTGTTATCATTGCCGGGTACATGAATCCAATTGCTCGTTGCATTGTTTCGGTTGCCATTTATCCGGGTACGTTGAAAGAATGCCTCCGAGAAGAACAATTTGTCAGTCGTTGTCGGGCAGCCGTGCCGGTAAGACGCGCACCCCAAAACGCCACCGTTTGGATTGCACCTTTCGGCAACTGACAAAGAGTCGAACCCATGACCGTCCGCTTATAAGGCGAACGTGTAGCCAACTACACTACGGGACGCCCTATCCACAGACAAACAGACGTAACACTTGAGAAATTACCATCGACCATGAATTTAACGATCAATTTAAATTTGGTTGATTGCGCTTTTCACAACTAGAGGCGCTAGCGTCGTAATCCTTCGAGTTTGACATTTCGCTCCAGCGCCTTCTGGTGACAATGTCATACGAAACATGGTTTCGTGTAACATGCTCGCAAGATGGTGTTAGAGAAGTTGAGCGATGGATTTTTGCGGAAATTGTTCAAGCTGTTACGTCTGTTTGTCTGTGCCCTATCTTTCGACGTTTTGTCTTTTCGATCTTTTGTCTTTTGACCTTTTGTTCGAAAAAGCTGACTGATTTTCAGATTGGCGGGTCGACACAAAGGCCTTAACTCCAGGAATTTCATGGATGATCAAGAACATATCAATTTCCAATAACAAATCATCTGTTTAAATCTTTAATTAATCCACATTTTTTTAACTGTGATTTCTTTAAGTCATTCAAGTCATTCAAACTTTATTTCTTTACTTGACTACCTATACTACAACTACAAGTTGTGCTAGATATTTGCGTTTGATTCACGAGATACAGTAGAGTCTCCTATCTTTGTAATAGGCTAATAAATTATGGTGTAAGTATCAGTTTTATCAATTTAGATCATGATAAAAACATTTTTCGTATGAATACAGTTGGTAAGGTAAAATCAATTGGAATCATCTATCATTAAATTTTACACCAACTAATACCTCAAGCTTTGAGCGCGAGCTGCTTTTAAAGTTAAATTCCAGGAACTGAAGACACACATACATCGAATTGAAATTATCAATGAATTTGGCAGAAATGTTTTTTTTTGCACATCCTCATTAGTAACTTCAAATTAGAAAATTATTGAAATCGGTGGAAGCGATATTCTAATTCGATTATCGTATCAAATCAAATATCGATATTTCGAAATGTCGGGACGTCCGTAGCTATACCAAAATTTATGTTTGCCAAATGTAAATTCAATAGGACATTTTTTTATACCCTATATGTGTTACCAATTGTTACTAAGGTCAATCTTTTACCCCACCTCACACTTGATTACATCAAAAGCCATAGAACTTCCCATCCATTATGCTTCTGAGGCCTTTTTCTCAAATTAAATAAGTTTAGCATGAAATTCCTTCGCAACACTGCTGTATTACCACGTTCTTCATTACGAACTGGAATCAGAAAATTATTATCTTACAATTGCGTTTTCTTAGCATTTTCATTGAGGTATAGCTACAATTTATTCATTCGCAGATCTTGCCCGGGATTCTGAAAATATTTGCAACATGAATATCCTTAACAGTAACACAATGCAAACCCAGCCACATAAAGCCGCTACACTACGGGATGTATCAAAAGGAAGGCGCCATCGTGCGTGATAAGAGAAAAAATGCACATCGATTTTGGAGTTCTAAAATTGCAATTACTAAATAAAGGAAACCTTTTCCAACCAATTAGGAGTAGAATCGTTAAAAGTACCATTTTCTTATCAAATCAACTAGTCTTTTGAAAATCATCCACCCAACCTTACCTTTTAATGTTTCCGCTTCCTCAAATAGAAATCCTAGTTGGATGTATGGCGGTATCACTATCCTTAAGCTTTTGTCTGTCTGCCCGGGTTCGCCATGTTTGCACTAAACGGGAAGTCACTTTTTTTTCTCACCTCCACCCTTCAACAAGAATTTTCCCCCAGCACGGAATCACTTTTCATCCACCATTTTCCGATCCGGCAATACACCGAAAATCAAACCAACAACACTCGGCACTGCACAAGTTCGAGACAGGTTTTTTGTGTTTTCCCACGGTCCCAATTACACCACAACGGAACGGAATATCGATTGGACGAACGCAGTCGGCTCGTAAAATTCACAATAACACTTTTGCTATATTGTATTCGATGCAAGGATTGGCAGCTCTCGAGGGAACTTACTTGATTGCATCAATTTTCCGGTCAGTATCTGCTCTACTATGCACCACCACTCGTCATTCGTCACAAAGAACCCGGCCCGTGTCTTTCCGGAAGTGGCTCTACGGCGGTCCAATTCCACAATTTCTCTTCTTTTTTTTTTGCGGAACTCACCAACAAAACCAACCGCACCGAAACCAAGGAAAAATCGAACCGTCTCCTTCGAGAGGTGCCACTTTAATTCGCTCTGTCTGCCGTCGTCGGTCGCGCCAGGCTCTGTCGCGATTCCGAAGAGTGCACGGGGCACTGTGAACACATTTGTGTGTATGGATGGAATGGAGTGTGGAAAATGAGCAAGAATTTCCCTCTCGAGAATTTTCCTCCATGAAGTAGGTATGGAGCTACATAGATTGCGACACGCATACAAGCGAACGGATGCGGCGAAGGGCGACGTTTGATTCGCTGGAAAAATGGTGCGTGTCTTTGGAAAATTATTCGATTTCATATTAGGGATCTGTAGAAAATTTGTATTTTTTTTTGTCTTAGAATAAAATCAGCAGTGATTCAAATCGTTCTTAGAATGAAATCAGTAGTGATTCAGTTTCATTCCAAATTTCGACCACTATTCTAGTTTGAATCTGGACATTTGCGTCACTAGCTCCGATGCCTAGGGGGGGCTATAGCCCCTTCATATATTTTATTTATGAAGAATATGAAGAATCCTCCAGTGATTCCGAAGGGAATCCTCCAGGAATGTTGGAACAAATCGTTGAGGGATTCCAAAGCAAAATATCGAAGGATTTGAAGCAATTCGTCGAAGAAGTAAATCGTCGAAGCAGTCCGAAGCAAACCGTCGTTGTACCGTGGAGAATCAAATTTCGGACACACTCAAACTTCGGACGCTTCAATTCGTATGGGAAATTTTCTGAAATATTTCATCAAATTGTTTCGTCAAGCTGGGTAGGAAGGACTAATAAAATTAGCTTGTTTTAGTATACATAGTTACATTCTAATAAGACATGTTAAGACAATGCAACGGAATAATTAAAAGACAGTTTAAGCTGTGCAATGAGAATTGTTTTCAAATATTCTTTCCTGTACTGTGTAATCATGTGTCCGAAGTTTGAATCTGTGTGTCCGAAATATCAAATCCGGACATTTTCTTAAATTGCAAACATTCTTCGCAATATCTTGCACATATTAAATACGTAGTCCAAAGATGAATACTTTTCTTGATGATTGCAATGGTGATTTAAATAGTGCGATTAAAAATGTGAGTAAACAGGATGATTATATATCAGAAAGTGCTTAAGCGTCCGAAGTGCACGGTATTTCGCAGCGAATCGTCAAATAATTCCAAAGTAGGGGGAATGACGGCTTTGGCAGGTTTTGTTCTATTATCAAATATAATATATTAACAATATAGTCCACTCTTGCCAAAAATAGGCGAACGCAGCCTCAGCGCTCCAACGGATGGCGGTCGAACTATTTCATCAAAGCAACGCGTTATTTTGATTAAATCGTAGTAGTATCGTGAAAGTATTGGTATCCCAAATAAAATATTCCACATCATTTTTGTTTTACCAAGACTTTTTTACTTTAACGAGTATTCCAAACCTTCCGGGTAGCTTGTTAATAATCAGTAATAAACCTGTGTTTTGTTCCCGGTATAAAAATCCTTATGAAAATGAATTAACTATTTCGTGAATTGGATACACTTTTATTGTGCTCAGAAGGGTCCACCTGGGGCTTAGGTGAAACAGTCAAGTAAACAGTTGAAACTCGATGGTCAACTGTGATGAAAAGAAGAACAAGTGTCAAAACAAGAGAAAAGAAGCAGCGTCTTTGCAGGTCTCGTCTCAGGTAGTTAGTGCTTCAGCGATAAATAAGGCAGCGTTCACTGATCACTCTTTCGAATTAGTGCTTCAGAGATAAATACGAAATGAGACCATCATTATTTAAACCGAAAATATCAATCCAAACACTATGATGACTATTGACAAATAGATGTATAGAGGAAACAAAGGATTATCGAAAGGATCGATGATACTATTTAGCTAAATTCGTGTAGCAAGAACTAGTATAGACGTAATATTAATCAGCTCATACCTGTGTTTCATATTTATTCGGACAAGATAAGAGTGAAAATAGAAAATTGAAAAAAAATCATCCGCTAAGAACACCGTAGCGTGCTTTAATCAGTGACATTTCGATAACATTAAAATGTCAGGGATGACTTGATCTTTTTTGCTGAAATAGTCCGACTTTTCGCCATAAGTTGGCGCTGCCCTCACTAAAAAGTTGTTCGCCAGTGACATGTATGGAAAATTGAAGAGTGGACTATCTTGTACTTTAAAATCTTTGCTATTATTGTCAGGGGTTTTTTTTATGACTGATTATGCTCAAATTTGGCCTAAACATGCTTTGCATATCAAAGAATATTGTGGCCAAATTTCATAAAATTTGGTCGACAAAAACCCCCCTGCCAATAATAGAACAAAAACTGCCAAAGCCGTCTTTTCCCCTAATTCGTCGAGGGATTTCGAAGCAAATCGTCAGAGCGATTCCGATCGTCGAGGGATTCCGAATTAAATATTCAAGGGATTCTGAAGCAAATTGTCGAAGTATTCTGAAACAACTAGTCCAAGAATTTCGAAGCAAATCTCCAAACGATTCCGAAACAAATCTTCGAAGGACTCCGGAGGAATTCCGAAGCAAATTACCGAGAGATTCTGAAGCAAATCCTCCATGAATTATCACAGATTCCCAAAGGTATACCTCAACGATACGGAAAGGAATCCAGTGTGAATTCTTCTGGATTCCGGATGAAATACTTCGACGATTTTGAATGGAATTCTTTAGAGATTCCAATGAGAATTCTTCTTGGATTCTGATGGGAATTCCTCTCGAATTCTGATGAGCATCCTTCTCGGAGCGTGATGGGAATTGTGGAGATTATCATGCTGCTAGGCAAACGAAAGTCTGCTGGAAAACTGTCACTCCAGTCCGTGATGTTTACCACATGTCTTTGACTACTGGTGAAGTACCACGATTGCTTCGATTGATATTGTGGTGCCTCTCTGTTGTTGTTCATATCCAGCTTCTTTGATGCTTTAAAATCAATTAGATATTGCTTTTTCATAATTAACAGTGCAGTTTCACTGCTACACAAGAATCTTTCTCAGAAATCAGAAACAACTCATTTGTCTTCCACTCATTTCATTATGATAGGGTGAATATGGAGGGCTGCAAAATGGTGGGTTGACATCAAGGAAGGAGCGCCCAACAGAACTCTGGTTCCCACAAGTTCCTATCTCACGCTTCCACGGGTCGTCCGATGACAAAAGACCGCCAGCTAAGCGTTGTGTACTTAGCTGGTAGTGCAGCCTGGGCACTGTTGTCCTTCTGACATCAGCTAGAGTGAGAAGGTACGCCGAGCGTCTGTTCACCAGGAGGTGCGGCTCAAACAGCGTCTGCATGGTACCCAGCGGCTGATCAACGAAATGCTGTATCGCGTCAGCTTTACCGAAGGTGGCAACCCCACCAGGGCGATATAGCTAACGCGCCCCCGGTAAGGTAGCTTACTGAAGCCTCTCAAATACCACGAAAAATGGAGATAGAAGAAAAAGAGAACGTTATTTTTGGCAACCGACCCGGTAACGAAATAAGGAAAGGACTATGATTGGAAACTTGGTATCTGAAATGTCAAGACCCTAAATGAACCTGGACGAGTGAGCTGGCTCGTGAACTGCAGAAGGTTGGACTGAATGTAGCCGCTGTTCAAGAAGTCCGATGGCCTAGATCCGGAGAACGTGAATTCCGAGCCGTGGACCCCACGACTGCATTCAAATATAACATCTGTCACAGCGGTGGCAGAAAAGCAGAACATGGAGTTGGTTACGTAGTGATGGGCAAGCAGATGATGCGAGTGATGCGGTGGAAACCTATTAGCGAATTAACGAATCTGTGTGTTGAGGATACGGGAAAAATTGTTCAATTATGGCAGGCCTGCCCAACCTTTTCAAGCCACGGGATAATTTTTAGAATTCACACTTGCTGGCGGGCCAGAACATATTCGGTACATAACTTTTTGAATATTTTCAAAATTATCAGTATTTTTTTATTCACTAAAAGCGAAACACGATTTTAATGCTTTCAAACCGTTCGTGTTTATTTTTTTTTTCGTCGTTGCATTAGGGATCCATTTGAAACATTTCAGGTAAATTATTCACATCGGTAAACGGTGTTGTAAAATGGGAATTTCGTTACTTTACCAGCCAGCCTTTACCTTTGCCAGTTAGTTGCTCCCTGTATACAACCGTCCCAAGCATAGTTGTCCCATGTCGTTTTTAGTTGATGGCCTTCTTGCTCCCTGGTGGCCAACAAAAGAATTCCTCAACAGATTTAAGATCTAGAAAGGATTGCTGGCAAGCCTAGCCATGAAGTCTGATAGAGAAATAACTTATTTGAAAAAATGCAACACCGCCAGCATAGAGGGAATGGCATCGTAAAAACACGACATGGGACAACTATGCTTGGCACGGCAGTATAGGGATCAAAGCTGCCAATTTCTCTGTCATTCGAAGATGACCATCAATTCCTCCTATGAAGACAGCCACCTTTGCCACGTTTTTCACTTTAGTGTTTTCATCGTTTGTTTGTGAGAACTTGTACTCTTCAACGTGTTCCGCGCAAACTAGTGCTACTGAAGAAGGCTATTTCCTTAGGACACACGATGTACCTAAATAACAATCGAAACGCTTTCCTTAACAAGCTCTTCGTCCTGAAAAGGTTTCACCCGTTTTGCCAAAATATTACCAACAGCAAAATTGGCCCGTACTGCATTTTCAGACTTCGTATTCACTGTATCATTTTTTGAATCAATTAATGGAGATTTAAATTGACTGAGCACTCTACCTTTGAAGCTCTACAAACTTTTGTTCTCTACCTGAGCCAAATATCATATTTCATAGAATGCTTGGATTCAGATTTTATTCGTTGAATAAAGCAAAACTTTCTGAGCAAGTTAAGCAAACCGGCCTTCCTTTTTTTTCAACGTAAACGTAAACTACTCGTGCCAATCTTTAGGGAGCGTCCACAAATTACGTAACGCTTAGAAAGGGGTGGCCTAAGTGTGACGATTCATACAAAAATTTCAGATGTTTCATAATTAATGGATCTTCCTTTATTCAAAAAGCGATGTTCTATATCAATATTTTGTGTCTTGAGTTCGCTCTATGCAATCATTTTAAATTAGATATAATATAATTTTTCGTTTCGAGATTTGATTTAAAACTTACGTATTTAATAATGAATAATAAAAAATAGTTTCCCGAGCCAGCTAGAAAAGCTGACGGGCAGAATCTGAGTTAATTTTTCTTACACGCCGCGGGCCACAAAAAATGGAGCCGAGGGCCGCATCCGGCCCGCGGGCCGTACGTTGGACAGCCCTGAATTACAGCCTAATCAACGTTTACGCACCGACAAACGATAAAGCCGACGACTGAATAGTGCCCAAAGCATGACGTGAAAATGAATTATTGGCAATGGCTGATTTTCTACCCGCCGCAGCCACATCCAGGCGCTATAGTATATGCACAAAATAGCCAGCAAGAGTTAACCGCCAGAAATTTGTATGGCGAAAGACATCTAACGCTGGTTTTCTCAAAATTAGGAACTTTTTATGAAAAACTATTTGGTACCGGTTATGAGGGATGGTGTCCGCTACTACGCCTACCAAATATTTTTTCGATTAAAGTGCTTAATTTGGAGAAATCGAACCTTAGATGCCTTTCGCCATACTGATTTCAGAAAGTTAACTCCTAGTGTGCCGCTGTAAGCACGCTCAAAGCAGTCGATTCATTGTTATCGAAGACGCTAACGGTAAGGTCGGTAGAGAGGACTTTTTCCGTCCCATAGTCAGTAGGAAGAGCCTTCACTCCTACGGCTAGTAAATTTCGCTGCTGCCAGAGGGATGGCCATCAGTAGCACCTACTTTGCACGAAAGAACATCCGAAAGCACACCTGGAGACAACCAATGAATTATTGGCAGTGGCTGATTTTCTACTCGCCGCTGCCACATCCAGGCGCTATAGTATATGCGCAAAATAGCCAGCATGAGTTAACCGCCAGAAATTTGTATGGTGAAAGACATCTAACGCGGGTTTTCTCGAAAATAGAAACTTTTCATGAAAAACTATTTGGTACCGGTTATGTAGGAAGGTGTCTGCTACTACACCTACCAAATATTTTTTCGATGAAGGTGCTTAATTTTGAGAAATCGAACCTTAGATGCCTTTCGCCATACTGATTTCAGAAAGTTAACTCCTAGTGTGCCGCTGTAAGCACGCTCAAAGTAGGCGATTCATTGGTGAAACTTGCAACCAGATAGACCATGTTCTGGTGGATGGGCGCCATTTCTGGATGGGCGCCACATTCAGAGGTCCGAACATTGACTCTGACCACTACCTCGTTGTCAGTAAAATTCGATCACGGTTGTCAACTGTATCGAACGAAAGATCACAGCGAACGATCCTTTACAATATCCAGCGATTGTCGGCGGAAGGAGTAATGGGATTGTACAAACTCGTCTTATGACAAGTTATTTGTCTTATTTGTCTTGTTATTTGTCCAAATCTGAATAGGCTACACGTAAAGAAAAAACCTTATAAGTTATGGCAAAAACCTATTCGAAAATATCAATACACTTCATTATGCCACCTAATGAATGATCCCATGTTGTTGGTTTGCCTGGGTGTGCTAACAGATTCGTCAAATCGACGTTTTAATCTTTCTTTATAAAAGCCCGATACAAATATTAAATTTATTTTAAGTTTGTATAATTTAAAAAATACTGGAACTTGTTTCTGCAAATTTTTCTTTTTGGGTAAGTGTTGTTTTTGCTGATGAACTCTTAACTTTTGAATCAATAACACCATGAAACTCAAACTGGTTGAATCGATAGGGGCAATGGTCAGATGTACTTTTAAAATTTCAGATGTGTTGTCTGAATATGGCTGTTTTATTAAGTTCTTGCATAGGTTTGGAATGAATCGACTGCTTTGAGCGTGCTTACAGCGGCACACTAGGAGTTAACTTTCTGAAATCAGTATGGCGAAAGGCATCTAAGGTTCGATTTCTTAAAATTGAGCACTTTAATCGAAAAAATATTTGGTAGGCGTAGTAGCGGATACCATCCCTCATAACCGATACCAAATAGTTTTTCATGAAAAGTTCCTAATTTTGAGAAAACCAGCGTTAGATGTCTTTCGCCATACAAATTTCTGGCGGTTAACTCTTGCTGGCTATTTTGTGCATATACTATAGCGCCTGGATGTGGCTGCGGCGGGTAGAAAATCAGCCACTGCCAATAATTCATTGCAGACCTCCCGTGCTATACGCAATACATAGGTAAAGTCAGAAGTAGAACCGGTGCAGCACGTGATATCATCATGCCCACGTTCCTAAAATTATTGGAATGCTACGCTTCTTATTAGCGTCATAGATACGACCTCGGATAAACCCTTAGAGAGGATGCATTGGACGTTAAACTCACCCATGCAAGAAACATGCGCGGATGAGCTGCGGGTGTTTATGTATAGTCGTAAGGAGGTGATTTCGCCTTAAGCTCGGCAAAAGCTGCCTGGGTGCTTCCCAACCCCCACACGATCTGAGATGTCTTCTCAGGTGTCTGGTTGCAGATTTTCGTTTACCTTACTCCAAAGCAAAGATACGATACACTGAAAACAACCTTGTCTCCTAAGTTGCCATAGTTTTATGAAAAATAAAACATTCTTTCAAGCAAGTTCTGAAATAAATCTATAATATAACTTTGTAGAAATAGTTAATCAACGTTACACAATACATAGGTTATACGGCACTGGGATTGGTTTCCTTCTCAGCACCCATGTACATGTACATTAAGTGGGATCCAATTCTCACACACTCGCCTCCCTGACTTGGGCCCAAGGCTGATTCCTGTCAATTTTGTTCATTTCTCTGAGGGTTTCGTGGCCAGGAGATCCTAGGTCTGCCCCTGCTTCGATGTTCTGCCGGATTCCTGTCCAGCGCTTGCTTGTAGATTTCGTTTCCACTCTTACGTGGTGTGTGGCCGGACAACGTTCATTCACACTGTGGAGTTGCTGTTGAAATCAGATTTCGATGGCATCGTCGATGGGACTCAGCATTCGGGATCCAGTTGGCAGTTGGTTGATGAATACAAATCTATGTGAAATCTGCTAATACGCACCAAGTCTCACTGGCGTATTATATCACAGATTTCACGTTAGAGTTGAGTTTTCGAGGTTTGAGGCATTGCCTGAACCGATTAAATCTCCATGTTCTATGTAGATCTTGGCCCGCAGCCACCTGGTGTTGACTGGTTTTGGTTTTCGACCTTCTGCACTGTTTGCCCGGTTACCGTTGAAATTGTTAACATCTAGGGACGCTCCACAGTTTTCATAATTCAGACGATTGAAGGCTTTTCCTTGGTCAATCAGCACAAGATAGAGGGACTCTTGGAATTCATTGACCTGCTTCTGGATGATGCAAAGCATGACAGTATGGTTGGTTCTCACATGATCATCCGGGGTGGTATCATGTGTAAAATTGTCAACCTTTCCCTACATTCGAATAAGGATAATTCATCAAAACTTCAAGAAGTTGTTCTAAGTGATTCTAAGAGCAAACGTTGCAGCTGATTAGTTAGATCGGGAGTGCTTTATTTATTTATTTATTTATTTATTACATCAACAGACTTGATACAGCCCCAATGATGGTTTAAAAAAAAAATATATATATATATATATATAAATACAATATCACATCACTACATTAAAAACATTGTCAAGGATTAAAATACAATACAATCACAAATACATTAACTATAGTCTATGTGCGTCAATGAATCGCCTACTTTGAGCGTGTTTACAGCGGCACACTAGGAGTTAACTTTCTGAAATCAGTATGGCGAAAGGCATCTAAGGTTCGATTTCTCAAAATTAAGCACCTTCATCAAAAAAATATTTGGTAGGCGTAGTAGCAGACACCTTCCTACATAACCGGTACCAAATAGTTTTTCATGAAAAGTTTCTATTTTCGAGAAAACCCGCGTTAGATGCCTTTCACCATACAAATTTCTGGCGGTTAACTCATGCTGGCTATTTTGCGCATATACTATAGCGCCTGGATGTGGCAGCGGCGAGTAGAAAATCAGCCACTGCCAATAATTCATTGTTCTGGTCGGTAAAAAACAGGGGAACGACACCCAATTTTTTCACTATGGATTTTGACAGGTTCGCCTGTTCGTGCTTTTTTGGGTGATAAATTTATCCCCCAGTGTCAAATCACCCCAATACTGATTTATTTTGCAATAGTATGTGCGCGAATTTTGAATGTTTACGTTTTTACAGGAGAATATGATGCAAAACGCCCATTTCACTCAATAATGCAACATGATACAATCATGAGAAAATAGAGAAAAAATGAACAAACTATAAAATAAAACTATTTTAGACTCGATTCCATGCTTTAAACTTAAGAATGTTCAACTTATTTGCTCAATTCTTTAGAATGCTACTTGGGTAAGACCAAAGACTAATTAAGACGTTCATGTCCCATACTAGAGCACACTTTTTTAGTGCTCACGAAGTACTAGAGTAGAAAATTGGACAACCGCATTATGATATCACCTTGATGCAAGTACTGCGCCAAGTAACTGGTACTTATCCATGCGTTGCTAAGGCAACTTCCCAAATGTTATGTAAATCAAAACATCGGAAAAAAATGTTCGCTATAATCAAACTTGGAACATACGTGAAAGAGCTTGGAACAATTGTGAAAGAGTCTACCTCTCTCATGCCGAATCGGGCACACTGATGCTGGCCAGCGGTCCTGTAAACAATCTTGAACTGGACATTGCATCCAACTGGAACCAGACGACTTCTACCTACAGGTTCAGGAACTCTTTACGACTAAAGTCGTACGCAGAGCCTCGACGGCTTGAACCTTAGAGCGATCAATGAAACACAGCAACATGATACGCTGTCCAATATTACTACGAGCAACTCTAGGGCTAGTTGTGCCAAATCCTTCAAACGGTGATGGGGAGGCCAGAAGAAGCTTTAAATTGTGCTAAATAAATATGTTTGCCGTCGTAATTTATTTTGTTGTATTTGCATCCTTGTATCTATTTAAACTTTCTTTTATTTCAGATGAGTTTTCAACTTACTATCTGAAAATAGTATCGGATGCGTTCATTTTAAATTGTATGGTCCCACACAAAGGGAAATATTCAGATGGCACAAGCTCATTTCAATATGAAACATAATTTCATAATTTTTTTCCCAAATTTTATTTTTTGATATATATTATAGTGATTTCTTGAGCATCTCATGAGCTTTAGAAATCACACAAAAATCCATGCATTCAAGTTGCACTCGCAATATTGAACGTGCAGCGCGAATTGTGAAGTAGGTCCGAAAGTACTGAAAATTTGTAGATATATGTTTGTATTTTCCGCTTAGATAACGACCAAGGGCGAGGGTATGTTAATGAACTATATTTTAAAACTTTGATCCTCATGATAAACAAGACAATAATCAAGAAAATTAGTTAGCTCTTTTTTTAGTGGAATGTTTTCACTGTCATCAGATGAGTTTAGTACAATTCCATTTAATTCCACCACGTCGTATTAGTTTTACATATACGTATTTCGACCTCAACTGTCAGGCCGTCTTCAGTGTCTCGTACTTGACTCGTTGACGACGTGGAGGAATTAAATGGAATTGTACTAAACTCGTCTGATGACAGTGAAGACAATAATGTTTAATTTACTAGTAATCCTCAATAGTGCTCCAAATGGTACAAGGCGAGATGCGCAACGAGTAGGACTCTGTAAAGTACGTGGGTGGCGGTTACGGACCAAGCGGACTGGAGACATCTTTTATGTATTGCAGAGATCACTCTGGTCCTGGTTCGAATACATAATAATAGTTCTTATCACAAATCACTAATAAAAATCCTTATGATGACCAAGCATTGTGTATCATTGTGAAAAGGAAAGGTTCTTATTCAAAAATGCAGTCTGGTGAAAAAAATCATGCAAGTGGTTAAGGGAGCAAAACTGGTCTGAAGTACAAAAATTGTACAATGTGTACAATCTCCTTACGAATATTTGGCCACTCTTTCCTTTATTAATTAATAATATTTCAAATTCAAATTAACTGAAAGAATTAAGGATTAAATCCTGGAAAAAAAATTCTGATGCACAAAAACAAACATAGTTTTCACATTCCGTACACAAGTTCGTTTGGTTACTATAGGTTACTACTTTAAACTACGCATCAAGGTAGTTAAAAAGTGGGGTTTCATCATAACTGTCAAACTTGGGTACCGAGGGACCGAATGCAGTACTAGAAGTGGTCCCTCCGATGAGCTCCACAGTTACGTCTTAATTAGTCTTTGGTAAGACACTGTCTATGCCTTCGTTCGTTTTATATCATTTTCACCCTGGAAGTTGTTTGTGTTGCATTCGCAGTGCACTCGTATTGGTGACTCAGAGAAGATGTGACAAAGATGGCGTAGCTTGTCATCCCCGTGGTAAAAAATGATGTGAAGAACCGGCGGAGGACATCTCGTGTCAAGTGGAAATCAAACACCGATGCCACTCTATTGAAGACACGCTGCAAACCATGGAGAGCACTACGCAGCCCATAGTTTGTGCGACGAAAAGGAAGTCTTAGCATTAGGTTACTCCGCAGTTGTCGGGGTTGTGCATTGATGTTTATTTGCCGCAGAAGAGTGTCACAATCTATTCTTCCTTGCAAAATATCGGCGACGGTTAAATGCTCTGCATGCATCCCTTCGGATACACAGAGGTTCTAAGCTGATCAGCTGACAACGGCTCTCGTAGCGAGGAAGTCGTAGCGGATCTCTCCAGGGAAGGTTGCGGAGTGCGTACCGTATAAATCGACGTTGAACGGATTCGATGCGTTCGACACCATTATTATAGTTTGGACTCCAGACCGCAGAGCAGTATTCTAACGTAAACCGCACGAGAGAGCAATACAGTGTTTTCAAACAGTAGATGTCTGTGAAAGTCTTTGTCACTTTGATCACAAATCCAAGAGACCTAGATGCTTTATCAACAACATATGAAATGTGATCCGAGTATGTCAGTTTGGAGTCCAATAGAACACCGAGATCTTTCACACAGTGCACTCTTTCAATAGTCGTTCCGAACAGGCAGTAATTGAAGGTAATCGGTTGTTTCTTCCGAGAAAAAGTTATGATCGAGCACTTTTTCGAGTTAACTACAAGTCGATTTAGATCGCACCAATGAGCGAAAGCATCGATCTGGTCTTGTAGTAAGTGACAATCGGCTATTGAGCATATGCGCAAAAACATTTTAAGATCATCTGCAAATGATAATCGCGGTCCTTTTAGAACTAGATCCACGTCGTTGAAGTAGAGAAGGAATATCAACGGTCCCAGATAACTACCCTGCGGTATGCCAGACATCGCAAAGAAGCTTTCCGAGCGACAATCGCCTAGAGCAACTGTCAGCTGGCGCTCAGTAAGGTACGAACCAAACCATGCAAGTAGGCTGCCTCCAATTCCCAATCTACCAAGCTTGGCGATCGCAATGCTGTGGTTCAACTTATCAAATGCTGCAGTTAGATCCGTATAAATTACATCTGTTTGATTACAAGCAAGCATACTGTCTGTAACGTATGATGTAAGACACAGTAGATTTGTACATGTAGAACGTTTTTCCATAAAGCCATGTTGATCGGTACTGATATAATGTTTACAGTGACCATTTAGAGAATCCATGACGACGAGGAGTGACTGACATGTCGCGTCTTTGTCTGGCACCCACGAATTTGTTTTTGCTCCAATTAGGCATCGTGAAATATCGTAGAGGATGCGATATCGCTGGTTTATGCGGCTGGTCGTCAGCCGGGGAATCCACCAGAATCCACCAGCTGCACACTCAGCCAAAAGTATGGATTACAGATATAACACGATGGAAGATTGAGGAGCGAGCGTAGAGAAGCAAAGGCAAAGGAACGGGAAGAATCAGAGGAGTAAATGACGAGTCTTGTCAATGGTTTGTATCTCTGTAAATGGGAGTCGGGCGCTGCTGCAGACAGGATAGGCAGGTTTTGGTCGATTCCTGAACAATGAAGAAAGGTTGGCTACAGCAACTAGAGATTATTGCCTCTATTACTCACGGAAAGCTGAAACGTTGGTTAGTGCACTTCGTACAGCTTCGTCAAGTCTCAGCCAGTGTTCTTCAGAAAGCAGCCACCTGAAGCATGAAATCTAAACGGTCCCTCAAGGTCGATCGGGTGACGGCGAAAGAGTTCAGGGCTGACCCCATGCTGTCTGTGCGAATGTTGTAACAACTGTTATGCAATATTTTGCCCCGCTCCGCATAAGTTTGGAGCAGGCCAACAAATTGGAACTGCCCTTTTATTTGCTATTCATTGAATATGGAAGGGGGAAGCTTAAGAGACTGATCAAAGCAACGGTGGATGGTGTGCAAAACTGTGTGAAGATTTCGGGCGAACACTCCAGTTCGTTCGAATCGCGCTGGGAACTAAGACAAGGTAATGGACTTTCGTGCCTGTTGTTCAACATTGCGCTAGAAGGTGTCATGCGGAGAGCCGGGTGTAACAGCCGGGGTACGATTTTCAACAGATCCAGTCAATTTATTTGTCTCGCGGATGATATGGATATTGTCGGCCGAACATTTGCAAAGGTGGCAGAACTGTACACCCGCCTGATAAGTGAAGCAACAAAAGTTGGACTGGTGGTGAATGCATCGAAGGCAAAGTACATGCTAGTGGGCGGAGCCGAGCGTGACATGGCCCGCCTGGGAAGCAGTGTTACGATAGACGGGGATACGTTCGAGGTAGTCGAAGAATTCATCTACCTTGGATGCTTGCTAACGGATGATAAAAATGTAAATCGTGAAATACGAAGGCGCATCATCTGTGGAAGTCAGGCCTACTAAGAACTTCAGAAGAAACTGCGGTCAAAAAAGATTCACCACCACACCAAATGTGTCATGTACAAGACGCTGATAAGACCGGTAGTCCTCTACGAACATGAAAAATGGACAATGCTCGAGGAGGACTTGCAAGCACTCGGAGTATTCGAGAGACGGGTGCTTAGGACCATCTTTGGCGGTGTGCAAGAAGACGGTATGTGGCGGCGAAGAATGAACCACGAGCTCACCCAGCTCTACGGCGAACCCAGTATCCAGAAGGTAGATAAAGCCGGAAGGGTACGATGGGCAGGACATGTTGCAAGAATGCCGGACAGCAACCGATCCGGCAGGTTCAAGACGGCGTGGAGCGCAGCGAGCGAGGTGGGCAGGTGCAAATCGACTTGGCGAGCGTGGGGCGCATTAGAGGATGTAGAGATGCGGACTCTTACCGTGCATTGTGGCTTCAAATTGTTGATTCAATGTTATCTATTTAAATGTAAACTAAATAAATGAATGAATACGGAAGGGATTTCTGTTGTCTGAATCACGAAAATCTGTGTGGCTCCCAAGGATGCAAGGGATTTTCAGATAGGGTCGGAGCTTTGTCTGACCCCATTCGGATAGTCGCTGATGTGAGGCAAGGATGCATTTTATCTTCATTGTTACTTCTCAGCGTAATCGATAAGATCTTGGTGGGTGCGATTGACTGTGTACCATTTCTTGAGCTGCTTTGGCAGTTTATTGTTGTGGAACATCTAGACGACTCTGATTTAGCTAATGATTACGAAACGCTTTATTAGTACTGCGACGCTCTTTTTTGCGGAGACCGTATGCTTATTTATGGCGGGTTTCACCATGAACGTCAGCAGGATCATGTGGTTAAGTGTCAATGGGAACAGTCCCTCAAACTTATCTGTAGCCGGACGATCGGAGGATATCAATATCTTGACTGTCTGATATCATCAGATGGTGAAATTAAGATCGACATGGTAGTACGAGCCAGAAAGGCTACCTTCCGAGTTTTCGAAATATTTGGAGACCCAACCGGATTGATCCACACACCAAATATCGAAAGTACTAATCTATCGAGAAACGTGTGGTGATTAGGCAAAGACAACACAGATGATGTCTAAAATTTATAATTCGGACGGCCTTACAGCTGGATATCGAGTTCTGGGCAAAGCCTTCAAATACCGATAACAATAGATGTTCAAAAACGTGGATGGAAATGGGTCGAGAGTCCCCTTAATATTAGTGACCTGATAGGTTATATAATATGTATGCCGATAGAGATATATGATCATATATTCATTTTAAATACTCTTGGTGACAAATTTGTGGTCTATAAATAATATATTTCGTACTTACTTGATACTTGATGGGCTACAGCTCTTCGATGAACCTACGCCGAATGGAGTATCCTTCTCCACTGGACTCAATCCTGGGCCAATCGCTTCCAGTCGCCCTGAACATTGAGCGCCCTCAGGTCCTCTTCAACTGCAAAAAGCCATCGTGTACGCGGCCTTCCACGAAGCCTGCGGCCTCTTCCGGGTTCTCTACTAAATATTATCTTCTCTTGACGTTCTTCCGGCATACGAACAACGTGACCAGCCCACCGTAGTCTGCCGTGTTGTATAAGCTTAATAATATCCAGCCCTTTATACACCTGGTACAATTCGTGATTCATGCGACGCCGCCAGATACCGTTCTCCTGTTTACCGCCGAGTATTGTCCGCAGCACCTTACGCTCAAACACTCCGAGAGCTCTCCGATCACCGGAAGAATCAGAGTAGTATACAATGCGAGTTTTGTTTTCGTTTGCAGACTACGGGACTTAAGCTGGTTACGAAGTCCGTAATAAGCCCTATTTGCAGCTGCAATACGCATTTTCACCTCACGGGTAACATCATTATCGCACGTCACTAATGTTCCAAGATACACAAATTCTTCTACCACTTCAAACTTTTCACCATCCAGCACCATTTCGCTACCACCACCACTAATGAACCCACGTTGATTTCCAGCGACCATGTACTTCGTTTTGCTGGTATTGATCGTGAGTCCAATCCTCGTTGTCTCCCTCTTAAAAGGCGCAAAAGCCTCTTCCACGGCACGGCGATCAATTCCGATAATATCGATATCGTCCGCAAATCCCAGGAGCATATGCGATTTTGTGACAATGGTACCGCTTCTTTGCACACCAGCTCTCCTAATCGCTCCCTCGAGCGCTATATTGAACAGTAGGTTCGAGAGTGCATCACCCTGCTTTAATCCATCTAAGGTAAAAAATGACGTCGATATTTCATCCGCAACCCTTACACTTGATTTCGATCCGTCCAACGTTATACGAATCAGCCGTATCAGTTTCGCCGGAAAACCATGTTCAAGCATAATTTGCCATAATTCATTCCGTTTCACTGAGTCGTACGCCGCCTTGAAATCAATAAACAGATGATGAGTCTGCAAGTAAACATTTGATTCGTCGTTGATCGGCCCTCACGAAAACCCGCTTGGTATTCGCCGACGAAGGACTCTTCAAGCGTTCTCAATCTGTTGAACTGAATACGGGACATAATTTTGTACGCCGAATTAAGGAGGGTTATTCCTCGGTAATTGGCGCACTCCAGTCTGTGCCCTTTCTTAAAGAGAGGGCAAATGAGGCCGTCCAACCAGCTAGCAGGCATTTCCTCGTCTTCCCATATTTTCGACATAATATGGTGCAGAACTTCATAAAGCTGCTCACTGCCATGTTTGAAAAGTTCAGCCGGGAGCTGGTCCTTCCCCGCAGCCTTATTGTTTTTCAGCTCTTTGACAGCTTTTTTAACCTCATCTAGTGTAGGTGACTCCACAGCTTGTCCATCGTCGCTAATTTTTATTCTGTTCACCGATGCACCGTCACTTCCTCCATTCAACAAAGTCTCGAAGTGTTGCTTCCACCTGGCAGCCACTTCGGTTTTATCTGTCAGCAAATTTCCTTCTTGGTCGTTGCACATGACGGGAGATGACGCTGTCTCTCCCCGCACGCCATTGACAGTCTCATAAAACCTCCGCATATCATTCTGCACCTCACTAATAACTTGTTCTTCATACTCTTTTACTTCCTGCGGTGGGTTCGTTTTTCGGCTGCTCTTGCTTCCTTGTACCGATTTCTATTCGATCGGGTACCTGACACCAACATCCGGCTTCTGGCAACGTTCTTCTCCTCTGTCACTCTCTGACACTCCACATCGAACCAACCCGTCCTGGGTCGTCTCTGTGCAGTGCCTACCACTTCTCGTGATATATTTCGTACCAAGATAAAAACAGTGATGCATAAAATTAAAACAAATAAAAATCAATGAAAAAATAATTTGGAGGGGTGACATAAAATAAATTTATAATAAATTATATAAAATATTTGTATCGGCCTAAGTCGTTTTGAAAATTTGGTATTGAGTTAATAATTGTGGAAGTGAATGAAGCCGCGAGACGGCAATGTCTTAGCGAGGAATGTAATGCCAATATGAATTAGAATCATTGCAGAATTTACTGCCGTGAATCGCTTATTTGTCCCATATGAATAGGAAACCCAGAAAAAAATGGAACAGATTCACGGCAGTATAGCTTGCTAAAGTCTAATCATATTTCTCTTTCAAGCACATACAAATTAACGGTTTTGTATGCGTTTCAAAGAGTAAGATGATCAGACAAAAGATATTTTAGTTACCAGATAAAGATTGTCGATTCGCTTCCCTTTGTTCTGCTGTCCGAAACATGTGTGGTACCTACACGTAAAAAAAACCTTATATGTTATGGCAAAAAACCATTCGAAAATACTTATACTCTTCATTATGCCACCTAATGAATGATCCCATATCAAAAAGCTAATAACATTCATAAGTTAATGAAAAGTATAAGTTTTAGAATGTATGAGTCTGTTCAAATATTACGTAACGCAATAGGGGGTGGGGGGTTTTTTGATTTTTGTTACGATTTGTTACACAAAATATGGGAAGTGGGTGTCCTTCGAAATATTGATACGTAACAAATTAATTACATAGAGAAAAAATAATAAAAATGTTAAAAAATGTATATTTTCTTTAAAGTAGAATAAAATATACAATGCATATAATAATTTATTGTAACGCCTACCTTTTTTTCCTAAATCTATTTGTTACGCGTTAAGCCCCAAACGCAATACAACGGAACGGCGACGGAAACGGCAAATTTGACAGAAAATATATGGGCTAACTGTCAAATTTTCCGTCGCCGTTCCGTTGTATTGCGTTTGGGGCTTTACGCATAGGGGTGCGGTAGTTCTGAAAATTGTTACAGATTGTTACGAGGGGGTGGAGGGTTCTGAAAAATGACGTTTTTCGCGTTACGTAATATTTGAACAAACCCTATGTGATTAATGCGATGTATAAGTTTTTTCTTATACATATCATTAAGCGCCTGCTTTGGCAAATAAGTATTAGAAATCTTAATAATAAATAACATTAATTTTTTTTACGTGTAACTGTCAAATCGTATATATTTTTCCTTCATTGACATTTAGATCCCCCATCCTCGCCAGCAAAAGATGTTCCGGACAGCGACGATAGCGACAATCTTTATCTAGTAACTAAAATATATTTTGATCAAACGCCAGCAAAGTTTATAAAATAATTTTTATTTAAAAAAAAAATCATCTGTCTGATATCTGTGTCACAAATGCGAAGCCACCACAAAAACTTCTGGCTCCACTGTCACGACGTAAACAAAAACAGATTGATATCGAGCTGTCAAATTAATTGTTTGTGTGTTGCTTCATTGTATCTTTTTAAACATTTTCCAACATAAGCAAAAGCATTTTAATGATTTTACCGGATTTAACATGTAGATTTTATAAAAATGTATTTTAACCCAGTTGCACAGCTTCCCTCGAGAGTGACGTCTTTTTTACAGGTAACTATTCATTATTTCTCATTGAAAAAAATGGTACCGAAACTAATCGCTACCTCTCGCAACAAGTATTCCCTGCTGGTTTTGCTGTCCTCGTTGTGCTACTTCTTCACCCGCCGAGGTCAGTTCGTGTTCGATGATTCGGTGGCCGTGGTCAAGAATGTGGACGTCACCAACTGCAACACCACCTGGCAGACACTGATGCAGCACGACTTTTGGGGTGCAAATCTGACGGACAAGAACAGCCATAAGTCTTTCCGTCCGCTGACGGTACTGACCTTCCAGCAAGAGGTCCGTCTGTTCGGATTGGACGCAACCCAGATGAAGACCACCAACTGGATGCTACACACATTGATTGGGGTGCTGTTGCCACGGTTCTTTCAAGTGGTCAGTTGGAGGAGGCGAAGACGTTTTGGGAAGCAATGGAGGATGGAGTACTGGGCTGCTGTACTGTTTGTGGTACATCCGATTCATACGGAAGCAGTATCCGGAATTGTAGGCCGAGCAGAACTGCTGGCCACCGTGGGATTTGTGCTGGCTGTGATGATTTACGGGAGATTGCTCAAAGGTGAGTTTGTTGGATATTTAATAATTTGGTATGCTTTTTGCTCGTTGCCTACATTCAATCGTTTACCCAATAAAATCTCCCACATATTATATGGATATCAAGTTTTGAAACATTGTATAAAATGTCACGACAGTAGATCAGTAGGATTCGTAATAGTCTATTCAGTATTCAGACTTCAAGCTACATCATATGTTATAGTCTCATAGAGTAGTTTTTTCAGTAATTTTCAGTGGGAATAATTAATTATGGTGATATTTAAAAAATAAGTTTAAATTAGAATTATTCATTTTATTTACATAAAATTTTAATAACTCAGTCTTAAGACTACGATTTGTCGCAATTTTGAGCCTCGTAGGTAGAAAATTGTATCAAGATTATATTCCACCAGAAAGCTCTCCTTATAATCAATTAAATTAAGGTAAACCCCATAAAGATAATTAAATGTCACTTACCTAAAGTCATTTACAAAACAATAGCCTTTAGTGCTGATTAACAACAAAAAGATTTGCAGGAACATGGAAGGCACCAAAATTGGTTTTAGACAACCTGAAATTAAAAAAAAAAGTTGGTCAATAAAACTTGTCTCTTCATTATTATTATTTTTTCAGATCGAGCAACTCTTGTTGAACATGTAGTAGTTTTAACCACAGTATTTATTTTAACCGCAACATCAGTATTATGCAAGGAAACTGGAATTACTATATTGGTTTGTTTTTTACATATTAAATCTTTTGAATTGTCATTGAACAATATCCATCGTTTCAGGCAACCTGCGCCATTATCGATATCTTGAAACATATCAATCTCAAACATCCCATTCATACATTCCTCAGCAACAAACCGCTCATCATCAGAACCAGCATCCTATTCACGTTAACATGCGTCCTAATCTACGCCCGTCTAAGCGTCCAAAATTTCGCGTCCCCCCAATTCCGCGACAAGGACAACATTGTAGCGTTTAGCCACGGTCCCACCAAGTTTCTCTCGCAGAACTACCTGTACTGTCTAAATCTATGGCTCCTTCTGTGCCCCGATTGGCTTAGCTTTGACTGGGCGCTGGAATCGATTCCGCTGGTTAAATCGTTTCGTGACTACCGCGTCACGTTCATTGTGATATTCTACGTCTTCCTGGTGGCGCTCCTAGTCCGCAGCCGCCACCAACCTCGTGCACTGACAGGACTCGCACTGATGATCATTCCATTTTTACCAGCTTCGGGAATCATTCGGGTGGGATTTGTGATTGCTGAACGGGTTCTCTACATTCCTTCGCTCGGATTTTGCTATCTCGTTTCGTACGGATTTACTAAATTGTATGAGAAGTTAGACATACGATGGGTTAGAATAGCGATCGGAACTGGATTTCTACTGCTTATCATAACATTTGTTTTAAGAACTGTCCAACGCTCAGCGGAGTGGGCCACCGAGCATAGTCTATTTCGTTCGGGGCTACGCGTGGTTCCGAACAATGCCAAAGTGCACTACAATATTGCCAAATTGGCCACGGATCAAGGCGATAAGGCAACTGCCTTCAAGTTTTACCATCAGGCGCTGGATCTTTATCCAGAATACGAGGTGGCTCACATGAATTTGGGCAATTTGTACAGCGACGCGAAAGATTACCGCCGGGCTTTGAGACACCTGCAGAAGGCCATTAAGTATCATGAGGATTTCCACACGGCGTGGATGAATCTGGGAATTGTGCACGCAGCGTTGAAGAACCACAAGGAGGCGCTGGTCAGCTATCACCGGGCGATGAAGACCAAAAAGCACTATCCCAATTGTATGTTCAATTTGGGAAATTTGGTAAGTATGAAAATGATCCATGTAGGGGGAAAGACGGCTTTGGCAGGTTTTGTTCTATTATTGGCAGGGGGGTTTTTGTCGACCAAACTTTATGAAATTTGCCCACAATATACTTTGATGTGCAAAGAATGTTCAGGCCAAATTTGAGCCTCAGTCATAAAAAACCCCCTGACAATAATAGAACAAAACCTGCCAAAGCCGTCATTCTTCCTATGTATCAGCTTCTTTTTTGCTTAATTTTTCCTCTCCCACGACTTTTTTCAAAAATTTCAATAGGATGGAATCTGCCCATGATCACATATTTGTAACACTCGCATTTTTGTTCATTTGGTAAAAAGCCTGTGAATCGTTCAGAAAGCTCAATTTACTGCATCTAATCCCACAACAGTAAAATAGGCTTTACTATCTTCCTTATCTATGGTTAGCTGGATATGATTGATTTTATGTGGAGAATTGACAAACGATTTACAAAATCAACCAAAATACAAATGTTACAAATATGCGATCATGGACAGTATTCATCCTTGAGGAAAATGGTAGACATATCAATCCCCAGAATAAACCGTTCCCCAGAAAACCATTTCCCAGAATGTATCGTTCCCCAGAAAACAGAATACATAGGTATATAGATAAAGATGATTTCATTTTCTTGTTTTCTTACAAACATCATCGCAAGACCATAATTAAAATGATTTGTCTTGATGAGTTGGATGTTTTTTTTGAGCAAGGGTAAACGGGAATCTGCATCCAAACACATCAGGAGGTTAACACAGGTAGTGTGGGGATGGGTATGTCATGTAACTCTTACCCGACCCACTAAAACCAAAACCCTTTCGCCAGTCCGTACCCCGGCCGCAATTAAGCAATACATCAGGGTGGACTATTGAGAACACTCACGCCTATGCTAACGCACTTGACGTTAATACACATCGACTTCAAGGGTGGTAACCTCACCACCCGTCGATCGCAAGCTATGATAGTAATCTAGCGATCCGTACCATAATCACGTTGGAGACGAGCTCCCCGACAACAACCACCGCGCATGAACCGCAATGACCTCTATACTTCATACCCACGACATGTTGGTTGTCGGGGTGAGCAAAGTGTTCACTGCATCACAGGTGCCCTTACTGCATTCGTTGGTTTTGTTCAAGACGCCACCACCGCTGCAATTTCGACATAATCTGTTGAGATGCTGTGTTCACCGCATTCCATATAACTTCCTCCCGGCACATCCTCTCGACGAGGTTGTCCGGGGTTGTATCCATACCGCTAACAAGCAGCATGGCATTGCGTTCTACCTCGAATCGCGGGCATGCGAACATCACATGCTCTGCCGACTCTACCTCACCTACACATTCTGGACACTCCGCAGAATCTGCGTTAGCCAAACCTGTGTAGGAATTTTTTAAAGCAATCATGTTCAGACAACACCTGTGTTAGGTGGAAATTGACCTGACCATGTTTTCTATCGACCCAGCTGGACACATCCGGAATCAGTCTGTGGGTCCAACGACCTTTGACTGCGGTGTCCCATGCTCTTTGCCATTTGAGCAGCGAGGCTGCTCTCTTGACACGTCGCACTTGCACCGAGTCCCTTTCGTTGTAGCACTCCACATCTTCCTCTATGAGTATGTCTATCGGCATCATCCCAGCTATAACGCACACCGCCTTATATGATATGGTGCGATATGCGCTCGCGACACGTAAGCACATCATCCGGTGTACTCTGATCAGTTTCTTTACATTGTACTCGGCCTTTAGTGCTACGACCCATGCCGGTACGCCATAGCGGATGATAGACAATGCTACGCCCGCTATCAACCTACGCACTTGACTATGCACCGCCGATCTGTTGGAGATCATTCGTGATAAAGATTTTATCACCAATGAAGCCCGCTGATATGCATAATCGACGTGGCTCGTAAAATTGAACCTTATCATCGATCATCACGCCCAGATGTTTAAAAGACCTCACGGAGTTAACTGTGCAGGTCCCTACTCTTAACGCTGCTTGCTGCAACCCATGACGGTTATGCACCACCACGACTTCCGTCTTGTGGTGTGCAAGGGACAACCGCCTCAGGTTGAGCCATTCCTCCACTCTGCCAATCGGGTATGAAGCCTTCAGTTCGACTTCGTCGAGAGTGTCTCCTGTTACCTCTAGCATTACGTCATCCGCGAAGCCTTCTATTTTCACACCGGCCGGGAGACTGAAGCATAATACTCCGTCGTACATAATATTCCACAGAACCGGTCCGAGGATCGATCCCTGTGGAACACCCGCAGACACTACGATCGACTTTTGACCAGCATCCGTATCGTATCAGAACCATATTCTGAAAATAACTTTTCAGTATCCTGCACAGGTAATCCGGAACTCTCAATCGGTGAAGGGAGTCAGCAATAGCTACCCAGCTAGCATTGTTGAACGCATAGACTCCCTCCCATCTCTCCGAAATGTGCTCACCGAGCCTTCATTACATAATCGTACATCTAGCTTCCAGCAGGATATATCCTCTTGTGTTGGTCACTCGACTGCCACATTCCACGGCCCAGGCATTGAAATCACCTCCTATGACTACCGGCCTTCGTCCGATCAGCTTATGGGTTAACTGATCCAATATCTGGCTGAACTGCTCCACGGTCCACCTTGGAGGTGCATAGCAGCTGCATATGAAGACGCCGTTGAATTTGGCAATCACGAAGCCTTCGCATGATTATTATTTATTTATTCAGACTAAGGCCGAAGTGGCCTGTGCGGTATATAAGAGTCTTCTCCATTCGGCTCGGTCCATGGCTACACGTCGCCAACCACGCAGTCTACGGAGGGTCCGCAAGTCATCTTCCACCTGATCGATCCACCTTGCCCGCTGCGCACCTCGCCTTCTTGTGCCCGTCGGATCGTTGTCGAGAACCATTATCACCGGGTTACTGTCCGACATTCTGGCTACGTGCCCGGCCCACCGCAGTCGTCCGATTTTCGCGTGTGAACGATGGATGGTTATCCCAACAGCCAGTGGCGTAGCCAGGGGGGTGGTTTTGGGCATAAAACCCCCCCCAAAGACAAAATTTTTAGAAGAAATTTTTTTTTCGAAAAAAAAATATGTTCAGAAAACCCCCCCCAGACCAATTTTCTGGCTACGCCACTGCCAACAGCTGATGCAATTCGTGGTTCATTCGCCTCCTCCACGTACCGTCCGCCATCTGCACCCCACCATAGATGGTACGCAGCACTTTCCTTTCGAAAACTCCAAGTGCGCGTTGGTCCTCCACGAGCATCGTCCAGGTCTCGTGTCCGTAGAGGACTACCGGTCTAATTAGCGTTTTGTAGATTGTCAGTTTGGTACGGCGGCGAACTCTATTCGATCGGAGCGTCTTGCGGAGTCCAAAGTACGTACGATTTCCAGCCACTATGCGTCTCCGAATTTCTCTGCTGGTGTCATTTTCGGCAGTCACCAGTGAGCCCAAGTACACAAATTCTTCTACCACCTCGATTTAGTCACCACCGATGCAAACTCGCGGTGGGTGGCTCACATTGTCTTCTCTTGAACCTCTGCCTATCATGTACTTCGTCTTCGACGTGTTGATGACTAGTCCGATCCGCTTAGCTTCCCTCTTCAGTCTGATGTAGGCTTCCTCCATCTTCTCAAAGTTACGTGCCATAATATCTATGTCGTCGGCGAAACCAAATAGCTGGACGGACTTATTGAAAATTGTACCACTCGTGTTAATCCCTGCTCTTCGTATTACCCCTTCCAAAGCGATGTTGAATAGCAAACACGAAAGACCATCACCTTGCCGTAGCCCTCTGCGGGTTTCGAAGGGACTCGAGAATGCCCTGAAACTCGAACTACGCACATCACCCGATCCATCGTCGCTTTGATCAATCGTGTCAGTTTATCCGGAAAACCGTGTTCGTGCATTAGCTGCCATAGCTGGTCCCGATCGATTGTATCATATGCGGCTTTGAAGTCGATGAATAGATGATGTGTGGGCACGTTGTATTCGCGGCATTTCTGCAGTACTTGGCGAATGGCGAACACCTGGTCCGTGGTGGAGCGTTCGCCCATAAAACCCGCCTGGTACTGCCCCACGAACTCCCTTGCAGTTGGTGCTAGTCGACGGCATAAAATTTGGGAGAGTACCTTGTAGGCGGCGTTCAGCAATGTGATTGCGCGGTAGTTGCTACAATCCAGCTTATCGCCCTTTTTGTAGATGGGACACACGACACCTTCCATCCATTCCTGCGGCAGAACCTCATCCTCCCAAACCTTGGTAATCACCCAGTGCGCTCTAGTCAGTGCCTCACCACCGTGTTTAAACAGCTCTCCTGGTAGTTGGTCTACTCCAGGGGCTTTGTTGTTTTTCAGCCTGCCGATCTCCTCCTGGATTTCCTGGAGATTCGGAGCCGGCAGTCGCATGTCCTGCGCGCGTGCTCCTAGGTTCATTACCATACCGCCACCGTTGTCTGCCATATCGCCATTCAGGTTCTCTTCGTAGTGCTGCCGCCACCTTTGGATCACCTCACGCTCGTTTGTAAGAAAGTTCCTGTTTATGTCCTTACACATGTCTGGCTGTGGCACGTGGCCCTTACGTGAACGGTTCAACTTCTCATAGATCTTTCGTGCGTTTTTAGCGCTGTACATTTCCTCCATCTCTTCACGGTCTCGATCTTCCTGCTGGCGCTTTTTCCTCCGCGCCCATTTGTATCGTGCCTAGTCCGCCCTCGTGCGGTGCTGCAGCAATCACGCCCATGCTGCATTCTTCTCCTCAACTAACTACTCACATTCGCCGTCATACCAGTCGTTTCTCTGATCCGGAGCCACAAGGTAGTAGTCGGATTCAATATTCGCACTGCGGTAAGTGCGTACGTTCGTGATGTCGGAGAAGAATTTACCGTCGATTAGAACGTGGTCGATTTGGTTTTCCGTTACTTGATTAGGTGATTTCCATGTGGCCTAGTGGATATTCTTGGGGGGGTAGAAAGTGCTTCGGACTACCATTCCGCGGGAGGTTGCAAAGTTTATGCATCGTTGGCCGTTGTTCGATACAGTATGAAGACTATCCGGTCCTATGACCGGTCTATACATTTCCTCTCTGCCTACCTGAGCATTCATGTCGCCGTTGATGATTTTGACGTCCCGCAGTTGGCATCCATCGTATGTCTGCCCAAGCTGTACATAGAACGCTTATTTCTCTTAGTCAGGTCTCCCTTCGTTTGGGCAGTCACGTTGATGATGCTATAGTTGAAGAAACGGCCTTTTATCTTCAGCTTGCACATTCCTGCGTTGATTGGCTGCCACACAATCACGCGTTGGCGTATCTTTCCCAGCACTATGAAGCCGGTTCCCAGCTCGTTGGTGGTGCCACAGCTTTGGTAGAAGGTAGCCTCTCGATGCCCGCTTTTCCACACTGTCTGTCCTGTCCAGCAGATTTCCTGCGGCGCTACGACGTTGAAGTTGCGGGGATGTAATTCATCGTAGATTATCCTGTCGCAACCTGCGAAGCCTAGCGACTTGCAGTTCCATGTTTCAATCGTGATCCTTTATTCGTCGCCTAGGTCGCCGCCAGACTATCGCCCTTTTTGGGACACATGACAACTTACATCCACTCCAGAGGCAGAACCTCATCCTCCCAAACATTGGTACAGTGATCGTTCGCTAATTGGTGCACGACCTCACCCCAACTAGCGAATGCCGTTCGCTAATTGTGGAGGATTAGCGAACGCCGAATTCGGGAGGGTTTATTCCTCGGTAATAGGTGCACTCCAGTCTGGGCTATTTCTTAAAAAGTGGGCAAATGAGGCCGTCCAACCTGCCAGCAGTCAGCTCCTATACCTCCCCCAATTTTGCCATAATATGGCGCGAAACTTCACAAAGCTGCTTACTGTCATGTTTGAGAAGTTCAGCTGGGAGCTGGTCCTTCCTGCAGCCTTATTGTTTTCAGCTCTTTGACAGCTTTTTAACCTCATCTAGTGTAGGTGACTCCACAGCTTGTCCATCGTCGCTAATATTTATTCTGTTCACCGATGCACCGTCACTTCCTCCATTCAACAAAGTCTCGAAGTGTTGCTTCCACCTGGCAGCCACTTCAGTTTTATCTGTCAGCAAATTCCCTTGTTGGTCGTTGCACATGACGGGAGATGGCGCTGTCTTTCTCCGCACGCCATTGACAGACTCATAAAACCTCCGCATATCGTTCTGCTCCATTTTTCCTGCGCCTCACTAATAACTTGTTCTTAGTACTTTTTTCTTCCTGCGGTGGGTTCGTTTTTCGGCTGCTCTTGCTTCCTTGTACCGATCTCTATTCGATCGGGTACCTGACACCAACATCCGGCTTCTGGCAACGTTCTTCTCGTCTGTCACTCTCTGACACTCCACATCGAACCAACCCGTCCTGGGTCGCCTCTGTGCAGTGCCTACCACTTCTCGTGCTGTTGTGCTCACCGCTCCATGGATCGACTCCCATAGATCGTTAATGTTGTCGCTAACGTTGATTGCACTTATCCGTTCGTCGAGCTTCTGGCGGTACTCAGCCGATACTCCTTCCGCCGACAATCGCTGGATATTGTAACGTATCGTTCGCTGTGATCTTTCGTTCGATACAGTTGCCAACCGTCATCGAATTTTACTGACAACGAGGTAGTGATCAGAGTCAATGTTCGGACCTCTGAATGTCCGCACATTGATAACATCCGAGAAATGGCGCCCATCCACCAGAACAGCGGTTCTCAACCTTTTTCTTGAGAGGTACCCCTTTGAACTTTTGCATTATTTGAGGTACCCCCTATGTTTTTTTTGCTGTAAATGAAAATAATCGTAACTCTTAAGATATATGAAAAATGGACCTGAAAACTAACGGAATTATGGCTCTCCATAAACTTTTCTGAAATTTTAATTTTGTTTGAAACTTCCCATTTCAATTGAAGTTCATACATCGAGCATCTTACAGAGCTTTTTTTAACTATTGCAGGCTTCCGAGCCTTTTGAAACTAGGATTCCGCGCCTCTTCCGAGAGAACCTTCCGAGCCTCTTGAAGAAAGGCTTCCGAGTCGCTTAAAAGGTGGTTTATGAGCCACTTAAAAAGAGGCTTTCCAGCATCTTGAAAGGACGCCTTTGAGCTGCTTGAAAGTATGCTTCCAAGCCTCGAAGAGAGGGTTCCAAGCCTCTTGAAAGAAGTCTTCTAAACCCCTTCGAGGGTAGTAGACTTCCAAGCCTCTTGAAAGGAGGCTTCCAAGTTTCTTGACAAAAGGCTTCCAAGCCTCTTGACAGGAGGCTTCCAAGCCTCTTGACAGGAGGCTTCCAAGCCTCTTGACAGGAGGCTTCCAAGCCTCTTGACAGGAGGCTTTCAAGCCTCTTGACAGGAGGCTTTCAAGCCTCTTGACAGGAGGCTTTCAAGCCTCTTGAAAGGAGGCTTCCAAGCCTCTTGACAGGAGGCTTCCAAGCCTCTTGACAGGAGGCTTCCGAGCCTCTTGACAGGAGGCTTCCGAGCCTCTTGACAGGAGGCTTCCGAGCCTCTTGACAGGAGGCTTCCGAGCCTCTTGACAGGAGGCTCCTGAGCCTCTTGACAGGAGGCTTCTGAGCCTCTTGACAGGAGGCCTGAGCCTCTTGACAGGAGGCTTCTGAGCCTCTTGACAGGAGGCTTGAGCCTCTTGACAGTAGGCTTCTGAGCCTCTTGACAGGAGGCCTGAGCCTCTTGACAGGAGGCTTCTGAGCCTCTTGACAGGAGGCCTGAGCCTCTTGACAGGAGGCTTCCAGGCCTCTTGACAGGAGGCTTCTGAGCCTCTTGACAGGAGGCTTCCAGGCCTCTTGACAGGAGGCTTCTGAGCCTCTTGACAGGAGGCTTCCTGAGCCTCTTGACAGGAGGCTTCTGAGCCTCTTGACAGGAGGCTCTGAGCCTCTTGAAAGGAGACTTCCAGGCCTCTTGAAAGTAGGCTTCCTGAGCCTCTTGAAAGTAGGCTTCCAGGCCTCTTGAAAGAAGGCTTCCGGAGCCTCTTGAAAGGAGGCTTGAGCCTTGAAAGGAGGCCTGAGCCTCTTGAAAGGAGGCTTCTGAGCCTCTTGAAAGGAGGCTCTGAGCCTCTTGAAAGGAGGCTTCCGAGCCTCTTGAAAGGAGGCTTCTGAGCCTCTTGAAAGGAGGCTTCCTGACCCTCTTGAAAGGAGGCTTCCGACCCTCTTGAAAGGAGGCTTCCTGACCCTCTTGAAAGGAGGCTTCTGACCTCTTGAAAGGAGGCTTCCGACCCTCTTGAAAGGAGGCTCTGAGCCTCTTGAAAGGAGGCTTCCAGGCCTCTTGAAAGGAGGCCTGAGCCTCTTGAAAGGAGGCTCTGAGCCTCTTGAAAGGAGGCTTCCGAGCCTTGAAAGGAGGCTCTGAGCCTCTTGAAAGGAGGCCTGAGCTTGAAAGGAGGCTTCTGAGCTTCTTGAAAGGAGGCTCTGAGCCCTCTTGAAAGGAGGCTTCTGAGCCTCTTGAAAGGAGGCTCTGAGGCCTCTTGAAAGGAGGCTTCTGAGGCCTCTTGAAAGGAGGCTTCCTGAGCCTCTTGAAAGGAGGCTTCCAGGCCTCTTGAAAGGAGGCTTCTGAGCCTCTTGAAAGGAGGCTTCTGAGCCTCTTGAAAGGAGGCTTCTGAGCCTCTTGAAAGGAGGCTTCTGAGCCTCTTGAAAGGAGGCTTCTGAGGCCTCTTGAAAGGAGGCCTGAGCCTCTTGAAAGGAGGCTCTGAGCCTCTTGAAGGAGGCTTCCAGGCCTCTTGAAAGGAGGCTTGAGCCTCTTGAAAGGAGGCCTGAGCCTCTTGAAAGGAGGCTCTGAGCCTCTTGAAAGGAGGCTTCCAGGCCTCTTGAAAGGAGGCTTCTGAGCCTCTTGAAAGGAGGCTTCCAGGCCTCTTGAAAGGAGGCTTCTGAGCCTCTTGAAAGGAGGCTCTGAGCCTCTTGAAAGGAGGCTTCTGAGCCTCTTGAAAGGAGGCTTCCGAGCCTCTTGAAAGGAGGCTTCCGAGCCTCTTGAAAGGAGGCTTCCGAGCCTCTTGAAAGGGACGCTTCTGAGCCTCTTGAAAGGAGGCTTCCGAGCCTCTTGAAAGGAGGCTTCCGAGCCTCTTGAAAGGAGGCTTCCGAGCCTCTTGAAAGGAGGCTTCCGAGCCTCTTGAAAGGAGGCTTCCGAGCCTCTTGAAAGGAGGCTTCCGAGCCTCTTGAAACACCTTACGAGCCATTTTATGGAAGGCTTCCGAGCCATTTTATGGAAGGCTTCCGAGCCATTTGAAAGGAGGCTTCCAAATTCCAAGCATCTTGATGGGAGGTTTTCGAGCTCTTGAAAGAAGGCTTCCAAGATTCTGGAAAGGATTCTTCCGTGCCTATTGAATGACAGCTTTTGAGCCCCCGAAAGGAGGCTTCGGAGTATCTTGAATCAACACTTTTAAGCCTTCCGAGCCTCTTGAACGGCGGCTTCTTATCCACTTTAAGGAGGCATATAGGAGTATCTTGAATGGACGCTTCACAGTCTCTTGAAGGAACAAATCTGAGCCTCCTAAAGGGAGCGTTCAAGCTTTTTGAATGGAGGCATCCAAATCTGTACTCGCTAGATATTAATCAAGAATTATATTCTTAACATATTATTCAACATTCTGTTTTGATCAGGTAGATTGCACAGAAGATTTTTAAAATTTGTTCGTTCGAGGTTTTGCCCTTTTGATCTTTTGTCATGCTCATTCATTGTACTGGTTGTGGAGGGCAGGATTCAATAGGCCATGATTTACTAATCGCGCATATCACGTACGAGACAAAGTTTTTAAATAAAATAAAAAACAAAATTATCAAAACTTTATCAATAAGTTTTGATAAAAAATGTAATTCATCCGCCATTACGCATTTTTGTCCGAGGTACCCCCTGGGCCCAGCGAAGGTACCCCCAGGGGTACATGTACCCCAGGTTGAGAACCGCTGCACCAGAACATGGTCTATCTGGTTGCAAGTTTCACCATTTAGGTATCTCCAGGTGTGCTTTCGGATATTCTTTCGTGCAAAGTAGGTGATACTGATGGCCATCCCTCTGACGTTTAGCTGCCTTTTAATTGGGTTTCGCCCCAACTAGAAAAAAAACAATTAGCGAACGTTCACTGTATTAGCGCGGTACGATCACTGATCTGTACATTTTCTCCCTTCTTACCCGAGTAAAGACCTGATCCGTCTACGAAAAGACACTCGCAGGCAGTACCAGCATACTGAGCTATCTGCGCTTAAGAAACATTGTAAACGCTTGACAAAAATCAACCACACCAGAATGACAGACCTCACAAAAAGTGATTTCTTCAATAAGTTCCGCGCTTTCTCAGATTGTGTTAAGCCGTTCTAGAAATTGACCGAAATTCGTTCGACTGTTTACTGTTCGATTCCAATTTCCAGCGGCTAGTTCGCGTCCAACATGGACGAAGATTGGGAACTTTCAGAAACAGTTGGATACCAACTTGACGGACATGGAAGCGGCCTACAGAACGGCACATGAACGATCGGTTTTCATTAAGGTCATCTCTCAGGAAGCAATGGAGCATTCGTTTAAGAAAAATACGGAGCCAAAACAATTTCATTACCCTACGGGAAAATCGGTAGAGGTACGGATGTCAATCACAGGTAGCAATATGAAATACATACGTGTCTTCGACTTGTCGACAGAGACAAGTAATAAAAGCTTGTCGATGGCACTTGGGCGATTTGGGAATGTGGAATGTTTAACAAGGGAAAAATTTCCCACGAAAACTGGCTTGGAGCATATGTACATTGGTGTGCGTGGTGTATACATTGACCTGAAAAAGAAAATACTGCCATCGCTTAATTTCGGTGGCCGTAAAAGAAGACTATATTACGACGGTCTTCAGGATGTGTGTTTTCTTTGTCGGGCTGCAGGTCATCGGAAGAATTCTTGCCTACAACGACCCTTTGGAAATCGTGGGAAAGACAAGCCTAAAATCCAATCCCATCCGAGTTCGTATGCTGGGATTGTATCTGGAATTGTAGCTTCAAAACTCAGAATACGCTGAGGAAATCATTGTAGATCTGGTGGAAGAAAACTTTGTGAAACCAATGGATAAAGCAGCTACGGAACACTTGGACCTGTTTTCAAGAGAAGATCTTGAGAACGAACGCCAATGGGAAGATAAAGCAAGTAAAGTGGAAGATGAAGCAAAACGGATACCGTCAGTCGGTTACTTGACTGACTCGGAAGATGTGACAGACAGATGGCGACCTTCAGGCGAACCAACGAAGAGCCCAGTTTGCGTCTTCCGGCGGCATTTCTAGTTCCCGCCCTAGGAAGAAAATTCAGCGGTAATTGAATTTTCTGATTTTGAATAGAATATTAGATTATAAGATTGTGCCACGTTTGGCCTAAAGTCATTTGGCCTAATGCCGTTTGGCATAAGGTCGTTTGGCCTAAAGTCATTTGGCCTAATGGTCGTTTGGCCTAATGGTCGTTTGGCATAATAGGTACATAAAAGGCGTAAACGATTGAAATATATTGTTATATGAAATTATTTTTGTAGGTGCAAAATAAAGCCATGTGCATGTGATCAAAAAGCGAAATACAAACTAACGTTAAAATATTGCAAATCACTTTTACAATACAATAAAACCAGGAATCTATAAAAAGGAAGGTATAGAAAACAATGAATTAGATATGTTTTGATAATGTGATAATGTCGACATATGAAAACATTATAACTTGAAAGAACTGATCATGCTTTAAAAAAGGCATCAACATTTTTGGAAAATCCTTGTCATATACCAAAGCAACATGCAGTAAAACTCGAAAGAACAGCACATGCTTTAAAGAAGGTGTCAACCATATAGTAAAGATTGTATGTTTCCTATACAATGTCAAAACTGTAAAACAAACCCCATTCGATTTTGGCATCACGTTCAGAACATTTATGTTGCCAAAATTGAATGGTTTTTGTTTTCTTATGATACTTTAACATTTCTACACTTTTTGTGACGCTAGCCACACTGTGACCCTTTTTTACATTAAGATACCCATTCTTCTTATATTTATGTTGTAAAACTATGTTGATTTTGTTGTTAGAGCAAGGGAACCCCCTCACGAAGAATAACACAATACTAGAGTTCCCTCTCTACACCACGGCAGGCTACTGACTGATACTTCTATCCACAATTTTAATCATCTTTGAGGGAAATTGATGATTTTTCGGCGGAAACATTTTGTTTTATTTTTAAAAATCAAAATGTTCATCCAAAATATTTTTTTCAGGCAAAATATACATTAAAGAAAGTGAGTTTCAAAACAGAACAACTGTACTTCAAACAATATTCGGCTAAAATTGAATTAAAACGCTTATCAGAAGAGTGAACCCAAACTTATGGCCAGTTTACCATATACATAGTGGGTGAACCCAAACTTTTGGCCGCCAGTTGTCTCCCTAATAAAGAAAATAATAATAATAATAAACTTGTAGCCGATGAAGTTATGCACTTGAGTAAATATTTTGATTTTGAAAATAAAACAAAAAATTTCCGCCGAAAATTATCAATGCCCCTCAAAGATGATTAAAATTGGGTTCCATTTCACTTTTCATTTCGAAATTTTGTGGGCTCAACTTAGAGAAAAATCAACATATTTTTACAACATAATAATAAAACAAATGAGTATCCTAATGTAATATTTTAGTACATAAAAAATGGAAATTGTTAGTTTAAAATACCTACAGTGTAAGATCTACTCAAATTCTTTGGATCGATCTAACAATACCCGAAATCGGATGTAAGACGGCGAAAATACGACCAAAAACTTTTGCATATATTTTTCGTATGTGACTGACGATGACTATCAGATAATGTTTTTATACACCAATAATAGTAATGTGGATTTCCAGATGTAGCATTGAATAAAATATTAACATTTTCACATATTTTACTAGAAAGAATAATTTACGTTTTTCAAATTATGCCAAACGACCATTAGGCCAAACAACCATTAGGCCAAACAACCATTAGGCCAAACGACTTTAGGCCAAATGACCATTAGGCCAAACGGCCTTATGCCAAACGTCATTAGGCCAAACGACTTTAGGCCAAATGACCTACAACCGATTATAATAATATTTCAAAAGATTTGCGGTTCCGTGGAGTTTTTAATTAAACATTTGGGCCTTTTAAATAAATGTCTGAAAAAAAAAGTTATAATCAGCGATGGAAATCGGACGAACATGATCCGATTCGACGTTTATCCTAAACTGTACAGATCGCGATCTGTACAATTTACGAACAGCATTGAGTTCCCATCTTTCCCGATTGCGTGTTATTACCTTGGACACTCGCACATTACAAAATATTGCAAGATTGAGTCTTGCTCTGAGAAATGAGTTACTCTAGCCGTTCTACCTACGAACGAATCGTGACAAATATTTGCCCCTAGAGCGTGAGTGTCTTTCTGTTTGCTTTGCATGACTACACGCGGGACGTTGAGCGCGCTTGCTTAATTATGTGCATTGTAGAATGTAGATTTTTTGCGGGCAGCAGGGACTATGTCCAAGGGCTTGACGATCCCTCCCAGGCCATCTGCGAGTTGTGGCGCCTGCCTAGGATGTGGTGGGGTTTGACAGTGGGCCCTGTTAAACCTCTATAAAAAGCTGCATGTATCCGCAAGTAGGCTCCGCCAAAGCGACCGTGTGCCGCTCAAAGCGCACAAGCCCAAGTCCTGGTGTTAGGTGGGACGCTAAACAGCCCTGACACGACGGCCCTCCGACGAGACAGGAGGTTTGCGCAGGCCCAATAAGCCGCCTTTAAAAACAACTATTACGAACGACATAGAAGATAATACGACTCGATACAATCGGCAACGACCTAGGCGACGAATAAAGGATCACGATTGGATGCTTGGAACATGGAACTGCAAGTCGCTAGGCTTCGCAGGTTGCGATAGGATAATCTACGATGAATTACATCCCCGCAACTTCGATGTCGTAGCGCTGCAGGAAATCTGCTGGACAGGACAGAAAGTGTGGAAAAGCGGGCATCGAGCGGCTACCTTCTACCAAAGCTGTGGCACCACCAACGAGCTGGGAACCGGCTTCATAGTGCTGGAAAAGATGCGCCAACGCGTGATTGGGTGGCAGCCAATCAACGCAAGGATGTGCAAGCTGAGGATAAAAGGCCGATTCTTCAACTATAGCATCATCAACGTGCACAGCCCACACGAAGGGAGACCCGACGACGAGAAAGAAGCGTTCTATGCGCAGCTGGAGCAGACATACGATGGATGCCCACTGCGGGACGTCAAAATCGTCATCGGTGACATGAACGCTCAGGTAGGAAGGGAGGAAATGTATAGACCGGTCATCGGACCTGATAGTCTGCATACCGTATCGAACGACAACGGCCAACGATGCATAAACTTTGCAGCCTCCCGCGGAATGGTAGTCCGAAGCACTTTCTTCCCCCGTAAGAATATCCACAAGGCCACATGGAAATCACCTAATCAAGTAACGGAAAACCAAATCGACCACGTTCTAATCGACGGTAAATTCTTCTCCGACATCACGAACGTACGCACTTACCGCAGTGCGAATATTGAATCCGACCACTACCTCGTCGCAGTATGTCTGCGCTCAAAACTCTCGACGGTGATCAACACGCGTCGGAGTCGTCCGCCGCGGCTTAACATTGGGCGGCTACAAGACGGTAGACTAGTCCAAGACTACGCGCAGCAGCTGGAAGTGGCACTCCCAACGGAAGAGCAGCTAGGCGCAGCATCTCTTGAAGATGGCTGGAGAGATATTCGATCCACCATTGGAAGCACCGCAACCGCTGCACTAGGCACGGTGGCTCCGGATCAGAGAAACGACTGGTATGACGGCGAATGTGAGCAGTTATTTGAGGAGAAGAATGCAGCATGGGCGAGATTGCTGCAACACCGCACGAGGGCGAACGAGGCACGATACAAACGGGCGCGGAACAGACAAAACTCGATTTTCCGGAGGAAAAAGCGCCAGCAGGAAGATCGAGACCGTGAAGAGACGGAGGAACTGTACCGCGCTAATAACGCACGAAAGTTCTATGAGAAGTTGAACCGTTCACGTAAGGGCCACGTGCCACAGCCCGATATGTGTAAGGACATAAACGGGAACCTTCTTACGAACGAGCGTGAGGTGATCCAAAGGTGGCAGCAGCACTACGAAGAGCACCTGAATGGCGATATGGCAGACAACGGTGGCAATGAACCTAGAAGCACGACGCAAGACATGCGACTTCCGGCTCCGAATCTCCAGGAAATCCAGGACGAGATCGGCCGGCTGAAAACAACAAAGCCCCTGGAGTAGACCAACTACCAGGAGAGCTGTTTAAACACGGTGGTGAAGCACTGGCTAGAGCGCTGCATTGGGTGATTACCAAGGTTTGGGAGGATGAGGTTCTGCCGCAGGAGTGGATGGAAGGTGTCGTGTGTCCCATCTACAGAAAGGGCGATAAGCTGGATTGTAGCAACTACCGCGCAATCACATTGCTGAACGCCGCCTACAAGGTACTCTCCCAAATTTTATGCCGTCGACTAACACCAATTGCAAGAGAGTTTGTGGGGCAGTACCAGGCGGGATTTATGGGTGAACGCTCTACCACAGACCAGGTGTTCGCCATACGTCAGGTATTGCAGAAATGCCGCGAATACAACGTGCCCACACATCATCTATTTATCGACTTCAAAGCCGCATATGATACAATCGATCGGGACCAGCTATGGCAGCTAATGCACGAAAACGGATTTCCGGATAAACTGATACGGTTGATCAAGGCGACGATGGATCGGGTGATGTGCGTAGTTCGAGTTTCAGGGGCATTCTCGAGTCCCTTCGAAACCCGTAGAGGGTTACGGCAAGGTGATGGTCTTTCGTGTCTGCTATTCAACATCGCTTTGGAGGAGTAATACGAAGGGCAGGGATTGACACGAGTGGTACGATTTTCACGAAGTCCGTCCAGTTATTTGGTTTCGCCGACGACATTGATATCATGGCACGTAACTTTGAGAGGATGGAGGAAGCCTACATCAGACTGAAAAGCGAAGCTAAACGGATTGGACTAGTCATCAACACGTCGAAGACGAAGTACATGATAGGAAGAGGCTCAAGAGAGGTCAATGTGAGCCACCCACCACGAGTTTCTATCGGTGGTGACGAAATCGAGGTGGTTGAAGAATTCGTGTACTTGGGCTCACTGGTGACCGCCGATAACGATACCAGCAGAGAAATTCGGAGACGCATAGTGGCTGGAAATCGTACGTACTTTGGACTCCGCAAGACGCTTCGATCGAATAGAGTTCGCCGCCGTACCAAACTGACTATCTACAAAACGCTTATAAGACCGGTAGTTCTCTACGGACACGAGACCTGGACGATGCTCGTGGAGGACCAACGCGCACTGGGAGTTTTCGAAAGGAAAGTGTTGCGTACCATCTATGGTGGGTTGCAGATGGCGGACGGTACGTGGAGGAGGCGAATGAACCACGAGTTGCATCAGCTGTTGGGAGAACCATCCATCGTTCACACCGCGAAAATCGGAAGACTGCGGTGGGCCGGGCATGTAGCCAGAATGTCGGACAGTAATCCGGTGAAAATGGTTCTCGACAACGATCCGACGGGAACAAGAAGGCGAGGTGCACAGCGGGCAAGGTGGATCGATCAGGTGGAGGACGACTTGCGGACCCTCCGCAGACTGCGTGGTTGGCGAAGTGCAGCCATGAACCGAGCTGAATGGAGAAGTCTTTTATGTGCAGCACAGGCCACTCCGGCCTTAGTTTGATGATAAATAAAATAAAGAATGTAGATTGAAGCTCCTCAATTAATTATTTAACATTATGTGTACTTTGTTCCCATTTTATTTATTATTGCAGCGAAATTTCCTGTAGTTCCGAAAACTTCGATAGTTAGATATTTTTTAAAATCTTCAAACTATTGACGTGAGAAGAAGCAATGTCTTTAAAATTTGAAAGCAAAATTCTTCCTGAGTAGCTTTCAATTTAAGTGTGAACTAGGTGCGATGCTAATTGGGATTTGGGATTCTTTTTAGCTTAGCTTTACTCGAATTATCCGAGAATTGTTTTCCGATAGGTATGTTCTAGCAGATTTTTTCCCGTGTTTTTCAAATATTTTTACAAATATTCGAAGGAAAAATAATGGTTTTAACAGGTTGGGACCTATCATTGTTAAAAATGTATTATTAAGATCAAGAGGGTAAGTTTTATAGCGTAATGAGCTCGAACGGAATGGGCACTTCGTGTTCTTAATTTACACATTTACTCATTAAAAACTCCGAAAAACATGATAAAATAATGAATTAAATCAACTACTCCTGACTCGAAATCCGTCCACCGCGGACGGATTTCGAATCAAAGGATCAAAATCCGTACAGCTATTTCTTCACTAAATATTTAGTCTGATTGACTAAACTACCACTGTAAATAGTTCGATACGCACCTTGAGAAGCGATCCCTTCCATTTGTATTCCGCTTATCTTATGTAATGATTTGCAATTAGCAATTAAAACACAGTTACTTTTGGTGCAATTATGCTCTACCCAAAAACAAAATGGCGGCACAAACTCCGTGTTTGATGGGTGGAGATTTGTTTTTGATTTTTGTTGATTTAAATTCAAAGCCTTTTTTTCCAATTCTATGCCCTAGAAGCTTACTGTCAAGTGTCTGAACAGGATAAGATTAATTATTCCTTCATTAATTACCTTAATCCTCCTTTAATTTATTGATATCTCATGAGGTGAACGGATTTCGGTGCTGTACGGATTTCGGTCCCGCACGGTATACGCTTAACCAGCATTTCAATGTTCGGTATTTTGTAGGCCGAGCTCCAACTGGAAAATTTCTTTTTTACTGAAATTACAGTTTGTTAGTATAGTAGACCAACAACGTTTGTCAGTAATAAATTCCCGAGTCTCGGTAACAAATTCTGTTGATTATTTTGACTTTTATTTATTTTTGCTGAATGAATAATTAAATCCATAAAATGCTGAACGGCACAAAAAGTCGGTAGAAATTTATACAGCGTCACCGGTAAAAAATTAAAATTGGCCGACCAGCCTTTTGAAAATACTAAACGCGGTTGTAGAGCTTCTCGCTCTTGTTTTGTTGCTTATGTCTTACCCGTTGAGCTAAACATTATTTTGTAAATTGTGGACCTGCGTTTCCAAAAGTGAACGTTTTTGTGTTTTGCAAAACTCAGCCACAGATCGCATAGCTGTGTAAAACAAGTTGAAATGCATCGATGCCCTCTGCCTTCGCAAATTTTCAAAATAAATTATCATGGAGTACCGTGCTGTGCCCTTATTCCGTTCACCTAAGACAATGCGCTATGTCTAAAAGCTCTAAAAAATAGCCGTTTAGTATTTTGAAGCTGCAATTTCACTACATAGTGTCATTTTCTATATATAATTGAAAATAAAATATGTTGGGATGCATTCATAGACTTAGGCTCCACTAGTGAAAACAAAATTGACCAATTATGTGGTCCTAATTCCAATCATCTGAAATGGCATTGTTCCTAATTCCGTTCATTCGTGTTCCTAATTCCAATCACCCGAAAACATTTGATTTCTTGAAGATGCTAATACCAGGCATCATTTTTCTCACAAATCCATCTTTTCATTTATTATAATACTGCAAATAAAAAACTTAAAATGTAATTTCCTTCCAAATTTAAAATACAATGGATGATATTTCCTTAGTATAGTCAAGTTGACTGTTTTTTCGTTTGTTTCACTTACCATTCGAGATATATTCAACATGAACATTGATGCTAGCTGCTCAGTTGCATTAGGTATCACAGAAAAGGACAGATACGTTTCCTAGTCGGAGTTTTACACCTTATCCTCAACGTAGTTTTGACTAGAGCCTGGATACGAGGCCTTTAATTTTGACCTGAACATTCCAAAACAATGTCTCTGTTTGTTTGGAATTGTTCGTACCACTGTTTCGTTCAAATTGAATATTCTTTAAAGTTACGGTTCTTTTAAGTACCGGATAACCCTACTTCTACAAAGTATTTACGGATTTCGGTAAAACATAACCTTATTTGCAGCTCAGAGAGGGCAGTGTTTTTTTTATAGCAATTCGCCAAAATTTTCCGGATAAAGCTTTCAAACAAGAACGCCGCAATTATGGATTGTGCTGTTTAAAACTGTCCGTATTCTCCGGAAACCCTTTCTTAACATTGTCCAGAATCCACTTTATAAATCATCATTAAATCATTAACTGAAAAAAACTGTATTTTCCCGGCACGAGTTGAAAAAGGTCCCATAACCTTTTCGAGTAGAGTCGTTAACGGAATTCCTTTCGGTTTGCCTGCTTGCGGGATAGAATTTCAAATGTTCACCATTCATACGGCTACATGTATTATCAATTCAGTGCAAAACCGAATTTTAGCCGCTATCGAAATTGGATTTTTCTCACAATCCATACGTTAAACCTAACTTCGGAAGTGGTGCGCTGTTTTCATTTGGTGATGTGCTATACAGCGCACCACTTCCGAAATTAGGTTTAACGTATGGATTGTGACAGTGGCGTAGCCAGAAAATTGGTCTGGGGGGGGTTTTCCGAACATTTTTTTTTCTCGGAAAAAAAATTTCTTCTAAAAATGATGTCTCTGGGGGGGGGTTTATGCCCAAAACCACCCCCCTGGCTACGCCACTGGATTGTGAGAAAAATCCAATTTCAATAGCGGCTATAATTCGGTTTTCTACTGAATTTATAATACGATGTATTTTTTCTTGCTCATAGATTTTATTCTCAAACACGGAAATTTGCGGAATCCATCCTCCAAACCCAATGAACGGAATAAGGAACGAGTAGATTTAGATGTACCCTTATTCCGGTCAAGATATTTTTCACTTTTCAACATTTTCTATCGGGGAAATACAGGCAACAATTTGGTAATACGCTATAATGTTACCTGTTTTGATTTGTTATGCTGCTGTGTTTGAAATCCAGGGCAAATTTTCACTTAAAAATGCTTAAATATTATGACAGACGTTCTTAGCAAGTGGGTTAAAGAAAACAGTCAAAATGGCGCTCGTAGTGACGACCAACAAATGTTGTTTAAATTTTCACTATTAATCGCTAAAAATGACGCTGGTTTTCATTTCATTTCATGCATACATAACCATAGAAAAGTACAAGGATATTTTTCTGTTGTTTTTAAACGAAAACTCTTTATTATTTATCATTTTGTCTTGCGTGAACGGAATTAGGCGCTGATTGGAATAAGGGCACAGCACGGTATAGCCAAATTTTCCTGAGTTATCGTACTAAACATTTTTCATATTATGCTACATATCGTAAGTGATGATGATAATAAGTGAGAGATTTTTTTTTCATTCAATCTCTATCAATCAAAAACTGTCAAAGTCTTTATTATTTTATACTTCTATTTTATGCAAATGAACATTGATTGAATATACTGTCCAGTCACTGGTTTCCAAAAAATAAATCCTCATTTACTGACTAACTCAGTTATGTTCATATTTATTTGACCTTTTAGTTCATGCCGAAATCTCGGTAATGACAATTTTGCTGTTGAAATTACTGGGTTCCGTAGTCCAAAAACTCAATAAAATTAATACTGGTGCTGAAAATAATCATCTTTTTGCGCATAGAGGCACATTTATGGAGGAACAAAAATTTTCTAATTTCAGGAAAAAATGTGGTGCAATCTCGATTTTTAGATTTTGAAGAAAAGATGGATACATGATCCATTGAAATGTCGCCTCTGCTTCAATCCTGGCAACGAAATTGGTAAAAACTTGAAGTGTGTTATAAAAGCGATATGAAACCTAGAGAAGTAACTTATTTCTTAAAAAAGGCTATGAAAAGCAAAATTATGCTACTAAAAATGGATGTTAATATTCTTGAACAAATATATTCCTCATAAGACTTGAATCGATTAAACAATTGCTACAAATTTAATTTTTTAAAGGGGAAGGCCTCGTAATAACTTTTGAATGAAAACTGGGAATTGAATTATTTGACATTGCTGTATGCTGGTGTTGCGATTTGTGACATATAGTGTGATTCGTTTAAAGCCCAATGCAAACTATTGTGTACGTCTCGAAAACAAAATTGCACCTAACTCACTAACATTTCAATTGTTTTCAGCAACGAATTTTTGCTATTAAATAAATCCCTTATCAGGACTTAGTTTTGCTTTTTATAACAAAAAAAAATCCCGTGATTTCCCGGAACAAGCAGTATTTCTAACCTAAATTTAGGATTATTCGGGAAGTATTTGGCTTCGCAGTCTTGGAGGGAATTGAAAACTATGTTTTTAATATTTTTCTTTTTTTTTTTAATAAGAAAAGTATCGGGAAATGTACTCTCTATGTTTCACTATTTTAACAACCGTCATTTAGTTAATGCAACTAATAGAAGGATGTTTGAATTTTTTAAATGTCAGTTTATGCTGTTAAAGACTATACGCAGGAGCCACGCGGACGTGCACCCTGAATTCCACCGGCGAGTTTTTATGCCCGCGTATTTTCGACGCGTGCCTACGTGTTTCCTTCTATTTGCACCGTAAAAAACATAAGAACATGCCGTTCCGCATGTAAACGGGCAGCCCCTAGCGAAAACACATGTCCGATTTGAAAGGAAGAATCACGATCATTGCAGCAATGATCGTGATTCGATTCCATTTGATCGTAATTTGTACATGTTCCGATTAACTTGATGTCTACAACTGTACACATTGAGAGTAACGGCTTTTTGCGTGCTCTCGCAATAAACGTCGAATCGCGTGAGTTACAAACTGTGAGTGTAGACGACACCGATTTACGTGTATCTTGCTCTCTTGAGATCATGGTAGCTCACTACCCGAAACGCTCCGCACGAATAAGGGTGGAGAGCGCAAAAGCATCGCTTACTGACGATGATGCTAATAGATCTCACATAAGCTGTGTACATGTTCGTTGGTCGCTAGAAGCGATTTTCTAACATCGCTGGTTATAATCAACGTTGGCTGTCTTGGCCCATATGGCGATCTTGCCCCACTTTCCCCTATTTGTGTCATCCACAAAGTATATACTCATTGGCTGGCTAGATCGTGTGAAAATGCTTCCGCGATTGTTGAAGCCTTTCATGTTTTCCAAATTCTGTATTCAGTATTATCCAGAAAAGCACGTTGTATCAAATTGTTTCGGAGACTAACTGAATCGCATGTAGTGACCCCAGTTAACCCTGGTTTTTCTCAATTTCAGTACAACGATATGGGAAACCACACCCTAGCCCTAGCGACCTGGAACGAAACCGTACGCCAAGACCCCAAGCATGTAAAAGCTTGGAACAACATGATTAACGTTTACGACAATGCCAACATGAACGAGCAGGTACTCGAAGTAACTGCTCGCGGCCTCAAGCATCTACCAAACAACCCGAATCTGCTGGCGGCCCGAGCCATCGCACTGGCCAAATTGGGAAACTTTCTGGATGCAGAACACATCTACAGCGATCTGATCGCAAGGCATCCCGACGAGGAGAAGTACCTGCAGAACATGGGAGTTCTGTACCACCGTTGGCGAAAACTAGACCAGGCCGAACGGATGTATCGGAAAGCGTTGAAGATCAACCCACACTCGGAGATGGCTCGAAATAACCTCTCCAAACTGCTGGCCTCTCGCCAGAAAACAAGCAATTAAATTTTGACACTCAAATATACTCAAAAGTTTTAACATTCCATCAAGGCTTTCTTTTCTTTGGTTCTACCATTCAACGGATCGAACTGTTCCTTTGAATAAATATCTATTTCTACACTCACCCGTTGATGATCTGAATGTTTCCGTAGTCGCCTCCGACCAGTCCGGGAACCTGACTAGACGCCAGCACCGTAACCACATTCAGCAGCGGGTCGTCGTCGTCATCGTCGGTGGTGCCGACCTGCGCTTGTCCGATGTCACCATGAATCACCCCACAGCCCACAGAATGCTCGACGTCATCGTCGTCGTCATCGCCCATGATGGCTCCAATCGACACCGTGGACGTCGGATCCTGGGGATCGGGTTTCGTCGAGATCGTCATGTAATCGCTAATATTTACAAGCTGCCCAAACGGATTGGAACCCCCCACGACGGAGTCCTCCAGCTGGAAGTCATTGCTCCGACTGTCGACTATGCTGTCCGCTATCAGCTGATCGACATGGCTGGGAACAACCGCCGCTTGGTCCAGATCCAGCTCATCGTCATCGACCACCAGGGGCAAACTGGTGATGATGGGAGAATCGGTTGGGGTCATCTGAGTTGGTCTGGTGGGCACAGGTTTGCTGATATTATTGTTGTTCAAGCTGGCCCGCACGTGTATGTTCCGATGCGATTTAAGGTGGTGAGATTTGGCGAAGCGTTTGCCACACTCTGAACAACTGGAAATGAACAATAAATTCATGTTTTTAATAATATTACGTTTGCAGATAGTTTCCAACAATCTGATCATTGCATAAAAGCTCAAACTAATCCACCTAGCGGTGTTACGGTTTTTCTCGCACATTATTATAAAAGAAATTTGATACTTACGCATATTTCTTCACTCCTGTATGAATCAGCATGTGACTATTGAGAACATGAGAATAGGTAAAACTTTTCTCACAAATTTTGCATACATAGGGCCTACAAAGTGCAATGGTTCATATTATAACAACTTTTTTGAAACAAAATTAAAAGTACCCACCTTTCACCCGTATGCGTCCGTTCGTGTTTAATTTTGCTACCAAAATCGGAAAACTTCCTATCGCAGAACCCACAATTGTACGGTTTGGCACCAGTGTGCGTCCGCATATGCCTCCTCAGCTCGAACGGCACCACAAAAGCCTTCTCGCAGTGTGTGCACTTGTAGGGCTTATCGCCCCGATGTCGCCGCAGGTGCGTTTCCAGAGCGTGCTTGTACTTGTACGAACTGTTGCAGAACTTGCAAATGTGCTGCTGCTGGACAGGCTTGAGATTCCGTTTCACCCGGATGACTGTTTCCAGCCCGTCCGGACCGGATCTCGTGAACACATTATCTATTGTCGGTTTCTCCTCGTTGGGTATATTTGCCTTTCTGATGGTTTTAATCGTTTTCATTAAACCTATACTAATCGGTGATGGTAACGTGGTGACTTGAATCGTTTTCTTCAACTGATGATCGGATGCTTTTTGTTGCGGAAACTTCTGAAAATATTCTGAGCTACTCTCGTCGTCTTCCTGAAAAAAAAAACATAAAACTATGTATAATTCTGCGTTCTATGGGAAGATCCATCCCCTCATAATTCTAACACTTACAATAATTTCCCAATCGTCTACATCGTTTTCTCGCTTGATACTGGCCAGTTGATTCAAAATATCCTCCTCCTTGTCCATGTACACCAGGTCCGCATCGAAGAAGATATCACATCTGCTATCGTCTGCTTGTTTGCCTCTATTATCGACAGATTGACTATCACCTTCCTGCTTAACCAGTCCTTTCATTAGCTTTGGCCGCTCTTCCATTCCCTCGTCTTCTTCAGTTCCATCGTCTTCCTCCTTTACATTCCCCGCTTGGGACGTTCGCGAAGGCGGCAAAGCATCGTCATAGGTAATCAACGAATCGTTATCATCATCGAACGATTCTGTTTCTGGTGCCATCTCGACAAGACTCCTGTCACCACCATCTGGTACCTCATCCTTTTCAATCACCGGACCACAAATTATAATTTCCCCGTTGTTCTCCAGCAGCACTGTCTTCTGTTTGGAAACCAGCTTCACGTTCAGTCCCGACGGAGGTTTGTAACTGTACAACACATCCGAGCTGATCGGAATCTGAATTTCCGACGAAGATGCCATTGAACGCGTATCAAAATCGCCATCCTCACCAAGAATCTGCGGACATTCGCCCCCAGATATCTCTTCTCGGTAGGATTGCAGAATTGCGTCGGAGCTTTCACAGTTTCCCCGGAACCGATAGGCCACGCTCAGCTCTTCGATACACTTCAAACAGATCCGATCCGGGAGGGAATCATTCCGTCGGATTTCCACCGAAGAACACTGCATCACTTTGGCACCGTAACTTAGCTGAGACTCCGGACAGATATCGAACAGCGAGCGGATTTCCCCTTCCTGCAGGCACACCCGACAGGTCCGGCTCCACTCCGGCTTCAGCGACGACATGCTATCCGGTTAAAACGAAAAGCAGCAATTATTCCACTATAAAATTCACCGATTGCTCAATTATAAAAATCCAATAACAAATTATTTCGCTGCTTTTGTTTACAAGCTATTTTATATGCCCAAACATTTGGAAATGGCCCAATGATCAGAACTTATGCATTTTTGTAAGCCGAAATAAAACAAGAACAAAAAACGATTTTTTTTATGAATCACGAATTACCTAATTGCAATTATAGAAACATTGTAATGAACGTTTAGTAAACTTTAATAACCATGAAATTATCACATTGTTAACTTTTTATAATTTAAACTGTTGGCTTTTTTGAAATGATAGCCGAAGAATGAAACTATATTCGTCAAATGACATTAAAAATTGCGTGAGTGCCAAGATGAGTGCTTTTGCATGATGCATGCCAGCGATGCCAGCAACCAGAGTGTCAAGAAGTGGGTTGCGATTCCCGGGATTTCCATAAAAATGAATTACACCGATGAAGCTTTACGTGTCCCTCTTTCGCCACGTTGATTATTCCCAACTGGGCTTCTCAGTTTCCGTTCTGTCAAAAATACTGCGCGTCATCATTGACGAGATGATCGCTAGATTCTGAATCAAGCTTAAATACAAGTTTTCCCTTGCGATTTCCATTATTATTCTGTGCATCATCACGGTTAGCCACGAAACTCACGGCCTTCCGTTAATTATCGGCAGCATTAGCGTCACCAAGTCTTCAATCGACAGTCTTTTTAGAAGTGCCCATGCTTGCCACACTTATGGCATTTTCCCTGAGACTTGAATGGTTTCCTAGATTTTTTTATGGCAAATGCAGGCGTTTTTGATCCACTACCGTACTCACTGAGTTAATGTCGATCACTACATGCGATTCAGTTAGTCTCCGAAACAGTTTGATACAACGTGATACACATGATCTAGCCAATGATTATACTTTGTGCAGTGGCGTTTCCCTAACATCAATCTACCTGTGCACTGAGTTTAAATTTAAGGAATTGGTGTGTGGAAATGCCTAGAATAACTAGATTTTGATTAGTGTAAACGATTCTGATAATTTCCAGAGTCTATTATATATAGAGTTACGCAAAGAGTGAAGCCAAATCTACCTATTGAACTGTCAAACCGTCTACCTATCGAGCAAAGTAAACAAATGATTGTTGGTAAGGCGGAAGTATTGTTATCGCCTGATGATTATTATGGTGAATTTAAACTCATGAATTGAAATGTATTAGAATTGTTCTAGAAACAGCTTCAAAAAACTTCAATACACCCCCCAATAAAGTTGCAACAAGAAACTCATGTGTTTGCACTCTGTAGGTGACTTTGGTTATCGAATTAAAAAGCTTCAGAAGTGATCACTCCCGTGAAGTCACTTGAAGGGTTGAACAAAAATGAAATTTTTCAACATAATAACAAGAGCATCATTCAGAATAAGAGTAAGAAGATCCTCTTTGCGCAACTCTATATAATAGACTCTGATAATTTCCTTTTCCATTTGGCCTTTCAAAATATCAAAATTTTCACTTTTTGGGTCAGTGCACAGGTAAAAAGTGAGGTTACGCGACGCCACTGACTTTGTGGATGACTCAGATAATGTTGGTAAATGTTTTGCAATGTTGGCGAATCAGTGAAACTGCTTGAAACGTACAGCAACAGTCTGTTGCTCCAGTCTGCTGCTACAACGGAGGAGACACAAAAACGGGGGAGACAGTTTCCAGGAGATGAGCTCGCGGAGGGTTACTACCCCGAACAAGGGTACCCGCATAATTACGAACCATTAATGAACTGCATATCATAGTATTTTGAACCATCTTGTGTTATGTCATAACCGTTTCACATAAATTTCCATAACTGTAAGCCGACAGTATCATGAATAGTTTTGACCATGTGGAAAATGGTTATTGGTCATTTAACCTTATGGCGAAAGGGTTGTTAAGTTAGGTCACCATAAAAAAATGGCCGTTTTCTCGAACAAAATTTTCTGGGGATTCTACATCATATGGTCGATATACATTCGATATCTGCAATACAGAACATTATAATTTAAGGTTGAGTTGTAATTGGAAGGTATACTAAATAAGTATGGAAATCACTCCAATCTGTAATGTTGAGATATGATTGCATTTTACTGAATTCAAATACGATTTTTATTCGGAAGAAAACAACAATAATAAAAATTGATTTTTTTTTCTGGTTTATTGAAAAAACATAAAACGTGCATCCATAATTCCACTTAATTGAGTTTTAACACGGAATACCAAACCAATGTTCATGCATGCCGTAATTTAGCTTCTTCTATAATTCGTCCACCTGAGCCGTTTATCGCCCCAAAAGTGCTGCTGCATCGTCTCCTTGTGAATAGCCTAAGAGAACGGAATGTTAAATTTACAATTTTAGTCACAATTATCAATAGCTTACCACTTTTTTAAACATTTTAGTGTGCATTTCAGTAGAGTTTATTGACCGGCCGGAAAACTCTCGAACCTAAAATGAACAGTTTTCATAACGCGCTAGGAAAAATAATCATTCGGAACTTCGGGAAAAACACTCACCAGCTCACCACAGTATTCGCCAAAAGCGCCCAAAGCTGAGGAGCACCATAAACTTTTTCGTACCACCGCAACTTGCGAAGCAGACAATTTTATTATTATAATCTATTTTAAATTGTAGCTGAAAGACCTTCCAGAAAAAAACTCAACCAATGAAGTAAATAAACATGGCCTCTTCGAAGCGAAATTAAACTGATCCGGAATAACAAACACATATTTGGCATAACAATAACACTTAAAATCCATTTAGAATTAAAAAATAAGACTTAACAACGTGTTTGTGACATTTGCGGTTTATGTTGAACCTTGATTGAAACATATAATATAATGTCACTACATGTGATTGAATCCATTTAAGTGTTTTTAAAGTCTGTACTCATTATGAAGGAAATGTGAAATATAAGTCATTATTAAATGACATCATGACAAAGAGTCACATCAAGAGATGGTGTAGGTTCATAATGACTTATAATTCGTTGATGGAAAATAATTAATGTGCAACTGCTCAATAACTTTATCACGAACGGTGAATATATTTCATAAATCATTTTTGAAGTTGTGACAATATTGTATGCTGTTATTGATTATGCGGGTAGTGGGGCTGGGAAGCTGAACCCCGGCCAGGTACCTCCAAAACTGTGGGAGGAAGGACCTGGAAAGGTCCGTCCACCCAGGAAAGACGGTGGTAAGGGGTTACGGCAGGCTGAGAGCTCTCAGCCGACCCAGACCAGGGAAATAGAGGGGAATGACGCCTCCTGGACCCTGGTCAAGAACAAGAGGAAACCGAAAAGAAGGCCCAGGCGAATGAGGGTAGCAAGAAGTCTAGGGTAGGCGCCATACGCTCCAAAGGCCCTGACAGAAGCAAGCTCTGCCGATGCTGCGGATTGGAGGGACATAAGGAACAATGCTGCACGAACCCTCGTTTGATTTGTTTGATTTGTTCCAGCAAAGCTGCGAACAGCAAGCATCCCACGGGGGGTTCGAAGTGCGTGCTGCAAAAACACAGTGCAGGTAACGCAGCTAAACCTGAACCACTGTGATGTAGCCCAGCAACTGCTGTGTCAGACAGATGCTGAATGGAGGACGGATATCGCCATCACAGCAGATCCTTACCGGGTACCCGCCAGGAACAGTAATTGGGTCACAGATGGGTCTAAAATGGCGGCGATATGCACAACGGGGAAATACTCAGTCCAAGAGTTGGTGTCTTCGACATACGAGGACTTCGTCATTGCCAAAGTCAACAGGGTCTTCTTCTGAAGCTGCTATGCGCCTCCTCGATGGTCGATCGAGCAGTTCGGTCGTATGCTGGATTGTTTGACGGCTAACTTGATGGGGCGTAGGCCGGTGGTGATAGCGGGGGACTTTAACGCTTGGGCCGTGGAATGGGGAAGTCTTTCCACGAATCATAGGGGGCAGATCCTGCTGGAATCACTGGCCATGTTGGATGTGGATTTGGCCAATGTCGGTACCAAAAGTACCTACAGCTGGAACGGGCCCGAGTCGATTGTCGACGAAACGTTCTGGAGCCTTGGCCAAACGAGTAGTTCGAACTGGAGGGTAGATGATGGTTACACTCACAGCGACCACCTGGCGGTTCGCTACAGTATCGACTATACGACCAGCATTCAGCGGACGGAAGAAGGGGCGAGGCCTAGCCCTCGTATGTGAAAGACATCGTACTTCGACGACGAGGTGTTTAAGGAAGCGCTCCACCGCGAGCACAATACTCTCGGTCTGAGCGGCGAGCAGCTGGTTACTGATGAAGTAGCAACGGAAGTAGCATGCCATGATATTAATTAGTAGTTATTAATGGAGTATAATAAAATCATTCTTTGTCATTCTGCTTATGGAACCACCCCACCCATTTTTGGCCCTTCATACAGGAGTTTGATGAAATATAAACAATAACATAATCATGATCAAATCGTTTGTCAGATATGGCCAGTGCTATCGGCAGGTGCCTTGCTACAATAGATGGTAGTATCATCATCATCATCATCATCATAATAAAATCATTCTTTGTCTAACGTTCAATCGAAGCAGACGTCTTTTACTGACTCTCATCAGGTTATGGGCCTGGAAGCAGCAAGTCTGCATTGAAAGAAATTGACAGGCAAAAAGAATATGGAGAAAATTGGAGTACGAAAATTGAATGACACCAATTATTCTGACTGGAAGTTTGAAGTAGAACTTCTACTTGTCCGCGAGAAGCTATGGAAGTTTGTTGAACCTGGTATGCGACCTGTTGAGCGACCTACGACAGCGATGGCTCAAGGCAATGAAGCGGATATCGCCGAATGGGATGACGGAGACAAACGAGCAAGAGCCACGATCGGTTTACTAGTTGAGTCTACACAGTACATCCTCATTAAGAAGACGAAGACCGCAAAGGAAGCTTGGGAATCAATCCGTGGCGCTCATGAGAAGCAGGGACGTACAAGCAAAACTACGATACTCAGAAAAATAATGCGAATGCAGTACGTCGAAGGTGATGATATTGGGACCTATGTTAGCCAGATGGAAGATCATTTCGAGAAACTCGCGATCGCTGGTCAAGAGCTTGGTAAGGATCTGAAGGTGAACATTGTGCTCAGTAGTCTACCGGATTCGTTCGCTACTCTGATCACTGCTTTGGAGGGTCGTCCAGATGCTGATTTAACGATGGAATTCGTGCGTGGTAAGCTAGTAGATGAAGCTACTCGACGAAGAAGCTCAAGTGGAGCAGAATCAGCATTGAAAACGGAGTTTAAGAGAAAACCAATATTATGCCATTTCTGTCAGAAACCTGGACACAAGCGCAAAGATTGTCGTCAATGGATGGAACAGCAAAAAGCGGTGGAAGTAAATGAAAAATTTGTCCAGAAATCGAGAAATCTGCAAAAAGCAAAAGTAGCGGAGAAAGGTAGCAAAGAGTTTGCATTTTTATCTAGACCTGGAGATAGCAAATACAGAAAGCCACAATGGATAATTGATTCTGGTGCATCCTGCCACATGTGTAACGAAGAATCCAAGTTTCTAGATATTGATTCAAGTGTTGTCGTAGAAGTGACTTTAGCTGATGGAAAGCAAATCAAATCGAAAGGTATTGGGGCATGCTTGATGGAATCGATGGATGAAGAAGGAAACACAAACTCACTCAAGTTAAGCGAAACTTTGTTTATGCCGGACCTAGAAGTCAACTTGATGTCAGTTCTGAAGCTCACAAGCAAAGGGGGCAAGGTTATCTTTGAAACCGACGGATGTGTCATCGAGAAGGGGGGTTTGATTGCGGCAACAGCTACCACGAGAGGCGGTTTATATTACGTGAATAACATTCACACTGCGGCGAAGGCCATGAAGGTTTGTCATCAGTCTGACTGCCTGCATAGTTGGCATAGGAAGTTAGGACATCGAGACAACAAGGCCATACTGAAACTGGAAAAGTACGAACTTGCATCTGGTATCAGAATCCGTGATTGTAATTCAAGCAGAAGTACGTGCGAATGTTGTATTGAAGGAAAGATGACGAGATTGCCGTTTCCAGCGAAAGCAAAGCGTAAATCGAAGGCTATTTTGGACTTAATACACAGCGATGTATGTGACCTCAAACTCCTGTAGGATGCCGATATTTCTTAACGCTGAAAGACAATTTCAGTAGATACACGACGGTATATTTTTGAAGCAGAAATCAGAGGTTATTGATTATTTCAAGCAATTCGTCCGCGCTGTGGAGAATCGTTTAGGAAGGAAACCGAAAATTCTGCGATCGGAACAAGGAGGAGAATTCAAGTGCTTTAAAATGGAATCGTTTTGCAAATCTGAAGGCATACGAACGGAAAAATCGATCGTTGGTTGAAATGGCAAGATGTATGATCCTGGATGCTAAGCTATCATATACGTTCTGGGCGGAAGCAGTGAATACGGCCAAGTATTTGCAAAATCTGCTTCCTACAGCTGTTATAAGTCAAACACCATATGAACTCTGGAACAACAGGAAACCCGATTTGGCGCATTTGGAAATATTCGGAACTCCAGCTTTTGTTCTTGTTCACAAAGAGAAAAGGACGAAGTTGCAGCCCAAAGCAGTAAAGATGATTTTTGTTGGATACTCGGACTGTCACAAGGGATACCGTTTTATTGATGCAAAGTCTCATAAATTGGTAGTAAGTCGTGATGTAAGATTTGTTCCGGATGAAACGATATGTATAGATGAAGATGAGGTCATTGTCGAATACCAGTTTCAAGAATCCCCAAATCCTGAGCAAAATGATTATAATTATGTGGATAATACTGAAGAAGAATCTCAGAGCGTTATATCAGATCTAGAAGAAGAGTATTTCGATCTTTCCAGTGGGAACAATACAATAACAATGGAGGATACAACAGATGAAGAAGATACTGCTGTCCAGAGAGATATTCAGGAGAAGCAGGAGGATGTAATAGAAAATCCGGAAAGCAGTTTGAGGCGTTCGTTGAGAAGCAACAAAGGTATTCTGCCATCTCGATACCGTGACGCGGCATTAGCAGCACATTTAAAAGATCCACGTACCATCGCGGAAGCTAAGAAGAGTCCACATTGGAGGGAGTGGAGAGCTGCAATGGAGGATGAAATGAATTCTCTAAGAAGTAACAAGACTTGGAGTATGATGAACTTGCCAGCTGGAAAACGAGTCGTAGGGTGCAAATGGATTTTCAAAACAAAGGAAAATGATCTAGGTGAAGTTGTACGTTATAAGGCGCGCTTAGTGGCACAAGGATATACTCAGAAATACGGCTGTGATTATGATGAAGTGTTTGCACCTGTTGCAAAGCAAGTTACTCTCAGGCTCAAGGGGTAAACCACTCGGCACACTTACAAAATGACAAATTGTGCCCACTGTGCCTTATGCTGTGCCCCAACTGTGCCGAAATGTGCCGAAGCGAAAAAAAATGTTGTTTTGGCTGCACTGGCTGTGACGAATTGATGGCATCACGGGAAATACTTTGTTTATGTTTTATTTGAAAAAAAAAAGTGAAACCGGAAGATTTTAAACTTAAGATTATTAGATTATTATAAATTTAATTTCGTTTCTTTTCGTTTAATTTAGATGTAATATAAGGAAAAGAAAAGGGAAAGACATTTGCGTTAAGCAATTCGCAAGGTAAGGATACGATTCATTAATTGGTCTCTGAAAAATAGAATATCCATAGTGAATTTTCCACATCAGATCCAGCAGAAACATTTTTTGATGGTAATCAATTCGAATCTAACAAATCAGAAGTTTCATCATTTACATCCGAGTTTATACGTATACCGTGAACGTCAAACATGCATCCAATTGGATCACGAAGTTTGCCGACAAATTCAAACTATGATACATCCCGTCTAGACCCTCCAGATGGTCCGACGGTCGATCGTACGAATTTCGGCCATAAATCAGCAGTTATATCACCGATGTGGTTCGTTATGATTCCAGTTACCATATCTTCAGCAGACCCAATATTCAGTGGACTGTCCACAACCAGGCGCACGAAGTTACAACAGTGTAAGCAACGGCCACTGTATAGAAATCATCTGACGAGCACCATTCCGACTATGACAAGCCAACCTATTTCCACGAACCACGAGCCAATTTTACCTGGGATCCAGCGAAGGACCACATATTTTCAAAATGATTTGTATTCTTGTTTACTTAAATCTGAATATTTCGAATAGTTTGATTTTTCTGGTGTTAACGGGAATGCTAAATGTAATTGTATTTATTTTTCTTACGAGAACAAGTTTACATTTTAAGCGCACTAGATAAAATTCGCTTGAAGGATGCAGGTGGAAATAAATATCAGTTACAGAAAAATTTAGATATCAGAACATGTAGTTTTCTACTAGAACTTGTCTTGTCTAAAACTTTTCTAACTAAGACCGCCGTGAATAACTGCGGAAATGCTCAATGGAAACACAGTTACGGTAGGAAAACTTATCCCATTGGGGGTTATGCTATCAAAGAAGAATTAAGACGATCTAAAAGTGTAGTAGAGTAGCTTGATATTATCAAAGTTTAATCCGAGGGGTGCGCCACTCCCACGATGAGCCCTAGATGAAGCTTCTTTAGCATAAAGATTTTCGCGATTGGGATGATTTTTTTTGCGATGAAACTTTTTACGTGCGATAAACGCGATCACTCGCGATGAAAGCGCGATAACGATGCGATAAACACGGTGACAGTATGCAACTGCTCGAAAAAATTTACAACAAGAAACGTCAAAAATGATATGACATTTCTCGTTGTCAGTTATTCGATCAGTTTTATTAATAACAGTTTCGCTTGTCAATGAAAATTTCTCTCGTGTTTACAGAGTTCCGGGTCTTGTGTTCCGGTGTGTTCTCTGCTGCGTTCCGTTAGCCACTTGGCTTGACATCTACAGTAAATCCGATAAACACTTTCGGGAGTCATCTGTGGCATCTAAGCAATGTGAGCTGGTCTATCCTCTCAAACAGTAATAACATCATCCAGTCCCGCAGCGCCATATTCATTTGTTGCAAAGTTAGACTTTTCTAAAATCTTATCCAGTGCATTAGCAGCAGCACCTTTCGCACTAGGCTCAGTCGCATCTTCTTTACCCATTTACAGTATTTGCGAAAGCGCATCCAACACTCATTCTAATAGCAGACGATAAAGAAATTCGGATTCGGATGCTTCGACATATGTCGAAAATTCTCGGTGATGAATTGATCATTTCAAGCTCGCCAAGACCCACGAGCAATTACGAGCAATGTAAAATGCGAAAATGGAGGTAAATGTTCAATAGGACAATCTGTTGCGACTTAAGAAGTGCTTGGTAGCTGTAAGCTACCTCGTATCTTGAAAATTCATTTGACTTTAGAACTTCCAGTGAATTTGTGAAATAATTGTTCGTCAATTACGACGCAGTGTACAGGGGCTCGCGGCGCATCTCATCTTAACATGACTGTCCGATCACCATCAAGTGTTACAGTCTTTAATGGGGAAGGAAGAGTCCATAATAATCTACGCTGGTAAGTTTTTTTATATATATTTAAAAGAGTTTACTTTTTATCTCTAATTTTCTTTCAGATTCGGTCAACATATACGAATTACCTTAGGGATTCTTAACGACATATTTTGGAGTCTCCAAAATTGAATTGAAAAAAACCCTTTGAGGATTCGAATGAAATCCATTATGTACTTCAAGATGAATTAAAGTTTCCAAGCAAAATCCTTATTTTATTTTGTTTGAAATGGTAAAATGAATATTCCATAAAATGCATATGACATCAAATATAAGTTCTTTTTTGCTCTATCTGTAAATCGGTAAAAGCTGACATTTTTGCCATTCTCGTTCACTAATTTCTTTTTGAAAGGATTTTTAGTGGTTGTTGTATCGGCCTCCTCACCCTAGCGGTAAGATGCGCGGCTATAAAGCAAGACCATGCTGAGGGTGGCTGGGTTCGATTCTCGATGTCGATCTAGGCATTTCTAGGTTTGGAAATTGTCTCGACTTCCCTGGGCATAAAAGTATCATCGTGTTAGCCTCATGATACACGAATGCAAAAATGGTAACTTGGCTTAGAAACCCCGCAGTTGATAACTGTGGAAGTGCTGAATGAACACTAAGCTGCGAGGCGGCAATGTCCCAGTGGGGTATGTAATACCAATAAGAAGAAGAAGGTTGTTGTATCGCCTTCCTGTTAGCCCTTTACAACAATTCCTCAGTGCCATAGTCTAAGGAAACGATGACCATTATATCCGTATGGGCGCTAATTGAACATTTTCGTTTCAGCGTGATTATCTGGGATCTAATAGGGCTAGAAAGTATTAACGAAAGAACATCGTACTCTGGTCCAAACGGAAGCGCCGATGAGGTGGCGTGGCGATGGTGTGTAATACGATGGGCAGGAAACAAGATTCGATAAAAATCGAAAAAATGATTTAAATTTGAAAATGTATATCGAAAATGTATATGCAACAAACGTACATCCTATACTGAAATAATCATTATCTTTCCTAGACCGGCCCGGGATATTCAACTCAGCCATCTTCTCCGTAGTCTTACTTTGTAGACGCGCATTCTACTGCTAGGCTAAGGAAGCTTTTCTCTATAAGGTTAGATAAAACCTCGGATAAAACAACCCTGAAGCAAAATTGAATTCAATTAATTAATAGGGGGTGAGGAAACCAATTTTTAGTTGAAATGGTTTAACTAATAACTTTCAATTAGTCGAACTAGATTCAAAGATGTTTGTATTCTGAGGAATTGTAAAGTATGGACAACAAAATAAATTCAATTAAATGCATATTTTACTGAGTAATTCATTGAATGCAAATAAGGAAAGTTCACAAATTACGTAACGTTGTTGAGGGAGGGAGGGGGTCAAACCAAGCGTTATCATCCATATATAATGCGTTACGAGAGGAGAGAGGAGCGTTAAAAATACCCAAATATACGTTAAAACCTTTATTATCACCTAGTTTTGACAAAGTCGTGCGACCGCTGACCAGCAGGCTATCTTTGGCTATTCTTCGACACGGAGTCGAGCACGGAGTATCTACCGTCCCATATCGTGTTTAGTTGATAGCTTTCTTGCTGCCCTGTTGGCCAACAAAAGAATCCATCAATGTATTTGCGAATTAGAAAGGATTGCTGGCGAGCCTAGCCATGATGTCTGATAGAGAAATAACTTGTCTGGGGAATGGCATCGTAAAAAAACAACGTGGGACAACTATGCTTGGTACGACTTGCGCATTCACATATCTTGCGGAGACGACACAGCACGTCGACAGACCCTTTTTATTCTCAGCTTTTTATGTTTGCATTTCTGGGTGAGGATACCATAATCGAAGCTACAGCAATCTTGCTCAGACTCCAGACCGTATAGGAAACGGCAGACTCTTAATTCATTGATGATACGCAGATCTGGACATAATACCGGCATACTTGGTGTCCTGACGCCACCAGAATATTTGGCTTGCCCTCGACCAAGTGCTTCATGTCGGCCTGGATAGCTGTTTCGTTGAACTTGCTACCGTTCAGATACTTGACATCGAAGATGATGTTTGGTGGATTCATGGCGATCTGATACATGGCGGCATCTATAATCTGTCGCTTCATACTGGCGAACGCCATGGAGAACGAGGTCGTGTGGCTCTGATCATTGGCAATTTCAGTCTGTCCTATTGAAACATACCGACACTGAAACCACTATTTTTTCGGAAGAATAATCTTTTTCACTTTTCTGGACGAGCTATTTTTTCGATGCGGTCCAGTAATGTTAGTGATCCCTGGAGGTCAGAGACGGATTATCATCAGATTCACTATACGGTAAATGGATTTGGGAACTTACATTGAAAGAAACAGCGCCTGTAGTAATTCCTGTTGCTGTCACATGTTGTCGGATTTACTGCGGAGGTTTCATTCGAAGCACCTATGTCAGTTGCAATTTCCCATGCTAATTTGCCTTATGTAGCTCGTGACGTTTTTACTTTGTTGACAGAAACGGAAAAAAACAGCTCGAATGTGATTGGCATGGCTGCTAGATTGCGATTCGAGCAAAAACCAGTAGCGATAAGGTGCGATGGGGCGCGATTTTGCGATTAATATCGCGATTAATAATATTAGTGCGATAATGAAGGCGATGGCTTTTCGACCAGAATTAAATAGGATTTCGCAGCGATTAAGTGTGCAATCGCAAAGTGACGCCCCCCTCGGTTTAATCATCTAATTTTCACTGCGAATAATGTGGCGATTATTATCAGACAAAATTGATGAAGTTTATATCAAGTGACGAAACGCGTAATCTGAACAGCTTAAATATAAGATACTTTTAATTTAATGCTTTGTATTTGTATTACAATTATAGTGCTGTCCAATGAGCAGCTCGAAGTTGTTCCCGTCCTGCTCGTTCTTTTTTGTCAACAAATGGGCATGAGCAGGACAGGGAGAAACTTCGAGCTACTTCAAGCTCTCATTGGACAGCACTTATATAATTTTTAGGAGCAGTTCGCTTATTACGTAAGGGCTTACAGAAGGAGGGGGTATAGGTCATTTTCCTACGCTTCATATATGCTGGCTCATCTCTGAGATTATAGTTATCCAGATTGCTACAACTAAATTACGCTGACAATAAAATAATAGAACATAAAACGTAAATATTTATTTGATTCTAGAATTATAAATATGTGCTTATTCTACGTCTCGTATGAGGTGCCAATTATCGATACCTCCCATTTAAATTACACGATCGTCTCACGTAAGACGTGTCGAATTCGTCTATTCTCGAGTCATCCGGAACGCTAAATAACCACAAAAAACTGAGACTTCAAACTTTGAAATATAGATTTAAAATCAATAAAATCGATGTTCTATTATATAAAGTCGCGTGAGAATGTCATGTTATAGATATTAAAATCCTCGATTTGTTAACTTTTATTACCTACATCCTTATGAAAAATTATGTTTGAAATGTTCATTGTTCAGTTACAATTTATCTTGATTTTCTTGAAAAGGCATAGTACCTCCGCAGTATTCAGACAATGAATACGCTGTGTTGATATTGCCGCTGACAATTACATGGAACGGGTATGCTTCTTCGTGCGTTGAACTGTCCCGAATACACGCCAATCCGCTTTATTATATCTGGATCATCGACACTGGTATCCAAAGAGCTGCAGCATCTCGCGACACTCGTGCTCCCTTCCAGCTCCGGCCTGGCAGTTTTCTTTCGCAGAACTATAGTGTCACCCTACACTGAGACGACAAGCTGGAACTGTCTTCTTTTGGTCGAATTGCACTTGAGTGTTTACCACCATAATTTTATCATTCATATCTAAAGTTTTGTCTTCAGTCAGCACTAATCACTAGCTAGTTTTGAACCACGAGCAATGGATCGCTGATTGCGTTGGAGTCCTCCTATACCGTCTGTTGATGTATCGAGCAGCCCTGGTCCTATTGCTGTGAGATTTCAGTAGACAGCTGATGTGGAAGTAGAGGACGATGAAGTATTCTTCACGACTTCAAAAAATTTTCATCTATCATTCCCTTGATCATTCCTTTGGCCAACAACTGCTGTTGCTCTTTTTTTACTTTTTTAAAGGCTTTCCGGAAGATCTCACCTTGAGGTTTTCGATGGCGTTGTTTATAGCGCGTATTCAATATTTGCTTTAGCAGCGATGTTTTGTACAAAGTAAAAAAAAATATACTCGAAAGGATCACTGATGATGATCCTCCATGTTTTATGTTGAACACTCTTGACACTGACAGTACATGTGTCAAAGTTGGAAAACGCAAGGAAGGGTGCCCAGATGTGTCGGAAGTGTGCCGAACTGTGCCGCGGGCACATTGTGCCGAGTGGCTTACCCCTTGCTCAGGCTACTATTAACAGTTGCTGGAAGACAGAACTTATTGGTGAAGCACGTAGATGTCAAGACAGCGTATCTCTATGGTGAATTAGATGAGACGATTTTCATGCAGGAGCCTCCAGGTTTTGAAACTAACACTGGACAAGATTGTTGCCTCAAGAAAAGCATATACGGTCTCAAGCAATCTGCGAGAATGTGGAATAGGAAGATTGATTCTATTTTTCGTCGAATAGGATTCAAACCATCAATTGCTGACCCATGTTTGTATGTGCGCCAGGAGGGTGGAAAAACCAGTTACATTCTATTGTATGTGGACGACATGCTGTTAATTACCCCTAGTCAAGAAGAATACGACGAGCTACTATCATACCTCGAACAACAATTCGCTCTGACGGTGCTTGGAGATGTGAAACTTTTTCTTGGGATACAAATCGAGCGCACTGCAAGAGGTTTTCGTTGAGCCAGGAGAACTATATAAAGAAAATAGCGAATCGTTTCGGCTTAAATGATGCAAAACCTTCGAAAGTGCCGATGGAACCTGGCTTTATTCAGCAGAAGGAGGAGAGCGAACAATTACCATCCAAAGACAAATACCAAAGTTTGATTGGTGGTCTGCTGTACATCGCAGTCAATACTCGACCAGATATAGCTATTTCTGCATCGATTCTTGGAAGAAAAGTAAGTAGTCCAACTATTGCGGATTGGAATGAAGCTAAGCGTACGTTGCGCTATTTAAATACGACAAACAAGCTGATGCTACGACTTGAAAGTACCAATGACAAACTGACTGGTTTCGCCGATGCAGATTGGGCATGCAATGCAAACGACAGAAAGTCTAATACCGGCTTTATTTTCATGTTTGGTGGAGCACCAATTACTTGGGCAGCGAGAAAGCAGTCATGTGTACCACTTTCAAGTACAAAAGCGGAATACATTTCTCTTACGGAAAGTGGACAGGAGCTACTCTGGATTTTGAAACTTTTTAAATCAATTTATCAAGAAGTGAAATATCCGGCGGTAATAGGAGAAGACAATCAAAGTTGCATCAAACAGTTCACACAAGATTCTATTAGGCAACGGTCTAAACATGTGGATACTAAATATCACTTCATCAAGGATCTATACCAAAATGGAACTATCGATGTTGTATATATTCCAACGAACAAAATGGTTGCTGACATCCTTACCAAACCACTTGGTCGTGTAAAATTTGAGTATTTTCGGAGTAAGCTCGGACTTCACGTTGAGGAGGAGTGATGAAGTAGCAACGGAAGTAGCATGCCATGATATTAATTAGTAGTTATTAATGGAGTATAATAAAATCATTCTTTGTCTAACGTTCAATCGAAGCAGACGTCTTTTACTGACTCTCATCAGTTACAGTACTCTCGCGTGCATGCGATGTCACCATGCCTAGGAAAGTCCACCCTAGGAATGGGAGGCCACCGGCTCTCAGCCAGTGGAATAAAGTTCTTTACTTTTAGGTTATTTTATGATCAAGGTCACTGGCCCTAGCACTAATTCAAGAAACGGAAAAACAGTACAATTTCTACTAAAACCTCCGGATTTACAATATCACTTGGTAACTCCATTAGAACTTCTATACTATACGTTCGCCTGAATAAAGTTTAACTATGGCCTCCATAGAGCATGCTATGAGCCCTTCACCCCAAGTCAATAACCAGATTCCCCTTTTCATATCCCGACATTCAATCTTAAACATGGTTATGTTGGACTAAATCATGCACTCAGCGAACTGGACTAACGAAATTCATAACTGGCGCCTTATGAATCTTCGACCAATTATTCCACCAGCAGTGATTCTTATACGCAGTTAACTTCCCGAGTAATCAAGCGTCGATGGGCGTGTGGTCTACATACCGGTCTCCCGACCCCGACGTCCATGGTTCGAATCCAGTCTGCAGCACTTTACTTTTTTTTAAATGAAAATCGTCATTCATAAGGCAACATATTGAAATTCATACCGATTCCTTGTGGCAAATTTTCATAAGGCGTTTGATTGAAAATCATACGTCCATTTTTCTCAGTGTGTGTTTGAGCGTTACGATGAAGTCGAAGTCGAGTCAAGTACGAGACACTGAAGACTACCACACAGTTGTGGTCGAAATACGTATCTGCAAAGGTATCGAAAATAATTGGTTGAATTAAATGGAGAGTACTTAATTCGTCTTAGACGGTTGAAATCGTATGTATTGTCAGATTTTGTCAAAATTGCACGCGGCGAACCCATCAGGAAAGGTACCGCCGCGCTTTCTGCACCCCGTTTACTTCATTCTTATGGGTGAATAGCATTGCGGTGTATCGTTTGGCGCGGCCGTACCTTTCGACAGTCATTCGCCGCGTGAAGTTTTGTGCAATTGCCCATTTGGGAACATTACAAACGCCGCGCAGTGTATCACATCCAGAGAATCTGACAATATTTTTCCTTCATTGACATTTAGCACCCTATCCTCGCCAGCAAAAGCTGTTCCGGACAGCGACGACAGCGACAATCTTTATCTTTATGTTTTCAAACGTCTCGTGAAAAGGCATTTATCCGAAGCTATCAATTTCATGGAAGAGCTGTCAATTTACGGTAAAATCAGATAATTTTAAACCTTTTAAATCGTCTCGTGAAAGGGCCTATCACAAAAGATTAAAATTTTTAAACTTGATCGATTTTCCCGGAAACAGAACCCAAAAACTAATCAGTTAATTGTCATTTGACGGTTCGATGCGAGTGACGTGACGGAGAACGAAGGTGAGTGTGTTGAAGAAACGTCAAAACTTTTTTTGAACGCGAGTGTCCGCCAGGAAGCCATCAGAAATCAAAAGGAGCCAGAGCAGAAAGAAAAGTAGTTATGAGCGATTCGGTCGGTCGTTGAAAAGTGCTGTGTGACTAGGCAAATCGGTCGTTTTTCTGTGCCGTGTCGTCAGGAAAATGTCCTCGAACCCGCAGTGCTCAAATTGCTAATTGTGTAGCCATCGGAATCGTGTGATTTGCGTGAAAATTCGCACCCAAAGTTTCAATCCATCGCACATTAGGTATTGGACTGAGAAGTTTGCCACAAGAAAGGAAAAACGGGTGAAAAAAGAAAGGCGATTGTTTCCCTCACCACCCTTCCCCACAAAACTGCGGGAGCTGTTTTTGTGAGTGCATTTAGCTGGCTGACGGTTCTTGTGTTTGGGTGGGGTGCTCCGCCGATTCGTCCACCTGCCGTTGCGTTGTTGTCGTCGCCGTCACTGTCGACAACGTTCCTGTGGGAGGTTTACGACTGCGGTAGCGGTGGCGGGCGCAACACGGAGTGGTTTAATATTTAGATTTTCGGTGTGCATTTCTGGGGTGCGGTCCCAAAAATAAGAACGTATCGCTATCCGTGTTTCGGGGCTATCCCGGTCGCGACTGTGTATAGGAGGGAAATGAAATTGTCCTGTTGCTGCGGTTTGTTACTTCCTGAATGCTGTACTGCTTGATTACTGATGGTAGTGCTTGTGTGAGAATATTTTTTGTTCAAGAATTATCAGCTCTTTAAAGTGTGATTAAAAATAATGGTCTTTGTCTGAGGGCACTGGAAGTGTTTTCCTATCTACTATGAAAAAGATGGTTCAAGTGAAGAAAAAAATCTCATAGCAACCAAACGAAGAGCTGCTGGAGGATAACCAGTGAAGAAACTCGAGCAAGTGAAATCATAAAAATGGTGGACAGTGGTTGACAGATTCTTCAGGGTTGAATGTTGCTTTCGTTTCGTCATCAGTGTTGCGGTGATTTGAACATGTTCATTATTGTGATGACATTCTTTATTTAAGATATTTAAAAAAAATAATGAAAAATTATTTTGGAAATTTGATCTTAAAAATATTGCTTAGGCAAACTAACTCAAATTTTGTCATGCAAAATAAGGATGGAACTCTCACGGATATCAAAAATCAATGTCATTTTCGGTTGAAACAGTACAAGATTCGTCACATTATTCCGGTTCACCTAAAATGTCGCAATCGAATTCAGAATTGATTTTCAACGTATTCTCTTAAAGTACTTGACTACAATTAAAAACCGTTTGGTAGCTACTCACTACTTTGAATCTTCCGGCATAAAAGATTCCTTTTTAGATAACCATTAACATTATTTTGCCAAAATATGCTTCTAAAAGCTTAGCTTGGCCATTTATTGTTCACTATGTGAATGTTTAGATTTCATCATTAACATTGGTTTAACACTACCGATACCGGTACTTTGGTCCAAACATGTTAGCTACGCGATCTCATACTTTTGCATCAATTGTATTTCCGAAAGAATTTCTAAAGTAATTTCCAAAGGAACTCCTGAAGGAGTTTCCAAAATAATTCCTTAAAACATTTCCGAGGAAATTGTTAAAGGGATTTTTAAAGGAACTCGTAGAGGAATTTACGAAGGAATTCCCAGATAATTTTCTGAAGGAATTTTCGTAAAAAGTTCTGCAGGAATTCCCGAAGAAATTCGTAAACAAATTTTCGGAACAATTTCTTGAGACGTTTTCTGAAGTTTTTCTAAAGAAATTACCGAATTAAAATCTTAAATGTTAAATTCCTGAAGAAATTTTCGAAAAAAGTCTAAAAAATATTTCAAAAGAAATGTCTAAAGGAATTCTTCAAGAAAGGATTTTCTTAGGAAATTGGGGTTGGCAATAGCATATCTTAAGAAATTTTCTTAAAAAAAACTTAAGAAAGGAACTTCCGGAGCAATGCCTTGAGGTGTTTTTGTTAAAATATTTCTGAATGAAATTCTGGAGGAAGTTCTGAATTGATTCCTGAAGAAAATTCCGAAGCAATTCTTAGAATTCCCTTTTTGAAGCAATTACTGAATTAATTCATCCTTTTCGATTCGAAGGAATTCCTGGAAGAATTTTCGTAGGCAGACATGAAGGAATTTTTGATTGGATGGCTGAAGCAATTTCTGGATGAACTTGTAAAGGAATTTCCTTAAGAATTTCTTAAATAATTTACGAGAAAAAATGTTATGAGGCAGCAATTATTTCTTTTGAAAAACGTTTTTCGCAATTTTTTCTAGTGAATTGATTATTTTGCTGCAAAAATTCATGTTATGGGACGTTTGTTTTTACCTGGTTCAAAGATTCAAATAAATGTAAAGCACCTGGAAAAATCAGGGAATTTTGTTCTAACAGATGAGTAGACACCATGTTGAAGCACTAACTAATAGCGATGTCAGGTCTGGTGCTCACCAGATATAGAAAAGCTCTTACAAGGCTTATTTTTTTGGTAGGCATTATCCATTATCTCCCCTTTTTGCTTGATGCTACGGTATCCAGGATCCATCGGTATTGCAGACTGCTTGGCATGGTCCAGTTGAAACTTGGTTGCTATCCCGGGTAGAGGTATAATAACTAATTTTTCTCTCAGGTGTTGTTATTCTTACGTTATTCATGAATAACATAAAATAGTATCATAAAAACAATGTTTTTATAACCCGTGCAGGAGCGAAGACCTCGATAACAGAAATTGGTACGAACCTGGGAGCTGCGGATAGAGTCGAAACGAGTGTCAAGAAATCTCCAAAGTAAGCTGTCAAAAAGTATCCATCGCATCGAGAGAGGTTTTGTGCATTTTGAGCGTAGACGAGAGAGTACACGTATAAATCAATTCATACTAAATATAGCTCATTTTCAACAAATTTCAATTTACTGGCGTCCTTTTCAATATATCGACGGATTCAACATAACTCGAGGGTATGAATTAATTTAACATTCGACACCTTAATATATACGATGCGGTAAATTGACGAAATCTTTGCAATTAATTTTATAAAGATCAACATAATGATAATTCAATGTGAGAAAATCGTAACGTGTACAGTGAACACTGGGAGGAAATGTGCGAGTTTCAAGCAAAATATCCAGATCTTATCTACTACATTCTTCTCCACCTCTACTCTCCAGATGTGTAATAAATGTAGAATGACTTTAGAACTTCATATTGTTGATCCTTGAACAAATATTATTTACATCATATATACATCATATATATTCTTAGTACTTTTTTTATAGTCCAATGAATTGAAATTCAAAATACCCCTCTCAATTCTTCAAAAAGAATTTAAATATAATACAATCAATCTACGGCTTGAACCGTAGCCAAATCCAATTACAGTCCAATGTTACATCTATCCAATTCAAAAGGAATGAAATATATAAATCCAATTTAAATGCAATTTAATTCAATTCAGATCCAATCTAAATCCATTCCAAATCAAATCAAAATCCAATCCTAATTCATTCAAAATCCAAATCAAATCCATACCAATCTAATCCAAATTCATTCTACACCAAATCCCGTCCAATACAAATCAAATCCAGTTGAAAACCAATCCACATTAAATTCAAATTCAATCCAAATCCAAATCATTTCTAATTCCTGGCATATCCAAATCCAAATCAAATTCAATCCGAATTAAATCGAAATCCTATTCAAAATAGAATCCAAATGCAATTCAATACGGATAAAATCAAAGTCCGATCAAAATCCAATCCAAATCCAATGCAAATTCAATCAAAATCCAATTCAAATCCCTACGAATCTAATATTAGTCCAATCCTAATTCATTCCAAACCAAATTCAGTCCAAATACAATTCAAATCCGATAAAAATCAAATCCAAATCACATTGAATCCAAATTCAGTCCAAATCCAATACAATTCTAATCCCAATCATATCCAAATCCAAAAACAATTCAAATTCAATCCGAATCCAATCCAAATCCAATTCAAAACCAATACCAATCCGGATCAGATCAAATCCAATCGCAACTTCAATCCAATCAAAATTCGATCCAAACCCAATCCAAATCCAATCCTAATCCAATCCCAATCCAATCCAAATCCAATCCAATCCAAATCCAATCCAAATCCAATCAAAATCCAGTCCAAATCCATCCCAAATCTAATCCAAATCCAATCCAAATCAAATCCAAATCCAATTCAAATCCAGTCGAATCCAAATCCAATCAAGATCCAATCCAAATCCAATCCAAATCCAAATCCAATCAAAATCCATTCCAAATCCAATCCAAATCAAATCCAATCCAATCCAAATCCAATCCGAATCCAATCCAAATCAAATCCAAATCCAATTCTAATCCAGTCGAATCCAAATCCAATCCAAATCTAATCCAAGTCCAATCAAAATCCAATCCAAATCCAATCCGAATCCAATCCAAATCAAATCCAAATCCAATTCAAATCCTGTCGAATCCAAATCCAATCAAAATCCAATCCAAATCCAATCCAAATCCAATCTAAATAAAATCCAATCAAGATCCAATCCAAATTCAATCCAAATCCTATCCCAATCCAATTCAATCCAAAGCCAATCCAAATGCAATCCACATCCAATCTAAATCCAATCCAAATACAATTCAAATCCAATCCATCCTATCCAAATCCAATCCCAATCCAATTCAATCCAAATCCAATCCAATCCAAATACAATTCAAATCCAATCCAAATCCAATCAAAATCCAATCCAAATCTAATCCAAATTCAGTCCAAATCCAATACAATTCTAATCTCAATCATATCCAAATCCTATCCAAATGCAATTCAAATTCAATTCGAATCCAATCCAAATCCAATTCAAACCCAATACCAATCCAATTCAATCCAAATACAATCCAATCCAAATACAATTCAAATCCAATCAAAATCCAATCCAAATCTAATCCAAATTCAGTCCAAATCCAATACAATTCTAATCCCAATCATATCCAAATCCAATCCAAATGCAATTCAAATTCAATTCGAATCCAATCCAAATCCAATTCAAACCCAATACCAATCCAATTCAAATCCGAATTAGATCAAATCTAACCGAAATCCGATCCAAATCCAATCCAAATCCCAATCCAAATCCAATCAAAATCCACTCCAAATCTAATCCAAATCAAATCCAAAACCAATCCAAATCCTATCCAAATTCAATCAAATCCAAATCCAATCGAAATCTAATCCAACTTCATTTCAAATCCAATCCAAATCCAATCCAAATCCAATTCAAATCAAGTCTAAATCCAATACAAATCCAATCCAAGTCGAACACAAATCAAGTTTAAAATTCAAAAGTAATCCAAATCTAGGAACTTTTTCCGAATAAGAGCTCTGCAAACATAATATTTGAAACCAAATTCCAAAACCAATCCTTCCATGCAATCTTGAATTTATGTTTTAAAGTTTTAGATTTGTATGAAGCAAACAATCTAACTCGTCATCTTGTTTTTATTAACATTTGTCATTTTTTTTGCTTGTTTGCCCTATTTTGCCTTTCTTTTACTCTTTATTTTGTCGCCGGCCTACTCCTCTGACCTTCCGTCAGGGAGCCTACCGGAGACGCCAGCTTTCGTCATTTGCGTTTTGGTTTTGTTTTGGATGCCATCTTTTTTGCACTTTTTTTTGTCACCCGGCCTACTCCACTGCCCTTCCGTCAGGGAGCCTACCGGAGACGCCAGATTTCATCATATGCATTTTGTTTTGGTTGCTTTCTTTTTGCACTTTTTTTCCTCCCGGCCTACTCCTCTGCCCTTCCGTCAGGGAGCCTACCGAGGACATTTCTGTTTATATAGACGAATCCAAGTAAAAATAAGAAGAAGACACACGACGGTGTTAACTTTGACAGATCCTACAGCGCAGCATAGGAAGGTTATTTTAAAATGCTTATAATAAATTCTAGACAAATTGTATTTAAAATCTGATTGATGTACGATACGGAGAAAGTTCTGGATTACTTATAGTGCTTGCAAGTCCTCCTCGAGCATTGTCCATGTTTCATGTCCGTAGAGGACAACCGGTCTTATGAGCGTCTTGTACATGACACATTTGGTGCGGTGGCGAATCTTTTTCGACCGCAGTTTCTTCTGGAGCCCGTAATAGGCCCGACTTCCACAGATGATGCGCCTTCGTATTTCACGACTAACGTTGTTGTCAGCCGTTAGCAAGGATCCGAGGTAGACGAATTCCTCGACCACCTCGAAGGTATCCCCGTCTATCGTAACACTGCTTCCCAGGCGGGCCCTGTCGCGCTCGGTTCCGCCCACAAGCATGTACTTTGTCTTTGACGCATTCACCACCAGTCCAACTTTTGTTGCTTCACGTTTCAGGCGGGTGTACAGTTCTGCCACCTTTGCAAATGTTCGGCCGACAATGTCCATGTCATCCGCGAAGCAAATAAATTGACTGGATCTGTTGAAAATCGTACCCCGGCTGTTACACCCGGCTCTCCGCATGACACCTTCTAGCACAATGTTGAACAACAGGCACGAAAGTCCATCACCTTGTCTAGAATTTATTATAAGCATTTTAAAACGATCTTCCTATGCTGCGATGTAGAATCTGTCAAAGTTAACACCGTCGTGTGTCTTCTTCTTATATTTACTTGGATTCGTCTATATTAATATTTTATTTTTGTTCCGCTGTTTCTTCCATTTTTCTCTTACCGTTTTCTGATTCCACCCTTCACTACGTATCACATCTTTTCCCGGAGCACTAAAAATCAAAATCAACAAAAACACGAGGTTCGAATTTAAATCTACCGGCTGCGTCATTGTCGTGACCTAGACGGGGTTGCTAGGCTCGTCCGTTCATCGCAACAATACTCAGCAAACTGATCCGCTCTTCGCTTTTGACACAATCATTCGACATGTTTCAAAATAAGGTAGCTTGCTACCCATCCAAAAGAAATACATACCAAAAGAGCGTATTCAAATTACAAAAATCAACTGATTGCCAATACCACAATACAGTACAGTGAATCACTTTTTTCGATACTTTATAGACCAGATCTTATCTACTACAAATAATTCCGAAAGAATAATTTGAAAGGAGGCTTCTGAATCTCTTAAAAGTAGGCTTCCGCAGCTCTTGATAAAAGGCTTCTGAGCCTCTTGCAGAGAGGCTTTCAAGCCTCTTGAAAGGAGGCTTCCGAGCCTCTTGAAAGGAGGCTTCCGAGCCTCTTGAAAGAAGGCTTCCGAGCCTCTTGAAAAAAGGCTTCCGAGCCTCTTGAAAAAAGGCTTCCGAGCCTCTTGAAAAAAGGCTTCCGAGCCTCTTGAAAGGAGGCTTCCGAGCCTCTTGAAAGGAGGCTTCCGAGCCTCTTGAAAGGAGGCTTCCGAGCCTCTTGAAAGGAGGCTTCCGAGCCTCTTGAAAGGAGGCTTCCGAGCCTCTTGAAAGGAGGCTTCCGAGCTTCCTGCAAGAATAATTCCGAAAGAATAATTTGAAAGGAGGCTTGTGAATCTCTTAAAAGTAGGCTTCTGAGCCTCTTGAAAGGAGGCTTCCGAGCCTCTTGAAAGGAGGCTTCCGAGCCTCTTGAAAGAAGGCTTCCGAGCCTCTTGAAAGAAGGCTTCCGAGCCTCTTGAAAGGAGGCTTCCGAGCCTCTTGAAAGGAGGCTTCCCGGCCTCTTGAAAGAAGGCTTCAGGCCTCTTGAAAGGAGGCTTCGAGCCTCTTGAAAGGAGGCTTCCAGGCCTCTTGAAAGGAGGCTTGAGCCTCTTGAAAGGAGGCTTCCGAGGCCTCTTGAAAGGAGGCTTCTGAGCCTCTTGAAAGGAGGCTTCCGAGCCTCTTGAAAGGAGGCTTCCGAGCCTCTTGAAAGGAGGCTTCCGAGCCTCTTGAAAGGAGGCTTCCGAGCCTCTTGAAAGGAGGCTTCCGAGCCTCTTGAAAGGAGGCTTCCGAGCCTCTTGAAAGGAGGCTTCCGAGCCTCTTGAAAGGAGGCTTCCGAGAATTTATGGACAAGTTTATTCATAAACCAGTTACTCATGCCCCAATTAGATTATTCAGTCATATCTGGAATGATTGTCGTCAAAAATGCGAAAGCTCAAATTTAAAGTACTTCACGTACCTACTTAGGGTTTGTATCATTTGGAGAATTAAACTAAAATTAAACTTGAAAAAAAACAGACATTTTTTCAATAATTATCCCTGCTCGCAGAGCAAGATTGCTTTTGACAGATATCGAAGAGTCCATCTTATTTTGTACATGACACTTGTTTTACAAAAATTATGTTGCACACTTAAGAAAACCGGAATCATAACACATTCTACTCAGCCAAGAAATGTCCACCATACCATCCGGATTCTTGCAAAATTTGCATTAGAAATGTAATCGTGGGTATCTTTTACAACTGATTATTATTTTCGTTTGTTGATACAGCGCTGCAGAATTGAGACGGTTCAAAATTGATTATCAGCTCTTTCAAAAGTGATTAAAATCGAATGGCTTTCGTCCGGGTGTGCAGTTCAAGTGGTATAAAAAATTTCAATCAAATCGATGAAGATCTGCTGGAGAACCAGTGAAAAAATCGGAGTGAGTTAGATCATGAAAAAGATGGTTGATATCCGTTGACATATTCTTCGATGGTGAATGTATTCGTCGTCGCCGTTCATGTGCCGTATGTGCAGGAGGAATTAACAGCATAATCATTTCATGACCCACGAGAGAAAAAAAAGTAGAAGAAGGTCACAAACCGAGAAGAACGAATTCGGAGTGCTCTGCAGTGTGGAAGATCCAGCGAAAAAAGCAAGTGGAATAGCCGAAGGAAGAGGCAAACGGGCACGCACTATCAATTACAAAGCGCGTAGCATAGTGCGGCAGCGGTGGACGAGATTGTAGACGTGTTTCGATAGGGAGAAACAGAAATCTCCGTCCACCACAGAAATGTCACGGCTTGCCGATTACTTTGTGATTGTCGGATACGATCACGAGAAAGAACGTAAGTAACAAACGGAATGGGTATTCATTGTAGAGCAATTACTAGGTAGTGGGTAATAGGCGTAGTAGCGTACGTGCCAGTTTCAAAATTGGAGATCTAAACACCGAGAGAGAACATTCATATTCATAGACATCAATTATTGTTGTAGCGATTATTTCCTAGGGCGTCACATGCTCTGGGTCTAGATGATGATCGTTGGTCGGTCCGGTTAGAACGCGCAATTGGCGTTATTAGTTTATGTCTGGAATTTGTTTGATGAATTTAGCATCACAGTGTACGGAGAACTTAAATACATTTCAAGTTCCTTTCAATTGAATTTCAATGATTATTTTATTTTGTAATAGGTATAGGTACTTTTTTCGATGCGAATGCAGAAAGAAACTGGCTGATCCATAACAAACATAGCCTTTGTTGAACTGTGTTTGGTATCTAATCGCAGTTTGGCATCAACTTTTGTGGATAAAGTGCACTCCACAGCTATGTTCAATTCGATTATTGATATAGCTTTGTATCATATCACGCAATTCGTAATAACTTTTCGGTTCGGTGGATACCCACATCGATTATACTTGTCAAATTCTATTCCGTTCCGTTATTGCTCCATGCATCGCTTGATAATGCACAGTGTAAACAATGGCGTGTAACCGAAAGCGGTTTCAAACGTAATTGATACAACGACTAATATCTCGAACCCTCGCACCAACCGATTGGCCGGGCTGGTCGATGCACCTGTTGGATCGATTACGTTATTGGAGCGTTTGAGGGTGGATCTCACCCTCTGCCGATGCGTCGTTAATGAACGCACTCCGAACGAGCTAATGATTTTCACGAGCCCTCTACAACCAGCGGAACGAAGCACTGGAGTGTACTTGGCGCTGACGATCGATATGTTACGGTAATCAATAACAAATCACTACTGATTCCTATGAGACAGGGTGGGATTTATAAAAATAGAAAATGAAAAAATAATGCTTTGAAAAGCAGCACGGATATGTAAAATTTTAATAATGTGAGGGGTTAAATTGAGTCAAGTTATATTCAGCTTCGGCAACATTTCCAAAAAAATGCATCTCAATGGTATGTAAGAAGTGAAGCAGCTGGAAAAATCTGGAGAGTTGGATAATTTCATTTTAGTCAGAGAACTCCGCATGTGGCCAGGAAAAAAAATCGTGAATCCCAAAATTAAAAATTTACAACGGTTATCATATTTAATAGAAGTTTTTTTTCTTCATTAAATCTACCGTTCTAAGAATAGTTGTCCCATGTTTTTTTTTCTGCGATGCCATTCCCACGGTGTTGGTGGTGGCACCTTTACCACAAAAGTTATTTCTCAATCAGACATCATGGCTAATCTTGCCAGTAATCTATTTATTTAGATGTTAAATCAATTGATGAATACTTCAGGTGATCGCCAGTGCATCGAGAGAACCATCGCTTAAAAATAACATGGACAATTATGCTTGGGATGGCGACAACAGTAAAATCAGTGCATGAAGTGTACTAGTGAAGTGCACGGGTGCGTAAGTGTAAAATTCGACTGCATAAATTTCAACTGTACATTAGTTTGTATGCAAAAAAACATATTTCAAATGTTTTGATAGGTTGTTGTTTTATTCCGCTCTTTTTGATTCTCTGATGCTCTGGGCAAAGTTCAGCCAATAGTTCAACGTTTGGGCGGTGCTACATAAACTCATTGGAAGTTTATATAGAAACATCAAAACATTCATTCTTGCAGAAATCAATACATAATGTTATGCTGATAACCAGGAGCAGATTAGAATTTACCCGGGAAATAATTCGCAGTGTACTATGTGCAAATTTCGTTTCTTTTACACTAGAAAAATAATATATTCACTCATACAACACTTCAGTAAAATAATGATAAGTTTGCCGGACGAACATTAAACTTCTCGCAGCTTTCAGCATGTAGTAAATAATATTAATGTATCTGTCTAACTCGATCATGGTAGGCAATGGACTGAGACATTGAACATTTGACAATATGAGGACTAATAAAGATTATTCTATGAGACAACTTCAATCAGATTGGTTGTATTTATTGAAGTCTCCACATTATCAGAAGTGGGATGTTCCTGCGAAGTCAGAAGACATCAAATGAACTGGATCCTTCCGGTGATCATTGTAATGCTTCCTCTGAAGCTGCTGACAGAATACTACAGGCTGATGTTCGACAAGAATCTGTAGGTATCGCTGCTCAATGCACTATGAATGCTACAATTCCGTCATTACAACCCAGTCAAGCATATACAAGTGGTGGTCACGGTGATGGATTTACAGCAAATTCGTTTCCGGATCGCAATTTATCAAGAAATGATGTGCAAAGAAGGTGTGAATGCCAACCGAATGTATCAAGCATTGGACTAGTACCATCAATCAATAGTTATCGTCTTGAAGAAGTTGCAACTTTCCTACCGTTATTTTGGGGACGTGAGAATGAAGATATCAACCATTTTATTGCAATCGCAGATAACACGAAGCGTGCACTTGGGTTGGATAGTCAAACTATGAAATTAGTTGTCATCAAGCAACTGAAAGGTACCGCAAGAACTTGGTTACACACACGAGCAGACTTCATGTTGAAATCTTATGAGGAAACTCTGGAAGATCTTCGCCAGACGTTTGGAGTGTCGGTCAACGGGTTTGAATTGCGGAAACGATTGGAGAAAATTAGATGGTTTGGTCGTGAGTCGTTTGCTGATTATTGTCAATCGAAGAAGCTAATCGCACAAAAGCTAAACTTAGAAGAAGCAGAACTTGTTGAATATATTGTGGAAGGAATTGGAGACGTAATTTTAAAAAATCAAGCCAGAATTCAAAATTTTAAGACGGTTACAGACATCATGCAAGCGTTCCGGATGGTCAGATTAGACGATAGGACGTTTTCGAAGAAACCAAATGTGTGCTATTCCTGCAATCAACCAGGTCATTTTGCTGCTAACTGCAGGCATTTTTCGGGTCAAAAATCTGTATCAACATCAACCTTTCGGAAGCCAAACTACGAGATCAAAAGACAACTAGCAGCAAACAGGCCCGTTATCAACGCAGTTATAAATGATGAGCGCTCGAAAGACGATTTTACTGACGAAGGACATAATGGACTGGTAGAATTCAAATTTGACAATTTTGATAACTCTTTTAAAGCTTTATTTGACACTGGGAGCCCTATCTCACTTATACGACGTGGTTTAATTGATAAACAATGTATTTTCCAAAATTGCAAAAGCAAACGTTATCAGGGTATAGGTGGGAGAAGGCTCAAGACATTAGGCGAATGCATTAAAATTATTACAATCAAAATATCTTTTTCAGAATTAAATTCGCTGTAGTACCAGATAGGGTGCTTGGTCACGTTGATGCTATCATTGGACGAGATGTCATTATGCGTTCAGAAATTCGGACAGTAATTAATCGAAATATTAAAATTAATCAAATTAGCAATTTTAACTCGAACCCTGAAACCAAACTTAATGAAAAGGTAAATATACAATTAATATGCAATGTTAGCTCAGATGTTCTTGATGTTGTTAAACGAAACATTGGAGAAATAACAAAAGATCAGTTGGCACTATTTTTGAATATTTTTTGTGAAAGTTACTTATATTATAATAAACCGTCAATTCCTGAAACTAGGTATGAAATGGAGATTATTTTGAAAAATGGAGATCCCTTTCATTATAAGCCACGTAGATTATCTTTCGATCAGAAAAAGAAAGTTGAAATTAAAATAAAAGAACTTTTGGATGCTGGAATAATAAAGGAAAGCAATTCACCTTTCGCAAGTCCTATTGTTCTTCTTCTTCTTCTTATTGGCATTACATCCCCACACTGGGACAGAGCCGCCTCGCAGCTTATGTCGTTTTCGGTTTTAAACCTGGGTCAGGTCCGACCCCGACTCTGAATAACCGAACGAAAAACGAATCGGGATCGAGTCAGTATGATGGTATTAGTGAGAACTCAAGCCCTATCATCTGTTTTGTTTTCATTTCGCACTTTTATGGCTCAAGACTCCATCACAATGTTTTGAGAATTAATGACTGTATCGCTTGTTTGTAATAGTGAGGCAATTGGTACGGAAAAGTGCAGCAGCGATAGATAAATTTTGTTTACAACTGGGGTGGGTGGAAATGGGGTGTTAAAAATATGCCAGCTGATGCATAATGTTGCCAGACTTGACGAAATGTTTATTCTATATCATAACATATGTTCACGGTGTATCAAATATATGGGTATTTATCGCTTTAAAATTTGTTATTCACCACTTGGAATTTAACAGAAGCTTAAATAACATGTTTAATTATTTATTTCTGGTATATTTGTTCAATCCGACAAACAGCAATGATTTTTTCCAATAAACAAATCTGGCAACGGTGAAGAGATGATTATTTTCTTGTGTATGCACACCTTTGTTTGCGTGTTGGCTGGCGTATACGCTGTATTGTTCGGATTGAATGAAGTTGCATCGCGTAGATTTTGTACTCACCATTTCACTTATTGCGCTAATGAATTTGAGTCTTCCGCATTTTATTGCATTCACAATACGGTCGTCAAATTTGTCTCTCACTTCGATTTTTGGAAAGCAGTTTTCGACAGTTTTTGGACGCGAAGTGAATGAATTGGTAGTCAATATTGAAGAAAAATGTGAAGCTCAGTTAGTGAATATGTTTTAGGAGTGATTTAATCAAGGAAACAGTGGGAAAAGATCAAGTGAAAAATCAAGTGAGTGTGTATGTGTTTGCTCCGACCGTTCGGAGTTAATATGCGTTCGATAAAAATACGATTGTCGCATAGCGATAGCAGTTTCCAGCGTTTTTCCAGTAATTCCTAAGTAATTGTTAGTTTGGATAAGTGGAAAATAATTATGAAAATGTAATGAATATGTAATGATGGAGGTAAGTCGGCAAATAGCCCCAAAATATTGAATTTATTTCAAAACTTTATTAGTATTAGTGCGGATTCGAATAAAATCATCGTCATTATCGGATTGATTACGGTTTATAGAGCCTTATCAGCTGGCAGAAATATAAATATTTTATTAGATTTTATACAGATTTTATCTTTTTAATTTTGTTATTAGTGTTATTTTGTTTCTTATTATATAAATTAAATGGGGAAGTCAGATTTTTCTTTTGTTAATTGTTTATCTTAAAAATGACAATTAATCCATCAATAAATTTATGTGATTAGAAGCTTATGATGAATGGCGATGGCAATGTGGATTGCCGTGAAGGAATTTTGGCGCTCTGGAACATTTCCGGTAATTATGCTAATCCGTGTTCCCCGATAAACTGTTATACTGGTTCTATGTGGCGTTCTGGGTAACAGTGATTGTGTTACATTTGAATGATCAATTATGCCATTCAAATGGAATAGAACAAGAAAATATGGAAACACTTTGTAAAACATCCAATAGAAAATTTATTGAGATTTGGGCCTTTTATTTTAAAACAAACAATCAAATCGCACAAGAGTTGACTAGCATTTTGGGTATTTTCCTCCCAAGAGGGGGCCCTTTGGGATAAACCGCGATTTCGCCAAAACTGCAAAAACCAAATATACAAGAAAGGCAAATAATTTTTCTCTACATAATTTTCCACCACATAACAGGAGATTCAACATAATAAATATCAACGGGGTAAAATATGTCTTTGTCGATTTTTCAACAAATTACAACTAAAAATCCTTCTTCCACTCTGAAATTATGCTCAATTAGTATAAAACTGTTCCTAAATTTACATTTGAATTTGTTTTCTGGCCAAGTATCATCTGGAGTGTTACTAGGTAGCAAATATACCCTCTGCAAGTCGAATAATTAATAAAACCATTGTAAATAATCAGAAAAGCGTATCATTTGTTGATGGCAATAAAGTAATCACTAACTTATAAAGGGTTAATATCAGGGTTAATACATTATGTTTATATTCTTCAAATCCGTAACCTTAAACAAATTATTCACAGAACTGCAATAACGAATAAAATAATGGTATGAACACAGGGTGTCTACTACCTGGAAAAACCTGGAAAACCTGGAATTATCAGGGAATTTCTCCTCACCTGGAAAAAACTGGAATTATCAGGGAATTCCTGACATAATCAGGGAAATTTCAATACCCGGTTATCATGAGTGAAATTCTATCAAAAGATGAAAAAAATCCTTACAAATATTTGAATAAATATATCAATCAAATCTATTAAAAATTTAGTGAACATTAATGGATCGTTGTTCCGCAAAAAACGTTTTGCCATCTTCAAAAGAATTCCTTGAAAATTTCCGAAGCGAAGCTTATTCGGGGAATCAATTAGACATTGCTTTGTAAATTCTTTTGAGTATTCCCTCGGAAATTCTTTAGGAATATAATAAAATATAATAAATTAGTTAGGATTTTTCAAAGCAATTGCAGGAGGAACTTCCGAAGGAATTTCGGGATCAGTTTTCCAAGGAATATCCGGAGGATTTTTCAAAGAAATCACCTGAAGGGATTTTTGGAAAAAAAAGTGTAAGTGATTTGTGAAGAATTTTTGCTAAAGGAATTCTTGAAAGAATAGCCGAAGGAATCCCGAATGGATTTTTCAAAGGAGTTTCTAAAGGTATTCTCGACGAATTTCCAAAGAATTCTTAAAAGCAAAATATCCGGAAAAACTCCTCCAGGTGTTTTCTAAAGTTTTCCTCAAGATACTTCTGCATGAGTTCCTAAAAAATCCCAAGGAATTTCAAAAGAATACCCGAAGCATTTTCCGAAGGTTTTTACAGTAAAGCCATAAGTAATAGAACGCTAGTGGCGCTGTAACCATTAAAATTATTCTGCCAAAATATGCTTCAATAAGCTTAATAACCTACTCAGATTACGATTAGATTATTTATCGTAATAAATATCGTGTTAAAGTGGAGAAAGAGAATTGAATGTATGGAGATGGCATCAGGTTGTTGTTTATCATGATATTTATGATCATAAATGGCGTTATCTGAATAGGCTATAAATTGACCGCTTGGCACTTATAGTACCGGTACCTGGGCTGCTAGGTCTAAACAAACTAGATGTTGGTCACAAACTAGAACAAACTAGATGTTGGTTACGCGAACAAGAACCACAATAGTAATCTCGGGTATACCCCGTGTCAGGTATAAGGACGTTAGGCATAAAGGATGTTAAGCATAAAATGCCCAAAAAAACAGACCACGACATAAAAAGGGTAGTATTACGCCGAACATCCTTATGGCTAACGTCATGGACCCAGCAATCTCATATTGTTGCATCAACACATTTACTGAAGGAGTTTTCGCAAGAAGTTCTGAAGGAATTCCTGAGGAAATTCCCAAACATATGTCCGGAACAATTTCTTAAGAGGATTTCTTCCTTGGAAAGGGGGTCGCGCTTCTTTTTTTAATTTCTTCTTTTTTTAGGTCGCGTTTCTTTTCAAATAGTTGAAATAAAATTCATAGAAATTTAAGAAAGAATTTTTAATTAAATTTCCAAAGAAGGAATTTAAAAAAAATTGTAAAGGAATCGCCAAATGCATCTCTAAAGCAATTTCCGGAACCATTCCTTGAGATGTTTTCTAAAGTTTTTGCAAAGAAATTTTCAAATGAAATCCTGGAGGAAGTTCTAGGGGAAATTATGAAGCAATTCTTAATGTTCCCTCTTTGAAGGAATTTCTGTAATCATTTCCGGAGGAATACCCGATGGAATCTATGGAGAAATTTTTGAAGGAATCCTGGAGGAATTTCCTATGCGATTCCTGAAGGTATTTTTGATTGAATGGCTGAAGTAATTTCTGTGTGAACTTGCGAAGGAATTCCTGGAAGAATTTCTTAAGTAATTTACAACATTGTTTTGTGAGGCAACCAAATTTTTTAAAATAGTTTTTCGCAAAATTTACTTGTTTGAATCGATTATTCCGCTGCTTAAATCTATATATGGCAAGTTTGTTTTTACCTGGAAATTAATATAAAACACCTGGAAAAAACCTGGAAAAATCAGGGAATTTTGTTTTTGCAGATGAGTAGACACCCTGGAACATTTTGGTATAAATAATACTCCGATACTCCGGCACGCTATTTTCCCATTAAGAGAGCAATTATACCTAAAGCATATCATCGAATACACAACGTAATAGTGAATAAATAGCAGCTACAGCTACCTTCTCGTCACTGCATTTATCAATCACATTTTCAACAAAATTTTTAACCCTCATTTTGTTTATAACTGAGCTACCGTCTGAAGTAATCAGCAAAAAATATGTCGGTATCTGAATCCATTTCACCATCAGAGAAACTTGAAGACAACACACAATTAAAATAATCTATTTTTACGTGGAAGACAGCAACAAAATTGATAAATTCAACAAATGAAACAAAAACGATTAAAAGTCAAATACCCATCCGCACCCTTCCGTGTCTTTCATGTTTTCATTTTCCTTTAGCGTAAACATAAACACCTGTTTGACAGTTTGTGTTCGAGTGTATTGGTGAACCTAGGTTCGATCTCGATCAATCGGCAGAGCGAACCTCATTCGCTTTGGGTCGGATCTGGTGCGGATCGCGATCCAACCTGAACGAATAACCGAACGTTTTGACAGCTGTTAGAGCGGATCCGGGGCAGAACTAGGTTCGACCCAGCAATAACCGAAAACGACATTAGTGTTCATTAAGGTCTGAGGGAAGGGTTTTCCGTTAAAAAAGCACGTGGTAGCACTCTCTGAGAGAGAAAATTGCCCAATTCAGCCCGCCAGAATGACGCTGTCAGTGTCGCCAAAATTATTTCATCATTATGCAGTTTACAATTGCTTGAGAATTTGCCGTAAACGGAGAACAAAAGGAATTGGCAACAATGGGGAAGAAATTTATCACTCATGCAGTGGTTCGGCGAGAGAACAGCAGCAGCGCCGACCAATCACGCAATGAGGAAATCAAAATAAACAAACTCCAGCTGGTTTTGGAAAATGAAAACATGAGCCGTTTCTAGAACAACATTAGAAAATATCGTGAGCTTTGAAAAGTATTTGGGTGATGTCAGTGGTGCTGGTGTAAGTAAGACAAATAAGACAAATAAGACAATAGACAAATTATACAAATTAGTCAAATAAGACAAATAATACAAATAAGACGAATAAGATAGCTAAGACTAAGAAGAAAAATAAAGCAATTTCCTCCAGGACTTCCCTCGGAAGTTCCTCCAGGGATTCGTTCGGAAGTTCCACAAGGAATTGTCTTCGAAAGTTCCTCCCGGAATTCCTTCAGAAGTTCCTCCAGGAATTCCTGCAGAAGTTCTTCCTGGAATTCCTTCGGAAGTTCCTCCATGAGTTCTTTCGGAATTTCCTCCAGGAATTCCTTCGGAAGTTCCTCCAGGAATTCCTTCGGAAGTTCCTCCAGGAATTCCTTCGGAAGTTCCTCCAGGAATTCCTTCGGAAGTTCCTCCAGGAATTCCTTCGGAAGTTCCTCCAGGAATTCCTTCGGAAGTTCTTCCAGGAATTTCTCCGGAAGTTCTTCCAGGAATTCCTCCGGAAGTTCTTCCAGGAATTCCTTCGGAAGTTCCTTCAGGATTTCCTTCGAAAATTCCTCCAGGAATTCCTTCAGAAGATCCTCTATAAATTCCTTCAAAAGTTCCTCCGGGAATCCCTTCGGAAGTTCTTCCGGAGGAATTCCTGGAGGAACTTCCGGAGGAATTCCTGGAGGAACTTTCGGAGGAATTCCTGGAGGAACTTCCGGAGGAATTCCTGGAGGAACTTCCGGAGGAATTCCTGGAGGAACTTCCGGAGGAATTCCCGGAGGAACTTCCGGAGGATTCCCAGGAGGAACTTCCGGAGGAATTCCATGAGGAACTTCTTTAGGAATTTGTCTTGTTTGTCTTATTTGTCCTATTTGTCTTGTTCTTTATTGTTCTTTATTGTTTGATTCATCAACAGACAACTTAGGTCCTAATGATGCTGTCTTATTTGCTTTATTTGTCTTATTTGTTCTATTTTGCTTATTTGTCTTATTTGTCTTATTTATTTTCAATTGTTTATCTCATCTCATTCCTATAATTGATTTCAATTTATATATTTGGTATCCTCGTGTTAACAAATAGGAATACGCTTTTTTCTAGTGTCACGCTAGATACAAAGTTGACGGACTTTCTATCGCTCTCATCGCTCCTTTCCTGCCGTGCGCCACAATAAAATATGCTGTTGGCTGCTCTCCCGAAATGGTAAATTTTGTATGGAATTTAAAAAACTTGGTTGAAGTAAAAAGAGCTTCCTGCAAAATTTATTGCGGTGACATATACTTTTTATTACATCAAAATGATCGTTGGAAAAATTCAAAACTTTTGTCAGTTGGGTTTTGCGAAATTCGGTTCCTTTGTGCCTCAAATCATCGGAGAGAGGTACTGAGAAGCGAAAATTTCAGTTCTACAATAGTTCAGTATTTAGAGCTTAATTCAAATTTGGGAAAAAGTAGGTCCATGAAATTTTGTAGGAACATTCCTTGATAAATTTCAAAGAGATTGTCAGTTGGGATAAGCGAAATTCGTTCCCAATTCCGAGTTATAGACATTTTAGTATGAAAATAGCCTTCTACCGCGAGAGAGCTTCCCTCAGACCTTAAGCACTTCCACAGTTGTTAACTGCGAGGTTTCTTAGCCAGGTTACCATTTTTGCATTCGTATATCATGAGGCTAACACGATGATACTTTTATGTCCAAGGAAGTCGATACAATTTCCAATCCGAAAATTGCCTAGACCGGCACTGAGAATCGAACCCAGCCACCCTCAGCATGGTCTTGCTTTGTAGCCTGCGCGTCTTACCGCACGGCTAAGGAGGGTCCCCAAGTCCTATTGTATTAATTCCAAAGAAAAATAATGACATTAGAATGTGCGTAGATTATAGAAAATTAAATAAGGATACGGTTCGTGACAATTTTCCTTTACCTATAATTGATGACATATTTGATAATTTGAGGAATAAAACATATTTTACAATTTTGGATCTTAAATCAGGATTTCATCAAATAAAATTATCAGAACAATCTACAAAATTAACATCATTCGTAACTCCAAGTGGACAATATGAGTATCTTAGAGTCCCTTTTGGTTTATGCAATGCTCCGGCTGTTTTCCAAAGGTTTATAAATAAAATTTTTAGGCACCTAATTGATAGTGGTAAAATGGTAGTATATATTGATGATATTTTGATTGCAAGCGAAAGTTTCAAAGAGCACATGCAAATTTTGCAAGAAGTGTTTGAAATTTTGAGTCAAAATTTATTAGAATTAAATTTTGAGAAATGCAAATTCGTTGTAACAGAAATTGAATATTTGGGTTATACGTTAAACAAAAATGGCAGAAAGCCAAATAAAGCACATATTGAAAGTATTTCTGATGTCGAATTCGTTTTTAAACCTGGGTCAGTGCCAACCCGAACCCTGAATAAAAAAACGTTTTCAGTTCCATCTGTCATTGGATATGGTGGTGTGCGTGGCATCGTGTTTGTTTTGATTCGAAACATATGATCGACACCATACCGGACTTTACCAGTGCACTGGCAGTTTGTGAGCCACAACGAATCAGATCATGATAAAAATGATCAAGTACGCGCTCTGATTTTCGCGAATTACGAAATTTACTTTTGGATGGATATATCGACCCCCGATTCTCTATTCCTTTCCGCTTTTTCAGGAATTCCTCCGCAAGTTCTTACAGGCATTTACTCGGAGTTTCTTTCCGGAATTCCTCCGGATGTTTCTTCAGGCATTCCTTCGGAAATTTCTTCAGGAATCTATTTGGAGCTCGGGAGTACGTTAGGAAAGTTCCGAAGTTCCTTAATAATTTCCTTCGGAAGTTCCTTCAGAAAATCTTTGGAACATTCCTTCAGGAATTCCTTCCAAAAATACTTCAAAACTTCTTCCGGAAGTTCCTTCAGTAAATCATTTGGAAATTCATTCATGAAATCCTACTCAAATTCATTTAGGAGTTCCTCCAGAAGTACCGTCAGAAATTCCTCCGGAAGTTCCTCTAAGAATTCGTCCGAAAGTTCCTCCAGAAATTCCTCCGAAAGTTCCTCCAGGAAATCTTCCGGAAGTTCCTCCAGAGATACCTCTAGGAATTCCTCTAGAACTTCCTTCAGGAATTTCTCAGGATGTTCCTCCAGGAATTCCTCCGGAAATTCATCCAGGAATCCCACCAGCTGTTCCTCCAGGTATTCCTCTGGAAGTTCCTCCAGAAACTCCTACGGAAGTTCCTCCAGAAATTCCTCCGGAAGCTCCTCCAGAAATCCATCCGGAAGTTCCACCATAAATGCCTCCGGTAGTTCCTCCAGGAATTCCTCCGGAAGTTCTCCCATTCCTCCGGAAGATCCTCCAGAAATTTCTCCGGAAGCTTCTTCAGAAATTCATCCGGAAGTTCCACCATAAATTCCTCCGGTAGTTCCTTCAGGAATTCCTCCGGAAGTTCTCCCAGGAATTCCTCCGGAAGATCTTCCAGGAATTGCTCCAGCTTTTCCTGCAAGAATTCCTCCGGTGGTTCCTCCAGAAATTCATTCCGAAAGTTCCTCTAGAAGTTCCTCCGAAAGTTCCTCCAGGAATACCTCCAGAAGTCCCTCCAAAAATTCCTTCGGAAGTCCCTCCCGAAATTTCTCAGGAAGTCCCTCCAGAAATACTTCCGGAGAAATACGTGGAGGAGCTTTCGGAGCAATTCCTGAAAGAGCTTCCAAAAGAACATCCGAGAAAATTATTGGAGTAGTTCCTTCAGGAATTCCTCCGGAAGTTCTCCCAGGAATTCCTCCGGAAGATCTTCCAGGAATTGCTCCAGCTTTTCCTGCAAGAATTCCTCCGGTGGTTCCTCCAGAAATTCATTCCGAAAGTTCCTCTAGAAGTTCCTCCGAAAGTTCCTCCAGGAATACCTCCTGGAATTCCTGGAGAAACTTCTGGAGGAATTCCTGGAGGAACTTCCAGAGGAATTCCTGGAGGAACTTCCAGAGAAATACTTGGAAGAAATTTCGTAGGAACTCTTGGAGGAATTTCCAGATGAACTTCTGGAAAAATATTATGAAGGAATGCCTGAAATAATGCTCACAAATTATCCTGGGATTACTGAAAAAAAGTCCTAAGGGAATTTAAATATAATGCAAATGTTGACAAATATAATAGGGAATAAAAAATTTCCGTAAAACGGCTTTCGATGCGCATTCTTTATTAAATGCACAAACAGTTTCGTTTTTACTCTGGTTTGTATTTGCCTTCGGCTTGTTTATTCCACCCATATGGTTTTGACAGTTAAAGTGCAGTTGTATTGGTGAACCTGGTGCGAAACCGTGAAACAACACAGTGCGAACCCGGCAGCTTTGGGGTTGGAACTAGTGCGAACCTAGTTCCAACCTAAGCGAATAAAAAAACACTTTGACAGCACTTAGGTTGGAACTGGTTCCAACCTAGGTTGGAACTTTTTAAAAACGAATTCGACATGAGTTTCCAATGCCAAAAATATTCAGCGGTTTTGGGACTTACTAGTTATTTCCGAAAATTTGTACACAATTTTGCTACAGTTGCACGACCACTTTACAATCTTTTGAAGAAAGATTCGAAATTTATGTTTGGTAAAGAACAATTAAAGGCATTTGAGGAACTTAAACAAAGGTTGATTTCATCTCCAATATTAGCAATCTATAATCCTAATGCAGAGACACAACTACATTGTGATGCGAGTTCTTATGGATTTGGTGCAATATTACTTCAGAAGCAGGGTGATGGTAGTTTCCATCCGATGAGTTATAAAATAACTGATCAGTATGAGTCTAAATTACAGAGTTTTGAACTTGAAACGTTAGCTGTTGTTCATGCTGTTAAACGCTTTCATGTTTACCTAGCAGGCATTGAATTCAAAATATTTACTGATTGTAATGCATTAGTTCAAACATTTTCTAAAAAAGAGCTAAATCCAAAGATAAGTCGATGGGCATTATTTTTAGAAAGCTATAATTTTGAACTTCAATACAGAGATGAATCTAAAATGAAGCATGTTGATGCCTTAAGCCGAAAAAATATGAGTAATAAAAATACAAATAAACCTGCTAACGATATAGAAACAATTAATGTTCTGAATGAATCTGATATTGAGCACAATATTATTATAGCTCAAGAACAAGATAGTAAAATAACTAACATTAAAAATCTCTTGGAGCAATCTAATTTTCCGAATTTTTTGTTGATTGATGGTGTATTATTTAGAAAAGATGGAGTAAAACATTTGCTTGTTGTACCAAAACCAATGATAGATAATGTGATCAGAATACACCATGACAAATGTGGTCACATTGGAATAGAAAAAACAATTCATGAAATTAAAAAATATTTTTGGTTTAGTAACATGAAAAAAATTGTGAAGAAGTATCTCCAAAACTGCCTCACATGTATCTTCTATAGCCCGAATGAGAAGAAAGAAGGATTTTTGAAAATTATTGAAAAAGGTGATCAACCTTTTCATACCATACATATTGATCATTATGGTCCAATTCAGTTACCCGCATCAAATCGCTATAAATATATTTTAGTTGTAGTTGATGCTTTTACAAAATTCACAAAGTTGTATCCAACTCGAACAACTAATGCAGATGAAGTAGTGAAACATGTTAGTAGTTATATGCAATATTATAGCAGACCCACAAGTATTATTGCTGACAGAGGATCATGTTTTACAAGTAATAAATTCGAAACTTTTGTTCAAGCCCATTGCATAAATCATATTAAAGTAGCTGTTCGGACGCCTGAATTCAATGGTCAAGTAGAGAGAATAAGGCCTCAAGGCTGGGCTGGTTGGATTCCATCGTCCGCTGGACTGACGTAGTCATCTCCTCCGCAGCCTTGACTATCACTGCCTGTACTCTCAGCGTCATTTAAATGTTCTTCGTAGTGCGGCTTCCACCTTTCGATCACCACACTTTCATTCGTCAAGATGCTCCGATCCTTATTCCTGCACATTTCGGCTCGCGACACGAAGCCTTTTCGGGATTCGTTGAGCTTCTGATAGAAATTGCGTGTTTCTTGAGAATGGCACCGCTATTCCTTCTCCTCGCACTCCGCTTCTTCCATGCGGCGTTTTTTCTCCTGAAAAGGGTGGGTCGGCTGTCTCCGCTTCCGTCTATAACGTTCCACGTTTTGCCGGGTACCTTGATGCAGCGCGACCGCCCGTGCTGCGTCCTTCTCCTCCAGAATCTGTCTGCACTCTTCGTCAAACCAATCGTTCCGTCAACTTCGTCCCATATACCCGACGTTGTTCTCCGCTGCGTCGTTAATGGCTGATTTGACTGTATTCCATCACTCCTCAAGAGGGTCCCCATCGAGCTCACCCTCTTCCGGCAACGCTGCTTTGAGATACGGCGCGGTTGCAGTGGCAACATCAGATTGCTTCAGTCGCTCTAGGTCGTACCGCGGCGGTCGTCGGTATCGAACATTGTTGATGACGGATAGTTTTGGGCGCAGTTTAACCATCACCAGATAGTGGTCAGAGTCGATGTTAGCCGGATAAGTAGCGTCCATCACTCAGAACGTGGTCGATTTGTGATTCTGTCTGCAGTGGTGATCTCCAAGTGTACCGATACGGGAGGCTGTGTTGGAAGTAGGTGCTGCGAATGGCCATATTCTAGGAGGCGGCGAAATCAATTAGTCGTAGGCCGTTTTCGTTCGTCAGCCGGTGAGCGCTGAACTTCCCAATGGTCAGTCTAAACTCCTCCTCTTGGCCCACCTGAGCGTTCAAATATTCTATAATGATTTTGACGTCGTGGCTTGGGCTGTTGTCGCATTCACGTTCCAGCTGCGTGTAGATTGCATCCTTATCATCATCAGTGCTTCCGCAGTGTGGGCTATGGACGTTGATTATGCTGAAGTTGAAGCCTTTGATTCTCAACCTGCACATTATTTCATTGATCGGCCACCACCCAATCACGCGTCTTTGCATATCGCCCATCACTATGAAAGCTGTTCCCGGCTAGTGTATGTTGCCGCAGCTCTGGTAGATGGTATGATTACCTCTAAACGTTCGCACCATTGATCCCTTCCAACAAACCTCCTGCAGCGCTACGATGCCGAATTCACGGTCCTTGAGCACATCGGCGAGTATGCGTGTGCTCCCGATGAAGTTGAGAGATTTGCAGTTCCACGAACCGAGTTTCCAATCGCTAGTAATTTTTCGTCGCATTGATCTTCGCAGATGGTTCCGGTTCGTACTCTCTTGTTGATTGTTCGTTGCAGATGTTTTTCAAAGGCTGGTTTGCTGGGACTGACACCAAACGCCCTAAATTTTCGGAGGACCATTCGTTCTTATTCCCGGTGGACCATGGTGCACAGTTTCACTTAGAGTCCCTCGCTGGCACTCGGACGATGATCAGCCGCCCCTAACATGGAGAACAGACGCTGTTGTGAGCCGATCCTGACATGGAGAACAGAGGCTCAGTAAGATTTGCACCTCCTGAGAGGAGCAAACTCCCCTTCCCTGTCAGCATACGACCATAGTTCCCACCGGGGTTGGTTACCCGATCTTCTCTAAGGTTGCTCGTATCCCGGCCAGCACCACTGGGAGGTTGGGATAGGAGTTGCTATGGGAAAGAGGCTAAGAACCGCGAGATGGGGTTTATTTTATTCCATCATGTACGCTTTGCGCAGCATTTGCCGTGCCAAGAAAATTTGAAGATATACATATTTTTCGATGAATTCGATGCCATATGCTGTTGAAAACGTGTTTGTTTACATTTGTCATAGATGTCAAGAATTTAGACGACTGATAGGGAATATAGTTTAGGAATATCATCATGATCATAGGCAAATGATATAATAAATTTGTACAGACTTTGGAAGTTATCATGCTAACAAATTTATGTCCCAACATTCATGATTATCCTGTGATGGGACGAAGCTATTAAACTTGCCCTGGCTAATTAGCCTAGGTTCAAGTGCCTAGACTCAACTCTTCTGATAGTTCTGTGTTATAGATATATTAATCGAAAGGGTACTTACCTTGCAGTGCACCTCTCGAAGTATTCATCCACCCAATCGTTTTCAGATTGACTTACTGCTTTATATCCCGTGAAGGAAGCAGTCGAAGATGCCATATCTCTCAGCCAAAATATTGCTATACTGTCTGGACTTATGCTTGTTGGAACTATGCTTTGCATGGTGCCAAATCGGGACTACCTTGCCAATCCGGTTGAACCATATAAGGTCATACACGTTTGATAGTTAGATTATTCAATCAATTTTGTGCCTGTCATAAGACGAGTTTAGTACTATTTTCACCTCAACTGTAAAGCTGTCTTCGGAGCTCAGTGCGTGTTTTTTCGGATTAGCCATCGAGCAAGCGTTGTGCAGTGCGTGTTTTAGTCGTCGCGATGTAGTTAAGATATCGAATCAGTCTTCGGGAAAATACGTAAGAAACGCGTTGCTTTTCCGTTTTTGTATCATCATGAATATGGCGTCCTTCAAAAGAAATAATTAGTCGCTTACCAAGGCGATTTCCAATATATTTCCTTCCCAACTAACATACTATTCCTTTCCAGTGCGCTCATGGAGATGCAGAGGATTCCTCGGTCTCTTGTAGCAATGAGTGTCTCACGACTAGCAACTACGATGGGTACAGTCAATCAAGCCAAGCTTAGCTAAGCTCAACTGTAAAGCCGTCTTCGTGTCAAGTACGAGACACTGAACACGGCCTTATAGTTGAGGACGAAAAACGTATCTGTAAAATTACAACTTGGTGCAATTAAATGGAATAGTACTAAACTCGTCTTACGACAAGTAAAGACATTCCTCTAGAAGAGATTAATAATTTTCTTACCTCGAATTTGTGATTGTATACCGGACCATTTAGTCCTAAAAATGATGAGCACACTTGACGTGAAAAAAACTGCACCATCCAAATGATTTCTTTTCTACCGGGTGAAACTATCACGCGACTGGCCGATTTTTTAAACTTTTTGCCTTTCTCGTACAACGAAGTTGTACCGAAAGGCTATCATTTTACTCCGAAAACGATTTTTATAGAAGCATCAGAGACCCATAGTGTTATATATCAATCGACTCAGCTCGACGAACATTTTGCTGTGAAAACATGCAAAAACGGACCACAAGAAACGCAGGAAGAAAATAAACTTTGATTCCAGATATCAAGTGAATTGTGCATTACGGTACGTACAGATCAGCGTATTTCAACCCTATCTGTTACTTTGCTTTCAGTGTCTCGTCGACCTTATAGTTGGGATCGAAGATCCCAGCTAACTTTTATCTAACCATGTTTGCAACCAATCAAATCTGACTTGATCAGCTGGTAACGATGATTGAAGATCGATATGGTTTCCATTACGTCGTGCCATTGGTATTCGAAACAGATTTTTCCTTAATATTGCTTGTGTATTAATTACTTTAGCTATGATGCTGTGGATTTTGTTACTTTTCCTTGTCCGCAATAGCGTCCGCAAGAGAGATACGGTTTTTATGATTTATATGTTCCGTGCCGGTGCATGTGTCCATCTGAATACATATTGAGAGCAAACGATCGGGATGTCGTTGTGGAAAGATTGGCTCTGTTTGGTTGACTGTTATTAATACACAGTCGGTGAGTCAGATTAATGGCATTTGTGTTTCGCATGGTGGATCGCGGTGACGGTGATGATGACCCGAACCGATAACAATTGATTTGATTCATTTCGGTTTCGTGGACCAGTTACGTACAATGTGTCAAGCGATTGTTTAGTTAATTATGTGACATAATTGCACAAATAATTTATGTTAGTTGGGATATATACGACACATGAAATATTCCAGATATATTGAGTAACATTCATTACTAACCACCATCCAGTGTCTACTATTGAACCATGAGCAAAATTCCTAATTGATCATAGGAACTGTCAAATCTATACATTCGCCTCTAATTCTATCATGAAAATGCACGTCTATGTTTTGAAGATGATATTAGCATTTCCAATTTTCCGTTGTTGAATGACGAACTCCCTCTAATGTCATTTTACAATCTCGCAAGTTCATATTATTACCCAATACATTACAAAATTTAGAATTTCGCCTTGGTTTTAAAAATGCCACTGTTGCACTTTACGTCCTTATTAGTCCTTTTATGATTTAACTGTTGCTACATCAGCTGTTTATGGGGCCCTCCTTAGCCGTGCGGTAAGACGCTCGGCTACAAAGCAAGACCATGCTGAGGGTGGCTGGGTTCGATTCCCGGTTCCGGTTTAGGCAATTTTCGGATTGGAAATTGTCTCGACTTCCCTGGGCATAAAAGTATCATAAAAGCCTGGCTTTAGAAACCTCGCATTTAATAACTGTGGAAGTGCTGAATGAACACTAAGCTTCGAGGCGGCTCTGTCCCAGTGTGGGGATGTAATGCCGATAAGAAGAAGAAGAAGACATCAGCTGTTTGAGCAATATCTGTTGTGTTCGGGAGAGGACTAGCTAGAGACTAGCCAAGATCAGCAAACACTGGCGGTGTTAGAATGAGGCACGATAGGGGACGTGACCCACCAAATTTAATATTTTCCCAGTATATATATATACGCCAAAATTGCTCTAAAAAATCAGAAAGGTTGTGTACGAGAGACACGATCGCAAGGTAAACGTTGGAAATCAAAAGGCCATCCTTTTGATTGATCTTTCTGCTTTCACTAAGCGATTCCGTTTTGTACTTTAAAGAAATGTTTTGTCGATCTCTCGACTAAGCATTCTTTAATATATTGAATTGAATTTCTGAAATTATTTCCCATTTTTCAAGGTTCCGGAATAATGAAAAATTTTGGTATACAAAACCAGTATGGATGATAAAAAAATGTATTTTGAAGACTTCACTTTTCTTACACAAATGGAAAATAATTCAATAAATGAATTTTATCGACTGCATGATGAATTATCAGATGTGTACCATATTAAGATTATTTCAGTTCGATTCGTCAGCTTGGCAACGGGTTCTTCGACTGTAAACTAAGTGACGAAGAAAAAAATCAATGTTTCTACAGTTTAGAAAAAAATATCATTATAACGCCTTTTTGAAGTTGTGTTAGGAAATGTTGTAAATCTCGGGTACTTATTCATAAGGACGTATGTGATTTTGTAAACAAAGATACAAACGTCGATTTGTCCAATCTGATGACACTCCCACGCAAACCATCACCACAGGCAGATAGGGCAAGTCTTCGGCTACCTGTGGGTGGTGTTGGTTTGCGTGGGAATGCCATCAGATTGGACAAATCGACGTTTGAATCTTTGTTTACAAAATCACATACGTCCTTTTGAATAAGTACCCGAGAAATAACGTTAATTGCAGATGATTGAGCTGTTCTTCATGTTAATGAACCCGGAATGCGAATGAATTACTTCAAGTCATAGTGTACACTTTTTCGCCAGATAAAAAGGTTGTAGATTTAGATTACCATTCGTGAGTATTTAACGAATTAGAATTTGATATGATGGGAATTAGCGCCATAGACGAATAAGCATAGAAGCCACCGTTGCAGAAATGTACTCCACCGCTGCTGCCACTACCGTCACAGACGCCTTCGTAGCGAAATAGCCAACCAATACTCCGAATGTTGCGAGAAATTTCACTTGAGTGCTGCTGATGCTGACGATGAATTACATGATAAATTACTAGAACAATTTTTCATGGAAATTCCTATAATAATTGCTAAAAGAATTCCTAATATAATTCTCAAATAAATTCCTGAATAAGTTTTAAAAAAATCAAATGTTTTTTAAAACAATTTCCGTATGTATATTCTGAAGGAAATCTTTGAATATTCGAAGGAATTTCCAATGGAATTACTGGTTTTATTTCCGAATTTATTTCCGGAGGCTTTTTTGAATGAATTCTAGGAGGAAATTCCAGAGGAATTCTTGGAGGAATTTCCAAACAAATTCTTGGAGAAACTCAAGAATGTCGGATATTCCTTCATAGGTTCTTTTGGAAATTTCATTTCGAAATTTTTAAGGAAATTTCGTCCTAGAATTTTGGAATGAATTCATGGAGGAAATTGCGAAGTAATTACTCTAGCAATTTCCGTAATTCATCAGAATTTTCTACAGTAATTTCTTCGGAGTTTCCTTCCTGAATTCCTCCCAAATTCCAGGACGATATTTTTGAATTTTCCTTTGGAATTTCCAAATGAAATTTCCAAAATAACTTCTTAGGAATATCTGCATTCCTAAATTTTCAAGAATTTCTTTGGACATTCCTCCTCATCGAAATGTCATCCGATGGAATACCTGGAGGAATTCCGGAAATAATTTCCAAAGGAATTGTCGGAGGAGTTTCTAAAAGAATTTCCTATGAAATGTTCAGTTCAGTTTTTGTAAAGTATTTTCAAGAGGAATTCACGGAAGAAGTTCCAAAGACATTCCTGAGGGAATTCCCGCAGGAATTACTTAATTCATTTGCGCAAGATTTTCCGAAGACATTTTGAAGGCATGCCTGACGGCATTCCTGTATAACTTATTATTTTCCCAAGAATTATTTAAAGTTTTTCCGAAAAAATGAAAGAAGGATTTTCCGAAAGAATTTTTAGATACATTTGTGAAATAACACAAATTACGTAACATTTAAAACTGCCTTACATATTTTTAACTGATTAATCGCTTAACCCCTTCCATTATAGTTCCTATTGCTTACGCCAAATTATCAATGAACCAACTACGTCAAAATTGCTAGTGCCCCATCATTATCAGAACGCTGACTCCGCCAGTGTTAGCAAATTCCAAATATCCCCACACATGATTGCCCGTCGACGGAAGAATAACGAGCAATTCCGCATTCCGATGCGCCAAATAAAGTTGAATATTTTTACTTTTCTCGTACACCAACGTGTAAGAGAAATTGCTCAGGGACCCATTGTTTTATATAACAATCAATTTCGTTCGATAAATATAAGTGATGTCTGTGTGTGTGTATGCATGTGCGCAGAAAAATCCACTCGTCTTTTATACATTTTTCTGAAATCGATTCGTTCGCAACAATTTAAATTCGACGGGGAATTTGGTCGCATTGTTTCCTATTTTTGTAATTCTGGTATACCGTGCCCTTATTCCAATAATCGCCTACTTCCGTTCACGCAAGACAAAATGATAAATAATAAAGAGTTTTTGTCTAAAAACAACAGAAAAATATTCTCGTACTTTTCTATGGTTATGTATGCATGAAATGAAATGAAAACCAGCGTCATTTTTAGCGATTAATAGTGAACATTTAAACAAAATTTGTTGGTCGTCACTACGAGCGCCATTTTGACTGTTTTCATTAACCCACTTGCTAAGAACGTCTGCATTAAAATTTAAGTATTTTTAGATGAAAATTTGCAGTGGATTTCAAACACTGCAGCATAACAAGACAAAACAGGTTACATTATAGCGTATTATCAAATTGTCGCCTGTATTTTCCCGATAGAAAATGCTGAAAAGTTAAAAATATCTTGACCGGAATAAGGGTACATCTAAATCTACTCGTTCCTTATTCCGTTCATTGGGTTTGGAGGATGGATTCCGAAAATTCCGTGTTTGAGAATATAATCTATGAGCAAGAAAAGGTACATCGTACATGAAGCCATATGAATGGTGAACATTTGAAATTCTATCCCGCAAGCAGGCAGACCGAAAGGAATTCCGTTAACGACTCTACTCGAAAAAATTATGGGACCTTTTTCAACTCGTGCCGGGAAAATACAGTTTTTTCAGTTAATGATTTAATGATGATTTATAAAGTGAATGCTGGACAATGTTAAGAAAGGGTTTCCGGAGAATACGGACAGATTTAAACAGCACAATTCATAATAGCGGTGTTCTTATTATTATTATAATCTTTATTAAAGAGGTTTTTAGCCCAAGGCTAGATCACCTCCGAGCGGCGTTCTTGTTTAAGGTCACTCCTGACAGAATCCAAGTTTCAAAGTGCTCGCGTTTTCGGGGGCACACCACTCGATACGGAAGCAACGCACAACTGTCATTTTTATTTTTTCACGCATGCTGCGACGCAGCAAAACTAAATCAACAAAAATGACAGTTGTGCGTTGCTTCCGTATCGAGTGGTGTGCCTCCGAAAACGCGAGCACTTTCAAACTTGGATTCCGTCAGGAGTGACCTTAAAAGCTTTATCCGGAAATTTCTTGGCGAATTTCTATAAAAAAAACTGCTCTCTCTGAGCTGCAAATAAGGTTATGTTTTACCGAAATCCGTTACTTCGTAGAAATAGGGTTATCCTGTACTATAAAGAACCGGAACTTTAAAGAATATTCAATTTGAACGCAATAGTGGTACTAACAATTCCAAACAGAGACATTGCTTTGGAAGGTTCAGGTCAGAATTAAAGGCCTAGTATCCAGGCTCTAGTCAAAATTACGTTGAAGATAAGGTGTAAAACTCCGATAAGGAATCGTATCTGTCCTTTTCTGTGGTATCTAATGCAACTGGGCAGCTAGCATCAATGTTCATATTGAATATACCTCGAATGGTAAGTGAAACTAACGAAAAAACAGTCAACTTGGCTATACTAAGGAAATATCATTCATTATATTTTGCATTCGGAAGGAAATTACGTTTTAAGCTTTTTATTTGCAATATTATAATAAATGAAAAGATGGATTTGTGAGAAAAATTATGCCTGGTATTAGCATCTCCAAGAAATCAAATGTTTTTCGGGTGATTGGAACACGAACACGAACATAGGAACACGAATGAACGGAATTAGGAACAATCCCATTTCAGATTATTGGTATTAGGACCACATAATTGGTCAATTTTGTTTTCACTAGTGGAGCCCAAGTCTATGAATGCATCCCAACATATTTTATTTTCAATTGTATATAGAAAATGACACTATGTAGCGAAATTGCAGCTTCAAAATACTAAACGGCTATTTTTTAGAGCTTTTAGACATAGCGCATTGTCTTAGGTGAACGGAATAAGGGCACAGCACGGTACAAAGTATTTGAAGCAATCCAAAATCGAACTTTTAATAGGAGACTCGAGTCAAGTCAAGTACACTGAAGACGGTCTTACAGTTGAGGCCGTAATACGTGGATAAGTACTGAACTCGTATTTTTTAATATTTTTGTAAAGGTTCCCTTTTTGCCAGTTTTATTTTTTGGATTTTTTTTTAAACTTTCTCTGTTATTAAATAAAAGTTTTGTAATATTCATTCTTTTCTCTTATTTGTTGCCATAACCCATTACACACCCAGAAATTATAAAGCATTCGCTGATTTTCATACAAAAAGGGTCATGTTTTACCTCGATTCCTAGTGTTTAGTTTGAGTATATTTTTGGCATCCCAGCCTAAAATGACCTAAATTTTAGATTAATGATTGTTTTTGTATGCATGTTGATTGAAAGACGACGTTTTATTTGAAAATAATTTTAAAGCCATCACTTGTATATGAAGCTCCATACAAGTGAAGTAGCTTTATAATTATTATTTCCAACTGAAAAGTGCCTTTACATTGAACATGTATACAAAAACAATCATTAATTGTAAATTTAGGTCATTTTCGGCTGGGGATGCCAAAAATATCCTCAATCTAATCGCTTGAAATCGAGATTTTGATCCTCAAACATGACCATTTTGTATATAAAATCAGCGAATGCGATATAACTATTTTCGGGGTGCAGATGATTGCTGCCTTACAGTTCAGTGTTCATTAGGTACTTCCTCAGTTAATAACCACGTAGCCTTCACGAGTTGCATCAGCTGTTGGGAGAACCATCCATCGTTCACACTGCGAAAATCGGAAGACTGCGGTGGGCCGGGCACGTAGCCAGAATGTCGGACAGTAATCCGGTGAAAATAAATCCGACGGGAACAAGAAGGCGAGGTGCACAGCGAGCAAGGTTGATCGATCAAGTGGAGGACGATTTGCGAACCCTCCGCAGATAGCGTGGTTGGCGACGTGCAGCCATGGACCGAGCTGAATGGAGAAGACTAGACGCACTGCACAGGCCACTCCGGCCTTAGTCTGATAATAAATTAAAAAACCCAGATTAATCCACCTAGCGGCGATGATGCCTTTCTCGTGCATCGTAAAATGTACTGAAAAAATCACATAGGAAAGGTCAAAAAAGCACTTTAGGGGGATAGATCGCATATTTTCTATCATTTTGCATGTTTTTGCATTAATTACTATGTATTCCCACCATTCTTGAAAAAGATTTGCACTACGTGGAATACTCAGGACCCCTACGTAGAAAGATCCATGAAGTTTGTTCTTCAATTATCTACAAGAATCACCATAACTGGTATAGCTTTCCTAGTTTTTACTTCATGATAAGAGAAGCCAATCCGGAGATGGTGAGTTCAGTTCTCTATTCGAAGTAGGATGTTTTCGGGTGGGAAACATTCTCCACTCCCTATGCTTAAATGTATTTTTGTGCTTATACATAATCATGCAATGGCATATATAGAATAGATTTTATGGGTCTCCAGTTAGACTTGCAAGCAACGGCGTAGGATTGCCAATCCGGAGATGGCGAGTTCGATTCAAGTTCCGGTCTAGGATGTATTCGGGTGGGAAACATTCTCGACTTCCTGGGCTTAGTGTATCCATTGTACTTGCCACATAGGATAGGGGGGTTGGGGGTAAAACTTAGTGATAGTGGAAAACAATCAGATTTGCGGCTGAAATGGACATAGTGTGTGGGTAAAACGGACATGGTATGAAATTAAATTATGCTTAAAACAATGAGTTTAGTTAATGATTTGTATACATAGGCTAAGCATCTATAAAATGTGTCTCTTGAAATAAAAATTTTGGATAATGATTGATATATTGGTTCCCTACAATGACTTTACGAACAAAGCAACTCACATCAATAAAAATCACTTAAAAATGCCATTTGTTTGAATATGACTCGGAAATTAGAATTTCTAAATTATTGCTTACCGTTTCGGCGGTTAACCAATACAGTGAACGTTCGCTAATTGGTTTTTTTCTAGTTGGGGCGCTTTTTAGTTAGAGGTTCGTTAATTGGGGCGAAACCCAATTAAAAAGCAGCTAAACGTCAGAATATGATGTCAAAAATGCGTTGACGTTTTTTTTCCGTGTTTGGCGGGATCGATATTTTCTGGCGCGTAAAATTTTCCTTTGATCAATGCAAAAAGTAAACAACATTGACGCTTGTCAAAATGCCCCAATTAGCGAACGGCATTCGCTAGTTGGGGTGAGGTCGTGCCCCAATTAGCGAACGATCACTGTACAATCTTTTCAAAATTGAACATTGGTGAAAAAATGTATGTACTTCATATGGCCCATACTATCCACATCAAAACGTGTCCGTTGTAGCCCATCATGATCCAATTTCTTAGAAAACAATAAAAAATCGAATTATAAATATAGACCAACATTTGAAAAGGGCGTAACAGCCAAAATTTATTTCTTCTGATTCTTCGTCCCATATATACCTATGGCATATATATAGAATAGCTGTTGCTGTTGCTGAATAGCTGTTGCTTACCTATGGCATATATATAGAATAGCCATCGTTGTTGCTCCGTTTCGATTGATGATATTTGTTGTACGTTGCGCGAAATAAAGTGCCAGTTCGATCGCATTGAAGCAAAATTCGTTCATTCTTCGTTTGTTTATCGAGAATTCGTTGTCGGTTGCGCCAAAATATCAGGAAATCGATTTATATTCAACGGCAGCTGTTATCGCATTACAATGGAGAATTGCAAAACGTGTAAAAAGTGTTCCATCTCTATTGACAATCGTGTTGACCTGTTCACTGTGTGTGAAGGCGACTGTGCGTGTCTTTTCCATGCTAATTGCGTTGGGTTGAGTGAGAAAGATCTGGACGTCTTCTCGAACAACGTGATCTGGATGTGCGATACATGTGTGGATAAGTTTCGCAAGGCGAGGGAAGGTATTTTACCTGTCACGGTGGACGAAATGGATACAGAAAAACCATTGGAGGAGGACGTAAAGGAGCTGAAATGCGTGGTTGCAGGAATTCTAGACTCACTGTCTAAAATGATGCCGATAACGACTTCTGCGAGCAATATAAATTTATTGCATTCTACTTCTGTTTCACCATTTTCACTTTCCGCCGGAGCGAATGAAAGCGATGCTGATCGTCACGCGGAGAACCTGCAGCGGTCCAAAAACACAACAAACAGTGATAACGCAGATGATACTTTTTCTCTGTTTCTCTCGAACATTGATCCATGTGTTACAGAGTGCGATATTCATGGTTTGGTTTCTCGAGCGCTTGGGACTACTGAACCCGAGCGCAATGATGTTATCAAATTAACAAAATATTGGAACGGTAGAAGGCCAGACTTTATATCTTTCAAGATTATTGTAAATAAAAAATGGAAATCTCGAGCGCTTGATCCATTGACGTGGCCTGTGAACATTAAATTTAGAGAATTCGTTAATGTGCATAACAACACTTGGAGACCAACATTGTAAAAATCTATACTTAAAAGTTCTTTATTACTCGTTTCTTGTATTCTTGATGTTGATTGTCGCTTTTTACATTGTTTTGTATTGGCTGTGATTTTGTTAAAAGTGTTATTTGATTCAGTCCAAAGTTGATTTAAAACGATTTGTTGTCAATAGTTTTAAGATATTCATTAAGACAAAAAAATGTCAGATGGATTTAATAAATAATAAATAAATAAATAAATAAATATATGTAGACAAAGAATCAGAAGGAATAAATTTTGGCTGTTACGCCCTTTTCAAATGTTGGTCTAGAAATCATAAATTTAACCCGTACACAATCTTTACTGCACATCAAAAAATGCATCACCTTGGCATGTCAGCCATATTTTACAATCAATCAATAATAAACAGAGTAATTTTCATTATTTGAATGTAGTAAAACTTGTCATACTCATAATTTGAAACAAGCAATAAGATCCACTTGATAGTGTCAAATTTGTAACGATTTAGCTCAAATGGGACCCTTGACCGTTTTACCCCCACCTACTCATACAGAATAGAAAATAGCGATAGAGAAGCTTTCAATTAATAACTGAGGAAATGCTAATAGAATACTAAGTTGAAAAACAGGCCAAGTGCCTATGGGGATTCAGAGTCATAGATCAAAAAGAAGAAGAATAGCTTTTCAACTAGGCCTCCCGGACTGCTGTAATCTAAAAAAGTGACGTATACGCCATTTTCCAAAAATGGTGTTAACGAGTTGTACTCATCGAGCTCTTCAACAGAAAAATGGAAAACATGCATGTTGTAAAATGGCTGTTACGTCACTTTTCCAGATTACGGCCAAAATTAAATGCAATCGCGTTTTGAAGGGCACACCACGGAAGCAACGCATAAATGTCATTTTTATTATTCCACGAATTTTGTTCTAAATTCCATGAGGCTTGTACTTTAAAACGAAACAGGCCAATTTCTAGTTGGAATGTAGAGCCAATGAAGAAGAAGACCAGAGAAAAATCACAACACCACTAGGTGGAACACTCTTCTTCTATCTAATGCGCCCCGGGTCATAATTCACCCACAAATCCTCTAATGCTGTCAAATGCTTCGCAAGGCACGTTTCTGTTTGGTCCCGCTCAGAATGGTATAATTTATCAAATTCCTTGGATTCACAAAAATACCCAATCATGTGGCAAACTGTGACCGCAATCGATACGTATCGAACCGTACCGGCAATTGGACGCCGAAGAAGCAAAGTGTGAGGTAATGGATGGCATAGTAGCGAAAGTGAAGTAAACAACAATAATTCAGAGTTAGAGTGGTAAATCCCACTAGGAAAAAAAATTGAAAAAAGACGAAGTTTACACTCTCTGATATGGCACGATCGTCGGCTCGGCGCACGAGCAACCCAATAAGCACCATTAGCAACCGAACAGCGTCGCTCGGTGAAGAAAATGTCTAAATTCGGACAATCTACGAAACGATAGGGATGAAGGCAGGGTCTGTAGGAAAAAATGCGAGGGTAATAAATTTTGAGCAAGTAGCTCCATGCTGCTGAAACGTTTCTAGTGCTACATATGGGAAGTGTTTGAGGATGATTTAAAATTTGAAAAATCGAAACAACTTTGCAACCCGTTTCTCCTACAAACTATGTTCTTATCACTTAGTCGAGTTACACTGAAGACGTATTGGAATTAAATGGGGTAGTACTAACACAGGTGACGATATTTTACTAAAAGGCTCGAAATAATTTTCTACACTCTAACTTTCACCTACTCAGTGACTGAGTAAAATCGTATTGCCATCTCTTTTCTTCCCACGGAAATTTTACTCAATTTCCGTCAAAAGCAGGATTACTCATAGTTTTGAGTTGTCCTGCTTTTAACGGAAATTGAGTAAAATTTCCGTGGGATAGAAAGAGAGAGCAATACAATTTTACTCAGTCACTGAGTAGGTGAAAGTTAGCGTGTATACCCTTTAGGCAGTTATTACTGGCAGTTATTACGAAAATACTTCTGCTTTTTCCACAATTGTCACGAGTCACAAGATTTTTTCTGTTTTTTTTCAAGGTGAGATAAGATGTACGGTACAATAGTTTTAAACTATAGAGAAAGCTTACATAAATCACCAATTCTAGTTCTCGCACTGAAGGGCCAGGAATGCCAAATGTCAAATACCAATCAAATCAGATGAACATGTCTTCATATGTGTCATCAACTCGGCAATCACATTTTGTGCTGCTTCAAATGTCGCGCTAGGCATTTATGCTTTATGTAATTTCTCCCGAGTACGTACTGTTCATTATCGGTAGAAAAATCCATTTAGCCATAAGCGTTGACGAAGATGATGATGTGCGATAAAATTCATTAATGGCAGCACGCGCGGTCATCAGCCGAGGTTTGTGCATTATGTGTGTCATCGTTTATGTTCTTGCATGCATGGCGCCGTTTCTTTGTAGATTCGACAAATTATCTGCCTACCATACCACACGGCAGCGATTGGCTGGGCTGAACGCTAGAGCAGAATACGGAACTGACGCTCGGTTTTGCCTCTGTGCTGTGGTGACCCCATGACGATGATGTTATAGACCAGATTCATGGACAAGGGCTGCCTTAACAATGAAAAGCGTCTACCGTGAAGTGGAGTGAAAAGCAAGTCTATTAAAAATCTTCATAAAGTTATTTAGATTGTAACGGTAATAAGTAGGGTAAGGCAAGATGGTCAGTACCGTGCACGAATAATGCCTAAAAGACAAGTGAGGTTTTTTGTGCACATTACCTTAATTCGTCCGAATGAGACGATTGGGCTTCTATCAAAAATTCGTTTTTGGATTGAATTTTCGTTACACCTTGGTGTATGGTACGAGAAGAGCAAAAAGATCACATTTATATCACGAATATTTCGCGTTGGCTTCACTTTGCCTTACCTATCGGCAATCAGCAGGGCACGGCCCCTGCTCATTGGTGGGTCTTTTGCTCTGTCAAGGTTGAAAATGATGTATGATGATGCGGTAGCGCTTTGGATACATGTAGGGGAAAACAGTTCAAAATGCACCCCTTATGCTTTTTTGATGTTTCCACCAATATAAACAAAAGTATCGAACCATTTCATCGTGTAGATGCAAAATTTACAAAACTAGCTACATTTCACAATGATCTCTTATTGAAAGCAACAAGGTTTTATGACTTTCTAACGCATTTAAAAATAAGTTTTAAAGATGGGCCTAGGGCAAAACTTCCGAATGGTGGTGTAAAATGACTGAATTACACATGTACATGTGCGGGCCCTCCTTAGCCGTGCGGTAAGACGCGCGGCTACAAAGCAAGACCATGCTGAGGGTGGCTGGGTTCGATTCCCGGTGCCGGTCTAGGCAATTTTCGGATTGGAAATTGTCACGACTTCCCTGGGCATAAAAGTATCATCGTGTTAGCCTCATGATATACGAATGCAAAAATGGTAACTTGGCTTAGAAACCTCGCAGTTAATAACTGTGGAAGTGCTTAGTAAACACTAAGCTGCGAGGCGGCAATGTCCCAGTGGGGGATGAAATGCCAATGAAGAAGAAGAAGACACATGTAAAATAATGGTTGTTTGTTTTGTCTTAATGGATTGAACGACCATCTTACGGGTAAGGTGAATAACTCGCTAATCGTTAAGCTTAGGTGAAAATTAAAGGATTTTGCCCATTTTTTTCCATTGCAGCTCAATAATGAATAACTAATATTGAATTGTAATGGAAATAATCGTTCATAAATGTTCTACAAAAGATTATATGAGTGAGGTTATTTTGCGTTATGCACTGTTCTCCCCTAATTACTAATGTGTTGTGATTTCGTGTCAGTTGGTAACGAATGGTTTGCATATACATTAGCGCCAGGCTCTAGTTTGACTTTGTGGCTTCCCCGTACACTAAGCGTACGTAAAGGCAATACGATTGCTCCTAAACCAAACTTTTAATAGAAGGCTCGTAGACCCATAATGTTGTATAAAAATGTGTGTGTGGAGACGCTTGAAAAAAAAACAATATTTTGTCCAGAACGCAACGACAGATCCTACTAGATAACTAGCCAAAAAGGATGCAGCTTATCAAAAAGCTGAGTCGATTGGTATAATAATCTGTTTTTTTACACAAAAATTTCGTTTCTCACTATTCAAAACTATAACGAATTCAGTAGCGAATATATAAAAAAAACCCTGCCATCAACGTTTGAAGATCGTCTTTCCTTTTGTACTAATTTCTGCTTCGCTCTGTTGCCATTGTTCCTGTCACATTCTGTGTGAACGCACATCCAAAAATTGAAAGCGTGACGACAAAAAAATTACAGAAGACGCAACGTAAAATGCCAGAATTACGTCTTCCATGTAGATGGCTACGAAGCTAACGATTTTCGGTACGCAAATCATCTTCTGCCTGATCGATCCATCTTGCTCGCTGCACACCTTCCCTTCTCGTGTCCGTCGGATAGTTGTCGAGAATCATTTCTACAGGGTTACTGTCCGACATTCTGACTACGTGATCGGCCCACATCATAGATGGTACGCACCGCATCATAGATGGCACGCAGCACTTTTCTTTCCAAAACTCTTAGTGCGCGTTGGTCCTCCACGAGCATCGTTATTTATTTATCATCAGACTAAGGCCGGAGTGGCCTGTGCTGCACATAAAAGACTTCTCCATTCAGCTCGGTTCATGGCTGCACTTCGCCAACCACGCAGTCTGCGGAGGGTCCGCAAGTCGTCCTCCACCTGATCGATCCACCTTGCCCGCTGTGCACCTCGCCTTCTTGTTCCCGTCGGATCGTTGTCGAGAACCATTTTCACCGGATTACTGTCCGACATTCTGGCTACGTGCCCGGCCCACCGCAGTCTTCCGATTTTTGCGGTGTGAACGATGGATGGTTCTCCCAACAGCTGATGCAACTCGTGGTTCATTCGCCTCCTCCACGTACCGTCCGCCATCTGCAACCCACCATAGATGGTACGCAACACTTTCCTTTCGAAAACTCCCAGTGCGCGTTGGTCCTCCACGAGCATCGTCCAGGTTTCGTGTCCGTAGAGAACTACCGGTCTTATAAGCGTTTTGTAGATAGTCAGTTTGGTACGGCGGCGAACTCTATTCGATCGGAGCGTCTTGCGGAGTCCAAAGTACGTACGATTTCCAGCCACTATGCGTCTCCGAATTTCTCTGCTGGTATCGTTATCGGCGGTCACCAGTGAGCCCAAGTACACGAATTCTTCAACCACCTCGATTTCGTCACCACCGATACAAACTCGTGGTGGGTGGCTCACATTGACCTCTCTTGAGCCTCTTCCTATCATGTACTTCGTCTTCGACGTGTTGATGACTAGTCCAATCCGTTTAGCTTCGCTTTTCAGTCTGATGTAGGCTTCCTCCATCCTCTCAAAGTTACGTGCCATGATATCAATGTCGTCGGCGAAACCAAATAACTGGACGGACTTCTTGAAAATCGTACCACTCGTGTCAATCCCTGCCCTTCGTATTACTCCCTCCAAAGCGATGTTGAATAGCAGGCACGAAAGACCATCACCTTGCCGTAACCCTCTACGGGTTTCGAAGGGACTCGAGAATGCCCCTGAAACTCGAACTACGCACATCACCCGATCCATCGTCGCCTTGATCAACCGTATCAGTTTATTCGGAAATCCGTTTTCGTGCATTAGCTGCCATAGCTGGTCCCGATCGATTGTATCATATGCGGCTTTGAAGTCGATAAATAGATGATTTGTGGGCACGTTGTATTCGCGGCATTTCTGCAATACCTGACGTATGGCGAACACCTGGTCTGTGGTAGAGCGTTCACCCATAAATCCCGCCTGGTACTGCCCCACGAACTCTCTTGCAATTGGTGTTAGTCGACGGCATAAAATTTGGGAGAGTACCTTGTAGGCGGCGTTCAGCAATGTGATTGCGCGGTAGTTGCTACAATCCAGCTTATCGCCCTTTTTGTAGATGGGACACACGATACCTTCCATCCACTCCTGCGGCAGAACCTCATCCTCCCAAACCTTGGTAATCACCCAGTGCAGCGCTCTAGCCAGTGCTTCACCACCGTGTTTAAACAGCTCTCCTGGTAGTTGGTCAACTCCAGGGGCTTTGTTGTTTTTCAGCCGGCCGATCTCCTCCTGGATTTCCTGGAGATTCGGAGCCGGAAGTCGTATGTCCTGCGCGCGTGCTCCCAGGTTCATTACCATACCGCCACCGTTGTCTGCCACATCGCCATTCAGGTGCTCTTCGTAGTGCTGCCGCCACCTTTGGATCACCTCACGCTCGTTCGTAAGAAGGTTCCCGTTTATGTCCTTACACATATCGGGCTGTGGCACGTGGCCCTTACGTGAACGGTTTAACTTCTCATAGAACTTTCGTGCGTTATTAGCGCGGTACAGTTCCTCCGTCTCTTCACGGTCTCGATCTTCCTGGTGGCGCTTTTTCCTCCGGAAAATCGAGTTTTGTCTGTTCCGCGCCCGTTTGTATCGTGCCTCGTTCGCCCTCGTGCGGTGTTGCAGCAATCTCGCCCATGCTGCATTCTTCTCCTCAACTAAGTGCTCACATTCGCCGTCATACCAGTCGTTTCTCTGATCCGGAGCCACCGTGCCTAGTGCAGCGGTTGCGGTGCTTCCAATGGCGGATCGAATATCTCTCCAGCCATCTTCAAGAGATGCTGCGCCTAGCTGCTCTTTCGCTGGGAGTGCCACTTCCAGCTGCTGCGCGTAGTCTTGGGCTAGTCTACCGTCTTGCAGCCGCCCAACGTTAAGCCGCGGCGGACGACTCCGACGCGTGTTGATTATCGTCGAGAGTTTTGAGCGCAGACATACTGCGACGAGGTGGTGGTCGGATTAAATATTCGCACTGCGGTAAGTGCGTACGTTCGTGATGTCGGAGAAGAATTTACCGTCGATTAGAACGTGGTCGATTTGGTTTTCCATTACTTGATTAGGTGATTTCCATGTGGCCTTGTGGATATTCTTACGGGGGAAGAAAGTGCTTCGGACTACCATTCCGCGGGAGGCTGCAAAGTTTATGCATCGTTGGCCGTTGTCGTTCGATACGGTATGCAGACTATCCGGTCCGATGACCGGTCTATACATTTCCTCCCTTCCTACCTGAGCGTTCATGTCACCGATGACGATTTTGACGTCCCGCAGTGGGCATCCATCGTATGTCTGCTCCAGCTACGCATAGAGCGCTTCTTTCTCATCGTCGGATCTCCCTTCGTGTGGGCAGTGCACGTTGATGATGCTGTAGTTGAAGAAACGGCCTTTAATTCTCAGCTTGCACATCCTTGCGTTGATTGGCTGCCACCCAATCACGCGTTGGCGCATCTTTCCCAGCACTATGAAGCCGGTTCCCAGCTCGTTGGTGGTGCCACAGCTTTGGTAGAAGGTAGCCGCTCGATGCCCGCTTTTCCACACTTTCTGTCCTGTCCAGCAGATTTCCTGCAGCGCTACGACATCGAAGTTGCGGGGATGTAATTCATCGTAGATTATCCTATCGCAACCTGCGAAGCCTAGCGACTTGCAGTTCCATGTTCCAAGCTTCCAATCGTGATCCTTTATTCGTCGCCTAGGTCGTTGCCGATTGTTTCGAGTCGTATTATCTTCTATGTCGTTCGTAATAGTTGTTTTTAAAGGCGGCTTATTGGGCCTGCGCAAACCTCCTGTCTCGTCGGAGGGCCGTCGTGTCAGGGCTGTTTAGCGTCCCACCTAACACCAGGACTTGGGCTTGTGCGCTTTGAGCGGCACACGGTCGCTTTGGCGGAGCCTACTTGCGCATACATGCAGCTTTTTATAGAGGTTTAACAGGGCCCACTGTCAAACCCCACCACATCCTAGGCAGGCGCCACAACTCGCAGATGCCCTGGGGAGGGATCGTCAAGCCCTTGGACATAGTCCCTGCTGCGAGACGCAAGTGAAAGACAAATACTCGGAGGACATAATTGGGTTGATACTGCGGCTGGGGGCATCATGGAAGCCTTGGCTGATTCGGTAGACCATTTGATTAAAATTCCAGTACAGTTCGGAGATCCTAGAACATTATAATTTATTATCACACATGTTTCGTATATAGTTTACATTTATTTTAACAAGTTCACAGTAGACAACATGCTTGAAAACATTTTCTGAAGCTTCATATATCCTGTAGTATAAAGTGGTTCCTAAAGGCACTGTTGCAACTGTAGCTGCAACGAACCAACATGGAAACATATAGTTTCAATTCACCGTACCTCTTGAGTATCTGCCTACCTCGTGCTACCACTACCGATACAGCTCTGCGGAACCTTTTTACCTTGTCCGCGTGAACAAGCTCTTATCAGAACGTAACTCTGTGATTGATGATAAGGCGAGGGAGATCGAATACAATTGAATAGATCAGGTACAACCGAAGTAAACAATCCCAACTGGCAATAATTGCTATGTGTAGCGTGGTGAGGCACAGTTTATCGAATTTGATAATTAATTTAGCATACTCTTACCTAAAATTACAAATAATTACAGCTACTTAACTACTTAAGAGTTTGGTGATGGTAAATACTGAATTTGTTCCTCTCCGGAGGTGCAAATCTTATTGAGCGTCTGTTCTCCATGTCAGGATCGGCTCACAACAGCGTCTGTTCTCCATGTTAGGGGCGGCTGATCATCGTCCGAGTGCCAGCGAGGGACTCTAAGTGAAACTGTGCACCATGGTCCACCGGAAATAAGGAGGAATGGTCCTCCGGAAATTTAGGGGGTTTGGTGTCAGGCCCTGCAAGCCAGCCTTTAAAAAATCATAAGCAACGAACAATCAACAAGAGAGTACGGACCGGAACCATCGGCGAAGACCACTGCGACGAAAAGGGGCTAGCGATTGGAAACTCGGTTCGTGGAACTGCAAATCTCTCAACTTCATCGGGAGCACACGCATACTCGCCGATGTGCTCAAGGACCGTGGATTCGGCATCGTAGCGCTGCAGGAGGTTTGTTGGAAGGGATCAATGGTGCGATCGTTTAGAGGTAATCACCCCATCTACCAGAGCTGCGGCACCACACGAGCTGGGAACAGCTTTCATAGTGATGGGCGATATGCAAAGGCGCGTGATCGGGTGGTGGCCGATCAACGAGAGAATGTGCAGGTTGAGGATCAAAGGCCGGTTCTTCAACTTCAGCATAATCAACGTCCATAGCCCACACTCCGGAAGCACTGATGATGATAAGGACGCATTCTACGCGCAGCTGGAACGTGAGTACGACAGCTGCCCAAGCCACGACGTCAAAATCATCATAGGAGATTTGAACGCTCAGGTTGGCCAAGAGGAGGAGTTTAGACCGACTATTGGAAAGTTCAGCGCTCACCGGCTGACGAACGAAAACGGCCAACGACTAATTGATTTCGCCGCCTCCAAGAATATGGCCATTCGCAGCACCTACTTCCAACACAGCCTCCCGTATCGGTACACCTGGAGATCGCCACTGCAGACAGAATCACAAATCGACCACGTTCTGATTGATGGACGGCACTTCTCCGACATTATCGACGTCAGGACATATCGTGGCGCTAACATCGACTCTGACCACTATCTGGTGATGGTTAAACTGCGCCCAAAACTTTCCGTCATCAACAATGTTCGGTACCGACGACCGCCGCGGTACGACCTAGAGCGACTGAAGCAACCTGATGTCGCCACTGCATACGCGCAGCATCTCGAGGCAGCGTTGCCGGAAGAGGGTGAGCTCGATGGGGCCCCTCTTGAGGACTGCTGGAATACAGTCAAAGCAGCCATTAACGACGCAGCGGAGAACAACGTCGGATGTATGGGACGAAGTCGACGGAACGATTGGTTTGACGAAGACTGCAGACAGATTCTGGAGGAGAAGGACGCAGCGAGGGCGGTCGCGCTGCAGCAAGGTACCCGGCAGAACGTGGAACGTTATAGACGGAAGCGGAGACAACAGACCCGCCTTTTCAGGAGAAGAAACGCCGCCTGGAAGAAGCGGAGTGCGAGGAGATGGAACAGCTGTGCCGTTCTCAAGATACACGCAAGTTCTATCAAAAGCTCAACGCATCCCGCAAAGGCTTTGTGCCGCGAGCCGAAATGTGCCGGGATAAGGATGGGAGCATCTTGACGGACGAACGTGTGGTGATCGAAAGGTGGAAGCAGCACTACGAGGAACATCTGAATGGCGCTGAGAGTACAGGCAATGAAAGTCAAGGCAGCGGAGGAGATGACTACGTCAGTTCAGCGGACGATGGAAGCCAACCAGCCCCCACCTTGAGGGAAGTTAAGGATGCCATTCAACAGCTAAAGACCAATAAAGCAGCTGGTAAGGATGGTATCGGAGCTGAGCTCATCAAGATGGGCCCGGAAAAGCTGGCCACTTGCCTGCACAAACTGATAGTCAGAATCTGGGAAAACGAACAGCTACCGGAGGAGTGGAAGGAAGGGTTATATGCCCCATCTACAAGAAAGGCGACAAACTGGAGTGTGAGAACTTTCGAGCGATCACCATCCTTAATGCCGCCTACAAAGTGATATCCCAGATCATCTTCCGTCGTCTGTCACCATTAGTGAACGAGTTCGTGGGAAGTTATCAAGCCGGCTTCGTTGACGGCCGCTCGACAACGGACCAGATCTTTACTGTACGGCAAATCCTTCAAAAATGCCGTGAATACCAGGTCCCAATGCACCATCTGTTCGTTGATTTCAAGGCGGCATACGACAGTATAGACCGCGTAGAGCTATGGAAAATTATGGACGAGAACAGCTTCCCTGGAAAGCTTACCAGACTGATCAAAGCAACGGTGGATGGTGTGCAAAACTGTGTGAAGATCTCGGGCGAACACTCCAGTTCGTTCGAATCGCGCCGGGGACTAAGACAAGGTGATGGACTTTCCTGCCTGTTGTTCAACATTGCGCTAGAAGGTGTCATGCGGAGAGCCGGGTGTAACAGCCGGGGAACGATTTTCAACAGATCCAGTCAATTTATTTGCTTCGCGGATGACATGGACATTGTCGGCCGAACATTTGCAAAGGTGGCAGAACTGTACACCCGCCTGAAACGTGAAGCAACAAAAGTTGGACTGATGGTGAATGCGTCAAAGACAAAGTACATGCTTGTGGGTGGAACCGAGCGCGACAGGGTCCGTCTGGGAAGCAGTGTTACGATAGACGGGGATACCTTCGAGGTGGTCGAGGAATTCGTCTACCTCGGATCCTTGCTAACGGCTGACAACAACGTTAGTCGTGAAATACGAAGGCGCATCATCTGTGGAAGTCGGGCCTACTATGGGCTCCAGAAGAAACTGCGGTCGAAAAAGATTCGCCACCGCACCAAATGTGTCATGTACAAGACGTTAATAAGACCGGTAGTCCTCTACGGACATGAAACATGGACAATGCTCGAGGAGGACTTGCAAGCACTCGGAGTATTCGAGAGACGGGTGCTTAGGACCATCTTTGGCGGTGTACAAGAAGACGGTGTGTGGCGGCGAAGAATGAACCATGAGCTCGCCCAGCTCTACGGCGAACCCAGTATCCAGAAGGTAGCTAAAGCCGGAAGGGTACGATGGGCAGGGCATGTTGCAAGAATGCCGGACAGCAACCCTGCAAAGATGGTGTTCGCTTCCGATCCGGCAGGTACGAGACGACGTGGAGCGCAGCGAGCGAGATGGGCAGACCAGGTGCAGAACGACTTGGCGAGCGTGGGGCGTATTCGAGGATGGAGAGATGCGGCCTCGAACCGTGTATTGTGGCGTCAAATTGTTGATTCAGTGTTATCTGTATAGATGTAGACTAAATAAATGAATGAAATACTGAATTTGATTAAAAGAAACGTTGAATTCTCTATAAAATAGTACGGTGTAGTAGATACAGGTTAGTTTTGTTATATTACAATCGAAGCGCTTTATTAATTGAAATTAAAATATAGCAGTTACCGTAGAATTCATGCAAGCTAGAAACGTGAACCACAAACATAAAACACGTTAAAAAGGTAAAACCATCAATGATGTTGCTATAGTATAAACACTAACTCTAATAATAAAAAAAAATCTACAGCTACTCCCAATCAGCATATTGAGCGCAAAAGGAAACAGAAAGGATACTAAACGTAAGTAACCCATGACTTTATTTTGTTTATAAGATACTAAAGATAAAGAGATCTACTTAAGGCTACTTAATATTACAATTTGGATTTAAACATAAGCATGGCTAATATGATCATTCGATCTATTTTTTCGGTAGGAATTTTATAACGTTGAAGTCAAATAAACGTTCAAGAAATCGGAAACTGTCTTTCTGTTGCAGTTTGCAACAATTTATAAAATTCGTTTACGCGATCGGGAGGGCTGTCAATTAGTGGTATGCCAAGGTCAAACCGGGAAAAGGAATCGGGTGAGGCTTCTGATCAAGGGCGAGGCGATTCATCAGGAATGTTGAGTGATAAATGCAAAGTGTGCGGCTCTTCGGAAAACAGTCGGATGGTATGTTGTGATACGTGTGGTGAATGGTGTCATTTTGAGTGTGTGGGCGTGGATCAGAGCATAGAAAATGCGGACTGGAACTGCAAGGATTGCGAAGCAAAACGTGTGGCTCGAAGTACAGCTAGCTCGTCAACGTCGACAGTGCCAACGAACACAAACACCCTATCACTGGGCACAATTCCAAAGCGTTCCGGAGAACTCCAGGCATTGCACCAACAAATGAAGGATATGCAAGAGCTGATGAATGAGCAGAAGTCGTCGTACGAGCGTTTGCTGCATATTCGGGACCAGGAACAAGAGAGAGCTTTGAAACAGCAGCAAGAACGGTTCGAAAATCAGATGAAAGCAATGGAACAGCAGTTTACATCTCGAGTACCTGAATCGAATACAACTCCGAATGCAAACTCGACAACCTTTAGCGGGATCGACGGCACAGCAGCCGGAAATCGTCAGCCAACGTTGGAGAAAGCAAGGTCAAGTGTAGAGTTGCAGCTGTCGCTATTGGCTGAGAAGCAGGCGCTTGAGATGAAGCATCTTGAAGAGCGGCTGAAGCTTCTACAGATGAGCAGCGGGGATCCTGCAAGACCTGATGGCGGGGTCCGGGTTTTAAATCCCGGAGCGCAGGAATTCTCTCCATCGGATAACCCAATCACGTTTGCGTACTCCTGCCAAGATCTAAGCAGGAGTCAACTGGCTGCACGTCAAGCAGTAGCAAAGGAGCTTCCAATATTCGCGGGTGCGCCAGAGGAGTGGCCACTTTTTATTGCTACCTACGAGAATACCACCCGAATGTGTGGATATAGTGAAGAAGAGAACTTACTGCGCTTGCAACGCAGTCTAAAGGGGAAAGCTTTAGAATCTGTTCGAAGCCGACTTCTATATCCGATCGTCAAACGTTACGATCCGTGAAACTCTCAGACTTCTGAACTTGGTTGGAAAGGCTGGTAGAGGCAGCATTTGTAGTCACCATACTAGCGCACCGATTAGTACCATGAAGACGGAGAGACGTAACAGGAGAGAAGATTTGAACGTGCATTTCGAAACTGAAGTCACAACATTGAAACCGGTTCAAAAGAAGATCAACAAGGGATGTGAAATCTGCCAAGGAAGCTGCAGTAGTGCAGCGGCTTGTAAGAAGTTCCAGCATCTTGACATACGTGCACGATGGTCAATACTTAAGTAAGTAAAGTTATGTCGCAAGTGCCTGAATAAACATTTTGGTGCTTGCGAGGTGAAGAATCCGTGCAGCAAACATGGATGTTTCTACATGCATCACGAGCTGCTTCATGATGATACAAGGTACCAGGATACAGTCTCTCCGAAAACAACTCATACTAATGAAGTTTCCGCACAGAACTGCAACACGCACGAAGGCCAGACGGGTACAATTCTGTTCCGATATGTTCCAGTTATCATTTATGGGTATGGCGTGTCCGTCAGAACATACGCGTTTCTTGACGATGGCTCGTCAACCACATTTATGGAGCATAGCCTTCTGAAGGAGCTAAAATTGGAGGGAAAACCACACCCTCTCTGCCTAACTGGACAGCAGAGCAAAATCGAGAAGAAAAGCAGTCAGTAGAGCTAGCACTTGAGATTTCAGGAGGTGGAGGAAAAAATAAGCGGTATCGGATTCCGGAGGTGCATATACTGTTCGTAGTCTTGCATTGCCACGCCAGACAATGAATATGGACAAGCTGTCATCAAAGTATAAGTATCTAGGCGGGCTGCCTATTGAGTGTTATCGAAACATCTCTCCAAGAATACTCATCGGGATCGACAATTGTCGGCTGGGCCACGCGCTGAACAGTCGTGAAGGACGAGAAGGTGAACCTGTGGCAAGTCGGACGCGACTCGGATGGATAGTCTACGGACCGTGCTCAACAGCAGCGGGATCGCCGAGCAAGAGTTATTCGGCATATCATAGCTTTCACATCTGTTCTTGTAGGGAGCATAGCGACGAGGACCTGCATAAGGCAGTAAAAGATTATTTTTCCCTGGAAAGCATAGGGGTACTGAACCTAAAGAAAGAGCTGCTATCGAAGGATGACGATCGGGCGATTCATATCCTGGAATCACAAACCAAGCTAAAAGGGAACCGATACGAAACAGGATTACTGTGGAAGTACGAGGACGTGCGCTTGCCGAACAATAAACAAATGGCCATGAAGAGATTAATATGTCTTGAGAAAAGGTTATCAAAGGATCCGGATTTGGCGAAAGCATTCATTGAGAAGCTTCGTGACTACGAACAGAAGGGATACATCAAACGGCTGTCCCATGCGGAGACTCAACCCAGACACCCTCGATCATGGTATCTTCCCATATTTCCCGTGCAAAATCCAAATAAGCCCGGCAAGCTCCGCATAGTTTGGGATGCAGCCGCTTCAGTTAACGGCGTGTCGTTAAATTCCGCGCTATTGACGGGTCCGGATCTTCTGGTATCTATAGTGGAAGTACTTTACAAGTTCAGAGAATTTCGGATTGCCGTGGCCGGTGATATTGTCGAAATGTTCCATCAAGTATTGATGAATGAAAATGATCAACAATCTCTGAAGTTCCTGTGGAGAAAATGCGAACAGAACCGTGAACCGGACGTCTATGTCATGACGGTCATGATATTTGGGGCAAGCTGCTCACCGAGTAGTGCCCAGTTCGTAAAAAACCGCAATGCACAACGTTTCGAAAATGAGTTCCCAAGTGCGGTTGAAGCGATACTTCATGAGCATTATGTGGATGACATTCTCACCAGCGTCGAGACGGAAGTTGAAGCAGAGAAGTTAGCGAAGGAGGTGGAATACATTCATGGTCAAGCAGGATTCAAAATTCACAATTGGCTATCCAACTCCCGTAATGTATTGACAAGCTTGGGGTCGGAAGTCAGAAATGAGAGAAGTTTACACACAACAGATGAGTACGCAACGGATAAGGTACTTGGAATGTGGTGGTGTACCGCAACGGACATGCTGACTTTCAAAGTTTCACTTCGACATGACTCCGATCTTTTGTCAGGCCGAGCTGTTCCAACGAAGAGACAAGTGCTGAGCACATTAATGAGGATCTATGACCCATTGGGACTCATCGCAAATTTCCTGATGTTCCTGAAAATCTTGCTCCAAGAAATTTGGCGCTCCGGTGTATCGTGGGATGAACCTATAGGAAACAAGGAATGGAATAAATGGCAGTTATGGCTGACGGTCCTTCCAAGAATCGAGTCCGTTCAAATTCCTAGATGTTACCGGAACCACACAACAGCAACAGAGTCGAATAACATCCAACTCCATGTTTTTGTTGATGCGTCCGAAAATGGGTACGCAGCTGTTGCCTATCTACGTTTCGAGGAAAAAGATAGCATTGAGTGTGCACTAATCGGCTCGAAGACCCGAGTAGCACCGTTGCGATTCGTCTCAATTCCTCGTCTCGAACTACAGGCTGCAGTGATAGGAGTACGCCTCGCGCGTTGTATAGCGGATTCACATAAATTAAAGCCTTCACAGAGGTTCCTCTGGTCCGACTCGCGGGATGTTATCTGCTGGCTGAACTCAGACCATCGCAGGTACAGCCAATTCGTAGGATGCAGAATAGGGGAGATATTGGAGTTTTCGGAAGCTTCTGAATGGAACTGGATTTCAACAAAAATCAACGTGGCCGATGACGCAACGAAGTGGCAAAGACTCCCGAATCTTTCTTCTAACGGACGCTGGTTCCGAGGCCCATCTTTTCTCTGGGAAAAAAAGGAGAAGTGGCCTATTATTAAGTCTGATCCCGGATCAACAGCGCTAGAATTACGAACTCATACTTTGCACCATACATGCCAGCAACCCATAATTGACGTAAACAAATTCTCGCGATGGAATCGATTAGTGCGACATGTAGCTTACGTCAGGAGGTTCCCAATGAACGTTCGTCGGCAACTAATGAAGAAAATGCTGATTACTGGTCCACTCGAACAAGAAGAGCTAGCGAAAGCAGAGAACTACATATTCAAAACTGTCCAAGCGGATGCATTTTCGGAAGAAATAAAGATTCTTCGGGAAGCAGCTCGAGAACCGTGGAGGAACAAACGAAGTCTGCCCAAGCACAGTGCTCTGTACAAGCTAAGCCCACATTTCGATAACGAGGAGATAATCCGCATGGACGGGCGTATAGATGCTTGTGAATTCGCGAAAGGTGATGCCAAGCACCCGATCTTGCTTCCAAAATGCCATCACGTTACCGACCTAATTTTATCTGATATGCATGTAAAGTTTTGTCATCTAAACCACCAAACTGCCTTGAATGAAGTTCGGCAGAAGTACTATGTACCATGTCTTCGTACCATCTACAAACGCGTCCGTAACCGTTGCCAACTCTGCAGGATCAGGAACGCACAACCTCAACCGCCGATGATGGGAGAACTGCCACCGATGCGTCTGAAAGCGTTTACTAGACCATTCTCCTTCATCGGTATCGATTATTTTGGACCCATGCTTGTCACAGTAGGCCGCCGGGTAGAAAAACGTTGGGGTGTCCTGATTACCTGCATGACCGTCAGAGCAATCCACATAGAGATTGCCCACTCGTTGTCGACAGACTCCTGCATAATTGCCATACGAAACTTTATCGCGCGAAGAGGTATGCCACTGGAGATAATAAGCGATTGTGGGACCAATTTCATAGGTGCCAGTCGCGAGCTCAAGGACGCTATGCTGAAAATTGACCAGAACAAGTTAACAGAGAGCTTCGTCAGCGCCCAAACGAAATGGTCTTTCAATCCACCCGCTTCGCCACACTTCGGAGGATGCTGGGAAAGACTCATCCAGTCAGTTAAGAAGACGCTACAACAAATCAAGCCCAAACGAACGCCCTCCGATGAATTGCTTCGAAACATGCTAACCGAAATTGAAGCAATCATAAATGCAAGACCATTGACCGAAGTACCACTGGAACACGAAGAAGCCTCACCACTTACTCCTAATCACATCCTTATCGGATCATCAAACGGTTCCAAGCCCCCGATCGCGTTTAACGACAGTGCTGCCGTAGTGATACGCTCCTGGAAGATGTCCCAAGTGTACGCGAACGAATTCTGGCGACGTTGGGTCGTCGAGTATCTACCAACGCTAACTAGAAGAACGAAATGGTTCCAGCCTGTAAAGCCCTTAGCAGAAGGGGACGTCGTAGTCGTGGTAGACCACAACCTACCCAGGAACACGTGGCCGAAGGGACGAGTTGTTGGAGTCACTGTTTCTAAAGACGGTCAGGTCCGTCGAGCGTCTGTACAAACAGCTAACGGGATACTTGAGAGGCCAGCAGTTAAGTTGGCAATTCTGGACGTTGGTTCGATCGAGAGTAAGTCGGACTAGGGATCGCGACGTACTGAGGGGGAGTGTTGCAACTGTAGCTGCAACGAACCAACATGGAAACGTATAGTTTCATTTCACCGTACCTCTTGAGTATCTGCCTACCTCGTGCTACCACTACCGATACAGCTCTGCGGAACCTTTTACCTTGTCCGCGTGAACAAGCTCTTATCAGAACGTAACTCTGTGATTGATGATAAGGCGAGGGAGATCGAATACAATTGAATAGATCAGGTACAACCGAAGTAAACAATCCCAACTGGCAATAATTGCTATGTGTAGCGTGGTGAGGCACAGTTTATCGAATTTGATAATTAATTTAGCATACTCTTACCTAAAATTACAAATAATTACAGCTACTTAACTACTTAAGAGTTTGGTGATGGTAAATACTGAATTTGATTAAAAGAAACGTTGAATTCTCTATAAAATAGTACGGTGTAGTAGATACAGGTTAGTTTTGTTATATTACAATCGAAGCGCTTTATTAATTGAAATTAAAATATAGCAGTTACCGTAGAATTCATGCAAGCTAGAAACGTGAACCACAAACATTAAACACGTTAAAAAGGTAAAACCATCAATGATGTTGCTATAGTATAAACACTAACTCTAATAATAAAAAAAATTAATCTACAGCTTTGCTACTCCCAATCAGCATATTGAGCGCAAAAGGAAACAGAAAGGATACTAAACGTAAGTAGCCCATGACTATATTTTGTTTATAAGATACTAAAGATAAAAAGATGTACTTAAGGCTACTTAATATTACAATTGGGATTTAAACATAAGCATGGCTAATATGATCATTCGATCTATTTTTTCGGTAGGAATTTTATAACGTTGAAGTCAAATAAACGTTCAAGAAATCGGAAACTGTCTTTCTGTTGCAGTTTGCAACAGGCACCGAATTATCATCGTAAGCATAGTAGAGATGCTCAAAATATGTTCTTATTTTCCAGGTGATGTCTTTTATGTGCTATTTTTTCATTTCCATCATCACTATATGAATAGATATAATTTTTGGTAATGAAATATAAACATATCTCCAAAATTGCATTTTTCTAGATTCGTTGCTTTACTTCCACAGCTCTAGTGGAAAATTGAACACCCCTAGATACAATATTTTGTAATGTCCAAGAAGAGATGGCTAAGAGGTTGGTGAAAAAACTGAGAAAATCGGTTGAAAAACCACAGAGATATAGCCATTTGAAAATTTAGTTACAACGATTTTCTGAACGAATGAATCCTAGTGTTAAAAGGCACAAAAGCTTCTTCCACGGCACGGCGATCAATCCCGATAATATCGATATCGTCCGCAAATCCCTGGAGCATATGCGATCTTGTGATAATGGTACTGCTTCCTTGCACGCCAGCTCTCCTAATTGCTCCTTCGAGCGCTATACTGAACAGTAGATTCGAGAGTGCATCGCATCACCCTGCTTTAATCTATCTAAGGCAACAAATGACGTTAATATTTCATCCGCAACCCTTACACTTGATTTCGATCCGTCCAACGTTATACGAATCAGCCGTATCAGTTTCGATGGAAAACCATGTTCAAGCATAATTTGCCATAATTCGTTCCGTTTCACTGAATCGTCCGACGACTTGAAATCAATAAACAGATGATGTGTCTGCAAGTTGTACTCCTGGAATTTATCAAGGATTCGTCTCAGGGTAAACATTTGATCCGTCGTTGATCGGCCCTCATGAAAACCTGCTTGGTATTCACCGACGAAGGACTCTTCAAGGGGTCTCAATCTGTTGAACAGTATACGGGACATAATTTTACCGAATTAAGGAGGGTTATTCCTCGGTAATTGGCGCACTCCAGACTGTGTCCACTGCCATGTTTGAGAAGTTCAGCCGGGAGCTGTCCTTCCCCGCAGCCTTATTGTTTTTCAGCTCTTTAATAGCTTTTCTAACCTCATCTAGTGTAGATGACTCCACAGCTTGTCCATCGTCGCCAATATTTATTCTGTTTATCGATACATCGTCATTTCTCCGATAACAATTGTCACGTCATGCTTTGGGGACTCTCCATAGGCTTTATCAAGACATTCATAAAACGTGTCCTTTATTACGTCATCGGATTTATCGCTTGTCGGTGCGTAAACGTTAGGCTTTAGGCTGTAATTGAAGAATTTGCCCCATATCCTCAACACACAGATTCGTTCGTTAATGGGTTTCCACCATCACTCGCTTCATCTGCTTGCCCATCACTACGAAACCAACTCTATGCTCTGCCTTTCCGCCGCCGCTATGATAGATGGTATACTTGAATGCAGTGTTGGTCGTGGGGTCCAGGTAACAAGTTTCCAGTTATAGTCCTTTTGTTTCCCAAAAGAGCGCATTGATAAATGTATAATACCGGTTAATGTAAATGTAAACTGATTCAATATTGTGCATTAATTAGGAGTGATGTCATTAGCATTTGAAATCTGTTGCAATTTATAAAATGATTGCATTCAGGGGTTCATTTTAAAACATTTGTGAATTTACAATGTTGTGAAAACTCATATGTGAATATGTAGGGGAACGGTTCGCCACTTCATCTCATAGCTCCTATTTCCATCCCATCAAAAACAAAGCAATGGAAATGAATTTGGTTTGTTTATTATTTTTGTGATTTTTTTCAGCAGTGAGCACGCATGTTGACAAAAAGAAGCGACGAATTTGGTGTCGTATTTCTTTGTTTAGCGATGAGATTGATATATGTACAGTGAGATGGAGATCGGTACAGTTCCCCTACGTTATGTGGAAGATATTGATTTGGAAAATGTATTGGAGGTAACCACTTTCCCTTCGATGGGACCCGAACCCATGACCCTACAGTACGCTAGACTGGTGCTTTAACCAACTAAGCTACAAAGGACCTCCGTCGACTTTGTGAAGAAATTTTAATCAATGAATTTGATTAAATATGGTTAAAAACTGCCTATCAAGCTACGCCTATCTACAGTCTTTCCATGAATACGTTAGTAAACTAATCGCAATAACGAATTTCTTTCTTCCTTACAGGGACTGGATCTCGCACTGGAAAAATCCTGCAGCGTTTCCCGGAAAAGGATTGGTCTGATACTCCCTTCATCGAAGGCATTGAATGGGTACGTATTATGAAAAGTGTTTCCTCCGTTCTCTTTTTTAATCTAAATCTGCGTCAACTCCCTGGTTTCAGTTCTGTCAACCTCAAGGCTGGTCGCTGTCCACAGTTCGCCAGGAGCCCCAGTTTTTTGCTTCGGTCCTTACGGACATCGATGCGAACCGTCACTACTGTGCTTGTCTTTGCTTCAATGAGACAATCGCCATCACCCCCAGTAAGCCCATTGATGAGGAAGAGGAAGATGAGAACCTTTCGCCTACTAGCAGAGCCATGTTAGCCACCTCCAGTGGACCACCGTCCATAACGCACCACAGTATCATGTATGCACCGAAATGTTTGGTGATAGTCTCCCGGTTGGACTATATCGAGACGTTCCGAAACTGTCTCGGAACGATCTACACAGTGTACCTCGAGAGCCTGAAGTTCCACTTGCATCATCTTATCGGGAGTATATTGGGATGTATTCAGGTTCCTCCGCCCGGGGGACCACAGGTCCGTTTCTCCATAGGCGCAGGCGACAAACAGGTCCTCCAACCACCCGTTTCACCAACCATCCCCGTAACTGGATCCTGCGTTAGCCTTCTCTTTCATCAGCTTGGGATAAAAAATGTGATGCTGCTATTCTGCGCAGTCATGACCGAGCACAAAATTCTCTTCCATTCAACGAGCTATTCCCGGCTTACCGATAGCTGTCGAGCTCTGACCGCTCTGATGTATCCATTCCGCTACAGTCATGTGTACATTCCTATCCTGCCAGCGTCGCTGGTAGAAGTATTATCCACACCGACGCCTTTCATCATGGGTATCCATAGCTCGATGCAAACGGAAGTGACCGAGGTGCTCGATGTGATCATAGCTGATCTGGATGGTGGATCGATCCACATTCCGCAATCTTTGGTGCCACCACCGGCCGAACTACCCAAGGCACTGCGGGAATCCACAGAAAACGCACTCCAGCAAGTTTTGCACCCGGAGCTGACGCGGGCCGATTTGGCCTTCCCACCGAACAACATCAACAATAACGGGTATAATTTTCGGGAACAGAAGAGCGATGAAATTCTAGACAAGGAAATACGGGCGGTGTTCATGCGGTTGTTTGCTCAACTACTACAAGGCTATCGTTCTTGTCTGACATTAATCAGGATAAATCCTAAGCCAATCATTCAGTTTCACCGGGCGGGTTTCCTGGGAGCGAGAGATCTGGTGGATTGTGATTTCTTGTCACGGGTATTGGACAGTATGTTCTTCACGGGATTCGTGACGGAGCGAGGACCACCTTGGAGACCGTGCGACGCATGGGATGAGCTGTACAGTACAATGAACGATTTGCTCAAGCAGGAGGCGCAAGATCCCCACCAAGTTTTGGTACACATCCAGGAGCTGGGTAAACAGCTGTATACCAATGAGAATCCAAGTCCGCAGCCATATCAGCAAAAGGTACTGCGGCCGCCGGAAGGGGCATTCGCTCGAATACATCAACCACCTATGCCTTTGATCGATTCACAAGAAGTTCAAAACGTGATCAACGAAGGATTAGCAGCAAATGATCTGCAGGCGAGATTGCAGACCATTCGACCGCCACAGAGAATAGTGCCAATGGGACCATATCTGAAACCTGTACTTGAACTGCGACCAGTGGTAAACAACAGCGCTAGAAAGTTGGAAGTGTTGAAAAACTGCATTAGCTGCATCTTCGACAACAAAATTACGGAGGCAAGGAAAAGTTTCCCGGCCGTATTAAGGATACTGAAACAACGTGACGCTAGGTTAACGCTTTGTAGGGAGCTAGCAAAGATAGCTCATGGGAACAAACAACTAGACCATCAGCAGTTCGACTTAGTGGTTAAACTCATGAATCGAGCCCTACAGGATGATTCATCTAAGGATGAATACGGAGTTGCGGCAGCACTACTTCCGCTATCGACAACATTCTGTCGGAAACTTTGCACCGGAGTTATTCAATTTGCGTACACCTGCATCCAAGATCATCCCGTGTGGAAAAATCAACAGTTCTGGGAGGACGCTTTCTATCATGACGTGCAAAACTTCATCAAGGAACTATATCTCCCCCGACAGATTTCGGAAAAGTCCTACAGCAGTTGGGCAACTGATACAAATGGCCTTGTGCATTCGGTTTCTCGTGATAAACTGGATCGTTCGACGTTACTGTCACGTGCTCAAGAACCGTCTGCTCTAGAGATCGCCGCTGATCAGATGCGAATCTGGCCCACCGTTGATCTGGATAAACAGCAGGAGCTCATCAGCTCCGAGGAGAAAACTCTGTACAGTCAAGCGATACATTACGCCAATAGGATGGTGTTTCTGCTGATACCACAGGACGTCAATCAGGGTGGAAGAGTTCAAAAACTAGACTCACATGCAGATGACGACGCTAGTGTTTCAAATAGTGTGATAGAATCCCATAGTCATAGCGATCACAGTGACGAAGGTTTCGAGGATAACGATCCTAGCGAAGTAGGGCAACAAGTCGCAAAAATGGTGTGCAAATTTATCGATCGGGTCTGCAACGAAGGGAACGTGACGCCAGAGCATCTGCGAAATTTACACCAAATGGTCCCCGGCGTTATACAAATGCACATTGAAACCTTAGAAGCCGTGAATCGAGAAGCAAAGCGAATACCTCCAATCCAAAAACCCAAGCTGCAGTTTCCTAATTTCCTCCAAGGTGAAGAACTCATCGGAGACCCGATGCGAGTTTACTTGCTCGCAGATGGTCGCGAAGACAAGGAAGTCGGAACATCGAATCTTCTACCGGCGGAGGGTGCTCTCTACCTGACCAACTACCGTATCGTGTTCAAGGGAAGTCCCTGCGATCCGTACTGCTGCGAGCAAAGCGTCGTACGAGCGTTCCCGATTTCCTCGCTTACCAAAGAAAAGCGCCTTACGGTGATCTACCTACAGCATCTGGAGCAAGTCCTGCAGGAAGGCATGCAACTGCGATCGTGCACGTTCCAGCTGATCAAGGTAGCATTCGACGAGGAAGTGATTGCCGATGCGATCGAAGCGTTCCGAAAAACGATCAACCGAGTGCGACATCCGGAGGATGAGTTTGGACATTTCGCGTTTGCTACCACCCATGGAATAACGAATCCGACGCCTTTGCATAAAGTAAAGGAAAAGAACGGTACATTGAAAGATTTTGCGAAGAAAACTTTGTTGAGGACCGCTAAAAAGGCAGGTTTTAAGCAGAAAGGTGCGACAAAGCGGAAATACATTCTTCCTGGCGCAGATTTCGAGGAGACATATGGAAGTAGTGCAATGGGAATCAATGAAAATCCGGAGGATGAAGACGGATCTGATGACGGGGCAGACACCATGCCACGTGTGACGGCCAAGGATGTGGAAAGACTCAAAGAACGAAGCTATGTCAAGGATTGGCTCCGGGTTGGTTTGGGAGATGTTCAAGCAGGATACCGGATAAGCTCGATAAACTGTAACTATAGCTTATGTCGAACGTACCCAGCAATGTTGGTATGTCCAAAGGATGTGTCAGATGATAGTTTGAGAAATCTCTCCCGTTGTTACAAACACCATCGAATACCGGTCGCAACGTGGCGTCACAAAAATGGAGCAACGTTATTAAGAGGTGCAGTACCCCTTGCCAAAGGTGTTATGGGAATGCTCAAGGGTCATCCAGGTTCGTCGAATAATTCAGCGGATTCTGCAAGCTTCCACGAACAGGACCGTTACTTCGTTTGTGTTATTAAAACTACTCCCCACACTCGTCCGATTCGGCATACGGGAAATTTCTCCGATTCAAACCTTTCTCTTGATTCGCTAGCTTTGGCAGCTAACGGTCTGATGACTCGGACGGATAATTCGACTCTAACACCAGATATAAGCCGTAAGAATAACGTTGGTCTCTATTCGATTAACAATTCATCTTTCTCCAGCTTTGGAGCACTACGACCTACCCCCAAACAGAATAAATGGGGCTCGTTGAAACCTGGTGGCCATACGAGTGCAGCCACCTTGCGAGATTACAGCAACTGGGATCAGCCCCAACAATATACCATCCAACGTGTGCCATTATACTTCCTCGGTGAAAAATCTCAATCCAAATCAGCCAAGCTGTCGGAAATGTACGCCGAGTTTATCCCTGTTGACTATACCGATGTACGACACTCGCGGACCGCTTTCAAAAAGCTGATGCGAGCTTGTCTTCCTTCCTGCATAAACACGGAACCCGACCAAACCTTCAACAAGCTTGTAGAACAATCTGAGTGGCTCCAGCAAATTCGAGGACTTCTGCAACTGTCCGGCGCCGTCGTAGATCTCATGGACCTCCAAGAATCCAGCGTGACTCTAGCCTTGGAAGACGGTTGGGACGTAACTGCCCAAATTTCCTCACTTGCTCAATTGTGTCTGGATCCGTATTATCGAACCATCGACGGGTTCCGGGTCCTGATCGAAAAAGAATGGCTAGCCTTCGGTCATCGCTTTGGCCATCGAAGTAATCTCAAGCCGAACAGCAGTTCGGGTTCACCATTTGCTCCTACCTTTTTACAGTTCCTCGACGCTGTTCATCAAATCCAATCACAATTTCCTCTCGCATTTGAGTTCAATGAATTCTACCTTCGCTTCCTGGCGTACCATCACGTGAGTTGCCGTTTTCGAACGTTCCTGTTCGATTGCGAACTGGAACGGGTCGATTACGGCATCACAGCCATAGACGACAAACGTGGATCACTCAACTCGCACCACAAACACGTCGTAGAAGCCCTTACTGTTTCGGATGACGATAACATCTACCCTGGAGGACTGGGCGGCAGTGGAGTTGGCCGCGGTAACCACGCATCCAATACTCAAAAATTCGGACCATCGCTCTTCGATTACATCGAGCGACAGCACGCCAAGAATCCGAGTTTCTACAACTTTATGTACACTCCGGACCCAGACCGGCAGGTGCTTCGACCACAAAGTTCAATACCAATGTTGGAGATCTGGTCGTATTACTTAGACGAAGAGCTAGCTCAGGGACCACCGTACGATCCGGAACTTCTGAACAACGACAACCTGGATGAGGACAGTGACTATGCTAGTGCGGGAAGCATGACCAACAAGCATCCTCGGCGGAAGGTGGTCTCCGTTGGTTACGACAGTTTGAACAAGTACGACGCCGATGCTTTCACGCGCTTATTGGAAGAGTTGAAGAATGCTGAAGCAGAACGGGGCTTGCTACCGCAGAAGTGGCGCCAAGTTTGGGACAAACTTGAACTGCCACACTCGGACTCACTGACGAGGCATGCTTCGTTTAGTAGTGCGCTGGTCAGATCGCACGGCCGATTGCTGCACAAAAGGTAAATGTTAACAAATTATAAAATTGAGTAATAAGGAAATATTGAATTTTGATTTCGTTTGGTAGATCTACTCTGGAGATCATCATGCGCGGTCGTCAGGTCGGATATCATCAGGAGAATTTCTTGCATCCACATCGCTTCGAAAAACATGCCTATTCAGCACCGATCAACTGCAATCACTGTGGCAATGTTCTGTGGGGTCCACTACTTAATGGTTTGAGGTAATATAGAGACTGTGCTCTTGTTGGAAACTCATAACAAGCCTTGATGGGTCATTTCAGATGTGTCGATTGTGGGAACACTTACCACGAAAAATGTGCGGAATCGGTGCCGAAGAATTGCACCAAGTACAAAGCGGTCGAAGGTACCCAGCCAACGTTGGCGAGGAATCAGGGAGACAACAATAGCGTTTCATCTAGCGTGAACACCACGAACACGACAAGTCAGCATTACTACGAGCAGTACAGCAGTAATGTGGCGGATGACCGAACGCATGAGGGGTGAGTTAGATAGATGATTGTGACTCGTGTAATTCGATTCGAATGGTTTGTTTCCTCTTTATTCATAGGTACTTGTACAAACGGGGTGCAATACTGAAGAACTGGAAGCAAAGGTGGTTTGTGTTGGACTCGCATAAACATCAGCTGAGATATTACGATGCAATGGAGGACAGCAACTGCAAGGGATATATTGGTAAGGATTTGAGTTTTCTGCATACTTCGGTTTTTTGTTGTACCAATACTTAATTAACACACATATCGTTTTAGAACTAGCCGAAGTGCAATCAGTGGCGCAGGCACCACCTCAGGCAGCTCCGGTGCCGTCTAAGAAAATTGACGAGAAAGCTTTCTTCGATGTAAGTAATAAATTTATGGGATTTTTAATTATCACAACACAATGCCATCGTGACTATCAAATATTATTTTTATACTCTGGTTGATTTCTTACAAATCAAATTTTCCATACCTTGATATCCTTAACGAAATTGAGGTTCAACTTCTGTTTTTGATTGCAATAAGATGGGAGTCTGCAACCAGGCACCTAAATTGTGAGGACGGGGTTGGAACATCAACCCTGACACAGACCTTTCGCCTTACTACCACCTTTCGACATTACTTACGAGAGCGATCTTTTCGACTACGCACTACTTCGTTATTGCCATTACTAGCTACTTGTTGCCTGCTGTCTGCACGCCTGTTGGGCAAGTAGACAATAAGCCAATAAGAGTAGTTGCAGCCGAAATGGCGTTCAACTTTTCTACCGCTTGACACATCCTCTGGAGGGGTGTTCTATGAAAGGCTGAAAGTTAAGTATCATAAGGATGAAATCTATCGAAAGGCTGAAATAGGTGGGTTGCAATGAATCCCAACCGTATGATGGCGTACCATGGAAGATGGAAGGAAGAATGAGTAAGAAAGAAGTAAAAGGAAACGGAAGAAGGGAGAAGGTAGATGGAAGAAGAAAGAAGGGAGGCGAAAGTCGAGAGAAAAAATAAGGAAGGAGGAAAAAGAATTAAGAAGAAGGATGGAAGATGAATGTAGGAGGAAGATGAAAAATTGAAGCAAGAAAAACGAAAAGGAAGAAAGAATAAAAAAGGAAGAAAAAAAGAAATAAAAAAGAAGAATAAAGGATGAAGGAATAAGGGAAGAGAAAGAAAAATAAAAAAGAAGGAAGAATACAGAAGGAATAAAGAAGGAAGAAGAAGAAAGACGAAGGTTTATGAAACATAGAAGGTTTTAGGAAAAAACAAAGGAAGTTGAAAGAAAGATGAAAAATGAGAGAAGGAAGAAAGAAGAAGGGACAATAAAGTAAGAAAAAAGGCGGGAAAATAGAAGCAAAAGAGAAACGAAGGAAGAAAAAAAAGAGGAAAAGATAAAGAAATGATAGAAGATGGAAAAGGAAGTAGGAAGAAAAAAAGAAAAAGAAGACGGATAGGGCGATAAGGAAAGAATAAAAAATAGAAGTAATCTTGGCAAGAATCAAAACCCAAATCTGCTCACAAGTTGCTCAGGCTTTCTCTATCTACCGCTGCCTGGCGCGTTTGGAGCACGTGCCCTAGTTCTCTCCTCGTTGACACGCATGGCGTAGTCAATCGCTTTTTGTGTCATCGTCGCACCTGCTTCGAAGGGGGAGGGCTCGACTAGGCTCCTTTTTTGCCTTCTCGCTTCTAGCATGCCGCCTAACGAGCGCGTTTTTTTTCTTGAAGGGCCCGAAGGTTCTATTGCAGTTTCTTGCTGCTGATGTTATTACGACCTCCCATGAAATCGATTATCGCAGAGCCTGGCTATCAGCTCTCATCATTCCATTCCACTATTGGGTGTTTAGACCTTATCATATCCCTCCTTGCGAATAGGTTTACCGCTGCGCTTATCGCGTCTCTATGAAGTAGTCGCCTTCATGAACCCATGGTTGTCCATACATGCGAGCATGCAGGGAGGCCATGCTAGGGTTGACACTTGCGTGTTCAGAGCCAGACCAGCGTTAGTCAGGTAATTCCATCTGAGCCTACTTCCAGTAGGTAAAACTAGGTGACAAGATTAGGACGGCGTGCTACAAAGCCGGTCAAGGTTTATTAGACGGAAGACAGTCTGAATATTAGTTGTTTCGAGACGGTGTGTCTCGGCATTACTAAGAGAGTAGAATATAACTCGGCTGCCAGCACGCGCGTTCACAAGATAACAATATCAAAAAACACTACCAATGATACGGCTATTAAAACCATAATTGAGACCTAACTAGCATCAGCCTCAATTGTAGTTCATTTATTCGACTAGCCCAGCGGTTCTCAACCTGAGGTACATGTACCCCTGGGGGTACCTTCGCTGGCCCTAGGGGGTACCTCGGATAAAAATGCATAATGGCGGACGTATTACAATTCCAATCGGAGCTTATTGATAAAGTTTTAATAATTGTGATTTTTTCATTTCAATACTTTGTCTTGTACATAATATGCATGGCGATCAGTAAATCAAAGATAATTGAACCCTGCTCTCCTCAACTAGAACAGCGTATGGAGGACTGAGGAACAAAAGATCAAACGGACAAATGTCGAATGAGCAAATTTTATATGCAATCTTCTCTCGAAGAGTTCGAAAGCTTCCTTTCAAGAGGCCTATTTCTCCTTGCAAGATGGCCGGATGCCTGGTGGAAAGAGAGTCGTAAGCCTTTTTTCAAAAAGCATCCCTTCAAGAGGTTCGCAAGAAAAAAAGCTCGGAAGCCTCCTTGCAAGTGGTTCGGATGGTTCTTTTCAAAAGGCTCACTTCAAGAGGCTCGGAAGCCTCCTTTCAAGAGGCTCGGAAGCCTCCTTTCAAGAGGCTCGGAAGCCTCCTTTCGAGCGGCTCGGAAACCTCCTTTCAAGAGGCTCGGAAGCCTCTTTTCAAGAGGTTCGGAAGCCTCTTTTCAAGAGGCTCGGAAGCCTCCTTTCAAGAGGCTCGAAATCCTCATTTCGAAAGGTTTGGAATCGTCCTTTCAAGAGGCTCGGAAGCCTCCTTTCAAGAGGCTCGGAAGCCTCCTTTCAAGAGGCTCGGAAGCCTCCTTTCAAGAGGCTCGGAAGCCTCCTTTCAAGAGGCTCGGAAGCCTCCTTTCAAGAGGCTCGGAAGCCTCATTTCAAGAGGCTCGGAAGCCTTTTTTCAAGAGGCTCAGAAGCCTCATTTCAAGAGGCACGGAAGCCACATTTCAAGAGGCTCGGAAGCCTTTTTTCAAGAGGCTCAGAAGCCTCATTTCAAGAGGCACGGAAGCCTTCTCTCAAGAGGCTCAGAAGCCTCCTTTCAAGAGGCTCAGAATCCTCCTTTCAAGAGGCTCAGGAAGCCTCCTTTCAAGAGGCTCGAAGCCTCATTTCAAGAGGCTCAGAGCCTCCTTTCAAGAGGCTCAGGAAGCCTCCTTTCAAGAGGCTCAGAAGCCTCCTTTCAAGAGGCTCAGGAAGCCTCCTTTCAAGAGGCTGGAAGCCTCCTTTCAAGAGGCTCAAGCCTCCTTTCAAGAGGCTCAGAAGCCTCCTTTCAAGAGGCTCAGAAGCCTCCTTTCAAGAGGCTCAGAAGCCTCCTTTCAAGAGGCTGGAAGCCTCCTTTCAAGAGGCTCAGGAAGCCTACTCTCAAGAGGCTCAGGAAGCCTCCTTTCAAGAGGCTCAGAAGCCTTCTTTCAAGAGGCTCGGAAGCCTCCTTTCAAGAGGCTCAGAAGCCTCCTTTCAAGAGGCTCAGAAGCCTCCTTTCAAGAGGCTCAGAAGCCTCCTTTCAAGAGGCTCAGGAAGCCTCCTTTCAAGAGGCCTCAGAATCCTCCTTTCAAGAGGCTCAGGAATCCTCCTTTCAAGAGGCTCAGAAGCCTCCTTTCAAGAGGCTCAGGAAGCCTCCTTTCAAGAGGCTCAGAAGCCTCCTTTCAAGAGGCTCAGAAGCCTCCTTTCAAGAGGCTCAGAAGCCTCCTTTCAAGAGGCTCAGGAAGCCTCCTTTCAAGAGGCTGGAAGCCTCCTTTCAAGAGGCTCAGGAAGCCTCCTTTCAAGAGCTGGAAGCCTCCTTTCAAGAGGCTCAAGCCTCCTTTCAAGAGGCTCAGAGCCTCCTTTCAAGAGGCTGGAAGCCTCCTTTCAAGAGGCTCAGGAAGCCTCCTTTCAAGAGGCTCAGAAGCCTCCTTTCAAGAGGCTCAGCCTCCTTTCAAGAGGCTCAGAAGCCTCCTTTCAAGAGAGGCTCAGGCTTCCTTTCAAGAGGCTCAGGAAGCCTCCTTTCAAGAGGCTCAGAAGCCTCCTTTCAAGAGGCTCAAGCCTCCTTTCAAGAGGCTCAAGCCTCCTTTCAAGAGGCTCAGAGCCTCCTTTCAACAGGCTGGAAGCCTCCTTTCAAGAGGCTCAGAAGCCTCCTTTCAAGAGGCTCAGAAGCCTCCTTTCAAGAAGCTCCTTTCAAGAGGCTCGGAAGCCTCCTTTCAAGAGGCTCGGAAGCCTCCTTTCAAGAGGCTCGAAAGCCTCCTTTCAAAAGGCTCGAAAGCCTCCTTTCAAAAGGCTCGAAAGCCTCCTTTCAAGAGGCTCGAAAGCCTCCTTTCAAGAGGCTCGGAAAGCTCCTTTCAAGAGGCTCGGAAAGCTTCTTTCAAGAGGCTCGGAAAGCTCCTTTCAAGAGGCTCGAAAGCCTCGTTTCAAGAGGCTTGAAAGCCTCCTTTCAAGAGGCTTGAAAGCCTCCTTCCAAGAGGCTTGAAAGCCTCTTTTCAAGAGGCTTGGAAGCTTCCTTTCAAGAGACTTGGAAGCCTCCTTTCAAGAGGCTAGGAAGCCTCCTCTCAAGAGGCTCGGAAAGCTCCTTTCAAGAGGCCCGAAAGCCTCCTTTCAAGAGGCTCGGAAGCTTCCTTTCAAGAGGCTTGGAAGCCTCCTTTCAAGAGGCTCGGAAACCTCCTTTAAGAGGCTCGGAAGCCTCCTCTCAAGAGGCTCAAAATCTTCCTTTCAATAGGCCCGGACGCCTGCTTCCAAGAGGCCCGGAAGCCTCGTTTTAAGAGGCAGAAAGCCGTAAAAGGCTCGAAGCCTACTTTCAAGTGAATCGGAATCCTTCTTTCAAGAGCTTCGGATGCCTCCCTTCAAGTAGCTCGGCTTCTTCCAAAGGGGTTGGCAGCATACTTTCAAAACGTTCAGAAGCATCTTTCAAAGATGCAAAGGAAGCCTTCTTTTGAGTAGCTTAAAAGACACCATTCAAAATGCTTGAAAGCGTCTCTACAAGGGGTTTAGAAGCTTCTTATCAAGAGGTGCGGAAGCATATTTTCAAGAGATTAAGAAGCTCCTTTCAAGAGGATCAGAAGCCTCCCTTTAAGAAGCTCGGAATTCTTCTTTCAATAGGCTCAGAAGCGTCCTTTTCTGATGCAAAGGAAACCTCCTTTTAAGTGACTCAAAAGCCGCCATTCAATAGACTCGAAAGCCTCTTATCAAGAGCTGCGGAAGGCTACTTTCAAGAGGGGGTACCTCAATTAATGCAAAAGTTTGAAGGGGTACCTCTCAAGAAAAAGGTTGAGAACCGCTGGACTAGCCAACTTAACTCACGTTGATATTAGAAAACTGTTGTCACTGGTCAGTGTATGTAGCATTTCCTGTCACGACTCGTATTCGAAGTGCACGAACTCATCAACCATTTCAATACAAACTCGTGGCGGACGACTAACATTGTCTTTTCTTCAGCATCTCACTATCATTTTATCGACGTGTTGATGACTAGTGCAATCTCCTAAGCTTCCCTCCTTAGTCTCCATCTTCTCACCATTACGACTAAAATATCAATGTCATGGACAAATCCAAGTAGCTAAAGGACTCTGTAAAATCGTTAAACCATGTCGATTCCTGTCCTTCTCATTAGCTCCCCCACTCGATAACCGACTGTTGTAGCAGCAGCTGGGCCGCCTCGCAGTGGTTCAAGTTTAGCTGTGTTACTTGCATGTCTGGACCCTTCTAGAGGCCGGACAGGCCTGCGCACCGGTGAGATGCCTGTTGTCTGCCCCCGTAGGACAGATCAGGCATCTCGGTGCAGCCTGGCAGGTGCGAGCCTGGTGGTTTTCGGCTCCGCACCTACGGCACAGCTTACTACGGTCAGGTCCCTTACAGTCATAGGACTTATGACCGTGGCCAAGGCACCTGTAGCAGGCCTGATTGGGTTGGCTTGTGCTCAGCGAGCACACCGACCAACCCACCTTCAGTTTTACCTTATCCAGCACCTTCTTGGCCTCAGCCATAGGTACTTGGAATGAGGCAACCTGCATTCCCGCAAAGCCTTTGCGTAACCGAATCGCGGATTCCTGGATCTCGACATTACACTGATCCTTCAGTGCGTCTACCAGGTCTCCGGCTTCGGTTATTTCATCCATGCCCTTGCACTGGATGTTCAGGACTGGGCACAGGGCTCTAACCTGGACCCTGTCACCCAGGACCTCTTCCGTCAACTTTTTATACTCGGAGCTCTTCCGAGTAGCATCCCGCTTCAAGACGAGAATCATCTCGCCTTTGCGCGTTCTTCGGATGCAGTTGACATCCCCTCCTAGACTAGAGAGCTTCTCGGTGCCTCTCATAGTCTTTAGGACTTCGGCGTAGCTTTTATCGTCAGCCTTGACAATGATCGCTTCACCTCTATCCTTCCGCTTGCCACTCCCACTAGAAGGCGCACCCTTTTCCTCACGGGCTCTACCCTTCTTGGCGGTGGCTGGATCCTTTCCCTTGGTCGCACTCCTTGCGACCTGCTGGCGGCTTCTTTTCTCCTTTTTAGGATTCACTACCTTTGTCCATGGTAGATCTTCCTCCCGGCGGTCCTCTGGTATCTTCCTAGGTGGAGGTACGGTTTTCCTCTCAGTCTCCACTCGGACCTTTTCTGCGGTCCGTGCCGAGGCTTTATTAGCTACTTTCAGGTCCGCCTCCTGCGTGACCCTACTAAGCTTAGGAGTTGCTCCGCTGTTAGCCATACGTCGTTTAAGTTCTGCAGTCTGGCTCTCCGTCAGCTGCTTCCCTTCTGCAAGGAGCCGAATCTTCGATTCGGCCTCCTTCGAGGCCTTCTTGGCTTGGCTAACCGCCAATTCCTTTTCTTCAGTAAGAAGACGGATCTTGTGCTCCGCCTCCTTACTGGCTTCCAGCAAGGACTTCCACTCCGACTTCGCCTCCACGACTAGAGCGCAGAGGGTTAGTACGGCCTGTTTTAAGTCCTTACTATAATTCACTCGGTTTGCCCAGGAAGGACATGATTACGTCCGAAACGTCCGTAATCACCTCCATCGTCTGGACTCCATCCTCACCGTGGTTAGTCATCACCGAGTTAATGACTTTGGTCAGAGTGGGGCCGTCCATCTTAACATCCACCGGCACCTCTTCCGACCCACCACGTGCTCCGCCATCGCCTCCCCGGCGATCTTTGGGGTGACCGATCAAAGGCCACTGCGCCTGGCGAAAGGGTTCTCCTTGTCGCCATTCGCCTCACCTCCTTCCTTCGTCGTTTTTGAAATTTTTAATGGGAAACTCATGTTTGTTGGGTCCCCTTGCGGCTGCTGTCGAATCCTGTTGGTGTAGTCGCCTTCGCGATCCCATGGTTATCTATACATACCTTGCGGCATGCAGGGAGGCCATGCGAGGGTTGACACTTTCGTGTTCAGAGCCAGATCAGCGCTAGTCAGGAAGGAGCATCTGAGCCTACTCCCACTCAGCTACCAGCTGAGCCACAGGATTGTACCGCGTGCCACAAGGCCTGCCACGGTTTTAGGGGACGGAAGACAGCCTGGCCATTAGCCCATTCGCCGTTTCAGGTCGGTGTCACCCGGCCTTACTAAGAGAATAGAATAACCAGACTACCAGCCCTTGCGTTCACAATATCTCAATATCCAAAAACAAGACCAATAACATGCAACCAGTATACCATAATCAGGATCTTACTGGGATCAATCCTGATGTGCCAATGGCACTCCCTGGGCTTGTGCTTTTGAAGCGGCACACAGTCGCTTTGATAGAGTCTGCTTACGGGCACTTGTGGTTTTTTGGGAGGGATTTTAGCAGAGCCCACTGCTAAATCCCACCACGCCCTAGGCAATTCTCCCTGACTCGCAGACAGCTGGGGAGGGGTCGTCAAGCCCTTGGACATGGTCCATGCTGTCCCTACTGTCCCTGCTGCCCCTGGTTATCGAGTGTAAAGCTGATGTTGCCTTGCTGTCCGACCCATACCGCATCCCTGCTGGAAACGGCAGCTGGATTGCGGACAAGTCCGGTATGGTGGGAATCTGGACTTGTGGGCGCTACCCCATCCAGAAGATAATATCTTCGCCTAACGATGAGGGTTTCGTCATAGCAAAGGTAAACGGTGTTTACTTTTGTAGCTGCTACTGTCCTCCTAGATGGAGTATAGAGCAGTACACTAGGGTAGTTGATACTCTTGCGGCGAAGCTAACTGGCCTTAAACCAGTAGTTGTAGCAGGTGACTTCAATGCGTGGGCAGTGGACTGGGGTTCCCGGTTTACTAACGCTAGAGGTCATATCCTGTTAGAGTCACTAGCGGTATTGAACGTAGTTCTGCTGAACGAAGGTCAAGTGCCAACGTTCAGAGGACCGAGCGGTGATTCATGTATCGATGTCACCTTCTGCAGCGCAGGATGGACTGAAGAACCGAGATGGATGGTCCACGAGGGTCATACTTCTAGCGACCATCAGGAAGTACGTTTTATGGTCGAGTATACCCGGAGAACTACGACGAGAAGAGGTGGTGCAACGGATCCCGGATGGCGCACGTCACAGTTCAATCAAGAGCTGTTGGTGGAGGCGCTGCGCTGGGAGAGTAGGACTACAGGACTAAGCGGTAACGACCTGACGGAAGTACTTACACGTGCTTGCGACGTGGCGATGCCAAGGAAGACCCAGTCCCCAGGAAATCGACAACCAGTGTACTGGTGGTCTGACACGATTGCAGATCTTCGTAGAACCTGTCTTAAAGCTAAAAGAAGGTTGCGACGTGCTAGAACAGACGCTGAGCGACTCGATAGACGAGGGGTATTCCGGACAGCGAGCAGAGCCCTGAACTACGAGATTAAATGTAGCAAGCGAGCCTGCTTCGAACAGCTGTGCAGGATGGCGAATGACACCCCGTGGGGCGATGCATACAGGATAGTGATGTCTAGGACCAATAGCACACCTCCTGAAAGATCCCCAGAGCTGTTAGCCAGTATAGTAGAGGGACTGTTTCCGACACATGAACCATCGGACTGGCCCGCTACACCGTACGAGTCAGTCGACGTGGTACCGCTAGTGACTAACGAAGAGCTTATCGTAGCCGCAAGAAAACTTAAGCTCAATAAGGCGCCAGGCCCGGATGGTATTCCAAACCTGGCCCTTAAACACGCCATTCTTGCCAATCCAGATATGTTCAGGAGCTGCCTCCAGAGATGCATGGACGAAGGAAACTTCCCAGATCGATGGAAACGGCAGAAATTGGTGCTATTACCGAAGCCTGGCAAACAGCCGGGGATCCTTCGGCATACAGACCAATTGCCTACTCGACACAGCTGGAAAGCTGCTAGAGAGGGTCATTCTGAATAGATTGTCGGCCTATACAGAGTGTGCTGGTGGCTTATCTAGCAACCAGTATGGCTTCCGTAAGGGCCGTTCTACCATCGAAGCAATTCGAGCGGTAACGGATACGGCCAAAATAGCGAGAGGTCTAAACAGAAGAGGTATTAGGTACTGCGCGTTGATTACACTCGATGTAAAAACGCGTTCAACAATGCTAGCTGGGCAGCAATTGCTGACTCCCTGCACCGATTGAGAGTTCCGGATTACCTGTGCAGGATACTGAAAAGCTATTTTCAGAATAGGGTGCTGTTATACAACACTGATGCCGGTCAAAAGTCGATCGTAGTGTCCGCGGGTGTTCCACAGGGATCGATCCTCGGACCGGTTCTGTGGAATATTATGTACGATGGAGTATTACGCCTAAGTCTTCCGGCCGGAGTGAAGATAGAAGGCTTCGCGGATGACGTAATGCTAGAAGTAGCAGGTGACACTCTCGTCGAAGTCGAACTGAAGGCTTCATACGCGATTGGCAGAGTGGAGGAATGGCTCAACTCGAGGCGGTTGTCCCTTGCACATCACAAGACAGAAGTTGTGGTAGTGCATAACCGTCATGGGCTGCAACAGGCGAGGATAAGAGTAGGGACCTGCACAGTTAACTCCGTGAGGTCTCTCAAGCATCTGGGCGTGATGATCGATGATAAGCTCAATTTTACGAGCCACGTCGATTATGCATGTCAGCGGGCTTCATTGGCGATAAAATCTTTATCACGAATGATGTCCAACAGATCGGCGGTGCATAGTCAAGTGCGTAGGCTGATAACTGGCGTAGCATTGTCTATCATCCGTTATGGCGTGCCGGCATGGGCCGTAGCACTAAAAGCCGAGTACAATGTAAAGAAATTGATCAGAGTACACCGGCTGATGTGCTTACGTGTCGCGAGCGCATATCGCACCATATCATATGAGGCGGTGTGCGTTATAGCTGGAATGATGCCGATCGACACACTCCTAGAGGAGGATGTGGAGTGCTACAACGAAAGGGACTCGGTGCAAGTGCGACGTGTCAAGAGAGCAGCTTCGTTGCTCAAATGGCAAAGAGCATGGGACACCGCAGTCAAAGGTCGTTGGACCCACAGACTGATTCCAGATGTGTCCAACTGGGTTGATAGGAAGCATGGTCAAGTCAACTTCCACCTAACACAGGTGTTGTCTGAACATGGCTGCTTTAAGAAATTCCTACACAGGTTTGGCTTCGCAGATTCTGCGGAGTGTCCTGAATGTGTAGGTGAGGTAGAATCGGCAGAGCATGTGATGTTCGCATGCCCGCGATTCGAGGTAGAACGCAATACCATGCTGCTTATTAGTGGTATGGATACAACCCCGGACAACCTCGTCGAGAGGATGTGCCGGGAAGAAGCTATATGGAATGCGGTGAACACAGCATCTCAACAGATCATGTCGAAACTGCAGCGGTGGTGGCGTCTTGAACAAAACCAACGAGTGCAGTAAGGGCACCTGTGATGCAGTGAACACCTTGCTCACCCCGACAACCAACATGTCGCGGGTGGGCTGCAGGGACCTCAGTATGTAGATATAGAGGTCATTGCGGTTCACGCGCGGTGGTTGTTGTCGGGGTGCTCGTCTCCAACGTGAGATTATGATACGGACCGTTAGGTTACCATCATAGCTTGCGATCGACGGGTGGTGAGGTAGCCACCCTTGAAGTCGATGTTGTGTGTATTGACGTCAAGTGCGTTAGCATAGGCGTGAGCGTTCTCAATAGTCCCCCCCTGATGTATTGCTTAATTGCGGGCCGGGGTACGGACTGGCGAAAGGGTTTTGGTTTTAGTGGGTCGGGTAAGAGTTACATGACATACCCATCCCCACACTACCTGAGTACCTCCTCAGGTGTCTGGTTGCAGATTTCCGTTTACCCTTGCTCAAGAAAAAAAAAAAAAAAAAAAAAAAAAACATTAGCTCCCCCAAAGCGATGCTAAATAGGCACCTTCGCCAATAGGTGATTTATTCTTTGAATTTTAGTAAAAATTAAAAGTACAATTGCCCATAAATCTCACTACTAATTTGCTCTCCTATTTCGTTTTAGCTAAAAACAAGCCGTAGGACGTACAATTTTTACGCGGCAGACGCAACTAGCGCCCAGGAGTGGATCGAAAAAATTCAGGCCTGTCTGCAGTAAAGCGGTATTACCAGACTACATATTTCGTATTTCCGTGTGTGCGGTAGAAACATACATTAATGGAGTAAAATGGTAGACTATAATAGGAAATCACTACAAAATATGAAAAAAAAAACTAAAGATTTTCCCAACGGATTTCGAAAGTGGAACAGTAAGCGAACATACTCATCTAAAATAAGACACAGAAAAATAGAATCAATCAAACACCCACATTTAAACAAAAAAAAAACAGAAAAAAATCATATCAACATGAACGTCCGAATTATAAATTCGGAATGAATTAGTAACTGTGCGTTGCTTCGTTTGTTCTTTGAATAGTTTTCTGATCGACCGAACAGAGCACAGAAAGGCGACCTACGACAAGCGAAGCGAAGGATATTCTTAATAAAAGTATTTTAAGTGTTCGTTCACCTGTTCAGTCATTGTTAGATGAAACTCGATATTTTACGTGATATTTTCGCTAATGTTCGGAATAGGTAAAGAAACTTTCACGGGATCGACTAGAGACTAGTGTCATATTACAAGGTATGTGTATTAAAACATTGGAACATTCTTAAAGAAAGATAACTATTACGTGAAATCCTGTACTGCTTTTGGATTGGGGTGTCCAGGGATGTCAATGTTTGAAAAATAAATCAGTGAGATGGTGATGTTAAATATGAAAATAACATTACGATAGGTACCCCATTGTTTTTTTTTATGATTTAGCACTAATTTTACAACATTGACAGTTTGGCCCACCCCAACCTGCAAGGATATACCAAAAGATGTTTTGTCGTATGCTTTTATTTCAGTGTTTGAACGCATTTATTCTTTTTTCCATTGAAACTAAGGAAAAATTGAATTCTTTTAGAAAGAATTTATTGCTTTTTATATGGCGTTTCTCCTTTTGGCAAATAGTAATTAAAACATACTGCACTGTGCTAGATGGGGAGGCTTTTTATATAGCTTATTTGTAATATACATATGTAAAAATGTTTATGTTAGTAGTAGTTATAGTTTATCGTTTATAAGTGTTGAAATCAGTTCTTTGTTAGATTTTTAATTCCTAAGAATTAGAGGATGTGTGAGAAGAAACAGCTCAAATATTATGCATTAGGTAATTGAGAGAATACTGCAAGCCTAACTCATAATGGTTTACAACAATAAGCTTCACCAGTTTTTGATTTCCTTAATTTTTTGTTTCCACAGCAAAACCTGTCACATGTGATATTCGACTTTATATACAAACTTGCTTTGCATCATATATATACTCTACTCTCTAAATATATTGCTAGGACCAAGCTCGAAATAACTAGATAGATTGTAGGGGTGTCCATCGTAGATTTCCATTCAGTCAGTTTTTTTTTTCGTTACTCTCATTACATTGCATAGGAATAATATTATTCCGATCTCAACCATACCGTTCGCACATTCAAAAGCACAGGTCTTCCTTGATGTTATGGAGATGATGGAGAAACAATCGTTCGATGTTTATTTACCAGTCCTACTAGTTCCAGTGATGAACCCGACACAACCATTCCCGAGTCAATCTGCATTGAAACCAATTAGCGCTTTTTTGGCATCCGGTACGTACTTTCAAGGATTGTCTCTTGCCAGTCTTCCCGCAACTGTCTTATTGTTATGTGATCTAAAATCATCCACATTTAGTTAAATTTCTCTTCCAAATATATAATTTCGATTGGACTTCTAGGTGTTTTGAACGATCGTAGAAATCCTTAACAGCTTCCATTCATTTGCGCTCCATTTAGCGAAAGAACACCACACAAATTGAAATTAACGCAAAAACAGTTGGACAAAAATGATATTATAAGTGAAAACCACCACCAGTTGGGATTTATCACGATCTTGTACAAATTTTAACGAAATGTGGAATTTTTGCGAAAGTATCTATTATTTGAAATAACGATAAAAGTATGAAACAATTTAAGTAAATAAATGTCTATAATAAAAAAAAACTAAATAGGTAATCGAAAGCTATACTGAAAAATGGAACAAAAAGTTATTATTACAATTTGCAAATATATACAACAATCTGGTATAAAAATGTAAAGTAGAACTATCTGTTTTCTGATCCGAACATTACCCTTGCGTAGTAACATCCGGTATACTGCCGTTTTACGCATAATTGTCCCTGTTACCTTTGATGATAAAATCCACACTCGAGTCAATTTAACAACTAATTTCCGAATAGCTAAGATCTGAAAATTTCGTTTTTTCAGTGGAACAAATTGACTCCAGTTTGGATTTTTTCATCAAAGGTAACATGGGACAATTATGCGTAGAACGGCAGTATACCCCAAATCTCAGCCATATCGCTATTAAAAGCTATAGACGAGAATCCAGGGTTTGCACAATGCAACGATAACAAAAGACAGATCATCACATATTATAGACCACACAAAATCAAGTGGAGCGTCCGACAACAAGGTGGATCCTTTTGCCAGACGAGGTGGCCTTAATCGGTCGCCAAGCGTAGGCGACATAGAGGAGCGTGGTAAGTTAGAGGAAGCGCGAGTCAAGATCAAAATCGATGGCGCCACTCTGAGGTCATTAACGAGGCTATGATCAGCCACCAGGAGGTCGGAGGCCCGAAAAAGGAGCTGATCGTGAATATCTTCTGGATAACCGCGGAAAATACAGCAGGGATCTAAAGATGTCTGTGATGGCTGTGATGGGTAGTAAGGAGAGAGAACGAAAGATCCGCCTACTTACTGATGAGAAGGAGTTGGCAGTGAGCCAGGCTACGGAGGCCGGCACCTTTCTGTGGAAAACCAACTGGTGGAACACCAAATTGCAGAACTCCGAAGGCGCATAGCCGTCACCGGTGCAACTCCTAAGCTCAGTAAGGTCGGGCTGGAAGCCGATCAGAAAAGAGCTTGTTCCAAGTTAGTACCACCAGAGAGAAAAGATATGGCCAAAGGTCGGGAGAAGTTCAGGAAAACGGCTAACCCTACACACTTAAAACAAATCGCCGAATTCGATAAAATTTTACCGAAATTTCAACAGCAGAACTGTTCGGTAAATAATTTAACTGATTTTCGGTGATTTTGACAGTTGAGCAATGAAAAAAATTACAAAAAATCTGTAAAATGAATTACCGAACAGTTCTGCTGTTGAGATTTCGGTAAAATTTACCGAATACGGTGAAATGAGTTAAGTGTGAATGAATTGCGGGGGCATGGAGACACCAAAAAAGGGTGCTGAAGTTCGCATGGAGGATCGCCTTCCAAGGATGGGGTAGGTCGTGAACACCAAAAAAGTGAAACGAGCGGAAAAGGAAGCCGCAAAGGAAACGGCTGAGGGAGAAAGGAGTGGTGATCAAGAAGGGGCCAAAGGGCTTACCTTCTAATGGCCGTAGTCGAAGGGACAGAGGCGCGAAGCAATTATTGTCAAAGCTGAGGTTCATGAGAAGTGCTGGCTGGGTAGAAGAGTCTGCGTATAAAAATTTGAGAGAAGACGTGCAGGGCAATGGGGTGCATATTAAGACCTTATTCCCAGTAGAAGTAGTCTAGTGTCGGGCCTGGATGAAACAACCGAAGGCGGAGACCTGGTGGCTGCACTGAGGGATCAGTATGGCGTCGAAATCCAGGATAGCGCGATTTGGTAAAATAAAGATCGAGCGCAAACGCCAAGTTGATGATTGGTTGGTCAGTATGTTCGATGAGCATAAACAAACAAACTCAGGCCTGCTTTAAGTGCTTCAACTTTGGACATAAGTCATAGGATTGCAGGGGTCCAGATCGGAGCAGGCTATGCCAGAGGTGTGGAGCTTAAGGACACAAAGCTCTCACCTCCCAGGCTGCACCGAGGTTTCTGGCATACACTCCTGGCATTGACAACAAACACCCATCCGGTGCGGGCCGGCCTGTCCGGTTTTCAAACGGGTTCGGACATGCAAGTAACTCAGTTGAATCTCAACCACTGCGAGGCAGCGCAAGAGTTGCTACAACGGTCGGTGTATGAGAACAAGACTGATGTTGCCCTGCCAGACCCGCATTGCAACAATTCTGAGAACGGCAATTTGAACCGGTCTTGGAACTAAAAGAAAAGTATATTGTAACGATATTATTTAGGTACCGCTACTAGCTATACTTTTACCGCACTCGACCGAATATACGTTCGAAAAATAATATCTACTAATGGTTAGTAAACCGAATACCGAATAGCGACCGATCACTCACCTGTCTAGGTCAAAACTCCTCTCTCTACCCTCTCTATCACGATTCATACGGTGCTGTAGGGTGGACCGTTACAACACCCCCCTCCAGCGATTACAAAGAATGGCACATTCTGCAGTTTCGTGATTCATAACAATTCTTGCCACTCTAGTGATGAACTTATATTTCATATGAAAAATCACTCTAATAAAGATATTAAAAAAAAAAAATTCTTGCCACTCTTTGGTTCTGTCTGTTTTTTTACTGTGTTGGACCGGTGGGTCCGAAGTATGGTTTCATTGTACTAATATGAAACCTTCCTCTTTCCTTGCCATGTTGTGGGTGAGTTAGCACATAAACATCATCATGACAAATTTTCTCAACTTTATATGGCCCTTCGTACACCATAAAAAACTTTTTAATTTCTCCCTCTGACTCTGAAGATACTGGATTTGCGCGAATGAGCACCAAATCCCCAACTTTGAAGGTATTTGTTTGCTGCGGTGCTCTCCGATTTCGATCTTCAGCCTTTTTCCGCATTGTTGCTTTTACTACCTCCAGATTAACGCTCGCTGCTTCACTGGGTGGATAGTTGATTAAACTTCGCAGATATTCTGTAGGTTTTTTCCCAAATTGCAGTTCATATGGCGAACAATTTGTGGACTCATGGCAAACCGCATTCATTAGTTCGGCAAACTTCCCTAGCTTGCAGGCCCAAGTTTTGTGGTTGGCTTGACAGTAAGTACGGCACAACCTGGAAATCTCTCGCATAACTCTCTCAACTGGGTTCGCTTGTGGATGCCGTACGCACGTATGAATCAATCGAATATTTTGAAGCTTACAGTTTTCCATCCAATACTTCGATGTAAATTGAGTACCCTGATCACAGAGTACGGCTTCGGGTTTTCCATGGTCGCTGATGTACTGTTCGACCCGATGCCAAAGTATGCGAGAGGTTGGTTTCCTTATGCTGCACAAGGTCACAAATTTAGTGAAGACATCCAAAATTACCAGAATGTGCTTAACGCCTGCTGTGCTCGTGGGAAGTGGGCCATATAGGTCCAAAGACAAAATCTGATTCTTAGACTGAGGGAGGATGCTTCGACACTTTCCTACCATCTTAAAATTCTTATTCTTTGCCAGCTGGCAAATTAAACAATGTTTCACAAAAGCTTTTACTTCCTTACGTAGACCTCTCCAGTACACAGTTTGCTTCAAGGCATTGGTTGTTTTAAATACTCCGAAATGTCCTCTCTCTTCATGGTAGAATCTTAGCACTGATTGAATTAACGGTTTTGGTATCCAGATTCGCCAGTCTTCATCCTTTCGTGCTCGTATAAATAGTATGTTGTCCTGTATTTTATACTTAGTTTTCCCCTTCAGCCACTCTTCCGATAGCGGAACGATTTGCTTGATTTTGCTAATATGTACCTCTTGGTCTTGCAGTCTTGCCAAATCTTTCATGGAAATTTTAAACTCTTTTTCTAAAGGCGATAAACGACTTTTAATGGGCGCAACTACGTAGGATGTGTCATTTTCCCTCATGCCGTCGAGATTCTGATCCACCGGGTATCGTGAAAGAACATCTGCAATTGTGTTTGCTGTACCCTTGATATGCTCTATCTCATAATCATATTGTTGTAGAAATAGTATCCAACGAGTTAAACGCCCGTTAAGCAGTTTACATTGCTTAACCCTCTCTTTCCCACGACTTTTTTCAAAGTTTTCAATAGGAAGCAATCATCTAGGGAAAAAATGCTAGAACAAAAGTTATTTGGCATAGCTAAAATTAGTGGAAAACGAAAAAAAAGTTTTTGATTGTAAATCAATAGTTACTTGATTGTTTTCAATAGTTTAACTATTTTTACACAAAATTGATTATATTTGCAGTCTAATGAAACCATAAAGTTGTGCCAAATACTGCTTTTTGTTGTTGAAATAATTCGATGAATGTAGGAAGGTGCAAAATTTGATGGAGCTCTACAGCTACCATGGGAAGGAAAGGGTTAAGGAAAATGAGAGCCTTGTGATCGGTGATTATTTTAATGGGTCTTCCTAACAGATATTGCCGCCATTTATCTAACGCCCAGATAATTGCCAGAGCTTCTAATTCGGTTACCGTATAGTTTGTTTCAGCAGGTTTAAGAGCACGGCTTGCATATGAAATTATGCAGTTATTTCCCCCTTCATCTTTTTGGAACAGAACTGCTCCGATCCCTCTAGTTGAGCTATCGGTTTGTACGTAAAACGGTTGTTTGAGATCCGGATGGCAAAGCAAGGTATGTGCTAAGAACAAATCCTTCAGATCTTGAAACGCCATTGCTTGTTGAAAACCCCAAATCCAAGGAGTTTTTGCTTGAAGCAAATCATAGAGAGGTCGAGCCTTCAATGAAAAATTTGGTGTAAAACGTGCCACGTAGCTGGTAAGCCCCATAAAGCTCGACCTCGTAGTTGACCATGCTCTCGCATAACCGAATATGTTCAATACATCCAGTGCCTTTACTACTTTCACTGAAATCCACCCATATTTCGGCGCCCCCCTGCAGTAGCCGGAGCTTTTTCTCATCCTGATGGATCCAAACTGCATACATATCTTGAAAATCTTCTCCTAGAATCATGGAGTTGATCAACTCTCGAACAACGATAAATGGAACATCAAACGAACGCTTTCCAATGTGAATTTCCAAAAGAACTTGCAAGGTTACGTTTTTACTTTTCTTCCCAAAAGCACCCCGCAAGGAAATGGTTTTCAAAGGTAGCTCGGGCATGTAAACATCATTCGTCTTTAATCGATCGTAGAGATCAGCAGAAATGCAGGATAACTCACATCCGCTGTCGACCAGAGCATTTAGCTGTAGGCACTGCAAACCAACAGTGATATACGAGGATCGCCTAATTTTTCCAACTACAGTAGTTTTACTTTCTTCGTCGAGTTCCAAAAGCTCTTCCCTGCCCACAAACACCGTCATTACTGCAGGATCCGCCGCCCTGGCCGCCTCTTCTTCTTCAACTACGGCCATTCTAACGTTACTTGTGCTTGCACTCCCTCCTCCATTAGCGTTTGCCGTTCCTCTTGGACTTCTAGGTAAGAAGCCTTCTCTGTTTCGCCAACTGGTTTGATTCAACTCTCTCGCTTGTCCACTATTGTACCGTAGCGATCCATTAATAATCCGTGATGAACTTATGTCAAACCTTAAAAAATCACGTTAATAAAGAAATTAAAAAAAAAAAAGATCCATTAATAAAACGATCTTCTGCCTGAAGAATGTTGTAGCCCGAACCAATATCGATACATGACCCTAGCAAGTGCTGAATATTCCTTGGGAAATGACGTGATATGTTTTGAATCAGCTCTCTCTCCGTAGGTGGTGGTATCAAATAACGCGCTTTAGTTACGATTTCCAGAAAGTATTCTGCCATACGTGATCCATTTCTTTGCACATAATTTCCACGCACGATTTCTTCTGAAACTTGACGTTGGGCAGTATGGCCCCAGAAATTTTCCTTGAAATGGTACAGGAATGTAGCATAGTCTCGAAATAAATACTCAAATCCACGGGCCCAAACTTTTGCTTCCCCGGTTAAACAGGCTAAAGCCACTGGTAGTCTTTCACCTTCCGGGAATCCTTGATGGTAACAAAACCGATCAAGTTCGTTCAGGAACTCCATTGGGTGGCGTTCATCGTTCTCGCCTCGAAAAGATGGCCTCGGGAATAGTCCATTACGGGATGTTTGGCCGTCTTGTACAACGGTCGGTGCCACGTAAGTTGATCCAGTATTGTATAATTGCCCATTTCCATACTGACCTTGCATATGATGAAGACTGCCCGGGTGATACGGCGAGCCGGCTTGGTAACCATTTCCGCCCATATGACCCGATAAATGGTTTGGGTAACAATTTCCTCCCGGCCACCCAGTGCTCAATCCCACCCTACCAGTGTAGTTTATGCTCAAAGGAGCCGCAACCCGCCCAGATGTTACTCCGGGTGCATTGTACATTAGGGTGGCTCAAATTAGTATGGGAAAAACTTTTTTCAATTTTTTTGATGAGCCGCCCTCTTATTCGTTTCTATTTGATGCCCTGATGCTCTGGACAAAATTTCAGCCAAATCGGTCAACGTTTGGGCAGTGCTAAACTCGTTGGAAATTTATATGCAAAAATGTATGCAGAAACATCCCAAAACAGTGAATTGCAGTTGGACGGCACAACTTACGATGAAGAACTATGATACTCTCTCAGATCTTGAAGAATTTAATACAGAATGCTATGCAGAAAACCGCGAGAAGATTAGAGTTTGCCCGGCTAAGTTATTAGCATTTCTCTGAAGTGGGGTTTGAGCAAATTTCGTTTCTTTTACCTTTGAAAAGAAATAAATTCACCCCTACAACACTCCAGTAAAATGCTAATATCTTTGCCTAAAAAACTCTAATCTTCTCGCGGTTTTCAGCATAACATTCTGTATTTAATTCTACAAGATCTGAATGAGTATCATGGTTCTTGATCGTAAATTGTACCGTCTAACTGCAAATCACTGTTTTTGGATATTTCTGCATACATTTTTCCATATAAACTTCCAACGAGTTTAGCACTGCCCAAACGTTGACCGATTTGGCTGAAATTTTGTCCAGAGCATCAGGGCATCAAATAGAACCGAATAAGAGGGCGGCCCATCAAAAAATTTGAAAAAGTGTTTTTTGAGCCACCCTATTGTACATGTTGTATGCTGGATCTCCAAATGCCGTGCTATAAGCTTGAGGAACCCTCGAAGGTAGAATTGTTCCCGTTAAATTAGTAGCAGGAAATCTTGTATGTATTCACCCCTATTCTTGTTTACGGACGAACGAAACTTTCGAACGAATGCAGTTCGTTCGAATCGTTTCCCCATTTGATTTTGCTGGCGTAAACGAGAATGCGCATCAGCTTTCGTTCGAAAGCGCGTTCGTACGTAAACAAGAATAAGGGTGATTATCAGTCTCCAACGGGTGGTGGTGCATAAACACTGGGCCTGGATTTGGCATTTGTGGACCCTCTCGATGTACTATGTCCGGCTGTGGCCCTTCGTTTAATAACGGTCCCACATTTTGTGATGCTCCACCGTTCGGTGCAACTGGAATTTGTTGTTGGCTGGTCGGTCTATTTTCCATTACGTTCCTTTCCAACACATCTAACCGATGGTGTAAAGTTTTTATCATCTCTACTAACGTATTTTGACTCTGTATGTTTCTTTCCAGCAGCTCGGCAGTATAAGGCAATCCATAAGACAGCTGCAAACAGCTGACGATTTTTGTTTACCTTGATTTTTTGACAGATTCTGACCGGACTGACAGAACAATTCAAAAGAAATTGTTAAGCGCGGTTTACACCAGAAGTGAGTTCCGTTCAACTGCATACACATTTTGTTTTGATTTCGATTGTCAGTCCCATCGCTGAATGTCCTCATGGATAGCCTAATTGTTTCCCGAAATTTCACATGCCTCATTGCCAACAAGTTCGCATTCTCTACTATCCTCGTTCTGTGGGGGGCCTCTCGTCTCGATGGGCTGACGATTATCACCTGCACTATGGGATAAGGTGGGCAGCACATTTGCCATTTGCTCTGGTGCTCCATTTGCACCATTATTTTCGTTTTCCTCCATCGTTGAGCGCGGCGTAGATGCGAAATGCACCCTATGGATACGCGGCATACTTGGTTGATTTGGTGGAAAATTCAGCCAAGAATAGTCATTATTTACTCCATCCATTTTACACTACCCTAAGATCTTTTTCTTCCACAATCACATTAGTGTCATCTATTACTAATATTTACTTCACTTCCAATATTCGTCCCCACTAATATTTCTCCACTATTATCTTCGTACCATACTGCTTCAAAACAGCTTCACTCCTCACGTATCACTCCAACTCTTCCCAATCAACTACACTTCTCATTCTTCACTAATCATCAACCGATTAGCACATGCCTTCATCACTACTGATTCCCGCCATAGTAAAAATACCACACGCGTTGCTTCTTCCACAATAGTTTCTCTCGGGATGGCCTCAAAGATCCCGGTTGAGCCCCCAGATGTAACGATATTATTTAGGTACCGCTACTAGCTATACTTTTACCGCACTCGACCGAATATACGTTCGAAAAATAATATCTACTAATGGTTAGTAAACCGAATACCGAATAGCGACCGATCACTCACCTGTCTAGGTCAAAACTCCTCTCTCTACCCTCTCTATCACGATTCATACGGTGCTGTAGGGTGGACCGTTACAATATTAAGGTCTTTTAGTGGAATGTATTCAACCGTCTAAGACGAGTTAAGTACTCTCCATTTAATTCCACCAATTATTTTCGATATCTTTGCAGATACGTATTTCGACCACAACTGTGTGCTCGTCTTCAGTATCTCGTACTTAACTCGACTAAGCCTAAGTCGAGTCAAGTACGAGACACTGAAGACGACCACACAGTTGTGGTCAAAATACGTATCTGCAAAGATATCGAAAATAATTGGTGGAATTAAATGGAGAGTACTTAACTCGTCTTAGACGGTTGAACTAAAAGAAGATTGCGGCGTGCTAGAACCGAGTTGGACAGGATCGAAAGAATCTGGAGTTCAAGCCAATGAGCAGAGCTCTTAACTACGATAATCAATGCAGTAAGAAAGCGTGCCTTGAAGAACTGTGTAGGATGACTAATGACACTCTATGGGGGGATGCATACAGGATAGTGATGGCTAGGACTAACAGCACATCTTCTGAAATGTCTCCGGAGATGTTAGCCAATATCGTCGAAGAGTTGTTTGCGAAGCACGACGCATCGGACTGAACCGTTACACCTGCCTGCTCGACACAACTGGTAAGTTGATGGATAGGGTGATCCTGAATAGATTGTCGGTTTACATGGAATGTGCTGGTGTCTTATCAAGCAACCAGTATGGGTTCCGTAAAGATCGTTCTACCCTTGAAACAATTGTATCGTTAACGGATACGGCTAGGATAGCGCGTGGTTTGAATAGAAGAGATATTCGGTACTATGCACAGGATCGATCCTGTGGAATATCATGTATGACGGAGTATTACGTTAAAATATCCCGGCCGGCGTGAAAAAATACGGTCTCGCGGATGATGTAATGCTTGAGGTTACTGGCGACATTCTCGATGAAGTTGAACCTAAAGCTTTATATGCGATTAGTAGAGTCGAGGAATGGCTCAACCTAAGACGGTTAGCGTTAGCACATCAGAAGACGGAAGACATGGTGGTGCAAAACCGCCATTGTTTGCAGAAACCTTCACAGTAAAGTCCGCGAGAGCGTTAAAACATCTGGGCGTGACGATAAGCTCAATTTTACGATCCACGTCAATTATGCATGCCAAAGAGCATCACTAGCGATAAAATCATTATCACGAATAATGTCCAACGGATCGGCGGTACATAGTACATAGTACGGGAGTATCGTTGTCTTTTATCTGATACGGCGTACTAGCATGGTCCAAGGCACTTGAGGCTGGGTACAATGTCAAGAAATTGATCAGAGTACACCAGCTGTTTTGGAAAAAATGGCTATTGAGCGAGAACGGAGCTTGCTTCACCGATTGTTTCAGATTTTTTTGGACTTTCATCAGGTTACGCAAAAATCTGTTTTTGCAACTTCGAGTCATAATATTACACGAACTGTAACGTGTTTGAGCGATAAGACGACTTTTATTAAAACAAAGTACTTTCAATAACTGTTACATGTTACTGTTACTGAGTTGGATAAAATTCATTATAACACTCTTTTGGGTGTTAAGTGCTCGAATAAGGGGCTGTCCAGTGTCCATATACCATGTGTACAGTTTAAGGGGGAGGGGTTGTATGGCGAATGTCCACGGTTCATACAAATGTGGCAGGGGGGTATATTAAACTGAGCAAAACCTGTCCACGTGGTATATGGACAGCCCCTAATGTGTTCTCTGCGTCGCGTCATAAATTGAATAGTTTGATGGACTTGAATTTAAAATTATCTATCTTTTCATGGTTTTTCGAGCTATCTGGTAATCTGGTAATATCATCGCACCCTATGACCACAGCCTATCTGCGTTGATTTAAATACCGCTGAGCGATACGTCTACCGGGAAACACGTCCGGTGGGTACTGCACTAAGATCTCCTTATATCCGATTGTCCGATTGCGACCGAGATCTTACACTGAGGATACTGGTCGTAAGATTTTCATACGACCAAACTTATGAGAATGTTTCATACGAATTGAACTATGAAAATCGTAGGATCTTTTATCGATCAATTCTAACTCTTTATTGGGTATCCAACGAGACAGTTTCTCGAAGCGTCGGTGGGCGTGTGGTGTGAACGCACGCCTCCTAATCACGACGTCCATGGATCGAAACCGGGTTACACTTTTTTTGAACAAACTGAAAATATTTCATAAGATTGTCGTATGAAATGCATTCCATTAGAGAATCGTATGAAAATCAATACATTTTCTTGGGGCGAAATTTCAAAAGAGAAACGTATGATGTTCATACGACCAGTATCATCAGTATACTTAAGGCTCAATCGCATAAGGGTTCCGTTTCGCAGTGAAATGTTGCCAGAAAATAGTAATTTATGCACTTGCATTCCTAATCTACGGAAATATTTAAATTTACTAATGATATTGATTATTCACGACGTGTCTAAGTATGTGGCAAGTCAGTCAATTCATTCACCGATCAGATTAGAACGAGCTCAGTGCAATTAAACCGCAGCCAAAGTATAAACGAAATACTTATCTGCAATTCACAGAGGATGTGGGGATTGTCCTTGAAGTTATCATGTTGAGAACGCAGACTTCCTGTATTGACGGTGGTTGTAGGTAGTATTAGGTATGATACCGGAACTATGACATTTTCTTGATGTAAATTCTTCATCATTGGTCGTCTGGAAAAAGGTAGATTAAAGAATTGGGCCGCTTTCACTCGCCGGCCCGCAAAACATTAGTAATTAATCTAACAACATACTCAAAAATACAGTTCTTATAATTCTGTCTTATTAATGGTTATCATACATACATATCTGCTATTTAACTTAACTGTTATATTTGATTCAGCGTATACATACAATACATATATTGTTTCTATCCACCCCCTGGGGATGTACTTCGGATTAGAGAAAAGGAGAAGTAAGAACCGGAAAATAAACTGGCTTTACCAGCTATCTAGCGCTGATTAAATTCGTATTTTATTCGTTAAACTCCTCTTTTTTGCGCTGTGGGAGGAATTAAAATTGAATGGATAGTGAACTCAGGAGCAGGAGTCAATGTAATCGACCGAAAGACCTGGGACATCTGAAGAAAGCTTCCGTACGGGGTGACTATCAAACACGGGATACAAAAAAGACTCTGAAAGCCTATATGCTCCTCCATAGAAGCGGACGCAACATTAACCAAAAACATATTCTCAATACTTAATTTAATTGGCGCTTAGGTGAACAACATGTACCAACGGTTCGGATGGTAAGCAACACCCACCAAAGATATATTATCAGTCTGCGAAATGTCACGCGCAGGCATTGCCAACGTGCTGGGCTGGACGCGCTTAAGATGCGTAGCAATCGCCTGACAAAAATCACCCAGGCCAGAATGGTGAACCTTAGAAATACACCCCTGTTCTTGTTTACGGACGAACGAAACTTTCGAACGAATGCAGTTTGTTCGAACCATTTCCCCATTTGATTTTGCTGGCATAAACGAGAAAGCGCATCAGCTTTCGTTCGAAAGCGCGTTCGTTTGTAAACAAGAATAAGGGTGACAGTAATTTCTCCAATAAGATCCGCGCTCTCGCAAACTGTACTAATCTGTACTGGAAATTGACCAAAATACTATAACTCCAGCCTCGGCCAACTCCTGCAGAGAGAGTTGACGAAATAGGTCGTTACTTCGTCAGCTCGCACAATTGCACTCGATTAATCCTGAATGGAACGTCGCCAGTCCACACGAGCATGATGGCAACATCCATCCGACTTCTAGAGACTTCTCGGATGAGTTGGAGATCTCAGCTGGAGAATTGACGAATTGATGTTTTGCCCTTCTTTGCTCTGGATAGTAGAAAATCATCTAAAAACATGAACGCCTCAGGATTCAACAAAATCCTGAATTTCGAGCTCAAACAAGGAGTGTTTCGTTCTTCGAGTACCTTTCGCTGATTTTTAGCTAGTGTCTTCGTCTCAGCTACTTCTCATCATTCTGGAAGTCAGCCAAAGTCATCCCCATTCGGAGGCCTGGCAAGGATCCTTCCTTTCCAAAAAGTTATCGCCTCATCAGCCATATCTCAGAGTATCCAAACTGTTTCTAGTTCTAGCTAGGGCAATAAGTTGTGGTAATTGAGGATTCATCGTATTAAGGCCTCGCTATACCAACAGCAGTCTCAGAAATAAAACAATCAATGTTACCTTGCAGACAGTCGAAAGACTCGAATTCCTCTTGTTTGAGGCTAAACTGTATGCAGCGGAAACAACTTTTCAAGCAATTAGTTAAAAACCTCGGTACCCGGTCCTAGGCTGAACTGACTGCTGGAAAAATCGAGTTAGGGGTTTAAATACGTACTAACTCTTCTTGAACTGGTGAACAATGGTAGTGAGAGGAACACACGGAAGTTCTTATTACTGAACAAATTCTCTTGCTTGAAATGGTCTTGTAGACAGAGCTAAATCCCGGGTTTTAAGAGTTTCACTGGTGATATTCTAGAAGCAAGACAAGGATGTGGCTAGGGCTCCGATGCATGGCCAAAAACAGTATTACTGTTCTGTTTTCTCAAGAAAGGATTGATTTCCTATTGATAAGGGGCGCGCCTTCAATGGGATTGCTCTCTATGAAGGGTCTAAATAGCGGGACCTTGTCATGGTGGTCTTGAGAAAACAAAACAACTACTGTATCGAAACCGATACTGCATTGCTTCTCAATAGCACTGGAGTGGTTGTCCGACATTTCGCGGTAAAACATTCCGCGGTTAACCATTTCGCGGTGTACCATTTCGCGGTCTGTATCATTTGGCGGTAATCTGTTTCGCGGTTTATACAATTTGGCGGTATTCCGTTTCGCGGTATATATTATTTCGCGGTTTACAATTTCGCGGTGCTCCGTTTCGCGGTATTCAAGCTTAGCTTATCATTTTAACTTTATTTTGTATTTTTAAGAGTTTGCCATTCTTTTCTACCAACTTTTAATTTTCTCTTCTTTATATGGCCGTTTCTTTCTTTGCGTTTCTCTTTCAAGAATTTTTCTCTTTTCTTTTACGCATTATTTTATGTTATTTTCAAAAGACATATACTGCCTGTAATCGCATAACTGTCCCATATGAATAGGAAACCCAGCAAAGATGGGACAACTATGCGGTTACGGGCATTATACATTATTGTCGATATTAGATGTGTGAACTTTGTCATCAAGATACACTATATCATATGATAAAGGTCGCTGTCTTAATACCTTAAAAGGCTATGATATTCTGGTAGAATTCAGAAGATGGAACGACAGAAAATTATTCATAAGGCAAAAAGTATCTTCCTTAAACGTTAGCCGGTATTAGGCTAAATATCATGTGCTGTCTTCTTCAAATGTTCGCATTTGCCATATAAGACAATATGTGCTGTTTCGTATTCTTTAAATGTTCGCATTTGCCCGGTATAAGGCAAATTGTGATGTTTTACCTTCTTTAAATATTTTCATTTGCCCGGTATAAAGCAAAGTGTGTTGTTTTGCTTTCTTCAAATGTTTGCATTTGCCCGGTATAACGAAAAATCTGTTGTTTCGCCTTCTTTAAATGTTTGCATTTGCCCGGTATAAGGCAAAGTGTGTTGTTTCGCATTCTTTGCATACTGTCATCGGGGGTGACAATGGGTCAAATGGGGGTGAGAATGGGTCACTGTTTCAACCACTTAAAATGCTTGTAGATTGGATTGAATGCATCTGAGGGCAAGAAGATTAAAAGATAAGAGACCTTTTTAGACGATTTTGCTCTTCGACCTCCTGACTGTCGGCGAAAGCGATGACCCATTCTCACCCCCAGACCCATTGTCACTCCCGGTGCGGTGGCGGTAGTCGTATTTGCAAATATGTTTTGCTTCAAAACATTTTTTTTTTGTTGGGATTTTAATTTATATTAGTCTGGTGTAAACTCAATGATTATTCACTTTACATAATAATTTGGTGAATTTGAGGCTTTACAAAGCTAAAGAACACATTATTTAACTACTTGTAACATTTGTAAAATTAAACCTGCAAATTTGGTACCTGCCAATTTGGTATTGACCGCGAAAAGTTTCACCGCGAAATAGTACTAACCGCCGAATGGTATACCGCCAAATAATATAAACCGCGAAATGTTATACCGCGATATGATACTGAACGCGAAATGGTAGACCGCGAACTGGTACACCGCGAAATGGTTAACCGCGGAATGTTTTACCGCGAAATGTCGTACAATCCACTGGAGTAATTCGACATGCACTTAAACACTAAGGATACGGGTAACGCTACAATAGATCTAATAATTGGTCGCAGTGGCACACCCGAACAGGAAAAAAAAATCCAAACTGTTTGAAAAGGCGATTCACCACCGGCTACTTGAGTCTGCCGAACACCACAACATCTTGCTCGAGGAACAGTTCGGTTTGTTCTGCTTTGCTTTTCGTCAGTAGTGCTGTGTCCACCGAAGTACCTTCAGGATCAAACCTCAACAAAGAAAAGTGGTTACCTGCTCACATTGTTCGAATATAATCTTTCATGTGCTGTGAATAAACATTGTTGTTAATTTCTATGTTGGATGCTCAATATTTGAAAAATAGGCAATTTACTTTGATTGACCAGATGATAAATTTGCTAATAAGACCCTATTAAGAATAGTAGTGAGCATAATAAAAAGCAAACATTTCTGCAGAAAAATTGCAGTTGCCTCCAATACATTATCGATTTAAATTCACATAGAATTTTTAAACATATAAGTATTTCTGTAAATCAGTTTCGGAATATCTTCTAATACAATAAAAAGTTCTTGCTAATTAACAAACTTTATTACTACTCTAATGCCATAGCGCTAGCCATCTTCACCAAGCATTCTTGGTCTTTATGTTCGACATTTTCCAAAAATTTCTCAACTCTTTCCACGGAATCACGAGAAAGATTTTCCGTAACAACTTTCCCACTTTCCTCCATTAACACATCCTGGATCGCACTCCTTTGCCAGTGGCATCTCTGATAGTAGAAAACCGCAGCGAACAGGTGCCAAATGTTGAATTCTGGCCACAGGGTTTTCGTAAAGTAGATTATCGTCGAGGTCGACTGCCAAAGCAGGAAATCGCTTAGCCTCACTTCACCGGACGTGCGAACTAACAGATCCGGATTGGTACAGTGTTTCGTATACATGCATTTAGTTAGAACTTCTTCATCAATGTCCTCTGCTTGTAGCTGGCCATCTTGTACTCCTTGAGCAACGGTCCGAATGGAATGTGCGATCTCGTCCCGAGAAGTGTACGAAAATGCAACGTTCAGGAATGCGTTTTTATTGTGTTGTGTCAGTAGCACCGCCTCGGCCATGATATGTTGAATATCAGCTGGCAGCAAATTCATATTTCCGATTATCCGAATGCAAATTCCCCGTTCGTGTAATTTGTCTCGTTCTTCCAACAATTTCCGAAACTTCTCCCTTGCCAAATTCATGAGAGTATCGACCTCTTCTTTGGTTCGTTTAAAATTTTCTATGCTGAAAGCATAAACGGTAACCTCCAGAATACCGATATCTTGGCACCATTGCAACGTTTCCGACAGTTTATCAAACCCCTTTGAGTGGCCCTCGGCTTTGGCAATATTCTCCTTTCGGGCAAATCGACGATTTCCGTCCATGATGAATGCGACATGCCGAGGAACTGGCCCAGCTTTGAGCACTTTGATAATCCAGCGGTGGTACCAGAGTAGGTTGCTTTCCCGCACCCAATCAGTGGGTGGTGCTGATTCCCTTGAGGTCATTGCCTGTGATTGATGATCTGCGATTAGATATGGAATAATCATTTTAGTTAAGTATTGTTTTTCTACTCACCTTTTTGGATTTTATTCTATTTTGGGTTACGAACAAACACTTATTGTAAGTAATGATTCTTACGTCCAGTTTTCCTGATCCCGAGCTGGCGGATCGAAACAGCTCCGAAGATTGTAAGCTGAGCTGGTTCGTGTCGATTTGGAAGTGTACTTTTTCTGGGAACAACGAACACCTCACATGACAGGGGTTTGTTTTGCACTGACTTGAAACCCGAGTAAAATTTTGTAATTAATCATCGCAAAAGTGCACAACTCTCCCGTAACAATTGAAAAAGCCTATTCTCGAAAAGTAACGAAAAAAAAAAATTAGAATACAGTAAACGTTCGCTAATTGGGTTTTTTTTCTAGTTGGGGGTTCGCTAATTGGGGTGAAACCCAATTAAAAAGCAGTTAAACGTCAGAATGTGATATCAAAAACGCGTTGACGTTTTGTTTCTGTGTTTGGCGGGATCGATATTTTCTGGCGCGTACAATTTTCCTTTGTTCAATGCAAAAAGTAAACAACATTGACGCTTGTCAAAACGCCCCAATTAGCGAACGGCATTCGCTAGTTGGGGTGAGGTCGTGCCCCAATTAGCGAACGATCACTGTACATAGAAATTTATAAAGTTTATATCTATTGTAACTAGGAAATAATGCACATATAATTTTGCTCGCAATCTATAATATGATTAGAATCCTGACAAATATAGATTGTTAAAAAAACTTAGATCAAGGTTTATTACTCTAATATGAAACCTTTTAAGGCTACCTTACACCTCAGGAAAATTTTCCGCCGGAATTTTGGTCCCCGTGCATTTTAAATTGGGCCGGTATTTTGATTTTCCGTGCCCAAATCCCGAAAATATTGCATATGCAAAAATGCATGGGGAAAAAATCCGCGAAGCATTCGCTTGAATCGAACGCGAATTGAACGTGTAAACATCTTAATTCAAATCACTTGAACGAAAAGAAAGTTGAACATGTTCAACTTTGGCAAGTCAATTGAATTCAACTGAGTAACTCAATTCACTTATGCCCTGTCAAAACGTAGCATCAGGGACAACTTTTTGTGAATAGGTTCTTTTTCAATATGTAGCGAGAAACAACTTCCAACTGCTCGAAATCCTTAACACACAAACACAACGACACGCTTTCTCGAGCAGTGCTGCTCTCCTTTGACTTTCCCGGACGGAACCAACACATGCATCCATCGAGCCCGAACGACTGATTTTCAAAAGAAAGAAAACCACCAGTCAGAGCAGCAGGTCGGTCGAGTGTGCTCCGTGAAAATCAAACTATTTTGTGGTAAAAAGTGCGTGAATCCGTTCAAACCTGGTTGCAAATGTGGCGCGAGTGTAATTGTTAAGTGCTGAATATGGTGAAAAATGGATGCCCCGCTTGAATTATGGTGAAAACTAGTGAAATTTGAGCCGTCGATACGCCTTTCTGGTTGGTCTTCAGCGAGACGGAAGAGAAGGCACTCTTGCGAAGGACGGAACTCACCGAGGGTTTTCTAGTTGTGTGTGGGGGACACTACATTGAAACAAAAGTTGTTCGGTGGTAGTGGTGAGTGTCGGATACAGTACTCACATTCGGTATCTCGGATATCATCCGTCAAAAAGAGTTTGCCAAGAAGGCGTTTTGTGATTAGTGAGAAAAACAAATCAAAATATTCTGATGGATTAGCCGACAAAACTTTTTGAAGTCGCATCACTATGGAAGAGCAAAGTGTGCTGAACACGAATATTTTAGTTCCAGGTGAGTATCATATTGGTTACCAGCGTATTTCCGCATCCGACAGAAACAAAATCGTAAGGAATCGACTCAGTGCTGCCAAATTATTCACGATTAAATCGATTTAGTTTCTTAGCTAGATTTTTCATGAATAAAATACTACTGCATTACAATTTCTGATTATATTAAATATAAATAAAAGTTGAATAAAATTTTGTCCACGCCACGGTAGTATGAACAAAAACTTATATATTAAACAATTACAATTATATTTCACCAGTCGGCGATGGTTCTTGACTTGTGCGTTCTAAAATGTTATTTAAAACATACATTATAGCCTGTTCAGATTACGAGCATTTACGAGGTATTTGACGTGATAAATGATAATAAGAAATTAAATGAAAATGGATGTATGAATAAAAATTGAAATGAAATGAAGATGGATGAACTTTGACATCAAGATTCTCAGATTCTCTTTATCATGTCAAATACCTCCTGAATGATCGTTCTCTGAATAGACTATAAAGAGAATAGGCTAAATATCACTTTAGAAAGATAAAACTCATTCTTTCCATCAATATTTATTTGTTTCCAAAAAAACCCAGTTGGATTGGAAATGCACAATAATTATACTATGGATTTTCGCTCCCACTGAATTATTTTTAATATGTGTGGTGTTAACGCCCACAAAATTTATTTGTGAACTTCTTTAAATTTTTGCCAATAAAAATGTGTGGATTTTTATAAGTGAATATGTTACAAGCAAAACGGTCAAGGATAAGTACCTAAAAAATGAGTGAGACATTTTTACGCGCCCGTTTTTGGTATATTTTTTTTTTTATTTTGGCCATAACTTTTGAGCCCATAGTCCGATATGGCCAATTTTCAATAGGAAACAATGGGACAGGATTCACATACACACACAGACATCATCTCAATTCGTCGAGCTGAGTCGATTGTTATACAGTCGTGATTCGCTGGTTGGGCCACGACCTCGGCTAACGAATTCGGTTTTTTAGTTGGGCCAACTGACCGCCATTTGAGCACGTGTATTTCGACTTGAACTTCGCAAATGCAGAGTCTATTATATAGAGTTACGCAAAGAGGATCTTCTTACACTTATTCTGAATGATACTCTTGTTATTATGTTGGCAACTTTCATATTTGTTCAACCCTTCAAGTGACTTCACGGGAGTGTTCACTTCTAAAGCTTTTTAATTCGATAACCAACTCTCCCACAGAGTGCAAAGACGTGAGTTTCTTGTTGCTACTTTATTGGGGGTGTATTGAAGTTTTTTTAAGCTGTTTCTAGAACCAATCTAATACATTTCAATTCATGCGTTTCAATTCGCCATAATAATCATTAGGCGATAACAATACTTCCGCCTTACCAACACGCATTTGTTTACTTTGCACGATAGGTAGACGGTTTGACAGTTCAATAGATAGATTTAGTCTTTGCGCTCACTCTATATATAATAGACTCTGCACAAATGATGTCCAGTGACGCCCAATCCCTTTTTTCGTGTTTACATTGAATTTTGACGTACGGTTGCTTTTTAGTTGGGCCATGGCCCAACCAGCGGAGGCCCAACTAAAAAGTGACCCAAGTATTAAAATCCCAACCAGCGAATCCCGACTGTATAATGGGTCTCCGGGCCTCCTATAAAAAGTTCGTTTTTGGAGCGAACATATAGCCTTTACATATACTTTGTATACGAGAAAATCAAAAAATCTTGGAAACTATTTGTAAGCGATGAATTGCTAAAGTCTCGGGTACTTATTAAAAAAGACGTATGTGATTTTATAAGCAAAATTTCCTACATCAACTTATCCAATCTGATCGAACTCACATGCAATTCATCAACACGAACAGGTAGCCGAAGCCTCCTTCCACCTATCTGTGGTGATGGTTTGCATGGGAGTGCTATCAGATTGGAGAATTCGACGTTTGAATCTTTGTTTACCAAATCACATACGTCCTTTTGAATAAGTACTCGAGAAATACTCCATTATCTAAAATAAACATAAGACATTGGCTCTGATCAAACACAGAGAACAGATGCTCAAACAAATTTTCGTTTAAAACGTGGCGTTAGCTTATACTACATAAACAAGATGGTGCTACCATTTAGGGGCAATTCGGAATGAACACCTGCACTATGCTTGAGGATTTAAATCTTCAAAAGAAATTGCACTATTTTTACAAGATAAAGTAAAACCCATGTCCGTGCCTCGGTCCATGCTGAATGATCTTGAATATGTGAGTAAATTTAGATTTTCTATGAGATATCACCAAACATCTCAATGGCTTGAACATGATGCAACAAAGCAAGAATCAAGACGTCAAATTTTTATTATCCAACATTAAAGTTTTAGGAACAAACGCTTTGGCACAGTTGATTGCTAAAAAATAATACAGTTCACGTTCCTCTGCACGCCAGATCTTCTAATAGCGCCCTTGAATGCAATGTTGAACAATAAATTCGAAAGTGCATCACCCTGCTTCTATCCGTCTAAGGTTACTAACGAGGTTGACACTTCGTCTGCAATCCAGCACGTATCAGTCTAATCAATTTCGCCGGAAAACCATGTTCGGACATTATCTGCCACAGCTCATTTCTTTTCACTGAATCATACGCTGCCTTGAAATCAATGAACAGATGGTGAGTTTACAAGTTGTACTCCCGGAATTTATCAAGGATCATCCGCAGACTAAACATCTGATCCGTCGTCGATCGGCCCTCACGAAAACCTGCCTGGTATTCGTCGACGCAGGACTCCTCAAGCGGTCTCAGTCTTTTTAACAGGATACGCGACAGGATTTTGTACGCCGAGTTCAGAAGGGTGATCCCTCTGTTATTGGCACACTCTAGTCTGTGCCCTTTATTATAGATTGGGCATATGAGGCCATCCAACCAGCCGGCAGGCAGTTCTTCATCCTCCCATATTTTCTGGATAATGTGGTGGATTCATTGATGCAGCTGCTCACTTCTGCGTTTGAGAAGCTCGACCGGGATCTTGTCCTTTCCAGCAGCTTTACTGTTTTCAGCGCGTTTAGAGCCTTCTTTACCTCGTCCAACGTTGGTTCATTTCCACCGTTCAACAAATCTTCGAATTGCTCCTTCCTAACCCAAGTAACCGTAAGCAAAGATGTTAACGATCATTCAGTATCCTGCGTTCGATCATTTAGTAGTTTGTCCATAACACATTTCAAAAGCTGAATTTCAAAATATGATGTATGGTGGACTTCTAGTGCGAAGGTTTTTCTACAACTCTGCCTAATGGTTCGTTGTTTGAATTCCACTATTCAACTGTTGGGCTAGAACAATTTAAAAAAAAAAAAATTTCATAATTCATCTGATCTTTTCGGCACAGAGAAACAGACGTCTCACTTAGAACAAAATGTAATGAAAATCATCGTCACGGAAGCATTGCCTTTCAATGTTAAAATCACTGAGCGTGGCCAAGCCGCAACCAAATGGCGGTGGTGCGCAAAAGTCACACACTAGCAAAATCCATCGAAGCGCCATAGGGGGCCGATTAACCACCTACAAAAAAATTAACAACCGTTAAAAAGGTGAACGATATAGAACGATGAGTAAGACGTCTGTTTCTCTGTGTAATCGGTATTTCCAGAATACCCGTCGAGAATGAGAATAGATTTTGAAGAACTCTTTGAATTTTCTGTGAGTTTTAGAAATATTTTTTCACGTGAAATAAGGAGAATTTCCCATGCAAATTCTGGGGAATTTCTCGTAAAAATTCAAGAGAATTGAAATTGAAAATTCTTTTCAAATTATCTTGGAAATTTATAATATTTACCGTTTGGGCAAATAAAGGAATTACTCCAAAATTTAAACGGGAGATTCATCACAATTTCCACAAGTTCTTGCGGGGAAATCATCTGAACTCGCACAATGAATTCTTTTTCATTTCCACAAGAAATTTGTCTAAATTTTCGTGGGATGTACTGCGGATTTGTATTTAAAATGTTAGGGATGTCTCTTCGGATTTTCCATGTATCACAGTTTTACAGAAAGTTCTAAATTTCAACAGGAAATTATTTTAAATTTTCTCAGTAAATTTTCTTTAGCTTCCAAGGTCGAAAATTTTTACGAATGTCGACAAGAAATTGAAATTGTTCTGGTGTTGAATGGTTATTTCTTACAATTGCCACGTAAATAATTTGATGAAAAAAATCAGAGAAATTTAATTAAAAAAAATCCGCCAGTGTTTTTTTAAAGACTCAGTAGAAAGTTCAAGGGACAATCGTTACACTTTCTCGTGGAATTCTTCCTTCAATTCCATTGGTATATTTTCTAGAAATATTTTTGGAAACTCTTCCAGATTTTTATCTGAGAATCCTTCTAAGAATTTCTCCAGTAAAGCCCTCTCTGGAATTCTTTCTGAAATTCTACCTGAAGTTCCTCCAGGAATTCGTCCGCAAATTCCTTCAGAGATTTTTCAGAAAATTTCTCCAGAAATTCGTTTAGAAATATTTCTAGACGCTCCTCCATAAGTTTATCCAGAAATGTCTCCCTAGGATCCATGAAGAATTCCGCCGGAAATACCTCCAGTCGTTCCTCCACAAATTGTTTCTTTCACAACTTCCTCCACCAGTTCTTCCAGAAATGCCTCTCGAAATTACTGCAGGCATTCGTTCGGAAATTGTTCAAAAAATCCCCTCGGAAGTTTCTCCAGGAATTCCTCTTGATGATTCTCCAAGAATCTTGCCGAAAGATTCCCCAATAATATCTCTGAAATTATACTCCGGAATTTTCCTGTTATTTTCTCCAGGAATACTTTCGGAAATTCCTACAACAATACCTCAGGAAGCTCCTCCAAAAAGTGGTCCAAAAGTTCCTCCGGAAGTTTCTTCAAAGATTTCTTCAGGAGGAAATCTTTTCAGTAATTGTTCAGGAAAATCCTTCAGGAATTCCTCAGAAAAATCCTTCACGAATTCTTCGGGAAAATCCTTTAGTAATTCCTCCAGAAAATCCCTCCGGAGATCCTTCTGAAAGTTCTCCTGCAATTCCTCTGCAAGTTCCATGCTAATGGAATCAGCATTTCACCCGGAAGTTCCTTTAGAAGTTTATCTGGAAGTTCCTTCAGAAAATCCTTTAGATGTTCCAACAGCAATTCCTCCGTACCTTTTAGAAGTTTCTTTAGGAATTCTTCCGAAAAATCCATCAGGAGTTTACCCTGAAGTTTCTTCACAAATTCTTCCAGAAATTTATTCAGAAAATCTTGTGGAAGTTTCTTCAGGTATTTCACGGTAAATTCTTCCGAATCCCTTCAGGAAATTCTTAAAAAAAGAAACTCAGAAGAATTCCACATGGAAATTCAGTTAAAAAAATCCGCCCTTACTCGTGAAGATTTGAAGGAATATTTTCATAAATTCTAACAACTTGAGTGTTAAAAAATAAATGCTACAAGAAACAAGGAGATGCTTGAAATTACAAGCCTGTTGGATTTTGAAATTTCTCACTGATAGTCGTAATTTTGATATTGAAGACATTTGAAGACATTTTTACTCGACTGTGAAGACATTGGAAAATATCCCCTGGCATCCTTGACCGTAAGCATTAATTTCAAGCTTTAAATCAGCATTACTGGTGCTTCAAAGCATTGCAGCAGCACTGCAAATGCTTCGAAGCTTTTACATAACATCATATCAGCATCGATAATGCTGCATGGTCAAATGTTCATAAGCATTGAATAGGCATCACATTAGCATTATATGCGTATTAATAGCAGTGGTCGATGCTATCAAATATAATGACAGATTGACCACGTGGTCAGCGTTTGTATGTAGTGGTGTAAGAATTCTCGCGGATGGGAGCATCACCACCACAGCTAAGACTATCATGAAATATAAAGACAATAGTTTAAATATACATTTCGGCAGCAAGGTATAACATATAATTTGTAGCCGAAACAGCAAAGGAGGACAACTTTGCGATCGCTGTGCTATGCTTCCAGGTTCGAGACCCATATGAGGACATTCCTACCATCAACTTCCAGGGAAATTTTCAAAACATTATCATCTGTAGAATAAACATAATAACTGGAGACGAGCCAGCCTCGGGCTGAAAGTCTCCTTAATAAAGTCAATAAAAAAAATAATAAACATAATAAAAAAATTGAATGACTTAGAAATAATCAAATTGTAGATAAAAACAATATTTTGTTTTGCTCGAATTTCTCTAGTCACATCATTTGTTAGATCTCCATTATCGACATTATGCACGAAAAAAATTCGCCCGAAACAACGGGCGAAATTGATTTGACGTTTTCTTCGTAGCCCTCTATTGGCATCACTAATGCAGTAATGGAGCTATTATCTCTGCATTTTAATAGCACGATAATTCGCCTTTTCCGGCATTATATTAGCATTATATCTGCACCAAATGCTGGTAAGCATTTTATGGATAGCATTACGTGCAGCTTTGAAGCTATATTAAAGCAACGTTTTAATGCGTACGGTTACTTGGGTAGTCGTGTCTGTCAGCAAATTTCCTTCTCGGTCATTGCACATGGTGGGCACTGGCGCAGTCTTATGCCGCACATCATTGACAGTTGCGTAAAATCTCCGCATATCGTTTCTCCTGCGGTGGATTCGATTCTCTTCTGCATCTATAACATCCGAGAAATGTCGTCCGTCAACCAGCACGTTGTCTATCTGTGAGCCAGTGTCTCCACTCGGATGTTGCCAGGTGTGTTTGCGGATATTCTTACGTGCGAAGTAGGTACTGCTGATTGCCATCCCTCTAGCAGCAGCAAAGTTTCGCAGACCATTATCGTTGGTAGCGGAATGAAGGCTTTCCGTACCAATGACAGGGCGAAAGATCTGCGCATTTGCATCCCCGATGATAATCTTTACATCATGTTGGTCACTCTCCGTAGGCCTTATCAAGGCTATCATAGAACTCATCCTTCACGTCATCAGGCTTATCGTTCGTTGGGGCATAGATGCTGATCAGGCTATAGTTGAAGAATTTTCCCTTCATTCTCAACATGCAAATACGGTCGCTTATCGGCTTCCACCGGATAACACGCTTCATCTGCTTCCCGATCACCATGAAGCCAACTCCTCGTTCTGCTCTGTCACCGCCGCTATAGTAGATGTGGTACTTGAATGAAGTATTCGCTATGGGATCCACCGCCCAGAATTCACGTTCTGCAGTTCTAGGCCACCGTTTTTCCTGAATTGTTGCCACACTCACGCCGACCTGCTGTAGCTCCCGAGCCAGGAGCCCAACACGTGCGGGTTCATTCAAGTTCCAAGATCCGACTTTCCAATCGTTGTCCTTTATTCGTTGCCTTGCTTTCGGGTCTGTTTCCGTTGAATCAATCCGTATGCTCTACTTTTGCCTTTCTTGGTAACTGTAGAATCTACGGAATCTACGGTAGGCTACCTTACCAGGGTTGCGGTACCTACATCGTGTTGAAGGGGCTGCCTTCTCGATGTTGACACGATGCAACATGATGTGCACAGTTTAGTTTAGAGTCCCTCGCTGGCACTCGGAGGATGATCAGCCGCCCCTAACAGAGGCTAAAGAGCCCCGCACATAGGATACGTTTGCGTTGCATTTGACCGTTTTCCCATGGGAAATGTGTCAAACGCAACGCAAACGTATCCTTTGTGCGGGGCTCTTAAGGACCGCGAAATGGGGTCTATTTTATTCCTTCAAGTAGGCGAAGTACCAATTTTACGCTTTACCCAGCATTTGCCGTGTTAAAATATGCTCCGGAATATCTACGTACTTTCCTGCCTCGATAAATTCTTCTGGATTTCCTCAGAAAAATTAACGGGATTTCCTCGAGAAATTATGACAAATTCTTTTAAAATTCCTCGGGATTTTCTCAGCAAATACTTTTGTAAAATGCCAAACAATGCATTCGAAATTACATAAGCAAATTAATCAGAATTTTCTTGGATTGGAAAAATTTCTCAAAAAATTCGTTTGAAATTTCTTGGGAATATTTTTCGAAAGTTTCCTCGTGAAATTTTTTGCAATTTCTTCCTGAAATGATTCTCAATTCCTTCAAGAAATTCTCCGCAAACTCTTCGAGATTTCCTTACAGAATTGCTTGTAGTTGTCACGTTATGTGATTTATCAGAAAGAAAAGATATGCATGATTTTATATCGAAACCATTTTTGCCTTTTCTCATACACTAAATGACCCATCCACCATCGTTTCCTATTGAAAATGTTTAAGATCAGACTTAGGGGCAAGCCAGAGTAGACGTGACGAGCGATGCGACGCGACGCGACTCACGTAAAGGAATAACAATCATTATCAACAAGCTGTCAAATTGCACTGTCGCGTCGCGTCGCATCGCACGTCGCGTTTACTCTGGCTTGCCCCTTAAAAGTATGGCCTAATACTATTTTTTATAAAGCACGAGACAAGCACCATTGCCGCAAGGTGGATTTATCATATTTTTTTCTTTAGAGTTGTCTGTCGACAATGGCTATAAGAACGAGAACGATGGACCTAAATCCCGCATATCACAATCATACCAGCTATATCAAACAATCAGCTGATTTGCATTTTGTGTTTGAGAGGATTTTGAATCTGACAGCACTGATCATAATGGTAGTGTGAGTGCACGTAGAGAGACCGTTCACGAACGGGCCGGCACTCAGCAATCGCATTTGCAAATCAGCTCGTCTATCACTGTGCGAGAGTGTGCGTGCATGAGTGGGTTATTTTTACAGTTTTTCATCGTTATTCGTTCCTCCCGTGCAGCTCGTCGCGTAGCGATTGACTCAGCACAGTATGTACAGAAAGTTGCTTTGATGCCCTAGTCTGTAGTAAACAGCAAAACAGCATGAAGAATACCGAGAGTGGTGCAAATGACTCAAAATCCAATGTTTTTTCTCCGTTCGTTGCAGAATTATATTTCCTGATTTCCAAGTTTTTGGCCGATGGACCGCTGCGGGAAACTGCCAAGGTGGGTAAAAAAAGCTCCTTCGGGATATGCAGTATCGATTTGGAGCATCAGCTGACTAACTTTCATTCCGTTCGTTCCAGGTTTTGGCCCAGGAATTGGAGCATTTAAATGTAAGTTTTCGTTGGTTTGTATACAAACGACGGCGTCTTTCCATATAGGGAGCGCCGCGGCGCAATACCTACTCTTCGATTCAAAATATTTTTGTTTAGGATCACACACGTGCTCGGTCCGAACTGTCAAATCCCACTGGTAGAATAACGGTCTTTCGTAGAAGCATACGAATGTCGACACCAGAGGAAATTGACGACTAAAGCACCGTGTGTGACCTTGACCTTGCCCTACTCTAGTGTAGACACCTAGACTCAGTGCGCCAGACAAGCCTCCAAACCGTCTGGGCCGGATTGAAAAGTTCATTGACTTATACTCAGTTTTGTTTTGATCTTGTCTTCCTTTCCACTGCTCCCGCCACTGACTACCCGGCCGCCCCTGTGTAGATCTTGCCCCGCCGTTTGGATTGGACCGGCCAAGAGCATCGCCAAACGCTTGATGAGTTGGTAAGTACCTATGACCGTGATATTGAACGGGACTGTTCTTGCAGGATGTGGATGTTTGCTTGCAGTCATTATTGGATGCGATGATGAATCACGCAATTGACCACTTTCGTTTTCCGCCGGTCTCATTCTTAACACACACAACAAGCATCGAGACGACGACAACGATGGCCAGCCGCACGTTGCGATTGCAACAGCGCTTCTGCGTAGCTGATTCGAGTAGTGCTTTGTGCTCCGCTTGAACGGCGTTCGGCTGGAAATGGATTCCGGGGAATTGTCCGGCGATTTATAACCGGAAATGACTTCGAAACTAGTCACCGGAAAAACAAATTTGGTGTATGTTACATTTTTTTGTGTAATAAACTTTAAGTTTTTGTTTCTTTTTCCAATTTGAAATTTGGATTTATGGTCACTTGATAATCCCCAGAAACCGGAACTAACCCGGAACATCCGGGGAAAAATGCTTTCCGGTGTTATTACATAACGGCGCTATTTAGTTACGTCACGCCTCTGTATAGTATACCTCGAGGTCAAACGTTTATCCATGGCTCGTAAAAGTAACCTACCCTGGCCACAATCTCTAACATAAGCCGGATTCGTCGGCAGAAAAATTCCATCCAGCGTCAGCCCTCCAACGAGCGCTTGTATCGATTTTCACGCAGGCCAGCCATCTTGAATTGCTTGCGACGAACGATGGTGATGGTGATGATGATGCGGCAAGATGCTTCCACTGCGGTTGATTTTGCTGCTTGCATTGCGAAAGTGGAGTGAGTCGAGTGCAATGTTAAGATTCGATTCTGGAACACGGTACACTTCCTACTGTCGGAGGAGTTGTTTTCCGGTGAATGATTTTTTTCTTTCTATTTTCTCTTTGCGCTGCTAGGCTGTTAGTCGGTGCAAATGTGTTGCCCTCAGTGTTTTTGGAGTAATTTGGTCTATTCATATTAAAATGTTTATTAGAGTTCTATAATTTTTATTAAGCTTTTTCAATAGTTGATATTTATTAATCAAAAACCATCAATACATGGTACATTTATGAACAATTTACTATCCTATCCATTCTTTGGGTGATTATTAATATTCCCTCTACAGTATGTTTCATGTTCGTAGTCTGCTAGCAGATATTTAAAACATTTATTAAATACGACGCCATTTTCAGTGGAAACCTATTTTCTGCCGTTCGTCGTTCATTCCTTGTTAATTCACCATCATACCGACTCACACACGCACAGCAGCTGCTGGCTGTTACACTCGAGAATGTGTTGTTGGTAGAGGCGATCGATGTACGATAGCAACGGACGAGAAACCTTCCCTTTGCTTTTGCTAATGCTACTCGCCTCGCTATGTTACCTAAGCAGCTACAGCGCTGTGTAGTTGGTTGAATTCAATTTTTCTGCCACTTTGCAAGATGCTGCTGAAGAACAATATTTTTGTCCTGTCAAAAGGACCGCTAATTGAAGGTCAATCTTTTTGATTTGTTTATAAATGACTTCCTACAGGTATACGGAACGCATCAAGGTGCTTTTCGTTTGTTTCCAAGCAACTTTTTGGACACATTTCTGAACTTGAAAATACTTAACTTTTCGTAATCAACGAATCGTCAGCTTTTCAAAAATGTAAATTTTGTCAAAATTGACATAATTCATCAAAATCATCAAAAATTACAAACATATTTCATCACCGCAACATCGGACTGAGGAATGGCACGTCGCCATATTTGAGCGTTCTCGTTGTTCGTTTCACCCTGCGAGAGCTCTGCGCGGCAGCACAACACCATCACAGCACAGTGCCCACATGAAGCAGCTAGCTATATGAAGACTCTCGAGCGTATACATTCAAACTAGCAGATAACCGAGCTCGTATGAAAATGTATTTGTCTGTAAGGTAGGACGGGTGGGATAGCGGTCCTCATTTTTTTAGAAGTGGAAATTAAAAAAATGTAGATTTTTTATGATAACCGTAGAATATTTGTAACATTTATGTATATTCTGTAATCGTGAAGTAGTTTTTAGATTCTTACTTATGTCAAATTTGTGTTCAACTTTTGAGCTTCCAACACAAACTAGCTTATCAGTACAAACTGAAAGCAGAGCTTAATGCTCAGCAAAGCAGTGTAATCGTTAAAAGAACCAAATTAAAATTAAACAACTAACTAAACTCAAATTGGCAGACTTAAAATAGTTTTAGATTGGAATGTTATTGTTCTTACCGGAAATGGGATTCATGCATAATGGTCAGGTTATTTTCAGTCAAGAAAATTAGTATGGTGCAAATTAGCCAGAATTTACATCGAGAATGTCATTACATTGACTATATATACAGTACTTCGATTTCTTAACTATAATTTGGTACAAATTTTAAATGTAACAAAAAAAGTGGCGCTCTCAAATTTTCAATAAAGTAAAAAGAGGAAAGACGGGACACAGTCTGTTCTAATAAAATTACTCCTAAGGATTGTCTAAAAAGTACGCCACGCGTTTAATTATCAATATCTCCCATCCCCTGCCACGCAGCATTTTTGGTATTTTTTTCCATTCCATTCTGGATAAAAAAAATCTGTTGAATATCTTTTTGCTATTAATTAATGGAAATGGCAAAAATTCCGCTAGGTGGATGCGCCTCACAAATGTATGATCTCTACATTTAATTTATATGACCCTATGAAATGGAACTAATTTTACTCCGAGCCCACCTTCCCCTAATTTCGATTAGCTAGACATAAACAAATTCTTTTCGTTGAAGTTAAAGTGGTTAATTATTGAAAACCGACTATTAAAAGAGAGTTTCAAATTACGGCAAGAAATCATGTTTTTTTTTATGATAACAAAACACTTCTCTCTAATTGGAACCAATTAGTCGTATGTACTTGATTTTGCGAACAAACATTGAAAAAATATAATGTTGTATCGCGCGTTTCCAGAGAAGATCATGATCGATGTTCTATGACTCGATATCGACTCATGGAAGCAAATTATGTCATATTGAAAAATCTTTTGTGGGTTACTCTGAAGGTCCCTTCAAACAGCTTCCCAAGGATATTTTATTCCACATCTCGATATCTCCATGAGCCGACGGTCTTCATTTGACTGTAATGGAAATTGTTTTGAAGACAAACGTTTACTTCTACGAATAAAATAACGTCTACATAGCGCTACCAGTTTGATGGCAGTTCTCTAGTTAGGTCAATTAATGACTTTACAATATGCTAATTAGAACATCCACGTTGAATAACAGAAGAAACAAAAAATGAAATGAATGATATGATTATATTCCCCTATCATACCTTACGTCTCTGATACTCGTACTTTGGAACAACCAACACATCCAACGTACGAAGCAAAATACAGAGCAACTACCTACTCTGAAAGAGCGCTACCTTCTACCCAGTTTCAATGACTGTTTAGCTGCGTGTTGTTTGTTGGCTAGCGGCAAGCAGTTCTTTGCGCGTTTGTCGATGAGGCCACCAGTATAAAAATATGTAGGTTCCACAAACCACAGAGACATCCGAAAAGAAGGTTTTTCCACCTTTCGCAACAACGGAAAACATGTTTTTGCTATACTTTTGCTAAGCTCCGTAGGAACCGTACCAAAACTCTGTACTAGAGATGTGGTATGAGACATTCTTCAATGTGAATGTTTTTTTTTATATTACATGTTAATTTACGTAAAGTAACAAAACTATTTTGAACAAAATTAGTACTATGACTATGGTAATTTTCTATCTGTATTTCACGTTTCACTACACTTTTACTACTAGTTTATACCATTTATATTAATGATTCCAAAACCTCTAGTGATACCTATGAGAGGTCGTAGATATCTCTGCACTCACCATTCTGCCCGCTCCTCAGCATTCGCAGAGTCGTGGCCAAGGCAGAAAACGGCTGTTACTTCCTTTTTTTCTAAGCTCTTAACCTCCCTCTTTAGCTGTGCCACAGAGCAAGACCATGCTGAAGGTGGCTGGGTTCGATTCCCGGTCCGGTCTAGACAATTTTTGGGTTGGGAACTGTCTCGACTTCCCTGGGATAAAAGTATCATCGCCAACACGATATGATATACAAATGCAAAAAAAGGTAACTTGACTTAGAAACCTCGCAGTTAATACATGTGGAAGTGCTTATTGAACACTAAGCTGCGAGGCAGCAATGTCCCAGTGGGGATGTAATGCTTATTGAGGAAAAAGAAGCTCTAAACCTAATAGGTCCTATTGTTCCAGATGCCCTTACACAGTTATTAATCAAGAACATTCGACGTCATTGTGTAGAAAGCACAATTCTCGCGTAACATATGAGTACGGAGTATAAACCAAAACCATGATTTTTGATTTTCTGGCATGAACGATTGCTTTGTAAATTATTCTTCATGCTAGTTAAAACTCCGTACTTAACTCGCTTAAGAAACACATTAATTGCTATTTTGAGTGAACGTCTCATGAACCATTTGCACCATAGTGGTTTTAAGTCCTTTGTTGGCGCCCTTAACTACCATGCGAAATGTTTGCTTTGGTTTTAGGCCGTTCACTTTATATTGTTTATTTAGGAAAACTAGCTTCAAGTTATTTTAAAATGTATATTCTTACTAGGTTTTCGATATATCCCATAGCAGAACTGCTCTGGCTAACAAATCTAAACAAATCCGATGGTGTTAATAGCTTTGAGCAAACGGCTTAAAAACAAGACGTGTTGCAGGTGATGCGAGTAAACGGTGCGATTTTTGTTTTAGCTAAAATTTTGTAGATTTAGAATGGGTTTTCAAATAATCTTGATCTGCTGTTATAATATAACCATTTACGTATAGTATTGACATGGTTTTGGCAATGAAATGAGTTTCTACTTCAATAAATGAATTAAATTAGTCATAGAAAATTTGAACCTCATTTTTCTCGGTTCAACTTTGTTGGTTTTTCGGCCCTAATCATATGTTGCTCGAGAATTATACTCCATTCCCAAAAAAACGAGTAAATTTTCAATAAGACACCCCTTCGACTAGACCAGGCATCAAACCCACCGCCCGAGTAAACACTAGCACTTGGCACTTCCTCAGCGAAAATGCTGGGGATTTTCTCCTACCCCGAGCAATCTGAATGCCAGGATCTGTGAATCTCATTCGCCAATTGACTTAAAATCCTATAACAGCGTTTGCACCGGATGTACTAGTTGGGGTGGTTCAGGAATCTTATAACGATGCTGCAAGTTTTAAGAATCACTGTGTTTTGGATGCTATGGAGGTTAAGAAATAGTTCCAGCTCTCCTAAGGATTTTGGAAGAATTTCGGGACGATTCCGGTTGCTGGAAAGACTACCAGATCAGAATTACACGCACGTCCTCCAGGTGCCACATCTGCTTCAACTTCTCTGCCAAGTCGCGGTACTTTGATATCTTGTTGGAGAATGTTGTTGGGACATAATGGTCTAGCGGTACAGCAATGTCAACGAGGGTTACCCGTTTAATCCTTTTTTCGTAGACCGCAATGCCGCAATATAGAGCCAATTGGCACGAATGAGACCATCCTATATTATCTCATGATCCCAGTCATCTTTACGAAACTATTTTACAGAACCGGGACAGTCGCATATTTGTAGTAGGCGACAAACTGGTCCACCAAGTTATGCTTTATCGCAAGCTGTTGGCACACATTCTTGGCTACTTCATTATGTTGACCGAGATAGGAATGAGCTAAGGTCTGCGCATACCCCTTTGCCGTTGTGTATGACGGGGTTCTCTCGCCAATTTGACCAAAACTGCGTGATATCTACAATCTCCGGAAGACCTTTGACAAAGTCGGCTATATCGCTTCGGATGTGGTTGTAAAATTGCCTTCCATTGATGTTGAACATTCGGTTTTGCTCCTTCCCAGGGATTGAATCTAAAAAAGAATGAAAAAGTCTCTCACTTATCATCTCTGTATACATATACGATATGTAGCATATCGTGAGAGCTTTTTTCGCAAGCAGTCACGATAACGAACTATACCTCATGATTTCCTTTCAAAAGCTTCAAACGCGGGGGCACTGGTTCTGATGATGCATTTCAACTTGTTCACAGCTGTACGGTCCCCAACACAAAATGAACGAGATCAAAGCAAGAATCATCACTTCTCGGTGGAGGCTGCCTACTGATTCTGTTTTTTCGCACTTGATAAATTTGTTTTCATGGCTTGTTATGATTCGGAACAGTTTCTGCAAATCTTGCTCCTTCCTATTCGAACATTCTCCTTAACGTCGCAATCTTTTAGCAAGAGCACTCAATTGCTGTACATGAGTGTTGGGGTTCTCAGTTATGTATGCCTCGGTGAGAACACGGAGTTCTGTGGCTTTCACAATTTCATCAACATTTCGTACTAGCCTCATTGATCGATTTCCCTTGTTTGTACTGTATGATTCGATTGATCTTTGACCATAGTAGTGTGGCAATGTGGCTCCATGCGATGTAGCTAGCATCCACGTGGGTTTTTGTACTTTGGGATGCCTTGCGGGCGCGTTCGCTATCTCAACTTGTTCAGAGCAGTAGCCGAATACACGATAAACTGCAGTGCCTCAAGGTTCTCCACGGTTTCCAAGTATGTACTGTGGTAAAATATCCTGATTAAAGAAGCTTACTGCACTCGTCAGGAGTACTGCAATTTGGGTATCCGGTGTCGGGACATGAGATCTGTCCTACGAAGCTGCGTAACTGCTTTGTAGTAACATCAGTGCAGCATTGCGTTTGTAATTTCCACTGCTGTCGTTTCTGTTCTGCCTTGAACGGCAATTCCCTGCCGTTGCGTCGCCAAGCATGAACGGGTTAGTTAAAATTTAATAAATTTTTACTGGGTTTTGAAAAAAATAAAATTTTCAATAGTTAAACGTTTCAATGAAATTGGTAAATTGACGTAGAGTTTCATGGTCGATTGATTGATGCATGATTCTTCAAAATTCATCGTTATAGACGCTATTAACGTTCAAAATAAACAAATCTTACATAATTTCGTTATGATCCGCAATTTCAGATGCTAATTTAATACTCTGTACTTTCGGGTAAGAACTTGTCCAACGTCAAAACACTTTTAACGCTTAACACTTTTTTGGTCGGCCAGGTCACTTGGCCGAACGGGTCTGGTCATACGGTCGAAAAGGACTGGTCATAGGATGAGCTAAACAGATCATATTATAGCCTAAAAGGACTTTTGGCCGAACATATCGTTGTGCTTTGCTGAACCTGTCATATGGCCAATAATGTTGTTTGCTCGAATGATTACAAAACAAAACTCAAAGAGAGCAGAAGAACGATCAAATCGTCAAATCGTGGTCTGTTTGGGAAAAAGTGTCGCCTTTCGGGTGTTACCAAGTGTTTGCGCATGGACTGGATTGGAGTGTTTGGGCACGGACTGTAGATGTCTCCTAATCACGACGTTCATGTTTTGAAGGGAAGGGACTCTAACGAAAGTAGAATCACAAAAGGCAGACCTTTTTATACATGTAACAAAAGGCGAAATATATCATAAGGCGTAATTACAAAAGGCAGAAATACGAAAGGCAGAATTTTGTCATTTCTTAGTTTTACACAGGCGTCTGCTTGAGGTAAGGGAGAGCATTGAGGACTCGCATCTGCCCGGTCTAAGTTAAAAGGGTTATGATTCCTTAAAAAGCACGCCCCTCCGTATATTTGTCTACTTTTATCTATTGAAACCTCACCTCACAACTGAGACACAGGTTAGGGACAAAGGGTCGAAAGACAAAAGGTCGAAAGGACAAAACGTCAAAAGACAAAAGGTCAAAGGGACAAAACGTCGAACGGGAACCGAAAAAAACAAAAGATCAATAAGATCAAAAAAGTGAAAGGGACAAAAGGTCGAAATAGACAAGAGACTGAAACGGAGAGAATCAATCTCGCACCAGATTGGCAAAACTCCGCTCTTTTATTTTTCACAATTTTTAACAATTAAATAAAACTCATTCAGTGAGTACAACTTGAATAGAAGGATGTTTGAGTTTTCTAAATGTCACTTCGATCTGTCAAAATGGCACACACCGCACACCAAATACACGGTATTTGGTATTTTCAATGAACGCGCCTGCGTGGCTGCGGCGAGCATTATTTTCACAGATCGAAGTGACATTTAAAAAACCTAGATATCCATCTATTATTTGCAGTCATTGAAAGAATTTTGTTTATTTGTTAAAAACAGCTAAAAATAAAAGAGCACATATTTTTTTGCCAACTGTATAGGACAATTCGTCTCGCGCAATACAAGTTTTATTCATTTCTTAAATCAACAATATTTTTATCTCTAACAGAACTATCCAGATATTCATAATATTGTTCATAGTGATTACCCTTTCTTCGAATATTGCTCATTCTTCAACTTTGATAAATAGATGAGTGTGTTATTTCTGCTTGTACCGTGATCTACCCTAATTCCGCACATCGCATAATACCGCGGTTTTCATAAAAAATCAGAAGCTGGCTATCATGGACATCACATTATTTGGTGAAATGTTCAAACATAATATGTTTAAACATTTCACCAAATAATACGATGTCCATGATAGTCAGATTCTGATTTTTGATTTAAACCACGGTATCAGGCGATGCGCGGAATTAGGGCAGGTCACGGTAGTTGAAAGCATTTCACAAATTCCTTTGGAATTCACCCAACTTGTTATCAACTTGTTCGTGATCGACCTTTCGTCCTTTTCGACCTGACTTGGAGACATTGGCTAGTCAGATCACCCCCCAATAAAAGCATCCTGTTTTCGACCTTTTGTCTTTTCGACAATTTGTCCTTTCGACCTTTTGTCATAGATTCCTGAAAGACTAGCAGCGTCTTAGCTTAGTATCCATTAAGCACGTCCAGAGTTATTAAGTGTGCGATTTCTATGTTCCGGAAAGGCGAGAAAATTTCCCACCCAAAAACTTCTCAGACCGTATAGAGATTCGATATCAGTCACTTTTAGCATGGTTTGCTTCGTACAAAGCCAAATGCCTTATCGCTGGGCTACGAAAGGTCTCCTCCCCACTAAACAACAAGAAAGTATGGCCAAAGGATATCTCATTATAGAAAAAGGAGAATCACGAAAAGCAGAATTGCATTGGGCTGTTTGATCTGGTGGTTCAAAAAGTCCGCCTCTAAGTTGAAACAGCCCAATGAAATTCTGACTTTCGTGATTCTGATTCTGCTTTGAATGCATTTCATTGAACAATCGTATGAAAATCAATGCATTTTCTTGTGGCGTAATTCGAAATTTTTACGACCAGTTTCCACAGTGTAGGTGTTTTAGTCTGGGATTGGGATCCGATACGCTCGCAGTGACTCGAAGCTAGTGAAATGGGTGAAGGGTATCAAAACACTACGCGTTGACGCGAACATCAACACACTTAGTGTGTTTGTTGATATGTTCGCCATCCCTTCAACAGTAGCAAATGACATAAACCATTGGCAGCGGAATGAAAATTTAAAGTAATCCGTACTGATAACAGGGAGAAAGAAACTTTCTCTTCTGATCCCATCGAGGCTTTTTTTCTGGTATTTTTTATCACAACGACCATTTTTTTAATCTATTGTAATATATTCCCATTTTTTCTAGCTATGTCATTATGGCGTATCGCTATTGGGAGTGAGCGCCATTGTTTGACTAACAGCTTCTACTCAGCACGGCTCAGCTTTTCGAATGAAATGCATCACCGAATTGGGATTTTTTCTACCAACCAAAAAAGTTAGAGGTGAGCCACCCTAGGGCTGAATATCTCTCAAATAAAGACAAAAAAACCTCAAGTGGTTCTATAAGCCCCTTGGTGTACTGCCCATGACCGCATATTTGTAACACTCACATTTTTGTTCATTTTGTAAAAAGCCTGCAAATCGTTCAGAAAGCTCAATTTACTGCATCTAATTCCACAACAGTAAAATAGACTTTACTGTCTTGCTTATTTGTGGTAAACTGGAAATGATTGAGTTTGTGGAGAGGATTGACAAATGATTTACAAAATCAACCAAAATGTAAATGTTACAAATATGCGATCATGAGCAGTGTAGAACTTTCGTCTTGTTAAAAAAAATTGCCGAACAACGGCATAACTGATGCTCCGAATCTTCTTTTTCTATGTCACAGAAGCGACACAGATCATTTTGAAGTTTCCCTATATTATAAGCTTCAAATGATATCGACTCGGACAATGACCTGTAATGAGACCCGTATAAGTGTTTAGGTCTCTTTTAGATAATTCTAAAATGTTGCCAGTTATGGACATATTTGGAGTGATGAGGCGTTTCGATTGCCTGGCATTGGTTGTGTTCCTAAAATTGGTTTCTTTTTTCATAGATTCCCATACCTTCAGCTCCATACGAAGAGAAGAAGTTGGTAAGCTGTAAAAAGGTTCCGTTCCTGGGCTTTTTCGTTACCATCTATTCCACAGTGTCCTGGAACCCAATATAGATTGATTTGGTTGCGACAAGACAATTTTTGGAGGGAGTGAATTCATGCCTAAACTTGTTTTGAAGTGCATGTTGCCGACTTTAGAGCACTCAAAGCTGCTTGGCTGTCGGACATTATGCATATATTTGAGTGTCTGTAATTTCTACGCAAACATATTACAGAACACTCTAGAATTGCGTGAACTTCCGCTTGGAATACGGATGGCCAACTTCTCATGGGAATCGATATGTCTACCCCAGGGCCAGTAACTCCTGCTCCCACTTGGTTGTTCAGTTTTGAACCGTCAGTATAAAACGTAATTGATCCTGAGCGAAGTTTCGGACCTTCATTTAACCATGTATTGCACTTCGAGAAGGGGGGGGGGGGGCAACTTTTTTGGTCTTCCAAATCGTAGTTTTATAAAAACACATGAATATTAACACATGAAACCAAATCCAAACCAAATCGAAACAATAATGATTGAAACAATAATGGATTTAAAAATGCGTGATTTATTGCTCATCAGATATTTTTAAATAAAGTGAGAAAAATATGAATGAACTTAGTATTCAGAAAGAATATTAAATCGGCTATAACAATTATTATAAAAATCCTGCATTCTTCCATAAGTTTAAGAAAACTAGAACCATACATCTGAATTTCTAAGCAAATCCTCTCTGAAATAATATTTATTATAAAATGGGCAGAAAAATCAATATGCAAGCTTTATCCAGGAATTCCTTCGACAATTGCTCCTGGCATTCTATCCGAAATTCTATCAGGGATTCTTTAGGAATGCCTCCAGCAACTTCTTCGGCAGTGTCTTCAGGAATTCCACCATAAATTTTATCGGGAATTGATCCGAAAATTCCACCATTATTTACTCCAAGAAAATCTTCACGAACTTCTTTATAAGTTCTGCGGAATTCCCTGCAATAATTCAAATAATTTCGTGCTATTTCCCATAATTTAAAAGAATAAGAATATTCCGTGGAAATTCCGCAGAAAACATTCCTAAGAAATTCACGAAAAATCTTCGAATTTCTTGTGTAAATTCCATAAAATTTTCCGTGAATTGTTTCGAATAATTTCTTGTGAAAATTTCAATGAATTTCTCCAGGAATTCCACCGGAAATTTATACAGAAATTATACCGAAAATTAAATCAACAATGGAATTTTCGGAGGAGTTACTAGATTAATTCGCAATGAAATCCTGAAAGAATTCCGGTGGAAACTTCAAGATTTCCACTGCGAGATCCTCCAGGGTTTTTTCGAAAATTCCTCCTGGAATTCTTCCAGGAGTTCCACCGGCATTTCCACCAAGAATTTCTCTAGGATTTCCTTCGAGAATTATTCCGGTAGTTCTATCGGCAGTTCCTCTGAAAATTCTTCCGGAAATTTCGGCAGAATTGGAATTTATTTAGGTTTCTTCAGGAATTTATATAGATTTTCCACCAGAAGCTCCTCCGAGAATTTATCTGCGAGCTCCTCAGGGAATTCTCCGGGAGGTCCTCTGATGATGATGATGGTCCAGCTACAAACCCCAACAAAGGTTTCAGCTAGACGAGATTTGTCTATAAGATGAATTCTCTTGTTTCCGAGAATGCTTCTGGTAGTTTCCACGGGGTTCCTTTGAAAATTCTCCCGGGAGTTTCTTCAGAAATTCTTCCAGAAAATTTCTTCGAGAGTTCCTCCGGGAATTCCATCAGCAATTCATCCGGGAGTTTATCCGGAAATTCCTCCGGGGTTCCACCAGAAGCGGGCTTGGTAGTCATATGGCTACTGCTTCTGCCTCATACGCAGGAGGTCGTGGGTTCAATCCCAGGTCCGTTCCATTCTCCTACTTTGTATATTTCTCTATATTTCTCATGTTCTAGCAATCGCTAGAACTGGAAATGGACTTCCATACCGTTTCCATCTCAATTCCTATACCTTCAACTTGAATATTCTAACAGTAATCTGCTAGAATTGGAAATGAACTATAAAGCGCGTTTCCAAACAATCCAATTAGAAATTCCATCAGTTGCTTTCTCCTATCTATCACATTGGCAGCTCGTTAACCAAGACGGACCTCTGCCTCTCGAACCTATCCTAAAAATTCCAACAAATTCCGCATGAACTCGTGGCAAGTGCAGAGGTATATTCGGCTTGCAGTGGGCGAGTGATTGCATCATCATTTCCTCCCCCTTCCCTACATTGACTTGCATTCTGACGTGGCAGACGCCAGTATGACCTAACAAATGAGATCACCAGTACTTGTACATTGAAGATGTGAGCTAGTCCCAAGCAAACATCTGTTGGTTCCCTGTGCAAGAACAGCTGATCTGGTCATAATGGAGTAGCAACTACGAGCAGTCAATCAAGCTCAAGTTCAAATTCCTCCGGGGTTCCACCAGAAGCTATTTCAGGAAATTATTCAGGCTTTTTTTTTCAGGAAATCATTTAGGCTTTCTTCAAAAATTAAGCTGGAAATTCCTGCTGAAGTTCTTCAGATAGTTTCTCTGGGATCTCATCCGGGAGGTCCTCTAGGAATTCTTCTAGGAGTACCTCCTGAAATTCCTCCGAGAGTTCTTACAGGAGATCTTACCAGCAGTTTCTACGAGAATCCCTCCGGGAGTTTCACCTGCAGTTTCTCCGGGTGTTTCTCTGAAAAGGAACTCCCGGAGGAACTCCCAGAGTAATTTCCGGAGGAACTCCCGGGGGATTTTCTGTAGGAATTTCCGAAGAAATTATCAGAGGAATTCTCGGAGGAACTGCCGGTGGAACTTTTGGAGGAATTTATTGAAGTTCCTGGAGGTATTACCGGAAAATTTCTTGGAAAAACTCCTGGAAGAACTCCCGGAGGAGCTCCCATAAGCACTTCCGGAGGAATTCCCACATGGAAGTCCTGAAATAATTCTTAGAGAAGTTCCTAAAGGAAATTTCCGAAAAAATATCTGAAGGAATTCCCAGAAAAATACCAGGAGGAATTAATGCAGAAATTCCCAGATGAAATCCTGAAAGTATTCCCAGATTAATTGCTGAAGAAAATCTCTGCGGATTGTTCCGAAGAAATTTCTGGAAGAACTCTTGGCAGATATCCGAGTAAATTCCAAGTGAAGTCCGGAAGGAATTCTAGTACTCTTCCGCAGAAAATCTCCCGGAGAAATTCCTGAAGGAATTTCTGGAGAAATACCTGAAGAAACTCCCGAAAAAATATCTGTAAGAATTCCAGGAAAAATTCATGAAGATATTTCTAGAGGATTTCTTGAAGGATATTCTGAAGTAATTGCCAAAAGAATTCCAGATTGGAATGCTTGATGATTTCGCTATTGAATGTTTAGAAGTATTCCCGGAAAATTTCCTGGAAGTAATCCCGTAGGAATTAAAGGAAGAGTTCCGAGAGGAATGCCCGGAGAAGTTCCTAGATGAATTTCCGAAGGAATTTCTTATAGATTTACAAGTCGAATTATGGAGCTAAATCGGAGGATTTCCGTCAGAAATTTTTGAAGAAACCAGGGTTACTGGAAATCGCATCACGTAACTCGCAATCACTCATATTTGGCGAAAGGAATCGAAGCAGAACGATGAACGATGCATCCCGAATGAACAGAACAATATCTATCTTCCCAAAGCGGCCGAGTTACTCCTTTATGAATATGTTTTGTTTTATTCGTACTGCTTTAGCTTCGGTTCCGATTCATCGCCATGTGGTGAGTGACTCCGGTGTGTGAATATGTTTCGTACTCTTCGTACTGTTTTTGCATCGGCCTCGATTCATCTCCATCAGAATTTGGAGATTTGTGATCAGATGCGATGATGATTGGTGATGAGTGGTGATAGAAAAATTGAATCATCATGATGGGCCGGCAAACGGACAGCGAGCGATGCCGACCGAGAAAATAATCTTGGCATGAAGTGAGGTTCAATGGTTTCGACATTGCTGCTCGTCGTTTCCATGTGTTTTTTGCATATTGAAATAAGCAAAACGCATTTGCTTATAATTATACGCGGTACTCCTCTTGGAAAACGACACCCTATAATAGTTGTTTATGTGGTTGCATCAACGCACCGCGAGAAAGTTATAGATTGATAGGGACACGGCAGGTATTTTCGTCTGTTCGTCATAGTCTCGAAAACCAATAAAAAACATGCTTTTTTGTAAAACTCATACGTACCAAATCGTAAGCTCAGGAGAAACGTTCTGCTATAGTGGAGTTCTAGCAAATGTACGTTGCTTTCGTTGGTTTTAGCCCCTATGACGATGGACGGAAATACCTGCCGTGTTCCTATTCATTGGCTTTCATCGCTGATTTTCACCGAAAAGCCAATCAAAATCAATCAATAATATGCATACTAAAATAAGGAACCATTCAGAAAGACCAAAAATTCTATTGGCCTACGTATTTATGAAATTTCATAATGAGTTTGTATTGCGGATATATTAAATACCGACAAACATGGCTTGGCATTTTACGCATTTCTTATGACGAACAAGAACATAGTGTCCATCAGCATACCACATGACTTCATGGCCGGGCGGTTAGCGACGTCAATCTTCTACATGCATGTGCTATGGAGAGTGGGTTCGATTCCCACCCCGGTAAGGAGGAAACTTTTCGTGATCAAAAAATTCTCCACTGGTCCACTGGGTGTTATGCGTCTTGTTCGTTGTGTCTCATGTGCTCTCATGCTAGGTGTTAAATGTTCAGTCTGTACGACCTCTGTTCGAAGACGGTGTTCCGTCTTTTTTTTTAACATTGGTTTTTGCATTGAAGAAATAGTTACGCATTGTGAATTGGGAAAAAATTACCCAACATTTGAACACGATCACAAAAAATCATATTCATATATATATTATTCGATTTTTGATATGTTGGCTCCAAACGGAAGCCTTCTAAAATTGGGCCCTGGAGTGATTTATTTAATGGCTACTCTTTTGTCTTCGAAAAACCTAAAAAGGGGGCAGTAGGTAGTTAATTGGTTTGTAGGATATGAAACATACAACATTTTACGATATGTGTTCTGGTGATTCCGATCATATTTGCAATCTTGGGTGTATCATTTTCTAGCAATTTCATCTACGGAGCGGTCATCGGAAATCCTCTGGAAGAGGCCAAAACTTAAAGTTTGTCCTGGAGTTTTGCTATTTTTCGAGATATGTATACTGGTGTTACCTATGATTTCAATCAATAGTGATAGTCTTCTCAATGACAATGATCATGTTCAACCCAAGTCAAATATCGGTATCAAACCAACGTGTATTCCTAAAATAACTTATCCTGCAGCCAACAAAATGATTTTCGGTCTTTTTTGGCCGTATCGACAATTTATTAAGGCAACCTTCAACAAACCAATTGAGTTGAAAATCCAGATTGAAAGTTGAAAATTTCCATCACCCATAGGCATCTTATCTTACAATCTGTGAAATTAGAAATTCACCACCTTCTCCAAAGTTATTCGGGTAAGAACCATTATAATGAAAGTAAGTGTAGTTTGAAATTCAATAATTTGGCGGCCCTATTGCATAGACACTGGTGAAGCTAAGCGGGTGCACGTGACCTATCAAATTGAATGTTTATTTTGATATTTTAATATATACGCCTCAACTGCCCTTCTACGCAAAATTGTCTCATGTCACCTTTAAGGAAAAAACTAAGCTCTCGTCCATTTATCCTACTGAAAAAATGAAGTAGTCGTTTGATGATAATGGAGGCTGAAAACCGTCAAAATAAGTAGTAATTCGTTTCATAGTCTGGAGAAGCGTAGCCTACGTTCATTACACTCCAAAAATATTGGCAAAATTTTTAGATCCAATCGAATCTGAAATTGGTGGGAAAAATTGACGCTAGTTTATTTTTTTTTTACAAAGTTAATATCCCAAGTAACAATTGAGGTTGTATCAGAGTTTTATAGCGTTCTTCAAAACCTTTCAAGCAGTCCTCGCAGTTTCCACAACCTCCTGTAGATTTCTATATAACCATGTTACAGCCAGTTGGCCCAGTTTTATTGCAATCATAAAAACCTAATATGCGTTCCAGTTCAGAACCAACGGTTTTATAATATACTTCAAGTCTCACATAAAACATGCAACATAAAACCTCCTCTAGACTTGGTGGTTTTGAGAACCACTATATAACCATGATACAACCACTTCATGACTATGATACAACAACAAATAAGCCGATAATGAAACAGTTGTCAACTCTCAGGTTGATTATTTGTTTATTGTTTGTACTCAAAAATATGCTTTTCTTCCTGCAATACATGGATTACATGTCAACAACAAAAATAAAAGAATTATTATCAGCCAGTTCAATAAAAGTTAATATCTGGCTTTGAGTGTTCTATGCATGTTTGAAGGCATGCCAGGGATTTTTCATGGTGAAACCATGATAAATAATCAGTATTTTAACAATGCACTTCGTTAATTTGTTATTATTTAGAATTTTTCAAATTTAGTTAATTTCCTTAGTTAATTACTTTAAAAATAATTTCAATGAATAACCACTTTGGTTGATCAAATAATCAAAGCATTGTTCCTAAAACTTATTAGGATGTCCAATTTTACCGTTTAAAAGGTGAAACAGAAATTTGCATGATATTTCGATTATGAAATTCATTATTTTTTTCATATCGGCGACATTTTTTCGAATAAAACTTTGATTGCATAAAAAATGCCTCTATATAACCATCACTCTTGAAATGGCCCTATCTGGGCATTTCAAACACCTAGAGGTTTTATCTTGGCCTTTTTCAAGACCATGTTACGACTAGCAAGTTTTATCTTGGTCAAACCTAAAGCTTGGTAGTTTTATATATAATGACAACATGACAATGTAGACAGATATAAAAAAAATCATAAACAAACTTTTTCTGCCCTCGGCATCGAATGCAAGTACTTTTAAAAATAAGTATTTCAATTAAAAAGCATATTAGTGGCAATTGTTAAATGGTATATTTTGTACCATAAAAGTGTTTTACTCGTGTTAAATTGGCAAAGCATGTATGGATTAAATACATATTTTCATACCCCTCATGAGCAAATGCTGTTTGAACAGTTTTTTCAACGACTTAAATATATAAGGGAACTGCTCCTGGATTTCAACTCATGGCTCCGATGTTCATTCCATTGAAAGCAGAGCAATGGAAAGGTATTTGATTTGTGATTTTTTTCAGCAGGAGTTCGCATGTTGACAAAAAGAAGCGAAGAAATTGGTGCCATATTTCTTTACTTCCCGATAAGATGAATGTATTTTCAGTGAGTGAGATGGAGATCGGAACAGTTCCCCTACATAATTCGCGACATAGAAAAACTGCTAATGTTTTTTTTTTTCAATTTCGACTAAAAGCGAAATGAAAAAACTTCCGTGGGTAAAACAATTTGTGCCAAAAATTTAGTTTCTATCCATAGTAGTTAGTAGTTTCAAGCTTCGTATTCCTATGCAGGTCTTCTTCAGGAGTAAAGGTTATATGTGGGTTTTATACAGGACTCTACGAAGCTTGGCAGCTTTTATAAGTCTTGATCAAAACCAACATATAACTTAACTGCTGGCTTTATGTCAGTTCCATTTTTTAGCTCTAAGGAGGAACACAGGAGCATTATAAAACCTAAAGAGCTGTGGTTTTATATTGGAATTCAAAACGTAGTTCTCAAGTACTCTTGCGGATCTAATTAAATGACAACTGAATAAAACCAAAATAAAACTTTAAGCATTTCTACATACCGTAATAAAACCTCTATAAAACTAGCATAAATCTTCGAAGCATTGAGATTGTTACTTGGGATGGTACAGTTAAGCATAGAACAGTAGTTAAGCATTCTGAAAAACAAAGATGTTCCGCCAATTTTGAGTTTCAGAATACTGTCGGACGGGTTCTCCAAAGAAATTTCCGAAAGAATGTATCTCCAAATGTGTTTTCTTAAGAAATTTATATCCCGCAGCCTGTTAGATTAAGAAAAAAGTCTTCTTCTGCAAAGTTGTTTATTATATAAATACAATTTCTATTAAGGCAAGATTAGTTTGAACTTCAACCGCTTAGTGGCATTAAAGTGTCGAATTGCGTTGAAATCATATTTCAAAACCAAATAGCGCTTTCAGGGGAACGTAACTCCAAAAGCAAGAGATAGGCAGTAGCGAGAAGCAGTTTTTTACCTATGCTCTCTTGCAGCACACACGAAAAAATGGATTTCAGATGTGCTTATTATTTCTATATTGTAGATTGTTCAAGGATAAACGCGAGGTGAAGGCTAGGACGGCAATTGTGGCAAACATTTTGGACTCTGTCGTGATTGTTCTTATCGTACAAGGCAATTTTTTAGGTTGCATGTCTCGTAATCTGTAAGATTCAGTAAGTGTCCGTCTTCTACTAAAGTTGTTCGTGTGATCAAAATTGTGATGGAAGTACAGTTTGAAAACCAAACGCATCAGTACACAGCCAGAAATGCAATTTAATTTTACGTTTATTTTGTTGCTCATACATATTTGGAGATTGAAAATAGACGCAAGAAGAAACGAACGTGCAGTAATTCAATATCTATTTGAAATTAAAATTAAAACAAATTTGAATTAAAATGCAAGCCAAGGTTGAAAATTACATCAAATCAGTTTATCATTACATCCAAGCGGTGATTGTTAGCTTTTCTAACAGTTCCGTATAAGAACCTTCCAAAACCTGTATAAGAAGTGGGCATATGCGAAATTGTTATAAAATATTGTATGAGACCTTACAATTTGCAAACTTTTCTTACAATATTTATTTGTGAGCTTACATTTTTATATAAGGATCTAACAATTTCGCATATGCTCAGGTTTTGCCCAATTTTTTTTTCTCAGTTGTTTCCAAAACAACTGCTATTATTTTGAACAATTTGACCTAGTGTGTAATTTTTTTAACGAGTGGTAAGCAAAATTTGACACTAAACATATATGTAAACTGCAACATCCCAAATACTTCCAATCATACCCAATCATCATCACTCGCGATTCGTTTTGTCGATGCATCACTCGTGATGCAATCAAAAAGGAATACGATGAACACTTTATACGCAAAGCATGAATCCGTGCCGATGCGAATAACTGGTGAGTGCCATTTGTTTCCAAATAGCAGAAACTGGTAACTCAGAGATTGGCTGAAGCACGGATGAAAAGGGAAACTCTAAATTTATGGATCGGTTCATCGAGTATCGTGCTCACACGTGTGACGAAGACATACGAACGAAAGCTATAGCATTCCCAATTGAGCGGCATCTCAAGCGAAAGATGATGCTATGTAGGGATCAGTAACCCTGGAAGAAACTTCTGGTAGAATTTTGGGAAGAAATTCCGTATGTATTCTTGACGGAACTCTCGAATGCATGCCTGAAGGAAATGCCGGATTCTTCCTGAAGAGAGAATAGCCGAAGAAATATCTAGAAGTAAATCTTGAAGAGAAGAAAAGATATCTTCAAGGAATTCCCTCGTGAATTTCCTAAAAAAAAATTAGTGGGGGTTTCTAGATAAGGAGGAATTACAATTACATGAGAAGGATTTTCGAACGATTTTCAGAGGAATTTGTGGATAACTTTCCGGAGGAATTTAGAGGTTCCCCCTTCTAGAAGGATTTCAAGGAGAATTTTTGAGCCCGAAATGTTTCGAGTTGTTTTGAACTTTCATATATTATGGATCCTGGATGCCCTAATAAGTTTTGGGATTTTTTTGAATTTCAACCACCTATTTCTGTATATGATTGGATCGTAAAGTGCATATGTTTGAGGGAATTCATTTCAGTACCCGTTCAATCTTTCCACAATTTAGGGGGGGGGGCGACGGCGCCCCCCTGCCCCCCCTTGGCTACGCCCATGTATTGCGCTCACGATCAATTACTTTGAACAGTCGATTGAAATTTTACTTTTCCTTCATCCAGTCTTCATTGTTTACAAAAAACGTCGAGGATTACAAAAACACATCCTACACGTTCAAATGCTCATTGTTCGTTTCTTTTCAATGTAATTGAGTTCGCATCTAACACGATGCCTTTTTTCTTCTATTTCAGGAACGAAAATACCCTCACATCGGACCGCAGCATTTGGTAGAGCTATGTGCCCGCATTGGACCACTATTGGACAAGGAACTGGCTCCCGCCGTTCCTGGTGTACTTTCACTTCTTGGAGCAGGTCGTCAAAGCGGCCTGCGCACCAAAGAAAGTGTGACTCGCCCCCGTCAATTAACCGACTATTATACCCGGCTGCATCATATGCCACTGGCAGATGCGGTCCACCGGAACAACACTCACAACATAGTCAAAGTGCTATACGGTCGGGAAAGCGCCGGTCCACTTATTCGCAGACAAGCGATCCCTACCTCATTTTACTCCAAGCAAACACTCCAACGACGAACTTTGGGCCACCTTTCCGCGGTATATTGTGTCCTGTTTGATCGAACCGGAAAGTACATCATAACTGGTGCGGATGATTTGCTGGTAAAACTGTGGAGTGCGATAGATGGACGCCTGTTGGCAACATTCCGTGGCGCGTCCGCTGAAATTACCGACATCGCCATAAATTTGGACAACACAATGTTGGCCGCAGGATCGCTGGATCGGATATTACGAGTATGGGATATGCAATATGGTGGCCCAATTGCAGTGCTGTCCGGACATACAGGAATGATTACATCGGTCAATTTCTGCCCCTCACCTAAGGCAGATTTGCGTTACCTCGTAACTACCAGCACAGATGGGTCGGTTGCTTTCTGGGAATATTCTACACGAGGTGGTAAGGCCAATTTCAATTCTAAGCCAGTCATGTATCACGAGAAACTCAGACCTGGTCAAGCGCAAATGATTTGTGCATCGTTCTCGCCCGGCGGAATATTCCTTGCGGCTGGATCAGCCGATCATCATGTTCGAGTGTATTTAATGTCGGAGGATGGACCAAAGCGAATACTGGAAACTGAATCACACTCGGATACAGTGGATTCCATTCAGTGGGCGCACAATGGCTTGAGGTTCATCTCCGGAAGCAAAGACGGCACGGCGCTTCTGTGGCACTTTGAAACGCAGCAATGGAAATCAACTCGCCTGAGTATGGTTGAACGCTTGCCCAGTTGTCCACCCCAGACGCCGGAGGAGAGTTCTACGAAGCCGAAGGTGACGATGGTTTCGTGGGACAAAACGGACGACTGGGTTATAACGGCAGTGAATGACTTCACCATCAAAATTTGGAATGCTCACACTGCAAAGCTACACAAGGTGCTGCGTGGCCATACCAACGAGATTTACGTCTTGGAATCGCATCAAAAAGACTCCGGAGTATTGCTATCTGCCGGACACGACGGACAATTGTTTATTTGGGACATTGTGAAAGGAGTATCTTTGGCTAATTTCCTGAACCACATTGATGGTCAAGGCGATGGGGGCATCTTTGATGCAAAATGGTCCCCGGATGGCAACATGATAGCTGCTACGGATTCTCATGGTCATATTTTGATGTTTGGCTACGGTACCGGTCATGAAAGGTTAACGCTTCTGCCAAAGGAGCTATTTTTCCATACGGATTACCGTCCTCTTATACGGGATTCGTCTCACCATGTAATGGACGAACAAACGCAAACCATGCCACATTTGATGCCGCCACCATTTTTAGTAGATATCGATGGCAACCCATATCCACCGGGCATGCAGCGATTGGTTCCGGGTCGAGAAAATTGTCCTACTGATCAGTTGATTCCGAACATTGGAATTGGTCATGCAGAGGGAGAATTGGCACCAGATGGCAATGCTTATTCCAACATAGATCGAATGATCGAAGCCCTGGCAAACCGTCAAGCCGGACCAGATGGGGCAGAACAAGCTCCAGATTCGAATAATGATCCTGGTCGCAATCGAAACGACGAAAATCAGCTAATCGATGCAAACCGCCTCAACGGGCGGCCCCAGCAAGGAGTGCAACGTTTTGGTGCAAATTGGCATCACCGCGAAGGAGCTTTCAAGTTTCATAGACGTCAGTACGTACGTCCCATGGAGCATTCTAATCTTCAAAATCTCAAGCAAAGGATATACGCCGCAGGATTACAAGAACATGAGAAATATCGACGGGAGATGCGAAAGCGTCCACTTATGATCAACACATCGAACAACAGTGGCTCAAACAGCAATCAAGCGAATAGACGTTCTGGAGGGCGGAACAATTCAAGCCGACCATCACGACGTTCTCAACCTAACGGGGAAGTCAATGGGAGACAGCCTGCGTATCGCACGCGTGCTGTACGTGATAATGAGCCAGAACCAGAAGTTCCTCCAGAGCAGCAGGAATCTTCTACGAGTGAAAGCAGCAACAGCGATGATTCAACCGCTATTGAAGAAGAGTTGGACCTCTCCGGTTCTAGTAGTTCCGATACTGATAGTTCGGACTATTCCGATTGGGTGTCACACGAACCTGGGCGCAATCTGGAACCACCGAAAAGATCTAAGCGAAAGCACGTTCAACGGAGAGCGTATTCTCCGCCGGAGATAGATCAACCAGGACCGAGCAACAATCGCCGGACAAAGGTACGAAAAATTCCCATCACTCGCGATGGAGAAATTCCAGAACCCTACAGACCCCCGGAATGGTTGTCGGAAGTTATCCCAAGGAAGGCTCCCTACTATCCACAAATGGGTGACGAAGTGGTTTACTTCCGTCAAGGCCATGCACGATATCTTGAAGCTGTGCGAACGAAAAACGTTTACAATCCTGGGAACAAGTGCGAACCTTGGGGTTCAATCGAGCTGGAAGATCACGAATTCTGCAAAGTGATTGGCATCAAATACGAAATTCGTCCTCCACGGTTGTGTTGCTTGAAACTGGCCATCCTGAACGAGGACAATGTCCCTTCGGGTCGTTCATTTGTCATCAAGTATCACGACATGCCGGACGTGTTGGATTTCTTGGTGCTGAAGCAAACTTTTGATACTTCCGTGCGGCGTAACTGGGGTCCGGGAGATCGGTTCCGCTGCATGATCGAAGATGTCTGGTGGCTGGGTCAAATCGAATCTCTCAATCAACTGTCGGCGGACTTCCCAGATTCGTTGTTTATGTGTTTCCGCGTCCGATGGGATAATGGCGAGTATGAGTTTATGAGCCCTTGGGATTTAGAACCGGTAGATGAGAGCCGCCTGCCGATCGAGGTTGGAGGAGCCGTTCCGGTGTTGCCGGAAGAGTTGAGGGCTACGTTGTACCAACCGAAGACTGAAGAATGGCCAAGGGGTGATCGAGATGCGTCGTGTCGACGGATCATTGGAGGTCTGGAACAGGTGATGGGTCTCGCGATTGCAGATCTGTTTCTAGCGCCGGTCGATCTGAATATATATCCAGAATATGCATTCGTGGTGGAATATCCGATCGATTTGAATACAATCAAGGCGCGGTTCGAAAATCATTTCTATCGGCGCATCACGTCGGCCCAGTTTGACGTACGTTACTTGGCGACGAATGCGGAAAAGTTTAACGAATCGCACAGCAATATCGTGAAACACGCTAGGATTGTAACGGATTTGTGTTTGAGAATATTAGGGTAAGTACGAAGTACTTAAAACGGGTTTTTAAGGTTCAAACTGATATTGATTTTCTTGTAGAGAAATTAATGACGTGGATGTTCCTGCCGTGTACCATCAGTTGGTGGACACGTACATCTCGTCCGATTCGGACAGTGATAGTAATCGACCGGGACCTTCTTCTGGCAGTAGCAACAACAACAACAGCAGCAGTAATCGGCGGCCTCCTGCCGGTTCTAGAAGGTATGTTTTTTGCGCTAGGCAAGAGGAAACAGTTTTATCAGGAGTGTAACAATTCTCTTATTTTATAGGTCCCGCAGATTGGTTCCCGAAGGCGATTGGCGTGTCGATTGTCGTGAGCTGTTAGAAATGATATGGCTGTGCGATGACTCAGAACCTTTCCGGGAACCGGTAGATACTCTTCAGCATCCAGGTAATTTTGCTTTGGTTGATTTCATTCTGCTTGGAGCATAATTCGTACTGATGTTTCAAACTTTGTATCGAATTTTTGCATGCATTGTATATAAAAAAATCAGAAGGGTTGTGTACAAGACACGATCGCAAGGCATACGTTGGACAACGATGCAACTTTCTGCGGTCGCCAAGCGATTAATTTTTACTTTGAACCAAATTCATCCAAGCTCAACCTTCCCTTGTATAGAATGTTGGCCCTAAGAAGAACCGATTTATTTCCAATAATGCACCTTCCGAATCACTAACAGCAACTACTCAATAAGCCGATGTATGCGATGATGATTTGCACTATGATGAAAATTCGTTTCGGCCCAAATTTTTCTTCTATAAAATTGAGGTTCTGAAAAGAACCGATTTATTTTCAATAATGCGAAAATTTCTATGGAGTGCCGCTGACGTCGACTAGAGCCATTCGATAGTTTGCCGCTGAACCGCTACAGATACAGAAACCACCGTCAACGAAGCTGGGGACCGCTACCAACGCCATCGTTCTGTCGGCTCTCCGTGACCATTCACCGTGGTTCATCGAACAGAAATGACGTGCGAGCGCGAAACATGGGTCTTTTTATACCCAGAGAAAATAAAACGGTGGGTCAAAAGGCCCGTAACTTACATCATTCTGATGTCCGTGTTGGGAATGCATGAACGGGATTGGTTGGTTCTGATATTTTTTACTGGGTAGGAGTGTAGGACAAAGTTTGAAGTTTTCAATAGTTTATCGTAAATAATCAAAAGTTTCAATGAAATTGACAAACTGCTGGAGAGTTTCCGAGTCGTTTGATATATAAATCTCGAAAATCCGTCGAAAGATAAAGGCTCTACTATTCACGTTCAAAATCTTACATGATTTCGTGACGGTTCCCAATTTAAGATTCTGGTTTGACACCCTGTACCTTCGAGAAAGACGTTGTCCAACGTCAAAACCGGAAGCATCATTCGTGTTGTTAAGCTCTTGTTTTCTATGTCGTACTAAATTCGTTCATATTTTCAGATTACCTACAAATAGTGGACACTCCAATGGACTTGAGGACAATCAAAGAGGATCTATTGGGTGGCAACTACGAATCACCGTTAGACTTCTGTAAAGACATGAAACTGATATTCCAGAACTCTCGCAACTACAATACAAACAAGCGATCAAGAGTAAGTTCTGGTGCGTTAATTTTATAACAATTCAATTTAAACATTGATTTTTTCCAGATCTATTCGATGACTCTGCGGTTAAGTACGCTATTCGAGGCCCACATTAAACCGATCATCTATAACTGGAAATCTGCCCGAAGGCGTGGCAAAGCAAATGCTGCCAAGCGGGCAGGAGGTGGTGCAGGCGGAAGCAGTGCTGGTGGTGGACCCAGTGGTAGTGGGGCAGCCAAGAATCGAAGAGATGATCGCAGTGGTCGTAGTGGTGGGGCAGGGCCATCTAGCCGACGATCGAATCAAAGCCAAAACACCAGCTCAGCCAGGTCGCATCCATCAGATGATGACGATGACGACGACGACGATGATGAAGCGAGTCCTCCAAAGAGACCTACCCGAAACGGAGCGGTTGCTTCCAGACGAGTGCCGCCGACAAATGGCGTTTCGTCTAGCAGCAACGCAGTCGCCTCGGAGTCACAACCAGGACCGAGTCGCAGTCGAACAGCAACAGCGGCAGGAGTACCAACTGCTAGTTCAAGTCGCACCACGCGGCGATCTCAGGAAGCAGACGATGAAGAGGCAACGGTCAGCAGCAGTGAGAGTGAGAGTTCCAGTGATTCTAGTGATAGTAGCGATGACAGCACTGGAGTGCCGGTGTCCCATAAGAGAGATTATGACTCCGGTGAAATATACGATCCGTACAAGAAGAAACGAAGGAAGAGGGCTAAACCGAAGAAAGCTAAGAAAAATCCTCCAAAGAGTGCAGTTAGTTCTTCAACGCCTAGAAAGAAACCTCCCAGTACAAGTGCAACAAGAGGAGAACATTTCATGCCGGCTCGACAGGCACAGTCACAAAGGCCGAGAAATGGCAATGTCCCTACCCTGCCGATTCCAGGTCCATCTAGAGTGAGGCCACATGTGCTCCAGGAAGAGTCACGGGATGAGCGCAACAGGGAGCGGGAGACTGAGAAACCAAAGAGCAACGGTAGTGCAAGTGCGGGAAGCAGCCGGACACTCCGGAGTGCCCGAAACAATACTGGAAGTGACAGTGAAGGTGATGATGCTGGAGAAGGTCCAAGTAATGTGCGAAAACCTCTGAAGCGGCATCAAAGATACGAGTCGGATCACAGCTATCATATGGCACGTCCGAAAAATTCTCGAATTCTTTCCGATTCGGACAACGAAGAAGAGTCGCCGCGGTCCACCCGAGGTAGCATCCGAAGAGCCCAAGCGGAATGGGGTAGAAGCGAAGACAGTCTGGAACCTCCCGATGCAGAGGAACAACCAACTACATCTCAGCAGTCTAGTCGAAGTATGCGACCTCGAAATCGAATATCCGACCAAGAGCACAGTCAAGAAGAAACGAGTAATATCAGCAAGCGAGGCTCGACTCAAAGAACCGCACCGTCAGCAAGCAGCAGTAGCAGCAACCGTCCACGAAATTGGATAGCCAGCGAAAGCGAAAATGACCATCAATTGCAATCTCCTGAACAACCAAGTACAAGTTCCTCCGTTCCAGGGCGAGCCCGAATGATTCGCACCACCAACGGACCCACCAAATCTACTCGAAAAGCAGAAATTCGTCCCAACAACAACAATCGACGTCTTCGAAACATCTCCCGGAGTGAACCTTCCGTCACACCGCCTCCTCACACAGTAGATCATAATTATGGAGAACCGTCATCACGCAGAACTCGGAACCGTCAACAGCTCTCCCGCCATCAGAGAAACGCAGATGAACTGGACCATACGCCGGATGATCGCAGTGACGACAATGATGAAGACTTCAGCGATGACGACGCCCCACTTAGACCGCGTGCTTGCACTCAAATAAGTTCCCGTTTGCGCAGCAAAACGAATTCGCCGGAAAAACGGAAAAAACCTTCAGCCACGTCCGATGACGACGAACAAGTGGAAGATTCCGATGAAGAGTTTGTCAACGATCCGGAGGAAGTGGATTCCGAAGAAGAAGAAGCCACCGTTGACAGCACGGATGACGATTCTGACAACGTCCCATTAGCTGCGACTTCCAAGTCCAAAAATAGTAGATCTCAAATGGGCGCTTCTAGCAATAATGGCGGTGGCGGCAGCAGCAGAAGCAACAGCAGTAGACCTCAGACTTCAAGAAACGATAGGGGAGGTGGCGGTGTAAGCAGTCGAACACGACAAAAGGATCGCTACTCTTCCGAGGATGATCTAGGGGTAAGTTTCATCAAGTTATTTTTTCCAAACTATTATACATTCTGTGCAAAACAGGAAATTTTTTATTAGGAAAATAAAGACTTATGATTTTCCTTGGAAATTATGAAATTATATGGAAAAATCAATCGTACCCCCTTTTCCCGAAAATAATCACACATCTCTGACATATTATGATGAGCTAATAATATTTTTTTTCTAATATCAGGGTCCTGGTCCATCCACTCTGCGCAACACCCGTAACCTGAAGCGACCGCATTACAACGAGGAAAGCGACGATGACGATCCAACGAGTCGGCAGCGCCCGCCCAAACGCCCGACCATGTTCGGTATCGCAAGAATTACCGCCCATCCTCAGATCAATGGAAACGGCGGCGCCGCAAGTCAGGAGGACAGCGATGCCAATAGCGAAGATAACGAAGCTCTCACCAGCGTCAGTAGTCGCGGTCGGGTGCGTCGAATCAACCCGAAGATGCGGAGAATTTTCCGGGAGTAGCCGACACGTTCCTTGATCTAGTTTGTACAGCTCCCTTCCTTAACATTTGTAAATTCTATTGTTTCCTAGTTCGGTAAGCTTTCAATCTTTGTTAGATTTTGGATTAGTAGGATGAGATGTTGATAAGTATAAGTGAAGTACACCTACGCAACCCTCGAACACAGGAGCGCACATTCTGAGTGCGTTTATCAAAACTGCCACAATTTATTCAAAAGATATATATTATTTTGGTTTCCGACCTATGCCGCAGCAACGAATCGAAGCAAGTTTCCTTTCTTTCCGAGTTTAGACGTCCAAGAAATGTCAACTTGCTGAACAGTACGAATTAGATTACGGATCCTTCTACGCAGCGATCCATTTTCAAATCATTTGGCAGCTTTTCAGCAACGTTACAGATTCTATAGGAACATTTTTTTTTGAATTTGAAAAAAAAAAGACTGATATCGAATTCCTAAATTACAAAACAATAGTCAAAGCAGATGATTCGTGCAACACATGATTTGGTTCGCCGTGTTATCAGCGAGCGAGTTAGTTCGACCATAATCCAAACAGCCTCTTTTCAATGATTCAACCGTGTTTTATATTTGTACAATTTCGCGAGTAGAGTATGTAATACAAAATCGTTGTGATTTCCTGTTGGAGAAGCGCAGCTGAGTTATGTTTCGAGCGCAGAAATCATGAACTATAGTCGATAGGTTTAAACTTATGTCGCCTAGTGATTAGAGTTGTCAGTGAGTCGAAAAGTAAAGAGAGTAATGCAGAAATCGTAAATAAAGTAAGACTACGAAATTCTTGAAAAAATCAAATTTATATGGTTTTCACTTATTTTGGAGACAATCCACACAAAAAACGCTATGTTTAAAATGTATAACAACAGTCTGAGTTGTTGTTTGTTTATAGCGCACTGTTTATCACAAGATTTTTGCTGAAAAACACGTCGAAAAGATCATATTGTTTTTTTTTCGAATTGTGTAAATATGTTAAATTGACCTTTCCCCTCAAAAATTGTATCTCGTTTCATTGTCTAACTTGATTCTTAGGCTTATTTAAGGTCAACTTTCCCAAAAACACTTATATTTGTTATGCCTTTATTTGAAAAATCGAAGACAAAGACCGAAAAGGTGCTGCACATGTGAACCGGTCTAAAAAATTCATCCGATGCTCGTTCAAAATCTGGCGGATGTTAGGCCAATCTTGAAAAATATAAAAAAAATATTGGTTCCTATACGATATTCCCTATAGGGAAAGTTGACCTTTTTCTTCTTCTTCTTCTTATTGGCATTACATCCCCACACTGGGACAGAGCCGCATCGCAGCTTAGTGTTTATTAAGCACTTCCACAGTTATTAACTGCGAGGTTTCTAAGCCAGGTTTCCCATTTTTGCATTCGTATATCATGAGGCTAACACGATGATACTTTTATGCCCAGGGAAGTCGAGACAATTTCCAATCCGAAAATTGCCTAGACCGGCACCGGGAATCGAACCCAGCCACCCTCAGCATGGTCTTGCTTTGTAGCCGCGCGTCTTACCGCACGGCTAAGGAGGGCCCCTAAATAAAACCTTAAATAAAATAAAGAATCGATTGAGGGAATAAAAAAATGACGGGGAAGGTTAATTAGACTAGAATAAAAGTCGAATATGGCACGGCAAATGCTGGGTAAAGCGTACCATTGGTACTTCGCGTACCTGAAGGAATAAAATAGACCCCATCTCGCGGTCCTTAGCCTCTTACCCAGCAACTCCTATCCCTACCTCCCCGTGGTGCAGGCCGGGATACGAGCAACCTTAGGGAAGATCGGGTAACCAACCCCGGTGGGAACTATGGTCGTATGCTGACAGGGAAGGGGGGGGTTTGCTCCTCTCCGGAGGTGCAAATCTTATTGAGCGTCTGTTCTCCATGTCAGGATCGGCTCACAACAGCGTCTGTTCTCCATGTTAGGGGCGGCTGATCATCGTCCGAGTGCCAGCGAGGGACTCAGTGAAACTGTGCACCATGGTCCACCGGAAATAAGGAGGAATGGTCCTCCGGAAATTTAGGGGGTTTGGTGTCAGGCCCTGCAAGCCAGCCTTTAAAAAATCATAAGCAACGAACAATCAACAAGAGAGTACGGACCGGAACCATCGGCGAAGACCACTGCGACGAAAAGGGACTAGCGATTGGAAACTCGGTTCGTGGAACTGCAAATCTCCCAACTTCATCGGGAGCACACGCATACTCGCCGATGTGCTCAAGGACCGTGGATTCGGCATCGTAGCGCTGCAGGAGGTTTGTTGGAAGGGATCAATGGTGCGAACGTTTAGAGGTAATCATACCATCTACCAGAGCTGCGGCAGCACACACGAGCTGGGAACAGCTTTCATAGTGATGGGCGACATGCAAAGGCGCGTGATCGGGTGGTGGCCGATCAACGAGAGAATGTGCAGGTTGAGGATCAAAGGCCGGTTCTTCAACTTCAGCATAATCAACGTCCATAGCCCACACTCCGGAAGCACTGATGATGATAAGGACGCATTCTACGCGCAGCTGGAACGTGAGTACGACAGCTGCCCAAGCCACGACGTCAAAATCATCATAGGAGATTTGAACGCTCAGGTTGGCCAAGAGGAGGAGTTTAGACCGACTATTGGAAAGTTCAGCGCTCACCGGCTGACGAACGAAAACGGCCTACGACTAATTGATTTCGCCGCCTCCAAGAATATGGCCATTCGCAGCACCTACTTCCAACACAGCCTCCCGTATCGGTACACCTGGAGATCGCCACTGCAGACAGAATCACAAATCGACCACGTTCTGATTGATGGACGGCACTTCTCCGACATTATCGACGTCAGGACTTATCGTGGCGCTAACATCGACTCTGACCACTATCTGGTGATGGTTAAACTGCGCCCAGAACTATCCGTCATCAACAATGTTCGGTACCGACGACCGCCGCGGTACGACCTAGAGCGACTGAAGCAACCTGATGTCGCCACTGCATACGCGCAGCATCTTGAGGCAGCGTTGCCGGAAGAGGGTGAGCTCGATGGGGCCCCTCTTGAAGACTGCTGGAATACAGTCAAAGCAGCCATTAACGACGCAGCGGAAAACAACGTCAGGTATATGGGTCGAAGTCGACGGAACGATTGGTTCGACGAAGAGTGCAGACAGATTCTGGAGGAGAAGGACGCAGCGCGGGCGGTCGCGCTGCAGCAAGGTACCCGGCAGAACGTGGAACGTTATAGACGGAAGCGGAGACAGCAGACCCGCCTTTTTCAGGAGAAGAAACGCCGCCTGGAAGAAGCGGAGTGCGAGGAGATGGAACAGCTGTGCCGTTCTCAAGATACACGCAAGTTCTACCAGAAGCTCAACGCATCCCTCAAAGGCTTCGTGCCGCGAGCCGAAATGTGCCGGGATAAGGATGGGAGCATCTTGACGGACGAACGTGTGGTGATCGAAAGGTGGAAGCAGCAGGTGAAAGTCAAGGCAGCGGAGGAGATGACTACGTCAGTCCAGCGAAGCCAACCAGCCCCTACCTTGAGGGAAGTTAAGGATGCCATTCAACAGCTAAAGACCAATAAAGCAGCTGGTAAGGATGGTATCGGAGCTGAGCTCATCAAGATGGGCCCGGAAAAGCTGGCCACTTGCCTGCACAAACTGATAGTCAGAATCTGGGAAAACGAACAGCTACCGGAGGAGTGGAAGGAAGGGGTTATATGCCCCATCTACAAGAAAGGTGACAAACTGGAGTGTGAGAACTTTCGAGCGATCACCATCCTTAATGCCGCCTACAAAGTGATATCCCAGATCATCTTCCGTCGTATGTCACCATTAGTGAACGAGTTCGTGGGAAGTTATCAAGCCGGCTTCGTTGACGCCCGCTCGACAACGGACCAGATCTTTACTGTACGGCAAATCCTTCAAAAATGCCGTGAATACCAGGTCCCAACGCACCATCTGTTCGTTGATTTCAAGGCGGCATACGACAGTATAGACCGCGTAGAGCTATGGAAAATTATGGACGAGAACAGCTTCCCTGGAAAGCTTACCAGACTGATCAAAGCAACGGTGGATGGTGTGCAAAACTGTGTGAAGATTTCGGGCGAACACTCCAGTTCGTTCGAATCGCGCCGGGGACTAAGACAAGGTGATGGACTTTCGTGCCTGTTGTTCAACATTGCGCTAGAAGGTGTCATGCGGAGAGCCGGGTGTAACAGCCGGGGAACGATTTTCAACAGATCCAGTCAATTTATTTGCTTCGCGGATGACATGGACATTGTCGGCCGAACATTTGCAAAGGTGGCAGAACTGTACACCCGCCTGAAACGTGAAGCAACAAAAGTTGGACTGGTGGTGAATGCGTCAAAGACAAAGTACATGCTTGTGGGTGGAACCGAGCGCGACAGGGTCCGCCTGGGAAGCAGTGTTACGATAGACGGGGATACCTTCGAGGTGGTCGAGGAATTCGTCTACCTCGGATCCTTGCTAACGGCTGACAACAACGTTAGTCGTGAAATACGAAGGCGCATCATTTGTGGAAGTCGGGCCTACTACGGGCTCCAGAAGAAACTGCGGTCGAAAAAGATTCGCCACCGCACCAAATGTGTCATGTACAAGACGTTAATAAGACCGGTAGTCCTCTACGGACATGAAACATGGACAATGCTCGAGGAGGACTTGCAAGCACTCGGAGTATTTGAGAGACGGGACCTTAGGACCATCTTTGGCGGTGTACAAGAAGACGGTGTGTGGCGGCGAAGAATGAACCATGAGCTCGCCCAGCTCTACGGCGAACCCAGTATCCAGAAGGTAGCTAAAGCCGGAAGGGTACGATGGGCAGGGCATGTTGCAAGAATGCCGGACAGCAACCCTGCAAAGATGGTGTTCGCTTCCGATCCGGCAGGTACGAGACGACGTGGAGCGCAGCGAGCGAGATGGGCAGACCAGGTGCAGAACGACTTGGCGAGCGTGGGGCGTATTCGAGGATGGAGAGATGCGGCCTCGAACCGTGTATTGTGGCGTCAAATTGTTGATTCAGTGTTATCTGTATAGATGTAGACTAAATAAATGAATGAAATGAAAAGTCGAATCTTCGAATTTTTATTTTTCAAAGCGAAATTAATTATACCTAATTACATGGCTTACATGGTCCATCTGCTAAAAGGGCGATAAGTTGGAATATAGCAACTACCGCGCAATCATTTTGCTGGACGCGTTCGTACTCTCCCAATTTTTTTATCGCCGACTATCACCAATGGAGAGTTCGTGGGGCAATGAGGATCATGGGTGAACGCTTTTCCACGAACCAGTTGCTCGTCGTACGTAAGGTATTGCCGAAATACCTGAATACAACGTGCCCACACATCATGTATTCATCGATTTCAAAGCCGCATATGATACATTCGATCGGGACCAGCTATGGCAGCTAATGCGCGAACACGGATTTCTGGATAAACTGATACGGTTGATAATTGCGACGATGGATCGGGAGATGTGTGTAGTTCGAGTTTCAGAGGCATTCTCGAGTCCCGGTTACGGCAAGGTGATGGTCTTTCGTGCCTGCTATTCAACATCGCTTTGGAGCATACGAAGGGTCAGTTTGAGAACCGCTGCTGTAGAAGACCACTAGTTTTTAGTTTTCCTGCTGAGAAATCTTAGTATTAGATGTGTATTTCACGCGGAAAAGTGCTTTAACAGTGATAATTCTTTTTGGTAGTGTATATTATCTAATTTCTTTTGTGGCTAGAAATTGGTATGATTTAGCCTTGCATAAGAGGTAAAATACCAAAAATTATATGCAGAATACTTGAGGCATAACATGCTTAGGTATTTGAATACCAAACGAATAATTTTTGCAATTGGCTATGCATTTGGTATTAAAATTCAATTTAATAACTGAGTTTGTTATGACTTAAGTATTGTGTGGTATTATTCCTTTGGTATTTTACCTCTTATCCAGGGCTAGTTCATAACAGAGTATGGTATCAATAACAGCATTAGGTATCATTGAGCCAATTTCTTTTTGTGACCGGTGGAAGAGGCATTAAAACGCCATCGAACGACGCCATCGCAATTAGGTAATCCCCACATCAGTTGCTTCCTCAATATTGCACGCAAGTTCATCTTAGCCGCTTGCTTAGTTTTTGCGTAAACGGGTTCCATTCAAACCGACGACAGTTGAGTTTTATTATCAGTGAAGCAGGTGATTAAATAAATTAGAACCTAAAAAGAAATAATTTCAATCGATTGGAGTCTCCTTCTGTAACAACGCCCCAACGATGTCGCTGAGTGTGGGCTTCCCCCCTAAAAATAAAATAGTCTGCTAAATACACCGATGACACGTACACCGGTGCAACATTACCTTAACATATGGATTCAAATGGAAACTACGGTGAGCTAGGGGAACTGTTCCGTTTTCCATCTCACTGAACATATATTCATCTCATCGCGAAACAAAGAAATACGGCACCAATTTCGTCGCTTCATGCGTGCTCACTGCTGAAAAAAATCACAAAAATAATAAACAAACCAAATACCTTTTCATTGCTTTGTTTTTCATGAGACCAATATCGGAGCTATGAGATGAAGTCCAGGAGCAGTAACCCTAATTGTTCTGCGTATTGAACCAGTGAACGGCACAATGCCGGATCATTCATTGACACTTCGCCAATCCATCGAGAAAAGAATAAACGGAAGAATTGAAGGAGCCACCCCGAAGCACAGGGCCGATCATATGCATTAAAAGTCAGGAACAGAAAACATCTCGAAAAGCTCCTATCGATGACACATCTCACCGACGGTACCGCAGTTAAGGTATCCTATCACCCCGGCTCAACTCAACACGATGCGTGATCAGCTGCCGCGATCTGATGAAGCTGAAAAATGACGACGATATCCTCGAGTGCCTGAAGGACCAAAACGTAACAAGCATCCGTCAAATCACCAGGAAAGTAGGTGAAGAGAGGGAACCCACACCCACGGTGATTATCACCATAGGTGGAACTATGATACCCGAGCATATCGACATTGGTTACCAGCATACAGACCATACTACCCTGCACCCATGTTCTGCTATCAGTGTTATCAATTCGGCCACACAAGAGAAAGGTGACATGTGGAAACTGCGACCAAGTACATGAAATTACCCAGGGTGTACGATGCCGATGCAAGTACTGGCCAGCGCTCTTTTGCAGGCATTGCCTCTCAAAGCAAAGACAAAACCATTTCCGAACTATCAGCGAAGAAGCCTTGTCTGGACAATTAGCTGAAAAAGATGCCCACATAAAGAGCCTTGAGGAGAACTTTTGTGGTGGAATTGCTTTCAACAGCAATACCGAATTCCAGCGTCTCGAAAAAATGATTACCAGCCTGCAGAGAGAATAACAAAAGAAAAATGAGATAATACAAACTCTGGAAAAAAACTTTAGTGAAAGACTCCAGGTTAGATCTTGTCCGTAAGCATGGTACAATTGAGGAGCTCGTCGGTAAAGTTTCGTCTCTTGAAGAGACTGTAAATAGAAAAGATAACGAAATTCAACTTCTTCTTTTGGCCAACAAGAACGCACTAACCCACGTTGATACAAACATCCCCAAGCTTCAACAACTACAAACCACCAAAATTCAGCCCTCCCATGTAACTCCTAGTACTAAAGGGTACAACCAGAAAGTTTCAGCCAAAAAAACACCCGTCACATCCGCTTCAAATGCCAAAAAAGACAAGGAAACACCATCCGCCATTACGACGTCGATGGATACCGCTGCTACTGTGACCAACACGAGAACGAAACCGAAACGTGGGAAAAATGATGCAGAAAAACCAAAACCCGTCCTTTGTGACAAACGAACCAAGGCTAATGAACAACCGATGTACATATCCGATACGAAAAATGTGCTCGCACTTGAAGAAGACCTTTGCAACAAATCAGAGTTCATAGAACACGACATCTCATCCTCGTCTGACGAAATAATGGATGAGAAGGAACGTTCGCGTAAGTTACGTCCAGCTCCTAGATTATTATCTATATAATCAATCACTAACACCAATGGCTACTTTACCGAAAAAACACCCCCACCACGACGAAAACAATACACCGACCAAAACAATACCTGGAACCGCAACCTGCAAAGCTGAGTTAGAGTCCCTCTCCGCCGTGAAAATTTACTCGGTGCCTGCGCTAAAACATATCGAATCTCATGGGTCGTGAGCTAACCTTAGTATCCCCCTTCAGGACATCAACGGAACCTTAAAGGCGAGCAGAAAGGATAAGGCCTCGGGCAGTCGGAGCACCATCAGTGTGGAAGACTTTGGTGGACCGGAACTGGTGGACAACCTCCAGCGTCAGTTGGCAAACTCCTTAAGAATAGCCCGCGAGGAAGCAATGGTCATCCCATGTAGAGAAAAAATGGGACGCGTGATAACTTCATACTTGGGCTTATTCTACGAGTCGAGTGACGTGAGGTGAGTCGATTTTAGCAATTCTCACGTGAGGTGACCATGTTATTCAAATTGGGCTATACGACTCTTCTCACGTCATTCGAGCAATCTCACGTCACTCCACTCGTAGAATAAGCCCAACTACCCCATCAGGACATCAACGAAACAAAGAAGGCAGGCAAATGGGATAAGGCCTCGGACAGTCGGGGCACCATCAGTGCGAAAAACGTCGGTGGACCGGAACTACCTCCGACGTTCGTTGGCAAACTCCCCTGGAACGGTCTGCGAAGGAACAATGGTCATACCATGTGGAGATAAAAATGGGACGCGTGATAACTTCATACTACCCCAGCAGGACATCAGCGACATCAAGGACATGAACAATCAAGGCTCTATGGCACGGAAACCGGTTGAAAACCTTGTCCCCGCAGATGCTCGATCAGACGCGCAAAAGTACGACCAATGGAACAACTTTATTCCAGTGGCTGGCCCTTCATCATAACCGTCTTCTACAGTTGTAGTTTCAACATCGTTATTGATTGTGAGACCTCCAGCAACCGCATCTGCTCGTGGAGCGCCCCCACGGTGTGTCGCCAGTTATGGGACCCCTCGTAAACCCGTAGAGCCAGCGCCCAGGCAAAGCACACGAGCAAGAATTCTTTCCCCTCTCCGTGACAAAAAGGCATTGTTTCGCGGCTACGATCCGCATCCTCGGAGTATTCTTGGACCGGCACCTGAGTTCTCAGTCTCACTGCGATAGGATCAAAAAACACGGTAAAAGTCGTTTCAATCTGTTACGAACCATCACTAGCAAACACACCAAAAACAATCGCGATGTGGGATTACGTGTCACACAAGCAATTATCTTTGGAGTCTACGGACCCAATTCCAGCACATGCGGAGATTAAATGCACAACTTTCATTCGAAACCACTCAGCTTGATGAGTATTTTTTTATCAGCATGGTAGAACAGGTATAGCAAAAGTCCACGAGACGCCCCTGACTTAAACAAAATCTTGAATAATATTCCAAACATTCAAGAATGTGTTCCATCCATTATTGTGTACATACGATGTGAGAAATTGTTATTAAATTGATTTTTTATTTCGTTTATCGACGGTTGGGATTAATATACGGGCTGTTATTAATATGGGAACAAATACCCTACTTGATACAGCTCATGATTGATGCGTCTGCCCCATACACAGTGAGAATGTGTTTGAGTGAAAAAGTGAAAGAGTTAGAGGTTATATACCTAAGTGAATGTGTGATACTGTGAGTGAGTGAATGTTTAAGATTAAAAAAATATTGAATGAGTTAGTCTTCACCAAACCATTCAAAAATCGCATTGAACATTGAATTTATAAAATGAATTAACAATAAAGCTGTGAATAATCGACAGTCATGATACGTTCCTTTCAGTCGTTATAAATTTCACCCTTTGTACCAAGGCATCATTATTCTTCGTATAATTCGTCTACCAGCTGACCATCATTTATTTCTTCGAGGAAGAGTTTAGATGTTCTCCGTGGTGACAACTTGCTTTTGTTTTCTTAGAGCGATTTTTTAAAAAGATCGAAAACCCCATAAAAACCGTAAGAAATTGATTCTTGATGAAGCCATTTTTACGCGGATTTTAGAGTTTTCGCTGCTTTTGTAATATTTACGTGGTTTTGATTTACATGGAACGTATCCCTCGTGTAAAAACCGACTTCAGTGTATTTTATTTTAAATCTTTATTAAGGTGTTTTTTTTAATCTACAGACTAAGTTCAACACCGGGACTTCAGTGTACTTTTTCATTCAGTTCAATCATTTTTAGCTCAACGTCTCAGTACTTTGTATAATTTTTTTTTTTATTCTATTATTTTATATTATTGTTTTGGTGTCATTCACGAATCACAACCTTCCTGGACGCCATTTGGCAAATTTCCCAATAATAACAGAAATACTTGTATTGTATGGATTTATAAAATGAATTTAACATTAAAATTGTGATAAGAAAATTATTTTGAGCTTTTTAGTGGAATGTCTTCACTTGTCATAAGACGAGTTAGTACAATCCCATTGAATTCCACCACTTAATTGTATCTTGACAGATACGTATTTCGACCTCAAATGTAAGGCCGTCTTCAGTGTCTCGTACTTGACTCGACTTCGAAGTCGAGTCAAGTACGAGACACTGAAGACGGCCTTACATTTGAGGTCGAAATACGTATCTGTCAAGATACAATTAAGTGGTGGAATTCAATGGGATTGTACTAACTCGTCTTATGACAAGTGAATTAAAATTGTGAATAATCGACAGTCACGATACATTCTTTCCAGTCGTTATAAATTATGAGTCGTTTTACCCCATGTTCCCCATGCGTAAAATACGGCTGATTAGAATCTCGTAAACATGAATAATATCTTGTTATATGCTTACCCAACTAACATTTTTGGTGCTAAAAGCTTCAACTTCTAGCCTTTGGCTGTATAATATTTGAATAAAAGCAGCCAATGCTGAATAAAAGAAAAGCCTCCACAAATAATCCCTTAAACTTCAACTCGACTATTACCCAAATACCTATCAGCTAGTCAGTGTGCCGAATATATTCAATCTTTTATCGTTTATGCAGCTTTCATATAGTCATAAAACAGCTCTGTCTGAATTAGCAACAAAGCTTATCGGTTAAGAGCTCATGTATGTAACTGAGTTGCTTGTTAGCAACTTCCCATATTACGGTGAGTAGCATTCACAATGAAAACGTTTTTGCTGTTGTTATAGCACTAACAATATAGCGTAATGGCGCTATAAATGAACTAACCAAGCTTTTAGGCAACTTCTGTACCTTTGAAGATTACACAACGTTTAAGTAAACCTATTACTGCTTCTTTTAATAGCATATCAGTATGGAACGTCAAAACCGCTATGTTTACATTTGATTTTTGTTGCCGGAGCTGTGTATGAGCTATTGATTTCTGTAATGCAGCTACAAAGATATTCACCTGCTCTTATAGCAACTGACAAAGCGCTGTCATTAATGCTAGCAGATAGCGTGAAAAAACAAGCCATTTAGAAGCGATATTTCTGTTGACGGCTACTGTTAAACGATTAGCAGCAAAGTAGCATCTATACAGGTCGAGAAAATGTTGCCTAAAAACAATTTCAGGGATTGATGATGGATAAAAGTTAGCCAACAGAACATGCTGATAGATGTTTGAATAATGGTTGAAATAATGCTGAAAGCATAATTTTTAAGCTTATGTGCTGAAATCAGCATGTAGGCCTCTTTCTAACGTTTATACAGCATGAATCTGAAAATAGCGTTAGTAAAACAACCTATAGGGTATGCGAAGAAGCACATCCATAATTTTCTTTGTTATTTACATATGTCAAAGTGACGGCGATGACAGAGCAGCGGCGATGACAGGAGATCAGGAGTTCGAATCTAGGTAGCAACAAAATTGATATTTCAGTTTTCACAAAAAAAAAACAATTACATAAACTCCGAAATTTACTCCTCTCAAATAATATTTAATCAAATTTAATTCAGTGGCTGAATAAAACTTATTCAAAAGATTCGAAAAATCTGAATAAGCGCCTTTGAAGCGAATTATATTACTAAATGGTTTAGTAAAGATTGAGAAAAAAATGTATAACATGCTGTAAAGTCACGTAAAGGCACGTCAAAAACAGCTAAACAGATTCGCCAGATTTGCTGGTAAAAGAATTGAATAAAAGTTCTTGATCATATGTATCGCACACATATTCAGCTTGAGACCGTATAGACGAGTTGAAATAACATTTACATTGACGTTAAATGTTAGTTGGGTAGAAAGTGAGATGGTAAGTTCATCGCACCTGGAAATTACTTGCATTTCACAGAAAAATCTCAAATTGTATCACAATGTAGCGACAAAATTGATATTTCAGTTTTCACAAAAAAACATTAGGTAGGGGGAATGACGGCTTTGGCAGGTTTTGTTCTATTATTAGCAGGGGGGTTTTTTATGACTGACTAGGCTCAAATTTGGCCTAAACATTCTTTGCATATCAAAGAATATTGTGGCCAAATTTCATAAAATTGGGTCGACAAAAACCCCCCTGCCAATAATAGAACAAAACCTGCCAAAGCCGTCTTTCCCCCTACATAAACTCCGAAATTTTCTCTCCTCTAAAATAATATTTAATTTAATTGAATTCAGTGGCTGTATAAAACTTATTTAACAGATTCAAAAAATCTGAATAAGCGCCATTAAAGCGAATTATATCACTGAATGGTTTAGTAAAGATTGAGAAAAAATTATGTAACATGCTGTAAAGTAGTTGTGCAGGCACGTCAAAAACAGCTGAATAGATTCGCCAGATTTGCTGGTACCTAAAAGAATTGAATAGAAGTTTTTGATCATATGTGTAGCACACATATTCAGCTTGAAGCCGTATAGACGAGTTGAAATAACATTTACATTGACATTAAATGTAAGTTGGTAGTCGAGTTGAAGTTTAAGGGATTATTTGCGGAGGCTTTTCTTTTATTCAGCACTAGCAGACCCAACGAACTTCGTTACGCCTAAAATTGATTTATTCTCTGATTAGTTCTCGCGTTATGCAGACATTTATGCTTCATTTGTATGGGAACCCCCCACCCCCTCTCCAAAAGAAGGAGGCGTTCCGAACCACTACAGAAACATATCTTTCCTTCCAAAACCCCCACATGCCCCAGGAAATTGGTGTTGCATTTGTATGGGAGTCCCGCTTCCAAAGGGGGAAGGATTTTCGAACCATCTTAAGAACCTTCCCCAGCAAGAAAAACCTCTGCATACAAATTTTCACGCCGATCGGTTCAGTAGTTTCCGAGTCTATAAGGTTGAGACAGACAGAAACTCATTTTTATGTATATAGAAGATATATAGATTATACAGCCTAAGGCTAGAAGTTGAAGATTTTAGCACCAAAATTGTTAGTTGGTCCCATACTATCAGCTATTTTTTTACATATTTTTACACTATGAAAAAGTCATTTTTTAAAAATCAACTTTATTCCGGCTAGATTGGCAAAATACCCTGTAGTGATGATATATTGTATGTAGTTGTATTTAATTATTGATCTATGACAACCCTACATACCCCTATGTGCGTCGTACCAAACTGACTATCTACAAAACGCTTATTAGACTGGTAATTCTCTACGGACACGAAACATGGGGTGGCATTGCGCATCTCGGCTCGAAACGAACAAACCATGCAAACTGTCATAAGAAGGAGCTGTTGAAAGGAGATGCGCAATGAGGCCCCTGGACGATGATCGTGGAGGGCCAACGCGCACTTGGTGTTTTCGAAAGGAAAGTGCTGCGTACCGTCTATGGTGGGGTGCAGATGGCGGACAGTTAATGGAGGAGGCGAATGAGTTGCATCAGCTGTTGGGAGAACCATCCATCGTTCACACCGCGACAATCGGAAGACTGCGGTGGGCTGAGCACGTAGCCAGAATGTCGGACATTAATCCAGTGAAAATGGTTCTCGACAACGATCAGGCGGGAACAATAAGGCGAGGTGCGCAGCGAGCAAGGTGCCATGGACCACAGAAGACCTTGAGTGCCCACCCGGAAACTGCCGTGGCCTTAGACAAGCAGCTTAGGACTTTATGGGCCTGAATTACACTTTCTTGGTCTCTATTAATTGCAGGATTTTTCACAAACATAAAAAAAATGTAATCGAAGTTGAATATTCACGTAGTTATAATTCACATTTAAGCACTAGTAGTTCACCACTAAGTGGCAAGTACGCCACAAGCAGAAGTATATCGTCTTTCATACTAAACAGCAAACATCGTCTTGTAATAACTATCTTCATACTGACATATAAATCTAAAAGTCATGCTTTGTTTTGGTAGAATAAATATAGTTCAACTACATCCATTATTAATGAGCCCGGCTGCTACAGAGGCCACACATACGGCCCTTGTGAACAGTCGGCAGTAGAATGCTCGTTATCGACTTTCGGTTGTACTGCACCACTGCTCCATTCAGCTCATTCTCCACCACCAATATATCTTCGTCGTTGAGGTAAACCCGGAAGTCGTAGATCTCCTCATCCGGTGGGTACTGGTAGATCACGTTCTTCAGGTTGATCAATTGCTCATCGTTGATATTGAGAATCGGTTCAGATTCCTGCTGCCCAGTGGTCTCGTACACGACGTAGTTTCCGCCGGTGTAAATCTGGATGCCTTTGCCGTTGTCCAGTATGAAGACGGCGATCTTTGGCGTCTCGGAACAGTCAGCCGCCAGCAGGAACGTGTCGTTCAGTCGATAGTCCTGCTTGAGGTCCGGCGTCAACTCGGCGATCCGGTCGTGGAACGTGGTCAACTTGTTGTTGACTAGACTGCACATACCTGCGGGTAAATACAAACTAGGTTTAGAATTAGGGTTAGGCGGGGCAAGATGGGTCACGGGGTAAGATGGGTCAGGGTCGTTTTTGAGCATCGTGTACATTTTAATGTGGATATTATGACTTTGTAGGAGGAATAATTTGGTTCTACTTTATTGTCACTCGATTTGATGATAAAAATTTATTTTGGTAGGGTATGGCAAGGTAAAATATTTTTCAGCATTGTTTCTTATGCGGAACACACTTCCTATAAAACGTGTAATCTCGTCGAGCAATGTAAAATTTAAACTTTTTTAGTAACTTAGTGAAAGTATTATAAGTAATGTAGGTGATGTTGTACTAACTGCGTTGAAATAAATAAATTTGATCGAAAATTAGACATTCTAACATGAACTTAAAAATGGGGCAAGATGGGTCAGCACATACTGAAGCGCATAGTTCGTATTCAAAACATATTTTCCATTGCTGGTTTAATTATTTTAAGGTTACTTTTGACATAATGATGTGTATTTGTTTATTGAAAATGTCTATTTTTTGTCTTTAAGAAAGCAATACTCAGACGGTTTGTTTTCATAAGAATTTGCAGACATTTTTAAATGTAGAGCCATTTCTTCATCCAAAGCTTAAAAATTCCTTTCTATTCAATAAAATCATTGGCAATACGGCCATCTATCTGTGTGTAATTCAATATTGAGAATAAAAACAATATTAATTGCAAAATTTAAAGGTGACCCATCTTGCCCCGCTGTTTGACCCATCTTACCCCGTCATTTTTTGATTGACAAAAAATTAGACTTCTACTATAATGACTCAAAATGAAATAAAAAGTGGATTTTTTGTTATTTCATACCCCTGGCTTACAGATTATGAGCTATTTTTATAGATCCATGTTGAAAAGTTGAATTAGAATGTTTCTGTTTTGAGACATTCAGGGTTCGCCTTAGGCGACCCATCTTGCCCCATCCTACCCTACTTATTGATTTATTTTGATACACGTTTGTAACTAAATTAGATTTTTTCAAAACATTTCTCAAGCTCTTTTAGCAGATATGCGATAGTTTGTACGGTTTTGATTCATGTCATGGAATAAATGTTGCATAAATATAGCCAAGAGTTCCACGAAATGGTAACTGGGTGCGAATACCATTCAACTGAAGTAATTATAATTCACCAAATTTAGTGCCTTTGAGCCCAACCAGTATATACGCGCTTCATTCTCTAGAATTCAGCATGAAACACGTTCCGAGGATCTTAAAAGATCGTGAAAACCAAAGGAGGAATTCGGCCAAGACCGACGAAGCTTGGGATCGGGTAGGGGTAGGTTAAAATATTGATACTTAAAATCGCATCGTTAATATTTTATTAAATTCCTTGTGGACCAATCTCAAGTATTTGAAAGTGTCTTACTGTTTTACAATTACTGCCATCTACTATCAGAGCCGCAAGAAACACAGTTGACGTTTACTCCTAACGCATACTTCTATATGAATCATCATCAACACAGAAAACATTCAACAACATTTACCCTAATCAACTGTAAAAGCGATTGAACGCTAGCGCCTCTCTTGGCACAATCCCGTAGCACATACGAATTTCGAATCAACCGTTGAAGATGTGAACAGATTATCCACACATGTGGTTTATCTGTGTTATTATTATTACTCACTCGTAAACCCATAATCGATGCTGCTCTTCCTGGGATGGTGAATCTTCTCGTTGTAGCTGTACCGCGTTGGGATCCAGATGGTACCTCCATTGATGGTGATGTCCATGTCGCTGTTCCATCGAGTGGTTTTAATGTTCACATCCAAATGGTCGGTAATATTTAGTGTTTGGACGCGTCGTGGCACTACTGCTGAGGCCAGGTGGTCCAACCGATGCAACAAATCAACAATCCAAGATGGGAGCTGAAACGTGCGTTGAAATTATGTTTTTCCTGTGGACATTTTTACAATAGATAAAATACTAACTTTTTCAAATTTGAAGCGGGCATCCAACCCAGATACCGTCGTTAGTGGAGCAAAGTGGTCGGCACTGCAGTTGCCGGAGAATGGTGGCGGGGTCAGTCGAAGAATCTCCTTGGGACAATTTAAGTCTCCGGTATCCAAAACGTTGTAAGCAATCTGGGCAACATGTGGCAAATGGTACGATATGTTGAACGTGATCCGTGGGAGATCTGGGCATCGTTTCGGGGTACGAGTTTCGTTGAAAGCCACATGTCCTACTAAGCTGAAGGGCCTCTTCAAGAAGACCAACGGCTGGTAATCGGCCATCAAGCATAACTGAAAATCAAGACAAAGTAGATACAGGTAATCTTCGACATAAAGTACCCCCGATCTAACGTACACTCGATATAACGTCACTCGATAAAGCGTACATTGTTCTCCGATACAACGTACACTTCGAAAAATAATTTTAATTTTGCTAGATTATTCAAAAAATCAGAAGGGTTGTGTACAAGACACGACCGCCCGACGTAAACTACGTGAAACAGTTTGGTGAAATGAAGAATCTAGTGCCATTATCCATGAGTATTATAAAATTACTCTTTGGATTTCTTATCAAATTTACATTCTAAAAGGAACTTATATATTTATGTAATTAAAACAAATTTATTGAATTCTCGAGTTTTGTATAATATGAGTAGTTTAGTTTTGTTTGTTTAAATTCAATTCATTGTTGTTTTTCGAATTTTTCGAAAAATATTCTAAATGAGCTTAACTAAACTTGGGTACCGTCAACTGGGGGGAAGATGATCATTTTTAAGACAAAACATTTAATAACAATGTGTGTTTACATTTTAAATCGAAACAAATATTTTCAAAACATGTACTGCTATACGTTGCAATAATCAACAACTTTAGTTTTCTGAAATGCGTTCGCATTTATTAAAATAAATTAAATTATCACACATTTTTTAAGTAATCTGGTTTGGGGTGAAGTTGATCAAGACAGCTCTACTAAAATCATTATGACCTAGCCGTCAAAATACACTAGGTTATTTGTATGAATGTTGAATTTACTACGTAAAGAAGTCTACGAAGTCAATATTTGAAACGAAAATAGCGTCATTTATGACTATCTCTCTCTTTCTTCCACAAAATACATTTTCATGATTATAATCGAAAAACTCGGATTTCTACCTAGCGGTAACATTACTTGAACGGAGAATATTGTTGACTACCGTTTCATAAAAAAAATTGGCACTTTTGACTGACATATCAAATGATCATCTTCACCTCAATGATCATCTTCCCCCCAGTTGACGGTATTTAAAAATTCAATTTATCAGGTTTAATTGCACTTTTTACTGTATTTAACCATTAAAACTTTAGAAATGAGGATAACTACCGTCAAATCACTAAAGACGCACACATGTTTTTGCAAAGACCACGCGTCAAAGCGCACTCGTGATTTCGCTACTGACGGCATCATTTCGATTGAACTGTCTCCATCTTTTGATTGATTGTTAATAGTCCGCCTTCCCAATCACAAGCTGCAACAAAATCAAATAAGATCTTAAGAAAATTTCACCTGGCTGCCACTGATGCCATCCATACGAATTCATATTTGTAGCATCTCCTCCCTGGGCGCACTCGTGATTCTGCTACGGACGACAACATTATGACGTCGCCAAGTGGTTAATTTGCTCTTTGAACAATATTCGCCTCACCTCTTCCTTTACATAGGATGGTGGCCCTGAGAAGAACCGATTGATTCGTTCAGCAACTCCGCCGATGCTGGGTCCACCGCCCGCGACATTTCTAATGAAACGCCACGCGCGCGGGGGAGAGCAGTTTTCTTATCATCAAAAAGATGGCTCATTAGTCCCGCCTGTTTGTTGTCCGGTATGGCTGCAAATATTGTGTAACCGTCAAACACCACCAAAGGGGCGTGGCTACAGATTCAACTTTATTGATTACAAGAAAGCAGCTCTTCCGCGCGCACGAGCCATTTCGTTCGAGATGTTCGGAGAGCAGACCTTCGGCATCGGCGGAGCTCCTACCGGAAATTTTATTCCCGGCGATGGTGTGGGTCGCGCGGTCGTCGTCATTAACATTAGCAGCGCTCAGATTAAATTTTCTTGTATGAGGTAGGGGGAATGACGGCTTTGGCAGGTTTTGTTCTATCATAGTCGGCGAGGGTTTTTGTTGACCAAATTTTATGTAATTTGGCCACAATATTCTTTGATATGCAAAGAATGTTTAGGCCAAATTTGAGCATAATTAGTTACAGAAAACCCCCTGACAATAATAGAATAAAACCTGCCAAAGCCGTAATTTCCCCTACTAACGATTGGCTACCATCAATGAAAGTAGCTCTCAAGTCACAACTTGAGGCGAGATGAATTTTGATCAAAGTAAAAGTTAATTGCTTGGTGATGGCAGATTGTTTTCCGTCGGTAGTAGAATCACGAGATCCCGATTCAGAGAAAAACTTATAATTTTAGTAGATGGTCATCCATGCGAATACATTTTTGCAGGTTCTTCGTTTGACGCGCGCTCGTGATTCTACATACATACAGAAAACATACGATGATTCAACTCATCCATGAGTTTTTAGGTGCTGAGTTGGGCTTGACTTGAATCGTCCATGAGTTTTTACCACAACAGACCAAACCACAGGCGTTATCGCTGGAACCGCGCTGGTCCGTTCTCCGTGACATCCAGAATGAAAATGACGCGCGCACGCGAAACATGGGGCTTTTTATGCACAGGGAAAACGAAGCAGTGGATCAAAAGACCCGTACCTTACTGCAATCTGATGTCCGTATTGGGGATTTATGAACGGAATTGAATTTTTCACCCGGTTTGGAAAGAAATAACATTTTCAATAGTTTAACGTTGATAATCAATAGTATCAATAGAATTGGCAAATTGCTGGAGAGTTTCCGAATCTATTGATAAGCAAATCTCGAAAATCCATCGAAAGATAAAGACGCTATTAGCGTTTGAAATCTATCCTAATTTCGTGATGGTTTCGAATTTGGAAATTTCGGTTTTACACCCTGTATCTGAGTCTTCCCCTTAGACGTAGTTTACGTCAAAAATGCGCGAGCAAAAAACACGTCCGTACGTGCTGCTGTCTTGAACTGGAATGAGGCTGATTGCGCCACGCGCGCGGGGGAGAGCAGTTTTCTTATAACCAATAAAGATGGCTCATTAGTCCCTCCTCTTTGTTGTCCGGTATAACTGCAAATATTGTGTAACCGTCAAACACTCACCAAAGGGGCGTGGCTATAGGTTCATCTTTATTGATTACAAGCAAGCTGCTTTCCGGGGGAGCGAGCCATTTCGTTCCAGATGTCGCGGAGACCAGACCATGGTACCACCTTCGGCATCGGTGGAGCTCCTACCGGAAATTTTATTCCCGGCGATGGTGTAGGTCGCGCGGTCGTCGTCGTCAGCATCAACAGCACTCAGATGGAATTTTCTTGCGTGTCTCTACGATGGCGGCTATGGTGGTGTTTATTTCTGCAACGGTTGCGTCTGAAGTGTCATCAGTGAAAGCAGCTCTTAAGCCATAATTTGAGGCGAGACGAATTTTGATCAAAGTTCATATTAATCGCTTGATGATGGCTGATAGTTTCCGTCGGTGGCAGAATCACGACCGTGCGTCAGGGACGCTACAAAAAATTATTCGCATTAATAGCATCAACACCAGTGCAATTTCCCCTCAAGATTATTATTTTAGTAGATAGACTGCTACTTGTTTCAGGTTTAATTTCCATCCATGCAAATACATTTTTGCAGCTTCTTCTGACGCACGCTCTTCGTTCCCACCGATGGCGTAGGTAGCGCTCGTAACAGGATCGTTGCGACAGAGAATCCAACGATGGCAATATGTTGCAGTGTAGCGGTAGAACCATAGAGCCAGCATCTGCATTTGAGTGAAATACTCTTGTGATATTCTGACTACCGAATGGTTGCTGTTGTGTTGGTGATTAGAAATCCGCATGATCTGAAATCTGTCCTTTTCAGGGCATTAAATTTTTCATTGGAGGAATTTGGTTTGACTGTTTGACATCGAAAGATAAAGACGCTATTAGTGTTTGAAATCTATCCTAATTTCGCGACGGTCTCGAATTTGGAAATTTCCGTTTTACACTCTGTATCTGAGTCTTCCCCTTAGACGTAGTTTACGTCAAAAAATTATTTCAACTTAACCTTCCTCCCAAACATAATGGTGGTCCTGAAAAGAACCGATTCATTTCCACTTATGTGCCTCATCAACAGCATGACATTGATTGCCAGATTCAACGATGCTGTTGGGAACACGGATGAAAAGATGTACTGCTGTTGCCACGACCGCCACCACCACCTGGCGAAAAATTTCATCCGCATCATCACTCATAAATCTCAATCAACGAACCCTCCCGTGCGAACGGAATCGTCCGTTCTCCGTGACATGTAGAATGAAGATGACGCGCGCATGCGAAACACGGGGCTTTTTATACATAGGGAAAACGAAGCAGTGGATCAAAAGGCCCGTACGTTACTGCAATCTGATGTCCGTGTTGGGGATTTATGAACGGGATTGAATTTTTCACCCGGTTTGGAAAGAAATAATATTTTCAATAGTTTAACGTTGATAATCAATAGTATCAATAGAATTGGCAAATTGCTGAAGAGTTTCCGAATCGATTGATAATAAGCAAATGTCGAAAATCGATAGAAAGATAAAGACGCTATTACCGTTTGAAATCTTACATGATTTCGTGACGGTCCCCAATTTGGAAATTTTCATTTTGCACCCTGTATCTGAGGCTTCCCCTTAGACGTAGTTTACGTCAAAAAAAAGTAGTAAAAAGAGACATTATTGTGACTGTTTTCTTCAAATCATACAATCCTCAAAATTCTGTTCTATGTCTTACAAATGTCTAGTCGATATGGAGCAAAAGTTCTATCAAAGTCAGGAAGAAAGACCTTAGGACCGCCGGAAAATCCTACAAGAATTCCTTCAATAATTTCTTTAGAAACACTTCCAGTAATTCCCCCAAGAATTTCTTCCTAGAACAAAATTCTAGGAAATTCCTGAGGAACCTATGAACAAATCCCTAAAGGAACTCCGGAAAAAATTCCGACATTCTTAGTGTTGGCCCTCCTTAGTCGTGCGGTAAGACGCGCGGCTACAAAGCAAGACCATGCTGAGGGTGGCTGGGTTCGATTCCCGGTGCCGGTCTAGGCAATTTTCGGGTTGGAAATTGTCTCGACTTCCTTGGACATAAAAGTATCATCGTGTTAGCCTCATGATATACGAATGCAAAAATGGTAACTTGGCTTAGAAACCTCGCAGTTAATAACTGTGGAAGTGCTTAATGAACTAAGCTGTGAGGCGGCTCTGTCCCAGTGTGGACTGTAATGCCAATAAGAAGAAGAAGAAGAACTTAGTGTTGGCTTGAGAAATGGATTGCGAGTAATTTGACTATGCGTCCAATTTGGGAATATCGAGCTCATTCAGTAGCCGCTAGGTTGCGAAGGCCGACGGAGGACGGACCTTAGTTGGAGCACCAGTCTAGCGTACTATAGGGTCATGGGTTCGAGTCCCATCGAAGGGAAAGTGGTTATCTCCAATACATTTTCCAAATCAGTATCTTCCACATAATGTACATATTCACATATGAGTTTTCACAACATTGTAAACGTGTCCAAGTCGGGTGGTTTAATCCCCGGAAATAGGCAATTAACTTTGATTGAACTGACATTCTTAGATTACTACAAGAATTCCTTCAGACTTTCTTCAAAAACTCTTTCAGGGACTCTCTCGAAAAATCCTCCGGAAAAAACTTCGTAAATTGATCTAAAAATTACCGTGCACGCACCATACTTTGTCGGCGCAGTTAAGGAAATGCAAAATTTAATCAACTCATACAACTTACAGAAAGAAGCTATCTGCCTGAAATAGTTTCCATGCGGTAGTATTTTTATCATATTATATGAGTACTAAATTTGGCACAAAAATTTGAAATAAATGGTAAATTGAACTTCAAAGCAGACCCTTTATTATATGCCTAACTTTGCGCACATAACTTGGAAAATTTCTAACACAAAGCATGCAACTATCATACAATTTTTCATCTTAATTTATTTTTTCAACTAATACTACTATTACACATCATGTTCATTCCATTTGTAGGCATATATGAGCTATTTGAGAAAATGAGGATGCACGGCATTATTTTCTTATGATTCGACATACTTAGTATGTTTTCACGTCTGTTTAGGCTGACCAGATTATTTTGGTGAAAAAACGGGACAAACGCACTTGAAAACGGGACATGTCAAAAAAACCTATTGACAAAATTCAAGCGCTTTGAAAAATTAAAAATGTATGGGCTTCATTTTTTAATTAAATTTCTAAAAGTTAGAGAAAATTTTTAGAGTGCATCATTCACCACCATAACGTTCCGTTGTATTAAGTAGTTGAGGAAAAATACTATACTAAATGTATTTCACTCTGAAAAAGGGTGCGGACAAAAACACAAAGGAACAAAAAATTACACATTTTTTAATATTTAAAAAAATATGGAATTCTGAAATTTTATTTTAATATACTCTTAAACATGCATTAAGGATATTATTACTGGCCAATATTTAAAAACTTTTCTAATTCTGAACCATTGAAAATAACAAAAAATGGTCAAAGTACGCTGCCTAAAGCCGGTCTGGGCATTAGAGAGATAAGAAAAAATAATGTTAAGTAGAAAAAAATATAATTTTCATTATTTCCATGAATATGGTTGGCGCATGTGAATAAAAATGTCAAATCTAATCAATTCACAGTCCTTTTTGATCGAAATTTATTTTTATAACGCTAAAAGTAGCCTCATCTGTCCATCGATTGTGTTCCCATCCCGAGCAGCACCAGTTAGACAAAAGTTGTTGCAGCAACTTGATTGGGGCTGAATCTGGTCACATATAAGTTGCAGTCGCTCATGCGGAACATGTGTGCTGCTAGGGATGTGCTTCCGAAAAGGCGGCACTCATACGATTTCGTCGCGAAAAGTCAAACAAATCCTGGCTAATTTTTCGGCTGATTTATGGCACGGACTCTCGAGATTTCCACCGTATCGTATTTCAAATCGGATCGAAATTCCAATTTTTTACAACGGAATCCCAAAAATCTCGCCCACACATATGGAAGCGAAATTTTTCCTCGTTTTGAAACTGCATTAAACTCGATTTTGATCTGCTGATTTTTAAATATTTTTTTATTTTCTTCGATTTTTACAGTGGATGATTTTTAAATTATTAAAAATTATTCAGAAAGACTTCGAATGATTATATTTCGAAAAGAATCAAACGATTTAAAAATATGTGGAAAAGCCGATTTGAAAAAAATAGATTTAGCTTTTTCGCTAGAAAAAAAACAGATTAATCCAGCTAGCAGTGATGATGCATTATAAAATATATTGAAAAAATCAGATTAGAAAGGTCAAAAAATTTGTTTAGGGAATAGATCACATTTTTCGATCGTTTTGCATGTTTTTGCATTGATACATACACACATACAGACATCACCTCAGTTTGTCGAACTGAGTCGATTCATATATAATACTATGGGTCTCCGTGCCTTCTATCAAAAGTTTTTTTGGAGCAATCATATAGCCTTTCGGTACAACTGTCTAAGACGAATTAAGTAACTCCCCATTTAATTCCACCAAATATTTCGAAATCTTTGCAAAAGTCGAGTCAAGTACGAGACACTGAAGACGACCACACAGTTGTGGTCGAAATACGTATCTGCAAAGATATCCAAATAATTGGTGGAATTAAATGGAGTTACTTAATTCGTCTTAGACGGTTGAATACATTTCACTAAAAAGAGCTTTAAATATTCTTTGGGTACAACTTTGTTGTACTAGAAAGGTAAAAAGAAAATGAACTTAATTTGGAAATTAGCATGCTTGTCCCTAAGCTTCATTTTATTGACGTTGATGCGTGACCTGCTTTTCAGGATACACTTGCTAACCAAGTTACCGGTTCCACTGATGAAATTTGCTAAATTTTATAGCCTTCGGAATTAGCAAAAAAAGTCATTGAAATGAAACTGTATGAAAATAATCTACGGTTGTCACCTGTTGTCATTAACTGTTAATAGCCTTAAGAAAAGTCGATCCATGTAACATACATAACGGCATAGATAGCAATCTTTTAATAGCAACACTAATAACATAACATCTCACCCTTTTTGATGGGTCCACTTTCTTTGTATTTGGTTTTAGTTTCCTGCCCAAAATATTGAACTTGTTTGAAAAAAATTTGGAGCTTTTTGGAAGAATCAATGAAAAAACGGGACAAATTGAGGTTTTTCTAGATTACGACGGGACAGCACAAAAAGGTCTAAAAAACGGGACTGTCCCGTTAAATACAGGACGTATGGTCAGCCTACTGTTGGTGTATGTACACCCAGAGTCTCTTAATTCTCGTGTATACATGGATGAGACAGTGTGCCATGAGCTACACAAGCTCACGTAGCATCGATTCGGTGCGACGAGAGAAGCCAGCGCGCGCAAAAAATAACTGAGTGAGCGTGTCTCAATGTACGTCTCATGAGACTCATCTCATGCGCTAGGAATGTATAGCTGGCGTTACTAAGGTGACGATATTATTGAATGAAAATTTCCCGCCCAAGTTATTTTACGCACTTCCGCTGTTGTTTGCAAAGGTTTGCCATGGCAAACAGCGCATGAGCTGATCGCATTGAGACGTCTCAATGCGACTCACCAATGTTAATGTGAGGTACATAAGCTTCGTGAGACTCGCGTGCGCCGAATTTTATGTGCGCGTAGCAATCTTTGCTCAATCTCATCCTTTTTCGTACGCGTCCACGATGTCTGTGTACAGCCTCATTTATGTACATTGACCACAGCTAACAGCTAACACAGCTTCTTTTTTGTGCAAACCCTCCTCCGATGAGGTATATCATAAATGCTGAAAATATCGAAGAAATAAGAGGTATGCGCAAAATTAGGTACACTGAAATTATTTCAGGAAATCCTAAAAAAATCCAGCAAATCTTCCTTTAGAAAATCCATTAGGGAATTATTCCTCCTTTTTTGCAACTTTTTCAGAAATTTCTTCGATAATTCCTCAAGAAATTTCTTCAGGAATTCCTCCGTAAATTTATTCACAATTTCCATAGAAAATTCCTACAGAAATTAAGAATTTCTTTTAAAAATAATCATAGGAAATTCCTCTAGATTTTTTTTCTTAAGCATAAAACGATAAAATGCAGATCGTTTTGTACTACGGGCAGTACTTCATTCAGGGATAATTCGGATGGTGATGACTTCGCACTAGTATCGAACACAACTCGACACTACGTACTCGAGCTTGATGACCGTACCACGGCATGGTGCGGCATGTAGTACGCCAACTGGTTCAGTGGATCGTCATCTTCACAAACTTCGTTGCAGTGCCCAAGAGCTTCGTATTCCCGGAGGAACTCTACATACTGTGCCTGCAAGTCTGGGTTGCGGATGAGACGCTTCTCCAAAATTAAAAACCTTTTAACCGCGGCAATTATCCAATTTGTCGATGCTCGATTTTAACGGTATCTTCACAATGAACCTGTCGCTTTCATCTCGTCGGTACGTAGATAGGAAATGAGCTTCACACTCGAGCTCTTCAGTTGAAAGCTTGGGAACGTTTGGCACCTCCTCGATTTGATAAAACTGTTGCATCGATTTTTCTATGAAGGCACGATTGGATTGTTGGATGGATTGGCTATTTGTGGTTCAATGATTACACCAGATACGAAATGAGTGTGTCGCAATATCGGAAGGTTGTCCGCCAGACTCAGCTGACTCGGTTCTAAAATGTCGAAAAATAACTCAGCGCCGATCAACAAATCTACCGGGATCGGGATCGGCCAAAACAACTCCTTCGGGCAGGTCCCAATGGGCGACGTTTATCTTGGATGATGGAATCGTGCCTGTCACCTTCGGTGTGATCAGACACTCAAGACTGGCTTGGGCGTTAATACCAGTAATCGGTACGTTTGCTGGTTTCTTGGGGAGACCCAGTCGGTTGGCCAACTTTTCGGTCACGAAATTCGCCTGGGAGCCACTGTCCAGAAGGACGCGGCATGGATAGGGTTGATTCCTCGTATTAAATACCTGCACAACTGCAGTGAACAGTAATAGAGTTTTTGGCGACTGGGACAAGTTGGATGAGCAGGTGGTAGATACAGGCGGGTTCACGGGGGGAATCTTCTGCGACGTCGGATGGCTTGGCTCAGAATGGAAACGTTGGATTTTGTATCGTGGTTGGATGCCTTATCATCATGGAGTAGCGTATGGTGCCGGCGTTGGCACTTGCGACATGACTTATCGGACGGACATTCTCTGACGCGGTGCCCTCTACGCAGGCAGTTAAAACAAACTCCGGTGGTTCGGATCGCTGAGTGCACTACGCTGTATGTTCCGATGCGCACCGCTACAAATCTCGCACACTTGGAACTCAGTGGTAGCGGCTGCATGACTCTTCTGCGGGAGGTTCTTCGGTGGTTGTTGAATTGGCTTCTTCTGCTCTGTGGGATTTACTGTATGGAAAACTGCAAGCAATTCTCTAGAAATTGACACCTGGATTTCATAAAATCGATGGTTTCCTGGCCTTCCTAGTTGACTTTTCAAACGCTGGGATGATCAAGTACAACTCCAGTAATGGCTTGCTGCAGGTAACGAAGGCTCTCAACAATTTTATGATTACTCAGTTCGATAGGACAAGATCGCAGAATATTTTTTATTTATTAGATTCTTTAAAAGTGTTGTATGCGGTGTAACGGTGTCTAGTATTTTGCGTGAATATATTTCTTTCTTACATTAATTTTTACTTTCTAGTTTATAAATAATTAATTAAACTAATTTAGTTAAATTGATACTTAATATTTCGCGAACCATTTACACAACTGCCACTTGCCATAAAGTTGTGTAATAAAAAAGCTGCCATTTCTAATATGCTTTTTAGGATAAAAGCTTAGAACTAAAGTAGATTAAATATTAATGAGTCCTGAGAGAAATTATTTAGCTTCAAAGTAATCCTATAAAACTCGTCTAAAAATACTATGAATGTATTAGTAAATTTCAATTATTCTAAAGCTATGACTACGCAAATTTGAGGAACTAATATGTGCTTCTGAAACTGGTCTGCCATTTCTATTTTAACTTGGGTGAAGAGTAGAAGCCAGTTTCAGTGCGATAGCTATTTTTTTTAAGTTTCTCTAAGGTGTAAGAGTATCGGACCATCAGCCACTGCCCCTTCTCGCAACTCAAAATCGGCCATCAACGCACGTGTGCCCATTCCGGCGATGCATCTGCCGAAGAGCTCGAGTATTCCGTCGCACCATTGATCGGACACCCCCTGTAGCTGGCAACGTCGTTATCATCGCTCGATGACGACACAGCCCTGTCGGTATTCCAGCCGCCAGCATAAACCCTGATCAGGTATGTCGCAAAACATGGCCATGTAACACACAGAACAACACACCTCACACTCTCACTACACACTAAAATGAATCTTGGAAAAAACATAATACATAAATGAATTCAATATAAATTTCTCTTGCGTTCATTCATTTATCTCGCTAAGCCCTGTGGTTTGTTAGTCTGCCCGGGAATGTGTTGAGTTTACGTTTCATGCGCTACAGATAGAGTACGTTTTTGCCTACGTTCACTTTACTGCTTCGGTGCGTTCACCTCAGGAAAACTTCACCTCTGAATTTTCGTTGTCTAGCTTTAGAAGCGTTTAAAACCCCTAGTAGATTGCGTTCATGCTTCCTAAAGCTAAGTCGGGCAACTTATTATAACACGACCAGTGGTCTCTCAACGTTGAGAGTGGCGCATAAGTCACTGAGTTTGCGGCAATTCATTCAGAGCTTTTGACGAACGGTTACAGCGGAAAATGCGATTTGAAACCTCATCGGCTATTATCTCAGTATGCAAAAACCCAATATGGGACCAAGTACGGAACTGATATGAAAGTAGACGAGCACGGTGGTCTAGTGTTTACCGCTTCTGCCTTATAAGCAGGAGGCCGTGGGTTCAATTCCAGACTCGTCCCTTTCCTACTTTGTATTTCTATCTTAGTTCTTTCTGTGTGTCACGTTCTACCAAAACGATTCCTACTATTATATCCTTCCACACTGACAATCCCAAAACCTCCCGTGGCACGTATGAGAGGTCGTAGAGTTCTCTGCATCTTTCTTAAGCAGGTGTCCAACTAACAATCCTTCCTCTTCCTCAGCTTCGTAAGAACCAGGACAGATTTCGACTATTGGAGAGTGCATATTGCTTCCATCTAAGAGATAGTGATTAGTCTCAAATCAATATCTGTGATAACGGATCAAAGTGATGCTACTCTGATACAATAGTCTTGGCTTGTACCACCTACGAATTTGTGCGAATTGCTCAATGCTAATGCTAATAAAAGTACGGAACTGATATGAAAGTACCGGCAGGAATGTCATTCATGAGTTTAATTCAAAACTGATGAAACCGAAATGGGACTTATAATTTATATGCGAGTACCAGCAGGGAGGATTCCTGTCTGAATTTGTAATATAAAAATAAACTCGGATTATAAATTTTCAGAAGAATATTTTAATATTAGAAATGACGACGCAAAATTTCACATTTTTTGACATAGAATTACGTCTTTCGGTAAGATAGGGGGGTCATTCCAAAGTTTCAAATTTGAAACCGTCACGAAAAGTGGTCAGGAAGTAAAAGCCAATAACTCAGTTGTTTTTCAACGGATTCTGGAGATTTTGGTATGAATCGAAAACTTAACTCTCTAAGATTTCATACAACTATTGTAGACATTTAACTTTTGAAAATCCAAGTTCGACAGGTAGTGTTCAAATTTTACTTTCACAGTAAATTGCCTATATTTTCGGCTATATCTATCCGAAATGAACATGCACAAAATCATTGAATTTTCCAATTTTCCACTATGGAACTATTCATAATTCTACGTTCAATTTGCGGTCGTGTCCTTAATACAACCTTCTACTTTTTCATTCTGAGATTTTACTCAATTGAATGATCTCTATTTTAGTTGGGAATACATCCCAGGGAAATGCTATATTATTCCATGATTTCATTCTGCAATTCCAGAATTTTGATGGCTCGAAAAGAGAAACTATCAAACTCAGAAATAACAATAACAGTGATATCGATTCTCTCCTTAATTTCCTTGCATCGATGGCACCAAGGTTGGCACCCAATCCCACAAGCGAAACTGAAAACATAAAACTAAATATATGTATTTATAGGAACATGCTCTAATTTGTCCATGCTGCAGCATGTAGGTAAAGAACACAACACAGTAAGCATACCGAAGCATGACCGCGACCTCGTGGCATTTGATGTTGCTTTCATCGTTGCTATGGCGATTCTTTCTGCTCAAGCATTTTCGTTTTTCCATTCAGTAGGCCATTGTTTGGAAAATTTCGTCCTGGGTAAAAAATTTCATTTGGAACTTTGTCCCGATAGGGTGAAAATTCTTTGTGTTCTACAAAATTTCCATTTTTTTCAAACCTAGCAAAAAATCCCTGCCATCATGACATCGGTAAGTTTGTCATTTCAACTCGTTTCTGATTTTCGGAATTTATATCTCTCGTTTTGCTACCGCGCCAGCTGGAACAAAAACGTGAAGCCTTCCGAAAATATCTGGAATCGGCCGGAGCCATCGACTGCCTCTCGAAGGCATTGATCAAGCTCTATCAGGAACAGGAGAAACCAGACGATGCCTGTAAGTTTATTCGTCAGACCATGTGCGAGGCTTGTCCCACGGACGAACAAGTGGCCCAGATGATCGTTGACCTGGCGGATGCGAAACAAGAAGTCTGTTGCCTCAAGCGGGAGATCATATCCTATAAGGGGGAACTCCGCAGGACGGCTAGCGAAGTTGCTCTGGCACTCGATGAAGGATTCACAAAGCTGCAAGAGGACGAAGAATGCAAGTCTCTCCTAAAGAAGCATCTAACGCAGGAGGTGTTCGATGAGTTGAAGGATAAGAAGACAACGCTCAAATCGACACTGTTGGACTGCATCCAATCCGGTCTGGAGCACCATGACTCCGGTGTGGGAATCTACGCTTCCGATGCTGAGTGCTACGAGCTGTTTGCTCCACTGTTCAATCCAATCATTGACGAATATCACGGAATTACCCTGGCCGATACTCCGCACCCGGCGAGCGATTGGGGAGATGCGGGAACGTTTGAAAATCTTGATCCGGAGAATGAGTTCATTATTTCCACGAGAGTTCGCTGTGGTCGATCGATCGAAGGTTTCCCGTTCAATCCGCGCCTCAAGATGGCCATGTACGAGGAGATTATGGACCGCATCAAGACAGTGCTGGAAGGGTTGGAGGAGGACGATTTGAAGGGAGAATTTCACCCGCTGGAAACCATGTGCGACGAGTTGAAGCAACAACTGATCGATGATCACTATTTGTTCAAGGAGGGCGATCGCTTCCTACAGACAGCCAATGCGTGTCGATTTTGGCCGATTGGCCGGGCAGTTTTCTACAACGAGGCGAAAACTTTCGTCGTTTGGGTGAACGAAGAAGACCATTTGCGGATCATTTCGATGGAAAAGGGTGGTGATTTGGGTAAACTACAATATTTTGAACTGTTTTTTCGATAGCATATTGAAATGTCTTTCCATTACGTCTAGGCGGCATTTATCAACGCTTGGTTAAGGCAGTAGAGGTCATTGGAAAAGACGTTGCGTTCTCTCGTAGTGAAAGCTTTGGCTTTTTAACCTTCTGTCCATCCAACCTAGGGACCACCATACGGGCATCGGTGCACATAAAACTACCTAATCTTGGGTCAAATCGGGAACAACTGGAAGAAGAAGCGGCCAAGTTCAATCTTCAGGTACGTGGGACTCGTGGAGAGCATACCGAGTCTGAAGGAGGGGTGTTTGATATCTCCAATAAACGCCGGCTAGGTCTAACTGAGTTTGAAGCCGTCAGCGAAATGTACAACGGTATTAAGCAACTGATTGACCTGGAAAAATCATCAGAAGGAGGGGAAGCTCAGAAAAAGGAAGAATCACCAGAAGACGAAGCTGAGGGAGCAGAAAATCCCGCCGAGTAATGGCAAAGGCCAAGCTGTATATTAGAAATCGCTTCTATTCATCCGTAGAAAATTATCAATATTTAAAAATTACTTGAAGCTGAATGGCAATCTGTAGCTTTTGCGCATACCATTGTAACCTGAAGCAATCATTTAGTTATTAAATACACTGACCTGATGCACTCGTATCGAAATCGGTTCACACCGGTTTCTAACACTAATGCACAATGCAAAGTTATATAGAAAAATATAGTCACCTCAAATGATCCAGAGGAGAAATTGAAAATAGATACTAATTGAGTTTAATTGAATTTAAAAAAAAAGCAAAAGTACACTTACCTTCCAGTTGGAGCTGTTCCATTCCTCACGGGTGAGCGAGAAAAAGAACTTGGCCGCGTTGCTGCTCTTGTAGTCAGTATACTGCGATATAAGTTCCCATTTGTGCAACACTTTTACCTCGTCGCGACTGCCTTCGGGCTTGGGAATGGTATGCGCCAGGATCAGCTTGACGCGGAATACCTCGTTTTCCGGTATGTTAGGTTGCTTCGAGTGGTTTTCTTCGTCCCATTTCAAAGTTCCCTGAAGGCGGGTTTTTTGCTTGTTTGAAACGAGTAGAGTCAGATGTTTATCCCGACCGATGTGAATTGTATTCAATTGGATAAGGTTTATGATGCGAAGAACGTGATTGACCAGAGAAAACGGCGCACCTGAAATAACTTTGGCGTTATCCAACACATCCGTTTCCAACATAAACATAACGTTGTCTTTGGTGTAATCTTCGTGAGCTCTGGCCATAAACTCAATTCCCAAATCTTCGAATGAATACCCAAAACCTGCGATTTCTTCTTCCTTCGGTTCAAGTCTATCCCTCATCACCAAAGAGTCCGAAGGGATGTTCCTTGTTCTGCTTTTCAGGGATATTCCACTCGTTAAGCCATCCGGTCGATAGAAGGCGTAGCTAATGGACTTGCTGGCAATATCCCACACAATTTCATTATTGATCGGAATATAAACCAGGAACCCTTGCTCACGAATGGTGGAATACTCTATGTCCTCGATCGGATTGTAGCTTCGAATTTTGACAACGGCATACGATGAGTACCGCAAATCGACCTGATTGCTACGGGCCACCTTATCCATCATCATCTGCTGGGTGGTATTGCCTCGGATTGTCGCTAGAACCGTGTTTTCGATCAGGATGTCGGCCGGAGTACCGATGAGCGTGGGGAGAGCATACTTGATCATGAAGGGTCGCCGAACGATTTGCATGTTGATGTGGCTGTCTCTCAGCAGGAAGTTGATCCGGTTGATAACTATGAGGGTGATAATTTGAAAATGAAATTTTCTATTTTAGGCAAAATGTTGAAACTTACGGTCCCCGTCGGTTAGATTGTGGAACGTGGTTTGGTTAAGGTGATATGACAGAACAGCCTTTCCTTCAAACTGAACAATGAATTCGAAGTGAAGCGGAATTGGATTCGAAGTGGGCATCTTCATTGACTTGAGAATGTTGGTTAACCGATCCAATTTCAAATAGCTGGAGTTAAGCTTAGTCAATCGCTGCATGACAGCATCCGTTAGACCACGTGCTTTGATGTAGAGCTACAAGAATAAAACAATAATTAGTGTGTGAAGGCTTTTCCACGAATATAATCATACTCCTAATTGTCCTGTGAATCGTCCTAAAGCTTCGGTATCGAATTTTATGTACGCCATCATAGGTAGATCAGTCTGGTGACTTCCGATCAACAGTGCTTGCAGCATCGATCCGATGTGGAACTTCCGGTCCCTATAATCGAATAGATAGTTCCCTGTGACCCAATATTTTGACGGTGGTGCATTGGGAAGCTGTCGAGTCATGTAGGCAAGTAGCTGTTTCCTAAAAAGAATTTCGTGTTGAGAACAGGTTAAATAAGTGCCTAAACAACTTACAAATGCTGATAGCACGGATAGGTGGTTTCCGATATACTGAGTACTGTCGTCCGATAGAAGTTGATCATATGTGGATCATTTTCGGTTTTGATCACACTGTACAGTCCCAGCAGTCGACCGGGTGTTGGATTGGATATCAGTAGCATCGTAAATGCAGCAACTCTAAGTTGTATAGGGCTAGTTTTGGAATGAAAAATGGGCCAATAAGTTTCGTAAACTTGGTTTGGCCTAAGGTGAGCAGTTGGCATTGTAGCCCACATGGCCAAGAACCGAATGTCGGTGTTCTGCGGGTAGTCAGCCTTAATTATTGGATCCAAATATTCAGCAACATTCTCTAGCTGTAGATTACCCAAAGCTTCTAGGTATAACATTTGCTGTTCGTATTCGAAACTATCTACAGTAGAAATCTCATTAATATAATTATTTCCTTTTAGATCTATCGCAAAAACTTACTCAAGAACATATCGAAGTAAATCTTGACGTACTTCTCAAAACTGTCCGCAGTCATTTTGCCAGCAATGAATGTGTTGTAGATCATAGTTGCATAGCTCAGAACTGCTGCATGCTTGATGTCAGGTCGGTCGGTTCCGAAGCTGAGAAAAACCTCACATTCTTTGACCACTTCGAAGGACGGCTCGGACATGTAGAAAGGCAACGAAATCAATAGCTGCACTGCTGTTGCTGGGTTGACCTGCCGGTTGATGATCAAGTCGCGAGTCAACAATATGGTCGGTGACGTTCCTGTTCGTGGAATTATTTCCAGCAGAATGTTTCTAGCAGTCTCCTGCCGATACGACGTTCCCAGGTCAATTTCGTCGAAGAGCAGTTTTAAGGTTTCCAAGTCCATTGTTCCCATCAACCGAATGATTTCTGAAACCGTTTCATCATATGGCTCTTTCAGTTTTGAATCAATTGATTCCAAATTATCCGCCAGGGTATTCAGCAAATTACCCGTCTTTTTGACCAAGCTATCCATTGATTTGGGACTTCTTCCTCCGGTAGCTTCCGCATCCGGACTGACAAATAATATTGGACTGAATAGTAGTGACATGCCTTGGACGACATTGAAGATCTGATCAGGCCCGTCTAAGATTTTGTGCTCTTCATATTGCAGTTGAACTTTCGAGTACAAAAACTGCGGATAGTAAGACTCAAATGTACGTACATTGGTGCGCATGGTTCCATCCATTTCCAACAACATATAACGATACGGTTCAACCTTCTTCAGTTTGTAGTTCGCAATTCGAGAAGTGATAGCCTGCTTCTGCTTGTTCACTGTGCAAATGTTCAGTGGGATGTTGCTTCTTGTCAGATAGATAGCTCCCGGGTATATATTACAGCTACCCATATCGTAGGTTTTGGAAATTTCAAACACGTTGGACTTATTTACCACGAAGTATTCGGTTGGACAACTCCCGAAAATACCCTGCTCGTCTACCACGTACGCTCCCGGATTGTCACCATAGGCTTGAAGAAGCGAAGCCAGCGCCCGTTTGATATTGCCTGACCAGATGGGTTCATTTTCTTTGAATAAGACGCTCAGGACCGTACTGTCGTTAGCCAAAGCTACACGAAACGGCTCCAGAAGAGCCGTAACATTACTCTGGTCAGGAAACTGATGATCGTCTAACGAAATCTAAAAAATATATAAATAGAAAGTTAGGATGTTTCATATCAATGCACGTATCTACACGTAAATATCCACTACTTAACGCAAACATCAAAATTTAAAACTGCATTCCTTTTACAATCCAGCAGCGTTTGTTCTTGCATCCAACGGCTGAATATGAGATGCTATTCTTCGAAAGCTGTATATAAGATGGCAACCCCATCCCTGTGGATAGGCCAACAACCTACCGTAGGCCAACAACCTACTGCCCCTGAGACTTAACTAACCTTTCGAGAAACCATCGAAGAAAGATCGAGAACTGATATAACGGCGACGACTTTTGGCATGAGACAAAGGACATGGAATGTTTTAACGTTAGCTCAGCAAGGTAAGCTGGCACAGCTCACCAGCGAGGCACGGCATATGAAGCTCGGAATCCTGGGACTGAGTGTCCGTTGGTCCGTTTGCCAAACTCTATAGAACACAAACTACCCGATATCACGGACTATGCTACCGTAATCTGGAAAAGTGACGTAACAGCCATTTTACAACATGCATGTTTTCCATTTTTCTGTTAAAGAGCTCGATGAGTAGTACTCGTTAACACCATTCTTGGAAAATGGCGTATACGTCACTTTTTCAGATTACGACCATACTGCCATACTGTGTCTTGCGACGTCATGATCTTGGAGAAATTAGTAAACACTGTGAGCTGTTTGCAGAATTACGTGGCAATAACGACACGGTGTTTGGAGGATCGCTCTTTCCTCATCGATCAGCGTACAAAGTCACGTGGGTCTCTCGTGATGGACAGACTTAAAATCAAATCGACCACATGTGCATCAACCAAAAATGCAGACGGAGCCTTCTTGATGTCTGCAATCAAATCAAATCTGCAAGCAAGCGCTGGACTGGAATCCGGCAGGATATCGCAGCAGAAGCAGACTCAGGGGCTCGTGGCGATGTAGCATCAACAAAGAAATAAAGGAAGTCGACCGGAATCTGACTTGGCCCCTGGTCAAGGCTAAAGCGAGCACCGCTCAGGATGCAGATCTTTTACGTTGACCCTATGCACTATGTACCAAACTGACTGTCTATAAAACGCTCATTAGACGGACACGACACGACCTGGACGATGCGCGTGGAGTACCAACGCGTACTTGGAGTTTTCGAATGGAAAGCGCTGCGTACCATCTATAAGGCTATCTGACTTTTATCATCTTTCTCTTGCACGCGGACGCACGGGATAGGGTATGTTTTCATATGGAAACGCTTCCGAAGCCTTTCCGTATGAAAACAAATCCTATCCATCCCGTGCGCGTGCAAGAGAAAGATGATAAACGTCAGATAGCCTTATGGTGAGGTGCAGATGGCAGACGGTACGTGGAGGAGGCTAACGAGCCACGAGTTGGATCAGAAGTTGGGAGAACAGGGGAGAACCATCCATTGCTCGCACCGCAAAAATCGGAATTCTGCGGTGGTCCAAGCATGTAGCCAGAATGTTGGACAAAATGTTGGACAATAAAATGGTTCTCAACAACGATCCAATGGGCACAAGAAGGCGAGGTGCGTAGTGGGCAAGGTGGATGGTGGGCGAAGTGCAGCCATGGACCGAGCTGAATAGAGAAGACTTTTATGTATTGCACAGGCCATTCCGGCCTTAGTCTGTTAATAAAAAAAGTGGTTGGCGACGAGTATCCATAGACCGAGCTGAATGGAGAAGACTTCCGCAAATACAGTACACAAATAATAACAATTTTAACTAAGCTTTTCTTTTGTTATTTAAATCACTCAATGCAGATGCTCATATTTAGCAAATTTATCCTAAATCTACACAAAACTCATACCCAGAGCCGTAACATGAACTCTCAGCGCCCTCGACGAAACATTTATCAAGGAAAATAATATGTTGAGTATTTTTTATTTAGAGAACAATTTGGATTTTACCTTAAAGAGCTACGACTCAAATGTTTGATTGTTCAAAGATGCTTACTAAACATCCAGAAAATTATTAGCAATCTTTTATAATTTGACCAAATATCTTCTTCATCTTATTGGCATTACCCCACTGGGGCATTGCCGCCTCGTAGCCTAGTGTTCCTTATGCGCTTCCACAGCTGTTAACTGCGATGTTTTTGAGCCGAATTAACGAGTATATCATGAGGCTAACAACATGATGATATTTGTCGGAAAGTCGAGAAAATTTCCAACCCGTCTTTCGTCTGAATCACTAATAAACGTATTTGAATCTATTCAATCATGACAAATTCAACTATGGAGTCTGCGTTTCGGTTTCGGCCACTACTGGATCTAGTTAGATCAAAAAGTGTGTGAGATGGTCGATGTTCAGAGCTGTTACCGGACTTCTGAGTCGACTGAATAAGAACCTTGTTTTGGAGAGGGTAGGTTGATAGCCAGAATCGCCGTCAAACCCATTCGAATCAAGAAAAATCCAAAGCTGTGTAGCTGATTGGTTTTTTTTCAGAAACTACTGTACTCAGTTGCGTTAAAAACATTCAACTCTGGCGAGCATAATTCTAGTTTCTAATTAAATCGGATCAAGAGTAGTTAAACCCAACTTTGGAGTGGATCTGTCAATAATTCGAAGACACCGAAGACTATTGGCGTTAATATAATCCAATTCTGAAGTGTTTATCGGTAATCGGAATCACCATCAGACTTAATCGGATAGACTCTGGAATAGGTTGGTTGGCGGCCGAAATTGACATCAGACCTATTTGGATTGAGATAGTTCTAACTATGGTGTGGGTCCGTCGGTAGTTTGGCTGTCCTTTTGGACCTATGTTGTTGGGTCTCAGACTCAGACCGCATAGTGATTTCGTGCGGTTCTATTTTATCTTTGCTGAAGGAAGTTTTTAATACTACCCGAATATATTTTATTTTCAACAGTGCTTCTTGTAGAGAATAAGGCTTGATCAATAAATACTACATTATTCAAATTGATAAATAATAAAAAGACAGAAAAACAGAAACACCATCTTCGACCAGAGGTCGTACAGACTGAACACTTAACACCTAGACAACGGACAGGACATATAACATAACACCCAGTGGACCGGTGGAAAATTTTTCGATCACGAAAAGTTTCCTCCTTACCGGGGGCGGGAATCGAACCCACATTCCATACATAGCCCATGCGTCATGGCCCACATCATGGCTGCATCATGGTAGGCGTGGTTAAGTATAATAAACAGCACATCACCGTTGCAAACGCCAAACTGTAAAAAGGCGGGTGTCAACGGGGCAAGAGGACATCAGACACGCGACATGGAGCACACGCAGTTTGATCGAGCGACGTGATCGGACACGTTTTTGGCTTGTGCTCTCGCAAGTTGTTTTTCTCGTTTGGTTTTTCGTATCAGAGTGTGGCGCACATTGTTGCGTGCGGTTTTCGGTACCGCGAGTGACGATGAGGAAGCGGTAAGCAATGCAGCAAAGAAGCTGCTATCGAATAACGCCTACTACGGCTTAAAGGATGGCAATGCCGGTGACCCGCTGGCGAAGAAGAAGAACCGGAAGAAGACGATTGCCCAGCAGCAACACGACCAGCTTCCCGACCGTAAGGAACGGTGCCCTCCCCCCATTCTTCGTGAAAGGAGACACGCCGAACCTGTTGCCAGCTATTCGAGACATGATCTCGAACAAGTACATCCTTGGCACTTTTCGGTTGTGCTCAGAAGGGGTGAAGCTCATGGTCTCTAACAAGGCCTCTTTCGATTTCGTGGTGCAGTATATGAAGAGGAATAAATTGGAATACTACACCCACGACTTCCCCGGTACTGAACCACTTAAGGTAGTGCTACGCGGTCTCAACGATATGGAGGAGCAGGAGCTCGCTGAAGCGTCGCGGACTTCAACCAGTAGCGGTTCACAAAATCGCGCGGCACGATAAAAGCCGCAGGTACCGTGACCAACTGTACCTCGTCTATCTCGTGCATGGGCCCACCTCGCTCAAGGACCTGAAGGCGATTAGGGTGGTGAACAGTACCGTAATCGAGTGGACAAAATAAAAACCCGTGCATCGCGACGTCATGCAGTTCATGAACTGTTTTCAGTTCGGCCACGGTACCCGCAACTGCTTTATGGCTACCCGCTGCAACGAGTGTGGCAAAAACCACACGGCTTCGGGCTTGCTGCTGCCGCTGCATCGGTTCCATCCGCGCCACCTGATACCCAACTACCATCGGCTCCCAGCCAGTGGCCCCGCTTCCTTCCCCTGGATACCGTCGTCAGGACAACGAGCTCCTTCTGGCTGAAGGTGTTCCACCGCTCTAAACATCGGAGCAGCTAGTTCCAATTTTCACACAACTGGCATCGCGACTACGCGGGTGAAAAACACGCTTCGACCAGATCTTCACCCTGGGCATGTTCTTCATCAAAAATGGCTGCTAGGGTGGGTCTGGTCAATTGGAAAGTTTGCTCACTTAAGAGCAAAACTATTGAGCTGGTTGGTTTCCTAAACGAGAGGGAGATCGATGTGGCTTTCATCACGGAAACACGCCTAAGGTGCCTGCCAGAGTAAACGCGACGAGCGATGCGATGCGACGCGACTCATGTAAAAGAATAACAATCATTATCAACAGGCTGTCAAATTGCACTGTCGCGTCGCGTCGCATCGCACGTCGCGTTTACTCTGGCTTGCCCCTAAAGCTCGAGGTGATCATATATATTCGGGACTTCCGTGTGGTGAGACTCGATCGGCCAAACTCCAGGAGAGAAGGTGTGGCCATCGCAATGAGAAGCAACATCGATTGCTGTCTGCTACCAACTCTCCAACTCAAGTTCATCGAGGCCGTTGGGGTAGAAGTTACTACTTCCGTTGGGGTCATCACTCTCATCGTGGCATACTGTCCAACACTAGCCAAGGAGATCGATGGGACATCGGCCACCCTCCGCAGAGACATCATCAAACTAACGCGGCGCCAAGGGCAGTACATCATCGCCGGCGATCTGAATGCAAGACATCAAGCCTGGGGAAACTCAAAGAACAATCGGAACGGCATGATCTGGAGTAACGATCTAGAAGAAGGCCATTACACCATCCTGAACCCGGACTCACCCACCCGTTTGAGCAGATCCGGGGTACATTCGACGCTCGATCTGTTCATCACGAACATGGATAACCAAATATCGCAACCGGTCGTCTGTCAGGAACTGAGCTCCGATCATTATCCGGTAGTGGCTCTTCGATCAGCCGACACCAATTCTCCAGAAGGAATTATCATCGAGTAAACTGGCAGCGGTTCCAACAGATGATTACGTTATTACGAGGTGCATCCGGAGACGCCGGAAAGTATCGACCGTCAGCTGTGCGCCATCGAGAAGAGGCAATCTCGGGTAAGCAACACCCTAACCATCGACACTCTCACCAAAGATCTCATTCGTCTTCGCAACGTGGTTCGCAGACAGTATCAACGTACTGGGCTGCCTGCACTCAAAACCCGTTGCAATCGCATGACCAAAATCATCAAAGCCAGAATGGTGGACCTTAGAAATAATTATGTGATCCAAACTCAATTTGGATTCCGACGCCGTCGATCAACTGTACACCAACTGACCCGAGTCACTAACGTCCTCAGACGGAACAAGTTTGTCTCAAAAACATCCGCCATGGCCTTACTCGATGTCGAGAAGGCATTTGACAATGTATGGCATGATGTCCTGGTGTACAAACTACAATGCTACAATCTTCCCAGCTACCTGGTGAAAATCATCAACAATTACCTGTCGGCAAGGACATTCCGGGTCTCAATCAGCGGAGCGAGTTCCAATGCGCAAAATATTGTCGCAGGCGTCCCCCAGGGCAGCATCCTCGGGCCCCTGCTTTTCAATCTATTCACCTCCGACATGCCAGAACCTCCAGTAGGCGGCATTCTGTCTCTGTTCGCAGATGACACTTCCATAGTCTATAACGGTAGAGTGATCAGAGCGCTAGTGGCAAAACTTCAACGAGGCCTGGATGCCCTGACAGAGTACTTCATCAGCTGGAAGAATTGTATCAACGCGGCGAAGACCCAGGTCATCATCTTCCCCCAATCCAAATCCCCCAGACTTGTTCCACCTGAGGATTGTAAAATCACCCTTAATGGCACATCCGTGGAATGGGCCGATACTGCTGACTACCTTGGCTTGACCCTCGACAGCAAGCTTATTTTCCGGCAACAGGTTGACAAGACGGTGACAAAGTTAACGTTCTGTTAAAACTGCTGTACCCTTTGATCGACCGCCGGTCGTCATTTCCCTGAAGAATAAGCTTGCTGTCTACAAGCAAATCGTCCTCCCTGTGATCGAATACGGCATGCCGGTCTGGGAGAGCTGCGCCAATACTCATCAACTGAAACTCCAGCGAGTACAGAACAAATTCCTGCGGATGATTTTGAACACCCCTCCCAGGACTCGAAATTCTGAGGTCCATCGTCTGGCAGAGATGAAAACACTCGACGAACGCTTTGAGGTGTCGAAGGAGAAGTACAGGGTCCGTTGCCAAACCTCGGAGCAACCCATGATTCGGGATTTGTTCCCACGCTAGGTTATCAAATTTTGTAAATAGTAGTATAAGTGTACACTCAGGAAAATCGACACATACTTTATGGCAAAAATCCATGTATTTCGGAATATGCATATCATGCGTCGGCACATACTTATTTGCATACAAATTCACACATGGATACTATGACCCACATGGATAGCACAGACAAACAGACATAATACTCGTCAAATTTCCATCGTTCACTGGTTTACTGGTCAATTCAAATAATCATTAGTTGGCCAATCAATCACTCGAGGCGCGCGCATCGTTATTGCTCGAGTTTGACGTTTGCTCACTACCGCCATCTGGTTCATGATTTGCCCAACTAACTGAAATCAACAGATGTCGTTAGTGTTTGAACGACGATGAATTTGATGAGTAAATGTTCAATGTGTTATGTCTGTTTGTCTGTGTGGATAGTATGTGTGAACACTCATGAAATGCATGTGGGCGCATGGAATATATGTGTCGAAAATATGGAATCCATTTCGCTACCCCCATTGCAAAAATCCATGTGTGAACTCATGAATATAATGCGGAGTTTTTTGTGAGTGTAGGATTAGTTAGATTATCAAATTCCTGAAAGCCTGCGCCTCTTCATAGCCATTATGAAATAATTGATCCCAATTCAAATAAAATAATTAAAATTATGACTAAAGCTGAAGGGAAAAGATTTTTTTTACTACTAAATAGGGCAAGAGGTGATTCTTACAACGGATGGCGTGACGAACGCATCTTATCAAGAATATCAAGATTGCAGATTTATCAAGAGCATTGATCGGCGTGAAATTAAAAAAGTAATTCCGCATCGTTCTCCTTTCCACTCAAATGGCGTGAAAAAAGAGAAGGGTGTAACACAAGGCACAAGCATACGGTTCGTGCAGGCACCCGATGAATTAAGGGCCAAAATGACGACACTTCTCAACGTTATTTGTACCTACTGATCCCGTTACGATCTTTGCTTGGTGTGCGATGTGGTTTGCGATCGTTCCTTCGTTTTACATTGGACCCGTTTGCGAAAAGCGGTGGTAATACAGCAGGGACACCGTTCTGGGAAAAAACCTCTTAGAAGGTCACGTCTCCACGCTCAGCAATGAGCATTAATAAAAACAAGAGGAAAGGTGAATCTCTGAATTATCCAATTCCTCATAAGAAACAAGGTCTCAAGACCGTCCTACCAAAGCGCAGAAAAAATAGAAGGAAGCTGTAGACTTCAGATATTCCTTTTAACTCTAACATTGAAAATAATTCTTCTCCTATCGGACTAAGCAATCAGTTCGATTTGATTTATGACAAGTTGAGCAAATCGAATCTACCTCTAGCCCAGGTTATTCGATCTAGCATGAGCATGAGCATGCATGAGCATGAGATGATCGTACAATTCGTAGTTGCTACTCCGTGATTGACCAGAACTAGCGGAATTGCACAGGGAACCAACAGATGGGACTTGGGATTAGCTCTCCATCCTCAATGTGCAAGTTCCGAAAGCTCAACTTTGAATGGGTCAATAACGGCGCCGGCCACGTCCTTACGATCATCGAGGGAAGGGAAGGAATGTTGTTGTAACAACCGTTGTTTTAGAGACCGACGAATCGTCTGCATCTCTACGGTTGTTACGGGAAGGAGTATTGTAAGTAGGGAGAGGAAGTGTCATTACTTAGATCAGGATTCACCTTGGTAAGTGATGTAATCCAAGTAACTAGCATGTTAATTTTGACGCGAGAACAAAGTAAAGATCAGTTACGACGTATTTTGTTGTGTCATTGTTCACCCAACGTAAGGGCAGACAATCAATCGCTCCGGTAGAGCTATTGTTAATTTATCTTTTAACTGTCCGCGATAATTAATAATCGTTGTAATTGTAATAAATAATAATAATGAATATGAACATCGAACGCGAGGAAAAATAATCAATATAAAACTTAGTTTTTTTTCTCATACAGAATAAAATAACAAATATAGTTATATCGCTTTGTACGTTCATGCACCAGAAAGCTAAGAACCATGTACTGTATTGAAATGCAAATTGGTTTGTGATTACTCTTACATAATCTGCCCCGGAAAATTGTATGCTGGGTGTTTCTGTAATTGCAATATTACGTGGTCCCGCTCAGGAAATGACGTACCGCACATAAGAAAACATCACAATGTTATTTATTCACGTGAAGTTTTGAGCAAATCAACCACTTTTTTGATTTGTTATAAATTATTCAGAATACATCAATTTACGAGAAAGATCAAACATTTTTCATTAAACTAATCTTCAATGAAAGCAACATGCGAAACAGCAGCAAATAGAATATCCATTACGTAGACGACCCTTGAAACTATAGCCTAATGATTGCTTCTATGTATTCCTTCACACCATAAGACTAAACTATCTCGCATTTTGTTTTAAAAACTCAATGTCATCAAAATATTTCTATCATGCTGACTGCCATGGAACATTATTAACTAAAAATTTGTAAGTGCGTTGCTAATTTCCATTTGATTAATAAAACTCAAACTTTTATAAATCATTCAATAAAAATTTACTAATCAGACGAGTTAAAGAAGAGACAACTAAAATCGATAGAGAAGATATCGATTTAGAGAGACATTTTTCCAAAACATAACAAATTAAGAACGAAAACAGTATGACTTATTGATGATTTAAATTCATGTTTTGGCGTTGAACATCCGTTCAAAGAGGAGATGAGAATGAAATAGCCTACCACTATATTACTGATGTCATCAATATAGATGAAATGTTGAATTTGTTACCTTTATGGGAACTCCCAGTTATGCCAACACTAACCAGTTTGATTAGTTCTTGAAAATGAGATCCTGATAAATCGTGTATACCGTAATCGTCGCCATTGATGTGGGCTTGCATTCTTCTTGCAACATCAGATAATTCACTAATTTAGCTCCAATAAATTGGTGCGAGTGTTAAAATGTGAAGTCTTCTATTTTGTACATTTAATATTATTTTCCAACATTTGGAACACAATTTTGACGGAGAAAAAAAGGCCTGCCATGCTTACTGAGACTCTCCAAACTATTTGCGTTGCGTAATTAAATAATTTTCTCAATTGGTATTGTATTGGGTGATGTGTGATTTTTAAAAACGTTTCAAGCTATTTCCGGAATGCTGGAAGTGTCCTAAAACTCCTTTAAGGCTTTTGATATTCCGGAACATTCCGGCTTGGAATGCTAATATGTAGTTTTATACAAAGTTCACGTCATTTTATAATAAACGTATGAAGAATCTCTGGATTATCAGGAAAATTAAATATGTATTATGAAGATAGTATGTAGAACAAAGATATAATGAATATGATATAGCGTGACCGTTAAGAAAGCTTTTTTTAATTATTAGAAATTACATTGAACCACAATATGGTGATGATTGCTTCAGACATTGGGTTATTTCCTTAGGAAGAACAATATCAGTGTCTGTCACATCTGAATCAAGGCCAATTTAAAAAAAATGAAGCAAATGTTATCAGCCTACATTGTACTCTCATGCTGTGCGCCACTATTAACAAGATTTGTTATGATAATATCAATAACGAAGTATTATTATTTCAACAATACTTCAACAAATGAGCTTTTTGAAAAAGCTCGATCGGTTTCAATCCAAACATTAAAAAGAAACCTCAGTAGGTTATGATGACAAAAAAATAATATTAAATATGTTTCTTGAAGTCACAGCAATCTTTATTTACGTTCCCGATGCAAATGCTGCTCGATAGTTGTAATATACTTTATGTCGAACGGTTGTACGTTGCCGAGCATAAAGGTTCCCCCAAACACACGCGTCGCGATTCTATCGCTTGGCGACTACGATTCAGTCGCCGTCGGTATGGAAGCGTAAACGGAACATTCCTGCAGCGATCCAACGATAGAATCGCGGCTACTAGCTGTCGCCGTCGCGGCGATGAAATCGCGTAGGTGTGAGGCAGCCTTAATGATTAGTCATCTGTTATTGAGAGTAACATCGTTTTATCTTAAAGCACCATTATATTCCGTAAATGGACAGTTAGTAATACAAGGTCTACTATCACAAACTAGCGGATGTTATAATTTCTTATATTTCTGTAAAAGAACCTACCAAAATCTATATAAGAACTAGGCATATGCGAAATTCCAATATTACACAAATATTTGTATAAAACCTTACAATTCTCCGAGCATTCATTGCAATACCTGTATAAAAAGCTTACATTTTTTGTATAAGTATATGTCTAGTTCTTATAGAGATTTTATTAGATATTCAGAATTATAAGAAAATCTAACGTCCACTGGTTGGGGACATAATTCTATATTCGTACCAGGACATTACCGTCCGTCCTGCCTCTGAAGTCCGGGATCGTACCCAAATTTAATCATTCACTTTAATGGTTTCGATTTGTAGCCACGTATCTGATTATATATTATATTATACATATGAAACATTTTTGCTGCCTAAAAAGAAATAAGCATTTTGAAATGTTCTGCCAGTTTTTCTTGTAAACAATTTGCGATACATTGAAGTTCCAAAACTTCTGTTCTCGCATATTTTCATAAAGAATCTGCACCGAGGATTGTGAGTAACAATGTTGCGGTCCAACAAGGTAGGTTTTGCGAGTTATTGTCCGTTTTTGAAATACTGTTTTAATCTGCTTTCGACTACTATTTTTTACAGCGGCTGATAGTTTCCCGAATATACGACGGATTTAAAAAAGAATGATAGTTTCTGCAACATGCGAGCAAAACTTCCTAACTTTTGGAAGTCTGGAGGGTCATATCATTAGTATGTATAGTTAACAAATAGAAATATTTAGGTAAGTAAATTATATACAACTAACTTCATAATTTTAATATTAAAAATAATTCTGTTTTAGATTGACAATTACGTTCTCTGCTTCGTTGGAATGCAGTTTTCGCCTAAATTGTTACTGAAATCCAGTTAAAAATAATTGTTTTAAATAATAAACGAATAAAAATAAAAACATTGTTTTAAATTCAATGAAAATTTTCAAAAAGAAAAGCCATTCAAAACAAAAATAATGATTTTTGAAATAAACATCGATCTCTTGTTGAATCAACAATACTATTGTAATCCATCGAAGCTTTCAAAAAAGCTTGTTAAAGCTCAAGCTTTCCAAGCTTCCATACAAACAACAATATTGGATTGTTGAAACAACAATAATTCTTATTACCGCCAAAACAATGCGAAATTCTTTTTGAATTTATGTCAACAATTATTGTTTTTAAAATAGTTTTTTCTGCGTGTAGTTTTCAACTATGTACATTAATTTTAATTTCAATAATGAGTATAACGTATGTGATGAATGTAATGTATACAATAAAAATAATCCATACAACATTACCCCCCTTTTGTGCAATTGAAGGATTGTCAATCTGGTGCATTGACAATCTGGTGAAGAATTGATTTTCGGTACATTCCAGTCTATTGCTAATAAAATGCCAATAAAATAATACTACCGTGGACCCCCGATAATTTGAACGGTACCTCATTCAAATTAACGGGGTTCATTTTTAATTTGAATTTCTGGTTACTCTATTTGCATCAGAAAAACTGGTTTCTGGCTGCTCTCTTTGGTGGTTTGTTTTGATTCTGTATTCCGTTTCACGATGTTCTCTAGCCCAGGTTATTCGATCTATGCAAAAAAGCAAAGGATTCCGCCAATTGTGGTATCTGTTGCCGAGTTTCCTGGCTTCAGGAATGAGATTTTGAGTAACCTTTAGGGGATCAAGGTTTTATTTAAGATTGCCAGGAAGGGTGACTTTGCCGGGATCCTTTGACGATCGCAAACGTCCTCTTCAGTGTTTAACTGAGAAGCGGCATAAATACTTCACGTACGACGACAAAACTGAGCGATTGTCCAAAGTCGTCTTGAAAGGTCTCCCCAGTGATGATAAACCACTGGATGAGATTAAAATTGAAATTTCTGAATTACTTGGATTTTCACCAGTTCAAGTAATTAAGATGAAAAAGAAATCTCGCTCTGGTACTTCCCAGAGAAGTATTTCTCAAGAATTTTATTTAGTTCACTTTAACAAATAAATAAATTTAAATGTGCCAATTGTGGTCATAAATCCAATTTCTGGGAATGCCCTTCACGCAAAAAAGTGTTGTATTCCCGTGCAAAATTGATGACGGAAAATTCGAATAGGATCCCAGATTCGCCGGGTAAATATATTGTTAACGCTCAAAATCCGCAATCATTTGCCGGTCGAGCAATTGATACCCACCACAATCAACGAACAAATTTTGCTCCTACCTCTCACCGGCTAATAGTTCGTCGAATTCTAATTTTTCAAACATGCTTACCTATGTAAGCATCGCTGCAGGAAGGCGAAATTTCATTTCTGAAAATTTACCTACAATGAATGATTTCCATACCTAAACATTTTTTAACGGAAAATAACGTTCGTTCTGACGACTCAGGTAGCATGTCTGCTTTCGACTTTGATTTTCTAAATGAACAATTGCATCACTTGATTGATGCAATGTTCAAAGCAAGTACCAAAACTGAAGCTGTTCAGGTTGGTATCAAATTTACTCATTTTTTATTGGACTTCGTTTTAATGGATCCAAATAATATTTAGAAAATTTTAAATTGGAATGCCCTCTTTTTAAAGGGTAAGGAAGATAAATTATAAAACTTGTTACCGTTAAGACATTAAATCCTAAATTTTCCATTAAAATAACGTATATACAACCAAAAGAAATATATTATCTATGTTTTTGAGTAAACTTAAATAAACTAAAACTAATTACTAAACAGCATGCACACCTCAGAATTGGGTAAATTATAAAGTAACACTAAATTAAAAACATAATTTGTAAAGCCATATCATTACACCATACACTGAACGCACTGTTGAAAAGCAAAACGGGATGCCAGATGAGAAGTTGTACCAAATAGGAAGAGCGGGATGAAAAGAGTGGGAATACAGAAAAAGAGAGGATACTAGGGTCTGGACTACTACGTTTGCTGGCCTGCTTCCTTTTCCATTTCACACTTCGAGCAAGTCGCAGTCTTATTGGAACGTGTCTGTAAATTCCAAGTTTAAGTGGTGGAAAAGATTCTAAAAGACCTTTTATCACGTAGCAAGTCGTGAGTTGTCGTGAACCTACAAACCCTAATCCCGAAGGGCATTGATTAGGTCGAATCAGTTATTCATATTCAACCTTATCTAGACGACCCTAGTTCCTAACCCCACTTCTGTATCCAATTACCACATGCTCAGGACCCAAACGGTTATCGAATCAAATTCGGTTCATTAAGAGGTCTAACAGACTTGAGTGAGCTGCCTCGCGGTTGTACGCAGTACCAGCAAGCTCCAGGAGGCGCGACGAAGTCCTACGACTACGGCCAAGAACTACCCCGAAGGCATCCGGAATCCGGTGAACCCGAGAACTACCTCTCCATACGGTGGCCGATTGTAGGCGTCATCTGGGACCTTGAAGGCTTCCCGTTAATACACTCCGAGGTCACAAGGAGTCGAAGCCGTAGCCAAGCTTAAGTGGCGTGACGAAATCCCCCGAGTACGGCCAAAACCGGTACTGAAGGCCCCTGGAATCCCGTGAACCCGACTACCCATTCCCGTTGTGTCCACCAGTAGGCGTTATCCGAACCACGAACGCTTCTGGAAACGCTGCCAAGTAACCCACGATAGGTGCAACGATCCACGTGGCAGGCAGAAAACATCTACGGTACATGTCAGCAGTGCGTAGCCGGCCGGCTCCGTTCCCATTCCTACACTCACACACACACCAATCTGTAAGTGGCAAAATAAATCATCTAAAATTCCAAAGTATAGTGTTATACCCAATCCAAGTGAAAGAACTCTTGAACAGCAGTAGTAGCCGACCCTGAGAGCAATAGAGCTTAAGCTCTGACTAGCCGGTGCCCAGGGATTTAGCAGGGTCCATCTGACCCGCAAGTAACAAACTTCCTATCAGTTCATAATGTGCACATTGTCATCATAACTGAAACATATTTAAAACCTAGATTCTCTGTCGAAAGAGATCTAAATTATTTTATTTACCGAAATGATCGTCTTGACAACGCCTGTGGTGGGGTCGCCATTGTCGTTATAGACGTATCAAACATAAATTATACACCCAACCGGCGGTTGTTAGATTTTCTAACAATTCTGTATAAGAATCTAACAAAACCTGTATAAGAACTGGGCATATGCGAAATTGTTAGATTCTTATACAAAAAATGTAAGCTCTCAAACAAATATTGTTAGAAAAGCTTACAAAATTTTTAGATTATTATACAAGACATGTATAAGAATCTAACAATTTCGCATATGCCCATTTCTTATACAGGTTTTGGTAGATTCTTATACATAATTGTTAGAAAATCTAACATCCGCCGGTTGGGTGTATTATATGTGCAGCTCAAAACCGAATTCTTGAACTCGCGAAAATCAATCCTATTAGTCGAAAGTTTCATTACTGCGCATCTGGTGCGCTGTATAGCGCATCTGTTTGCGAACAATGTGCACTAGTTGCGCAATGATGCGTTATAAGTTGAACGCGAATAAAATCGATTTTCGCGAGTTCGAAATTCGATTTTCAACTGGAATCATAATATTCTTCGTTTTAAACCAAAGTTTTCGAAACCTTGGAGGTTTCTGTTGAAACAAATTTTGGACAATTCTCTTTTATTGCTGCCTACTTGCCTTTCCAGTGCAATGGGCAGCAAAGGAATTTGCTGAGAGCTGATCTTCAAATTCTAACTCGCAACAAATCCAAATTTTTCATAATTGGTGACTTCAATGCCAAACACCGTTCATGGAATAATGCTCAAAGCAATTCCAACGGCAAAATTTTATTTGAAGATTGTTCTGCGGGATATTATACTATTCAATATCCCAATGGCCCAACTTGTTTTTCATCCACTCGAAATCCTTCGACAATTGATTTGGTTTTAACTGATTCAAGTCAACTGTGTGGCCAATTGGTAACTCATGCTGACTTTGACTCTGTTCACCTTCCTGTGACATTTGAAATCTCACAAGAAGCCATTAATAACTAGTCAACAGTGTTTTACTCCCTTCAACCATTCTCAGTGTACTTCAAAGCGCTGCGTACGCTGTGTACTTCTGCGCTGAATTCAGTCATGTATTCAGATTTTTTGTAACACGTCCAGTTTTTGAGAAAAACGGGTTTAAATTCACAAAACTACGTATTCTTATGGGAATTTGTTTTCTCTGTTCTGTAAAGCTGGTTTTCGGTTTATAACTTTTAAAAAGAGGTTTGAATTATATAGAAGAAATCGTACAAGATCTAAGTAAGTTGTTGAATCTTATTTGACACGTTCATTTGTTGCGAAAAACGGAATTTATTTCACAAAAGTACGTATTTTCAAAGAAATTTGGTTTCTCTCCTCTGCAAAGCTGAATTTCGGCTCCTCACTTTTAGAATAAAGTTTGAATTTGGTTAAATGGGTCTTGTAGAATGCATGTGGGTTGTTGGATTTCATTTGGCACGTACATTTGTAAGTGCCAAATGAAATTCCGCAACCAACATGCATTCTACAAGGCCCATTCTACAAAATTCAAACTTTATTCTAAAAGTGAGGAGCCGAAATTCAGCTTTGTAGAGGAGAGAAAACAAATTTCTATGAAAATACGTACCTTTGTGAATGAAATTCCGTTTTTCACAACAAATGTGGCAGGTCGAGAGTGCCAATAATTTTAGTCTAGGTCTCACGAGTCCAATTGAAGATCAGGTTACACGGAGCTTCGAAGACTTTCTCAACCAAGCGAATGTTTTTGACCCTTCGTTGGGAACTAATTTGGATGAAGTGAGATCTATTACTAGAAAATTTAAAAATATGAAAGCCCCGGGTGATGATGGTATTTTCTACATACTTATCAAAAAACTTCCTGAGAGCTCTTTATCCTTTTTGGTTAATTTATTTTATATTGTGGCAATATGAGCAATTTGGTTTTCGCCATGGGCATTCAACCACCCATCAGTTATTACGAGTTACGAATTTAATTCGGCTCAACAAATCTGAAGGATATTCGACTGGAGTTGCTCTTCTTGACATAGAGAAAGCATTTGACAGTGTTTGGCATGAAGGTTTGATTGTAAAATTGAGGAATTATAATTTTTCTCTGTACATTATTAAACTGATCCAAAATTATTTATCAGATCGCTCACTTCAGGTAAACTATCAGAATTCCAAATCTGATAGATTACCTGTAAGGGCTGGTGTCCCCCAAGGCAGCATACTGGGGCCCATATTGTATAACATTTTTACTTCTGACTTACCTGATTTACCACCAGGGTGTCAAAAATGTTTGTTGTGATTGTGACACGGGCCTTTCTGACAAAGAGCGAAGCCTTCGTGTCATTTGCAGTAGATTGCAAAAAAGTTTGGATATTTTCTCCACTTACTTGCGAAAATGGAAAATTTCCTGAATGCTTCCAAAACTCAGCTTATAATTTTCCCACATAAGCAGCGAGCTTCTTATTTGATACCTTCTAGCAGCCATATTGTCACTATGAATGGGGTTCCAATTAATTGGTCTAGCGAAGCTAAATATTTAGGACTTCTGCTGGATCAAAAATTAACTTTTGAAAGTCACATTGAAGGCATTCAAGCCAAATGTAACAGAAAATCAAAACTTTGTCTCAAGAACAAACCTTTGGTTTACAAACAAATTTTTAGAACTGCCATGTTGTATGCTGTGCCAATAGTTATTTGATTTGTTATAATAGGACTAGTTGCTGCAATACCAGAAAGAAGGCACTTCAGAGAATACAAAATAAAATTTTGAAAATGATTCTGAAGTTGCCTCCGTGGTATAGTACTAATGAACTTCATAGAATTTCTAATATTGAGACATTGCAACAAATGTCCAACAAAACAATTTCCAATTTTAGACAACAATCGTTGCAATCTTCTATTGCAACGATTAGCTCCTTGTACCCTTAGTATAAATTAGGTTAGGTTTAGACGATCCCCACCAGTGCGTAAATAAAGCCAAAATAGCAACCTCTATCATGACGCGAACTCGCACCGGTCGTTGGTAAACGGGTTTGGGAAATGTAAACGCAACCTTCGGTGAATAGCGAGTTGGCAAATTTGGCGACCCGCTCCAACCGTTGCCAAACCATCACACGGAAATATAAAGTAACCCATAAATAAAAAATATGCCGTCTGCTGAAAAATTGTTCGGGTACTCATCATCAAAACCATTGTGATGGAGGTCAGTTTAGTTTGGATTTCAACTGGTTGGCGGCGCTAGTGCATATGAAATAACCTGATAGGTTAGATATCTCGAAATCTGGAATTTTTAGAATATTGGCGTCTTCTACAAAGTTGTTCGGGTGGTCAAAACCATCATGACGAAAACAAGTTTAATTTGAAATACAACCGCTTGGCTGCGCTAGTGAATTGGAAATAACCTAAAAGGTTAGATATTTCGATAGTTGAAATCTTAAGAATATTGCCGTCTTCTACAAAATTGTTCGGATGATTAAAATCATCATAACGAAAGCAAGTTTAGTTAATAATACAACCGCTTGGCTGCGCTAGTGTATTGGAAATAACCTGAAATGTCAGGTATCTCAAAATATATAATTTTTAGAATATTGCCGCCTTCTACAAAGTTGTTCGGGTGGTCAAAACCATTATGATCAACGCAGGTTTAGATTAAGATATAATCGCTTGGTGGCGCTAGTGTATAAGAAATAACTTGCTAGGTTAGATATTTCGAAAACTGAATTTTTTAGAATATTGCCGTATTCCACAAAGTTGTTCGGGTGGTAAAAACCGTCATGATGCAAGCAAGTTTAGTTTTAAACAGATCGCTTAGCGGCGCTAGTGTATAAGAAATAAACTGATAGGTTAAATATCTCAAAATCTGGAATTTTCAGAATATTAACGTATTCTACAAAGTAACTTGCCATAAGACGAGTTCGTACAATTCCATTTAATTCCACCACTTGGTTGTACCTTTGACAGATACTACAGTAAGACCATCTTCAGTGTCTCGTATTTGACTCGATTCGACTCAACTCGAGCGCAAATTAGTATTGCGGTTTCAAACTAAACTTCTGGTTTTGATTGTTAAATCTTACATAATAACCAACCTAACAGATAATTCGGATAACTTTGTAGAAGATGGCCACTACGGATTTAGAAATATTTAACCTAACAGGTTATTTCTCATACACTAGCGCCGCTATGCCTATGAATTCCAAACTAAACTAGTCTTTATTATAAATGTTATGGCTACCCGAACAACTTTGTAGAAGACAAAATCTTTCTAAGTCTTATAGATCTCGAGATATCCACCTCACTAAATTATTGCATATAAGCTAGCGCCACCTAGCAGATGTGTGTCTAGCTAATCGGATAATCACAAAATGCATTACGCACATATTTATATTACAAAAGTTGGAGCGCGTTCTGAAAGATTTGAAAATAAATAATATTTGTTTCCTGATTTTATTTATTTCCGTGTTTGCCTCAATAGCAACCGGATATTCACCACCGGTGCGAAGCATGATTGCACTTCAACAACCTTGATAGAAACAACCGGTGCGAGAACAAGTGCATAAATAAAATATGAACGCATTTCGTTCCTATACTAGACACTCATTTGGATACGCATCGGTGGGGATCGTCTTAGTTAAAAGATCCAGAAATTTCAGTGGGTCGCGCAATATTGGCTGCAAAACAAGTCCATTGTGCGAGATATGGATGACACCCATCTGGTTTTTCGCAACAGTTACCCAATTATTCACCCGCTGTAGTTTTCAAATGAGTTTGATTAAATCGGCACCAATATTTCAAAAGGGAGAAACTGAGGCACGTAAGCCTCCTTTCAAGAGGCTCGGAAGCCCCCTCTTTATAGAGGCTCGGAAGACCCCTCTTTTTAGAGGCTCGGACACCTCCTTTCAAGCGGCTCGGAAACCTTCCTTCAAGAAGCCCGGAAGCCTCCTTTCAAGAGGCTCGGAAGGCTCCTATCAAGAGACTTGGAAGCATCCTCTTTCAAGAGGTTTGGAAGCCTCCTCTTTCAAAAGGTTTGGAAGCCTCCTCTTTCAGGAGGCTCGGAAGCCTCCTATCAAGAGGCTCGGAAGCCTACTTTCAATCGACTCGGAAGCCTCTTTCCAATAGACTCGGAAGCCTTCTCTTCCAAGAGGTTTGGAAGCCTCCTCTTTCAAAAGGTTGGAAGCCTCCTCTTTCAAGCGGCTCGGAAGCCTTCTTTCAAGAAGCTCGGAAGCCTCCTTTCAAGAAGCCTGGAAGCCTCCTTTCAAGAGGCTAGGAAGCCTCCTTTCAAGCGGCTCGGAAGCCTTCTTTCAAGAAGCTCGGAAGCCTCCTTTCAAGAAGCCTGGAAGCCTCCTTTCAAGAGGTTTGGAAACCTCCTCTTTTAAGAGGCTCGGGAGGCTTCTTTTTCAAAAGACTTGGACGCCTCCTGTTTGAAGAGGCTCGGAAGCCTTCTTTTAAAAAGCCCGGATGCCTTCTTTCAAGAGGCTCGGAAGCTTTCTACCAAGAGGGTTGCAAGCCTTTCTTTTAAGAGGCTCGGAAGCCTCCTTCTAAGAGGCTCGTAAGCCTCCTTTCAAGAGGCCCGGAAGCCTCTTTTCAAGAAGCCCGGAAGCCTCCTTTTAAGAGACCCGGAAGCCTCCTTTAAAGAAGCCCGTAAACCTCCTATCAAGAGGCTTAGAAAAAAAAGCCTTGGAAGCCTCCTCTTTCATGAGGTTCGAAAGCCTTCTCTTTCAAAAGGTTTGAAAGCTACCTCTTTCAAGAGATCCGGAAGCCTCTTTTCAAGCGGCTCGGAAGCCTCCTTTTAAGAGACCCGGAAGCCTCCTTTCAAGAGGCCCGGAAGCCGCCTTTTAAGAGTCCCGGGAGCCCCCTTCAAGGGGCCCGGAAGCCTCCTTTCAGGTGGATCGGAAACCTCCCTTCAAGAGGCTCTGCATTCTTCTTTCAAGGGACTTGGATGCTTTCGTAATAAACAACTTCACGTTGTGGGCTGTGGGCTGATTTGAACCCACCCACGCAATCCAACACAAATGATGGAAGCTGCAAACCCTCTTTTTTATTTAATGGCGCTGGATTGCGTGTGTCTTGTCAAATGTCTTGTCTCTTATGCCTGTGTCTTGTCAAATATGCATTTTATAACATTTTTTTAATCAAACTCATTTGTACACTATTCCGGCCAAACGCTTTATACAAATTACGGTTTACTACGGTTGAATCATGTCGATCACAAATATTGTATGGGATAACAGTGCCTCTATCGTTCTAATACTTATGCTTCTACTGTAACGCAACATTCATGAAAAAACTATTGATAAGCTGAAACGTAAATTCAGATTCCTATCATTAAGCTTTGTTCGATTCAATGTACTATATCGACGTAATACTATTTTTAACTCTTCAGCCTAATGCAAATATTGACAACTCAAAATGGTACTAACTAGATTTGGCATTCAAGCTTTGTAGGTTCATCAGAAATCCTGAATTGAAAATGGGGACACTCCTATATCCGACTAATAAGTCGAAAATATGATATTTGTATAGTTGATCTAGGCAAAGACTCAAAGTAATCTGTCTCACTTGTTAGCCGCACTTATATTGTAAACTCCTCACTAGGCACATAGACTTGGGGGTCAAACTAACCACTAACCATAACGTTAGGCGTAAATCCTCTGATTAGCCAAGCCATCCAACAACGGGTAGACACCACAGAGATGTAATGAGATTTTAAACACTGCTGAAAATTAAATCTATTTTACTAAAATCCATATTTTGGGTTGTAATGTGACTGACTCAGTCACTGAGTAATAAACGTTGAGGACAAGGATACGAATATGACAAATCATCTAACCAGACTAAGTCTAATATGATCTAATTATGTTTTGCTTTCCGGTAAACAGGAGCAACTGATGCAATATATCGCTTACCTTTATAGCCAAATTGTTCGGATCATATCGCTGTACGTGTAGTCGCCCAACCATGGTCCAAATGTAGTTGGACTGCGAATGCAAGTCGGGAACCAGTGTGACGTCTGCCTCCAGCCGGTAGATGATTTCGCTCTTCGGCGGGAATATATCGAATCCATCGCCACACTTGATGATGCAGGTCGTAACTGTACGGTGATGATGAAGACGTTGCAAACGATCGAGAATATACACAAGAAAATAAAACACAATGAACTTTCACCCCTCACGTTTAATAAGATCAATTGAATTTGCAATTTTTGAAATTTAATTGAACGACTTGCTCTCAGTATACACACTGCGGAATCACGATCACAGTCAAGGCAGAGGGTCAATGGCAAATAGCATTAGTGTTGTCCATTCAGGCGCCACCCCCTTTGAGTCACTGAATTCCGTTGATAAGGCAACGTCGGCGATCCAGAAGCATCGAGCATCGACGGAAGGTTCTTATCAATGACGAAAATGGGCACGCCGGTGGCGTCCCTTGTGCATCGTAGCTACTTCGTCACAGTTCTTCGGTTACACTTGAGGAGCACTGATAATGAGTGCAGCATATGTATTTTATTGAATCTCGCCGGGTCCAAATTCTTGCGATTCTGTTTTGATGTTTTCGTTGGCGATAGAGAAATGAGCACGTAGAGCACCATGCTGGCTGTTGATAACGAATCATCAGCAGCTGAGACTGCTGATGGCGCTTCCTTTCGATGGACATATTTCAAGTATGATGTCATATCCGATTTCGAGCAAAATTTGCCAGATTTTTAACTTGTTTTCCACCACAAAAAATCTTGAACGAACCTAAATTGTAGTAACGGAAATAATACTAACATGCCACAAACACTATCCAAAGAGGAGCCCCCATGGTAGGTTGATAATAGCCCTGATGGGCCTCACTAAGCCTTTCTTCCGTCTAGAATCACTATACACTTTGTTTCACTTTTGCTGGTCAAGAAATTCCTGTACAGATGTGCGAATTTTCTACTGATTTTCACCAACCACAAGTGTCCTTAAAGAAGTATTATTCACTACTTCAGTATTATGTTACTGTTTTCACTTCACTTCCCTTCTTCCTTCTTCCATCTAGAAGAGACCGATCACGACGAGAACAAGACGATGACTGAGTAGATCGCTACCCGGCGAGCACTATTTATATTCTGATGCTCGATCTGCGACTCTGTATTACGATCAAGCTCAGATTTGAGATTCAAATTCGTTCTGTTTTGTGAGTGAGAGCGTTACTCTCGTTAGAATTTCAAATTTTCTAGACTGAGAACTTGTGGCACATTTCCAGTGAGAATATTGAGGTAAAAAAGAGTGCGAGCGAAGGAAATTTGCTTGGGAAATAAGGATATTCTGCAGGGTGACAGGCGATCTTCGAGAATTCGCATAGAAACATTTGAATTTTGATGCATTGGTGACGAGGACACCGAACCTGAAATATTGCTGCAATCATGAGGTTAATAGGAGTGGCTGCCGTTTTCAAAATTATGGAGATTTTGGATCAACTTCTGTAGTCTGTAGACAACACTAAATTATGCATTCGAATGCAACTTTGGTATTCTGATGTTAGATCACACGGTCCCTTAATTCGCAATACGAATTTGAATTCAACTGCGATAAGCCTGGTGCGTGCACGGCTCTTCTCATGAGCAGTGCATGCGGCGCTGAAGCAATTGTAAACAATAAGGCAACGTTTGGGACTTTAATAGGGGGAATGACGGCTTTGGCAGGTTTTGTTCTATTATTGGCAGAGGGTTTTTTATGACTGACTAAGCTCAAATTTGGCCTAAACATTCTTTGCATATCAAAGAATATTGTGGCCAAATTTCATAAAATTTGGTCGACAAAAACCCCCCTGCCAATAATAGAACAAAACCTGCCAAAGCCGTCTTTCCCCCTATCATAACACTGATATAAATTTTATTTTAAATAAGTTACATTGATGCCAATTTTCAGTTTAGTTCAACATGTATATATGCACGGGATAAATACACAAATTATTGATTTGTTCCACTAGAAACTTTTTTCTAGTCGCGAGACAAAGGAGGTAATTGATTAGTATTTGGAGGATCGTGCATTGGTATTGCACATAGTTTCGGTCGATCAAAGAGCATGGTGTGAGGTACGCGTTAGATCGTGTTCCTGTTCGGTGCGCAGGTAGTTTGCGCGATATGGTATCGTCCTATTTAGTGCGGCCGAATAATAGTTCGTAAAAATCATTGTAAAGAAAAAAATGGCACGGTGCATCACTTTTCAGAGTGAATCGCCAGACGTCCACAGGTCGTCTGCCAGGAATTACGGATCGAGGTGCCCAGCTAACTTAATTGTTCAACCCCAAAGCAAGACCACACTTGAAGACCTATTTCCCAACACCCCAAATCAGTCAAATTACTTGTTTCCTAAATTTCCATATAGGGGAACAGACGGCTTTGGCAGGTTTTGTTCTATTATTGGCAGGGGGGTTTTTGTCGACCGAATGTTATGAAATTTGGCCACAATATTCTTTGATATGCAAAGAATGTTTGGTCCAAATTTGAGCATAATCAGTCATAAAAAACCCCCCTGCCAATAATAGAACAAAACCTGCCAAAGCCGTCATGCCCCCTAATTTAACTGTGAAATCCTAATTAAATAAAATCGTTAACGACTTGTCAGAAAGTTCATGATAGAAGATTTATTCAAAAATAGCGCTTAATCTTCATGCTAACGCGATCGCGAATTAAGAACTAACTTTATTAACATTCTCAAGGCATTTCATTTTCTTATCGTTCCGTTTTGATCTACAATTCTAGTTCACGATCGCTTTCGATCGGATCTCTAACCTATCGGTGACGTCACTGTTTTTTATTCACCTTTCCGCAGTGATGGGAAATGTCAAAAAAATGTCATGGGGTTGCTATTACTAATTTGCTAATAACTTTTTTCAAGTCTTTTACAACTCGGATTTTTTTATTAACATGTAATGCTTAAAGGATCCTACAACTTTGACAAACAGGTCATTGTTCTAAATATACAGTGTGAGGCATGATAACGAATTTAAAAAAATGTCACGGAATGTCATGACATTAATGTCATTTGACACTAATTCGGCTCTCCCGCCGCCAATTTCAGTTTTAGAGCAATGACCTATTAAAAAAAGTTTTAGTATCCTTTGAGTGCTTTATGTTTATATAAAACATATGATTGTAAATTACTTGTGAAAAAAGTTATTAACAAAATAAGTCCCATGACATCGATATGACATTTCCCGTCACTGCCTTTCCGGCTACATACGTTTACTGGTGTGTATCCTTAAGAATGTATGGTACTTAATGCCTCGTAGCTACTTCACCGTACCCTTCGAGCCTGATGATGGGTTTGGACGAGCTGCATGCACTATGCAGGCGATGGCGATCGTTGACGAACGACGGCGCCGATACATCTTGGCAAATTTCGACGCGTTTCTGTTAAATTTAAATCATACCGAGTTAAAAGTATTTACTTCAGTACCTAATAATAGTGTAACCATGCTCGGACGCAATTCAATTTATTTAGTTATCATCTAATGTTAATGTGTTGTGTACAAATAATACTAACTCTATGTACTATAAAAGAACAAATTATTCCACAATTTTAACAATATGCATAAACGACCCCATCATCCTTAGGTTACGAAATGGTGAGATGACATCCGGGAAGGAGCGCCTAACATAGCTCTGGTCCTCACAAGCTCCAATACTCACGCTTTCACGGCTCTTCCGATGACAATTGACCGCCAGCTAAGGGTTGCGTACTTAGCTGATCAGTGTTGGTAAAAACTCAAAATCTCGAAACTCATGGATGATTCAAATCAAGCGTGAGTTGAAACGCACCCAACTCAGCACCTAAAAACTCATGGATGAGTTGAATCATCCATTTGAATCATCGTAGGTTTTCTTTTGTTCTTCTTCGTTAAAAACAATGAATTGACGTTTGTCGCATAAAATATTAGACACTCTTTTATGTATAAGCAATAAAATTGCCCCCAAATTGATTTCAAATGCGTTTTTAAACCAAAATGATTTTTTGGCAAATGAGTGAAATGATGCGTTTTGGCATGAAAAATTCAAGCGTGATGCATTCCTTTAAAATCGCAGACGATTTCGTTCGCACGGGAGCGTTCGTTGATTGAGATTTATGAGTGATTTTACCAACACTGGCTGGTAGTGTAGCCTAGATATTGTTGTCCTTCTGACATCAGCTAGAGTGAGAGGGTGCGTCCGGGCTCTGTTGAACTTCTATAAAAAGCTGCATGTGTCCCCAAGTAGGCTTTATCAAAGCGACCGTGTGTCGCTCAAAGCACACTATTTAGCCTAGTCCTGGTGTTGGGTGGGAGTGTGGTACTTTAAACAGATTTGACCCGACTGATCGAGCGTCTGTTCACCAAAGAGGTGCGTCTCCAACAGCGTCTGTTCTGGCATTCAGCCGCTGAGTATGAAATGCTATTCCCTGGATTCTGGAAGCTATACCAAAGATGGCAGCCCCATCCCGGTGGATAGGAAACCTTGGTCCAACAACCTAACATTAATTTGTTCGAGAAACCGATAATGAAGGAATACGGACTGATTTTACGGCAACGACTCTTAGCGGAAAACAACGGACACGAATGGGAGCATGGAACGTTTTAACCCTAGCCCAGCAGGGTAAATTGGCACAACTTGCCAATGAGGCACGCCGCATGAAGCTTGAGATCCTGAGACTGAGTGAAGTCCGTTGGCCAAACTTTGGAGAACACAGAATGCCGTCGGGACAAATTCTACTATACTCTGGTTTACGAGGTGAATCCTCCCCTCCGGCATCGCGGAGTTGAATTCCTACTAAGTGCCCAGTCACACTCTGCGCTTATGAAGTGGGAACCTATAAGTGAAAGGATAATCAATGCCAGATTTAGAACACAGGTCCGAAACCTCACTATAATCCACAAACGATGCTGCCGATTTGCAAGACAAAGAGAACTTCTACAGCCAACTCAATGCCGTCGTAGATAGAATTCCGAAGGGTGATATCAATATCTGTTTGGGTGACATCAATGCGAAGATCGGATCCGACAACTCGAACCATGAGCACATTATGGGACGTCATGGTCTCGGAGAAATGATCGGAAACGGAGAGCTGTTCGCAGAATTCTGTGGTAGTAACGACATGGTGATCGGAGGATCGCTTTTCCCTCATCGACCGCTTCACAAGCTCACGTCTCCCGTGACATCAGCCGAAAATGGAAACGGAGCCTTCTTGATGTACGGAATAAACGTAGGGCCGATATCGAGAGAGTTGGACGATGGTTCAACACACGCCGACTGGAAGATGCCACGGTGAAACAGTCCTTCGTTGAAGGCACGCGCCGCAGATATTCCGGAAGGTGGCAGCGTGGAAGACCAGTGGACCACCATCAAGAATGCCTTCATCGCCACCAGCGAGAATAATCTCGGCGAACTGCGCACCCAGAGAAAGCAATGGATCACCGATGAGACCTCAAGGAAGATAGAGAAGCGAAGAGAAGCCAAAACCGCGATAGAGCGATCAAAAACCAGAGGAGCCAAAGTCTTATCCCGTCAAAGATACCCGGCTCTTGAGAAGGAAGCGAAACGCTCATATCGACAGGACAAGCGAGCGTGTTCGGACCCTCTGGCCGACGAAGGACAGAGAGCCGCAGCAACCAGGGGCATTCGCCTCCTCTACGATATCTCACGACACTTAAGCGGGGCGAAGATGATAGCAACGATGCCTGTGAAAGACGCGAATGGTCAGTTATTGACCGATCCAACTGACCAGCTGAAACGCTGGTTCGAGCAGTTCGAACAACTTTTTCAAGTACCAGCTAGGCCACCACCACCTCAGCGTGATCTGCCTAGGTTCCGAGTTCCGACGTATAACACGCGTAAATACCGTAGCTCCATCACTGCTAGAGATTGAAACAGCCATCCAAAGCATGAAATCGAATAAAGTCCCAGGGGTCGATATCAGCCGAGATGCTCAAAGCTGACCCCATGACATCCGCACAACTACTGCATCGTTTATTTCGTAATATCTGGGACACCGCAACTTTCCCGGTCGACTGGATGCAAGGTATCTTAGTGAAGGTGCCCAAAAAGAGTGATCTGACTGTATGCGATAACTGGCGAGGCATTATGTTACTATGTACCGTTCTCAAAGTTCTATGCAAAGTTATCCTGGCCCGGATTCAGGAGAAGATCGAAACGATTCTTCGGCGGCAGCAGGCCAGATTCCGTGCCGGAAAATCCTGTGTGGATCGTATTGTCACTCTCCGGATCATTCTGGAGCAGGTCAACGAATTCCATTTATTTGGTATTAATTGACTACGAAAAAGCTTTCGACCGTCTCAATCATGAGAATATGTGGGGCACCCTGAAACGTTACTGTTCATCATCGTAATCGACGAGATTCTGGTAGATGCGATTGACCGTGAACCAAACCGCGGGCTGCTATGGCAGCCTATAACCATGAAGCACCTAAACGACTTCGAATTGGCTGATGATGTTGCACTCCTCGATCAACGGCGCTCTGATATGCAGAGTAAGCTCAACGGCCTTGCTGAGCGCTCTTCTTCGGCAGGTTTAGTCAACAACGTCAACAAAACCAAATCGTTGGATGTAAACACGGTAGCCGGGCAATCAGTGGAGAATGTTGAAAGCTTCTAATATCTTGGTAGCCAAATGGCGTCAGACGGTGGAACCAAGATCGACATAGGCGTACGGATCAAGAAAGCAAGGGCTGCCTTTGCGAGTTTAAGAAATATCTGGAAAACAGACAAATAAGTGAACACATCAACCAAAATACGAATTTTCAACTGGATTCAGGATGGAGATCTTTCAAGTCGGCCCTTTGCACTACCGGAGGTGTACAGGATCCATAAGTAAGTAAGTTATGCGAGTGGGGGCAGTAATACTACACTGAGGAAAATGGATGTATGATTTTCAATCAAACGCCTTATGAAAATTTGCCACAAGGAATCGGTATGAATTTCAATATGTTGCCTTATGAATGATGATTTTCATTTGAAAAAAAGTGATGTGCGGCAGACTGGGTTCGAACCATGGACGTCGGGGTCGGGAGGCCGGTATGTAGACCACACGTTTATCGACGCTTGATTACTCGAGAAGGTAACTGCGTATAAGAAGCACTGTTGGTGGAATAATCAGTCGAAGATTCATAAGGCGCCAATTATGAATTTCGATAGTCCAGTTCGCTGAGTGTAGGTAAATCTTAATAAGTAGTGGACGTCATATTCGAATCACCCCATTCCAAAGAAAAAAATGATATTAAATATTATAAGCTATATACGAGTATTAAAATAAAACGATTCAATCAAATTTATGTGTATGTTCCGTTGATTCGTTTGGCGTCGCCCGGTGGATACCTGTTCTGGGTACTTATTTGTTTCAAATGTTATTTCAATCCACGTATGCCCCCACATTATATTATTATGTATAAGTGCTGACGACCCACAATATTAAAGACTAGCTTTATGTACCCGGCCTTGCTCGGAATTGTCAGTTTGGTTTTCAGTTTTTTACAATCAGAAAAAGATAAAACCAATTGCTCAACAGAGTAATTGTGTTAACTTAGGGTCTGTCTCAATTGGATAATTAAACTGAAATTAAACTTAAAAGTGACATTTCAATAATTGTCGAATAACCCTGCTCGCAGAGCAAGATTACTTTTGACAGATATCGAATCATTTTCCATCGATGTCCTATTGGAATTGCTGGGTAGCACCAGCCATTCTTATAACGGGGTGATTTTCTAATTTTCGAACTGTCACTTTTAAGTTTAGTTCTCCAAATGAGACAGACCCTTATTGATACTTCATCATTTGATTAAAAGGAGGCTTTTGGAAACTTAGACTGATCTTGATCGATGGTTTGAATAGGCATATTCCGGGCAAACGTTGCTAAAGAAGGAAAAACATCCACCGATGCTTTATCCAGGGCAAACGCCCATTTTTAAGAAGGGATCACACTCACCATTGCCTTATTCCGGGCAAATGCCTACTTTTAAAGAAGCAATCACATCCATCATTCAGAAGGAAACACATTAATCATTGCTTTTCACTGGGCAAGCCATGATTACGATGAAGGGTAACAAATATCATTGCTATATACCAAGCAAATGCATGCTTTCTATGAAAGATTTTTCTGTAGCTGTTCATAATTATTCCAAATGTCCTTCATGTCGAATGACCTTAAGCCCCAAAAAGTGTTATGTTAATGGCCTGGTTCATTCAGGGATATATCATTTTCAGGGAAATGCCATATTCTGGAATATGTGTATCGGTGAGAATCATTTTTGGGAAATATCATTTTCGTTGAAGTCATTTTTGGGGAAATGTTATTACCGGGAAAATGTTATGTTCGATGATTTGCTATTTTTGAGAAATTCGGGAAATTTGTTTTTGGAGCATTGTACAATGTGAAAGAACCTCGAATGAACTAAATAGGAGGGATTTTAAATTAAGTCGTTTTCCAAACAATATCCAACCCCAATAACCTCCCGCACTCCAAAAGTTTCTCCCAGTCTCACTATAATAGTTTTTGGCAGAGAATACGTCACTTGTCATAAGACGAGTTAATACAATCCCATTGAATTCCACCACTTAATTGTATCTTAACAGATACGTATTTCGACCTCAAAAGTAAGGTCGTCTTCGGTGTCTCGTACTTGACTCGACTTACGAGACACCGAAGACGGCCTTACTTTTGAGGTCGAAATACGTATCTGTCAAGATACAATTAAGTGGTGGAATTCAATGGGATTGTATTAACTCGTCTTATGACAAGTGAAGACATTCCACTAAAAAGCTCAAAATAATTTTCTTATAAGAGAATACGTGTTTACAAATATGGTTTGATTTGACCCATGCGGTAAAACGGTATACTAAACTGTTCGTTTAATAAATATACCCTCTCTCTCATTCAGCTATGACACTCCTATTCAGTCTGATATAGTCTTCCTTAAACAGAGAATATGGGTTCCAAATTTGGTGGACATCGGTAAAAGGGTTCAAAAGTTATGCTGAATTGATCGATAACTAAACAATACCCCTTTTTCACACCATCCCCCTTTTAAAATGACCTACCCTCATGCACTAAAGTTGTTTCCTTAGGACATACAATACTTGATACAAATTTGGTAGAAATCGGCCAAGGGGTGCAAAAGGTACACTGAGTTGATAAATAACTTAGCGATACCCCTCCCCCCATACCCTCCCCCTTTTTCCATAAAGCATCCCCAACCCCCCTATCGCCATCTCCTAAAGATAAGGAATGTGTTCCAAATTTGGTAGAAATCGGCCAAGGGGTTCAAAAGGTATACTGTGTTGAATTATATTTAAGCAATACCCTTCCCCCCACATCCTCCCCCTTTTTTCAAAAAGCATCCCCAACCCCCCTATCGTCATCTGCTAAAGATAAAGAATGTGTTCCATATTTGGTAGAAATCGGCCAAGGGATTCAAAGGGTACACTGAGTTGATCAATAACTTAGAAATACCCCTCCCCCCCCACCCTCCCCCTTTTCCAAAGAGCACCCCTAACCCCCCTATCGTCATCTCCTGAAGATAAAGAATGTGTGTTCCAAATTTGGTAGAAATCGGTCAAGGGGTTCAAAAGGTACACTGAGTTGATCAATAACTTAGCGATACACCTCCCATCACACCCTCCCCCTTTTTCCAAATAGCATCCCTAACCCCCCTATCGTCATTTCCTAAAGATAAAAAATGTGTGTTCCAAATTTGGTAGAAATCGGCTAATGGGTTTAAAAGGTACACTGATATAATCAATAACTTAGCGATACCCCTCCCCCCACACCCTCCCCCTTTTTCCATAAAGCATCCCTAACCCCCTATCGTCATCTCCTAAAGATAAAGAATGTGTGTTCCAAATTTGGTAGAAATCGGCCAAGGGGTTCAAAAGGTACACTGAGTTGATCAATAACTTAGCAATACCCCTCCCCCCACACCCTCCCCCTTTTTCCAAAAAGCATCCCTAACCCCCCTATCGTCGTCTCCTTAAGATGAAGAATGTGTGTTTCAAATTTGGTTGAAATCGGTCAATGGGTTCAGAAGTTATGCTGGAACATACATACAAACATTGAGTTTTATATATACCGTCGTGCGGGGCTTCTTTTGAAAAATCAGGGGCTACTTTGGACATTTTAAAACAAGGAATATAACGAAAATTATTATTAAACTAGCTTTATGTACCCGGCCTTGCTCGGAATTGCCAGTTTGATTCGCAGTTTTTTTTTTCACAATCGGAAAATGAATAAACCAATTGGTCAACAGGATAATTGCGTTATCTTATCGATACTTCATCATTTGATCAAAAGAAGGCAGATTTCATTTGAAAACATTGACTGATTTTGGAAAAGGGAGCGAATCCATAATCGCCATATTCCGGGCAAACGTCTATTTCTAAAGAAGGACAAACATCCACCGATGCCTTATTCCGAGCAAACGTCTATTTTAAAGAAGGGATCACATTCACCATCCAGAAGGAAACACATTAATCATTGCTTTTTACGTTGGGCAAACCATGATTTCGATAAATGGTTGAATTGATCGATAACTAAACAATACAATAATGGGTTCAGAAGTTAGGCTGGAGCACACACACAAACATACAAACATTGAGTTTTATATATCTCGGCAACTTATTCAAAACGACGTATGTGATTTTGTAAACAAAGATGCATACGTCGATTTGTCAAATATGATGACACTCCCACGCAAACCAATACAACGAACATGTAGCCGAAACCTCCCCTACCTGTATGTGGCGATAGTTTGCGTGGGAGTGCTATCAGATTGCAGAAATCAACGTTTAAATTTTTGTTTACAAAATCACATACGTCACATACGTTGAATAAGTATCCGAGATATATAGATAGCTAATAGCTATATGTATCCGGCTTTGCTAGGGACTGAAAAGTAAATTATAGAATTAAAATGTCCAATGCTGTAGCACGAAACCCACAGAGGTAGATCTACCGCTCATAGAATTGAACCTTTGTATATATCAATATATTTTTATATCTTTGTTTGGCCCTACCTTTTCAATAAACATCTTCCAAAAATAGAGAATAAGTGTACCAAATCTGGTTGGAATTTATCCTGGGAGTTACACTGAATTGCTCATTTTTTAAAGACAACCCCTTCCCCCATAACTTTCCCTTTTCCAAAATGACCCTCCCACCTTCTTTGTTATCTTCTCCTTAGAATAGAAAATGTGTGCACCAAATTTGGCTGAAATTGGTCCTGGGAGTTGGGTGTTACACTGAATTGCTCTTTTCTAAAGACAACCCTTCCCCTGACCCTCCCCTTTTCCCAATGATCATCCCACCCCTTTGGTATTTTCTCCTTAGGATAGAGAATGTGTACCAAATTTGGATGAAAGCGGTCCAGGGGTTCAAAAGAAACACTGAATTGCCTGTTTTCTGAACAATACCCCTCCCCCCAGACCCCTCCCTCTTTCCCAAATTACACTTCCATGTGATCGACTTCTCTTAGTGAATATGTGTACAATATTTGGTTGATATGGGTACTGGAAGTTGGGAGTAACACTGAATTGCTCGTTTTATAAAGACAACCCCTCCCCCCCATACCCTCCCTCTTTTTACAATGACCGCCCCACCCCCATTTGTTATCTTTTCTTTAGGGTAGAGAATGTGTATCAAATTTGGTTGAAATCGGTGCAGGGGTTCAGAATTTACTCTAAATTACCCGTTTTCTGAACAATACCCTCCCTCCAGACCCCTCCCTTTCCCAAAATCTCTCATATGATTGTTTCCTTATAGTGAATATGTGTACAAAATTTGGTTGAAATCGGTCCTGGGAGATGAAAGTTACACATAATTGTTCGTTTTCTAAACAAAACCCTCCCCTTTCCTAAATGACCCTCCCACCCCCTTTGTTAACTTCCCCTGAGGATAGAGAATGTGTGTACCAAATTTGGTTGAAATCGGCCAAGTGGTTCAGAAGTAGTTAGCGAACATACATACATAGATTGGTTTTTATATATATAGAAGAAGATTGTCATTATCACCAATCGGGCGTCTTGTTGATAGTAGGATGGCAACTTTCTGTTTCAAATTTGGTATTTATTCCGTTTATTTTTTCAAAAAATCAAAAATCCAAAGTAGCCCCCGGAGTCAAAAGAAGCCCCGCACGACGGTATATATAGAATAGAATATAGAATATGGAATAGATAGATATCGATAGGAATTTTGACGTTAATATTCCTCTCGATACCAAAAGTGATATTGATAATGCTCTCGTATCTTTGACAAATTTAATTGTCGAAGCTAGAGGCATTGCAATTCCTAAATGTGAAATTAAATTCAACTCCATTATTATTGACGACGATCTTCAGCTACTGATTCGTCTTAAAAATGTGAGGCGAAGGCAACACCAAAGAACTCGCGATCTCGGGTTGAAAGTTATTTGGCGAGATTTGCAAAATGAAATTAAAAAACGTTTCGCTATTCTGAGAAATACCAACTTTGTGAATAATGTCTCGAAGTTGGATCCCAGTTCGAAACCATTTTGGAAATTAACGAAAATTATTAAAAAACCTCGAAAGCCAATTCCAGCGCTTCGTTGGGAACTAATTTGGATGAAGTGAGATCTATTATGTACTAGAAAATTTAAAAATATGAAAGCCCCGGGTGATGATGGTATTTTCTACATACTTATCAAAAAACTTCCTGAGAGCTCTTTATCCTTTTTGGTTAATTTATTTAACAAATGTTTTCAATTGGCATACTTTCCAGATAAATGGAAAAACGCCAAAGTTGTTCCAATTTTGAAGCCGGACAAAAATCCAGCTGAGGCTTCTAGTTATCGACCAATCAGTTTGCTCTCTTCAATAAGCAAACTGTTTGAAAAAAATATTTTAAATAGAATAATGGTTCATATTAATCACAATTCTATTTTTGCTGATGAGCAATTTGGTTTTCGCCATGGGCATTCAACCACCCATCAGTTATTAAGAGTTACGAATTTATTTCGGCTCAACAAATCTGAAGGATATTCGACTGGAGTTGCTCTTTTTGATATAGAGAAAGCATTTGACAGTGTTTGGCATTAAGGTTTGATTGTAAAATTGAGGAATTTTAATTTTTCTCTGTACATTATTAAACTGATCCAAAATTATTTATCAGATCGCTCACTGCAGGTAAACTATCAGAATTCTAAATCTGATAGATTACCTGTGTAAGAACTGGTGTTCCCCAAGGCAGCATACTAAGGCCCATATTGTATAACATTTTTACTTCTGACTTACCTGATTTACCACCAGGTTGTCAAAAATCTTTGTTTGCAGGTGACACGGGCATTTCTGCCAAAGAGCGAAGCCTTCGTGTCATTTGCAGTAGATTGCAAAAAAGTTTGGATATTTTCTCCACTTACTTGCGAAAATGGAAAATTTCCCCGATAGAACTTCCGTGTTTCTTGAGAACGGCTCAGCTGTTCCATCTCCTCGAACTCCGCTTCTTCCAGGCGACGTTTCTTTTCCTGAAAAAGGCGGGTCTGCGGTCTCCGCTTCCGCCTATAACGTTCCACGTTCTGCCGGGTACCTTGCTGCAGCTCGACCGCCCGCGCTGCGTTCTTCTCCTCCAGAATTTGTCCGCACTCGTCGTCGAACCAATCGTTCCGTCGACTTCGTCCCACATACCCGACGTTGTTCTCCGCTGCGTCGTTAATGGCTGCTTTGACTGTATTCCAACAGTCCTCAAGAGGGGCCCCATCGAGCTCACCCTCTTCCTACAACGCTGCCTCGAGATGCTGCGCGTATGCAGTGGCGAAATCAGGTTGCTTCAGTCGCTCTAGGTCGTACCGCGGCGGCCATCGGTACCGAATATTGTTGATGACGGATAGTTTTGGGCGCAGTTTAACCATCACCAGATAGTGGTCAGAGTCGATGTTAGCGCCACGATATGTCCTGACGTCGATAATGTCGGAGAAGTGCCGTCCTCCAATCGAAACGCGGTCGATTTGTTATTCTGTCTGCAGTGGTGATCTCCAGGTGTACCGATACGGAAGGCTGTATTGGAAGTAGGGGCTGCGAATGGCCATATTCTTGGAGGCGGCGAAATCAATTAGTCGTAGGCCGTTTTCGTTCATCAACCGGTAAGCGCTGAACCCAATAGTCGGTCTAAACTCCTTCTCTTGGACAACCTGAACGTTCAAATCTCCTATGATAATTTTGACGTCATGGTTTGGGCAGCTGTCGTACTCAGGTTCCAGCTGCGCGTAGAATGCGTCCTTATCATCATCAGTGCTTCCGGAGTGTGGGCTATGGACGTTGATTATGCTGAAGTTTAAGAACCGGGCTTTGATCCTCAACCTGCGCATTCTCTCATTGATCGACCACCACCCGATCACGCGCCGTTGCATATCGCCCATCACTATGGAAGTTGTTCCCAGCTTGTGTGTGTTGTCGCAACTCTGGTAGATGGTATGATTACCTCTAAACGTTCGCACCATCGATCCCTTCCAACAAACATCCTGTAGCGCTACGATGCCGAATACAGTCCTTGAGCACATCGGCGAGTATGAGTGTGCTCCCGATGGAGTTGAGAGATTTTCAGTTCCACGAACCGAGTTTCCAATCGCCAGTCCCTTTTCGTCGTAGTGGTATTCGCCGATGGTTCCGGTCCGTACTCTCTTGTTGATTATTCGTTGCGTAAGTTTTTTTAAAGGCTGGCTTGCAGGCCATGACACAAAACCCCCTAAATTTCCGGAGGACCATTCCTCCTTATTCCCGGTTGACCATGGTGCACAGTTTCACTTAGAGTCCCTCGCTGGCACTCGGACGATGATCAGCCGCCCCCAACATGGAAAACAGACGCTGTTGTTAGACGCTCCGGCCGCTCCTAACATGGAGATCAGACGCTCGATCAGATTTCTACCTCCGGAGAGGAGCGATTGGCTGCCAAGATCAAACAACCTGGAATATGACGATACTTTCGGTTTGCCCCGATCTACACTTTGTGGACGACCATCACAGCCTAGCCTAAATTTGGAGTTTCTTTCCCAAACAAGTAACCGTTTTTACAACTAGTGCCTCAACTATTTTATTTTAGAAAATTTTAGAACTTGGCTTATAATTACTATTTTTTATTTGATTGAATTTACTACCACTGATTTTTAAAACTATAGGATTGCATTTCAATTATTCTGAGATTGATCATATGTAACGGTCGTTCAGAAAAAAAACAATGTATTTGATGGAAAACTTGCAATCTGAAAGTACGTAATTACGCTTCAATAGGCAAATTCTTGTGATGCATCCGGTAAGTGGGAAGATGTTTGAAACGCCATAATTTTCTATACCAAGAGAAGTATGTTAAATATCAACTTACCTGATTTTGTCCATAATTAAGATACATTCCTTCCGCATATCGGCGTCAATCACAAGTTTGCAGAGTGCTACGTAATATCCCATTGCCCTTTCTTTTCAACACTAGGTGTTTTTGTTCCTTATCAATAAATTCTAAGAACATAATCTTAACAGTTGCAAAAACTTTAGGTATTTCTGTGTGTAAAAAGCTGTGAATTAAATTTACACACTTCAATAAATTAAATTCCTAACCTAGTGGATGACTAATTGTAAGATAAGGGCTCCCAAAGATCCAGGGTCAAATAGGGCATCGTTTCTTAAGTGGTTTTTAAGAAACAACATGCAAACTAGCTAATATCTTTTGCAGTTTTTCAAGCAATTCTCTGGAATAAGAATGAAAAATCGATTATCTTCGGAAATTGTGACACAACAACAAACACTTACATATGATTCCCGATAGCGGGATCCAACTGACTGGCGACGTGCTGCAGCATAGCAATAAATTGCGTCATGCTCTGCATTACGGCCGATCCGGCCGTCAGCCAAACGCGCGGCAATGTGTAGACAATCATCGACGCCTTGTTAATGGCATCGGTCGGCGTGCAAACACGCATCCCATTCAGGAGGTAGCGATTCAGCAACGAACCAATCGCCAGTTCAGTCAGGGGTCCGTCCGCGATAACACCCTGCCAACAAGTTATATTCCGGAGTAACTTCAGTCCACTGCAGAACTGCCGTTGGAAAAATGACGATTTTGCTTCCTGCAGTCTGCAATGATAATTGTGAACGTAAGTAGTGAACGGTGATTCAGGGTATTTGGATCAAATATAACAAAGTAAGAAAATAAACAAATCATTGAAACAAATATTCTTTGTGGCCAAATGAAACTATTTCAAAATGTAATTACAAATATATAAAAGAAAGTATAGAAATTACTGAAGAAATTCAATTAAAATACTTACTGTTTTGGAAAGACTGGAATGAAGACGTCGTTATCGATCGCCAGCTTGAGTTTGTCTAGAATTGCCTGGAAAAGCAACCGCAATTGTTTGCAGGTTCGTCTCAGCGATGGATAATCCCGGCTCAATCGGTTGATCAGTCGTACCAGTTTCAAGGTCTGCGTAGTCGACAACGGATCCCAGACCTGTTCGATTAGGACCGTCAGTTTTGGAAGTACGATTTTCTCAACCAGCGTTGGTATCAAACGAACATCTGGGTCTTCGGCCAAACTCGATTCGGTTTCGCCGGGCTGTCGACTGTACAGGCAGCAACTTCTATACCATGCTTCTCGTTCGAAATCGATGGTATCTTCCCCACTGACCGGGTTCCATGCGACGTACTTTATACGAATCAATGGACCCAAAACCTTCGGTATACAAAGACTAACGTAAGCATCTTTGTACGAATCCATCTCTGCAGTGCGCCAGTTTTGAAACCGGTCTAGAATCTCTTCCACTTCGCAGAATTCTTCTCCTGCATCGATGAAAATTTGTCTTGCTTCCAAACCTATCTCCTTCAGCGATGCTTGATATTGGGACACCTCAATGTCGGCCACCTCATCATCACTGGACATTCCATCCAAGTGCGAATCAGACGTTTCGTTCTTCTCACGATCCCTTCGACGACGCGTCCGTCTACCCTCTCGTTCTGCGGCGCGTCGAACGCGATCCGGATCGTCATGCTGTCGTTTGATACCCTCTGAGAAATAAAAGTAAATCGATTACTATCTAACCAATGTGGGCAAGTAGAAAACTAACTGTTTGCATCGGCCATTTCTTTGGCTTGATCGCGCACGTCCTGCCGTCGACGTTCGATGAGCATGCTGGAAAACTTAGCCATCGTTGTTATCGCTCGCTGTTCCAGTGCCACAATCTGCGGTAACTTTTCGTCTAAGCACTCCACCAAATCGTTGACGTAGCACTTGATTTCCTGGTAGAACCGATACTTGGCCGCAGCCACCGGTGCTTTCTGCTCACTCTGTAGATGGTCCAACTTAAGTACTTTCACCTCCTGGGTGATATTTTCGATGTCAGTGATATGTTTGTAGTTCAGTTCCTTCGTGATTTGAAGTTTTTCGCTCAACTGCTTAAGGATTTCCTGAGGCATTCTTGGGCCGGACGCCTTCTGATCTTTTCCAGCGGTAGCTACGCGCGAAATGAGAGCAGCTGAGCCGGCCTTGGTATTGGCCTTCGTCAATCCGGACGTTTTTGCGTATGCTTGCTCCAGTAGAGCGCCGGTAGAAAGGATGCTGTCTTCTTCGGTTTGATAGGACTGACTGAAACCTTGGATCATGTACTGCGAGATGACTGATTCTTGGTGGGCGGATACCAACTGGGCACCAGTAACACCTTTCCGTATTTGTTGGTTTTCCCATTCTTTTGTTTCCATGTCGGAATCTTCTGCAGAATCTGGAATAATAGAAACTCGTTTAATCAAACGGGCAAATCACGAAAGGGATTTAATATTCTAGTTTTAGTTATCATATGGAATGCTTTGTGCTTTTGATTTATACCCACACTTGTACAGTGGTATGCCGGGTACATGTGTCCACTTGACGTTTTTCATACAAAATGGCCAACTTCGAAGATCAAGATCTTGGTTGCTCGTGACCAGATTTAGATGAAAAGTTGACTAGAGCTCATATTTCATAATTCATAATTCAAGTTATATCTGAGCTCTGGTATGTACCCCGAAGTTTCGATCTTATTGATTCACAGTCTGAAAAAATATTTCGGCTCTTTATCGAAGGTATGATGTTATTCGCCGAATGGAGATCTTACGGTCCTGTACTATTCCCCAGAAATCCATACCCCAGAATTCCATTCCCCAGAAAACCAATCGGCAGAATGTACCATTCCCCAGAAAACCAATCCCCAGAATTCACCGTTCCCCAGAAAACAGGATATATAGATGTACCGTGCACGCACCATACTTTGCGCAGTTAAGGAAATGCAAAATTGAATCAACTCGTACAACTTACAGAAAGTAGCTATCTGCCTGAAATAGTTTCCATGCTGTAGTATTATTATCATATTATTGTTTGAGAACTAAATTTGGTACAAAAATTTGAAATAAATGGTAAATTGAACTTCAAAGCAGACCCCTTATAATATGCCTAACTTTGCGCACATAACTTGGAAAATTTCTAACATGAAGCAAGCGTCTATCAAACAATTTTTCATCCAAATTTTATTTTTTCAGCTAATACTACTACAGGCATACCTCGATAGTACGTACCCTCGATAGTGCGTACCCTCGATAGTACGTACCCTCGATTGTACGTACATTTTACCTCGATAGTACGTACAAAAAAAAATTTTTTTTTCGTTTGATTTTCTGTAAGATTTTAGTTAAAATTTTAATATGTTTTGATCAAGGCACATGCGTGGGGTCCTTCATATGCCACGAAATAATTTTACTTCTGATTTAAACATCAGCTTATAACGAATTTAGTTGCAGAACTTTAAAAAAGCAGGGTGTCATAAATATTAGACAATTTTACATAGCACATAATTCAAAGAACATCTGAAACAGCTGATAACATTCTCTAAAAATATTATCAGCAATGATTGAAATTGTATGTGTATGGATGTATAGACGATTTTCTTAGAAAGCAAAATAGCTATCCACTTAATTGAATAATTATTATGTTTATGAATTATTTTATCTATTAGGAAGTTAGTTGCAGTTCTAGAGCCCGTCTCCATCTATTAATTCACCTAATAGACCAGAGAATATTCCCCCGAGGAAAAAATTAAATCCATCATGAGAACAGTGTTTCTTAAAAAATTGCGACAAGATGTTTCATTGATTAATTCAGTTTACAGTAAGTTAAGTTCCAATCTATCCACTCGTAGGTGACAACATTTTTCTTGCGAAACAAATTAGCAGCGTTAAATACTAAAAAAAAGGATATTTTTTGTTGAACAATTATTTCATTCTATTTATTTTGTTATGTTTTTCAGTTACTTATTTATTTGATATAATAATTATGGTCTATTCCCATATCGGCGGTGGCGTGCCAGATTATTTTCATCCAGCGGCAGTGGCGTGGCAGCGTCATTATTATTTTTATTTATTCAGACTAAGGCCGAAGTGACCTGTGCGGTATATAAGAGTCTTCTCCATTCGGCTCGGTCCATGGCTACACGTCGCCACCCACGCAGTCTACGGAGGGTCCGAAAGTCATCTTCCACCTGATCGATCCACCTTGCCCGCTGCGTACCTCTCCTTTTTGTGCCCGTCGGATCGTTGTCGAGAACCATTTTCACCGGGTTACTATTCTGGCTACGTGCCCGGCCCACCGCAGTCGTCCGATTTTCGATGTTTCGCGGATGGTTCTCCCAGCAGCTCATGCAACTCGTGGTTCATTCGCCTCCTCCACGTACCGTCCGCCATCAGCACCCCACCATAGATGGTACGCAGCACTTTCCTTTCGAAAACTCCCAGTGCGCGTTGGTCCTCCACGAGCATCGTCCAGGTATCGTGTCCGTAGAGGACTACCGGTCTAATGAGCGTTTTGTAGATTGTCAGTTTGGTATGGCGGCGAACTCTATTCGATCGGAGCGTCTTGCGGAGTCCAAAGTACGTACGATTTCCAGCCACTATGCGTCTCCGAATTTCTCTGCTGGTATCATTTTCGGCAGTCACCAGTGAGCCCAAGTACACAAATTCTTCGACCATCTCGATTTCGTCACCACCGATGCAAACTCGCGGTGGGTGGCTCACATTGTCTTCTCTTGAACCTTTTCCTATCATGTACTTCGTCTTCGACGTATTGATGACTAGTCCGATCTGCTTGGCTTCCCTCTTCAGTCTGATGTAGGCTTCCTCCATCTTCTCAAAGTTACGTGCCATGATATCTATGTCGTCGGCGAAGCCAAATAGCTGGACGGACTGATTGAAAATTGTACCACTCGTGTTAATCCCTGCTCTTCGTATTACCCCTTCCAAAGCGATGTTGAATATCAGACACGAAAGACCATCACCTTGCCGTAGCCCTCTGTGCGTTTCGAAGGGACTCGAGAATGCCCCTGAAACTCGAACTACGCACATCACCCGATCCATCGTCGCTTTGATCAACCGTGTCAGTTTATCCGGAAATCCGTGTGGCAGCGTCATGCCGCTCGTGTTTTACAAGTCGTGAATCAATTACGTGCATTCGAAATTTTTAGTTCCTCCAGAAATTTCTCAACAAGTTCCTCCAGGAATCTTTCCACGCCTCCTTTCCCAGAACTTTCACCAGAAAATAATTCAGAAATTCTCATGTAACTCCTCCTGGCATTTTCTATGAAGTTACTCCAGAAATTCCGCCAAGATCTCTCTGTTAACCTTCTGTCTGTGCTCAAAAAAACTTACTGTGCTCTGGGGTCAAATTGACCCCAAATTTGTTGCTATAACTTTTTAAATGTTTGGCCAATTTTGGATTTTTGGGTCTGTTTCGAAAGATAATTTAATCATCTTTCAGGTCATTATCAATGATTGACTTTTGGTGGGCGGGTACATCGCGGGGAGGAGTTTTAGTGAACAAGGGTACAAAAACAGTGATTTTTCATGATTATTTTGCTTATATCCGAAAATCCTTCCCATTTTGAACTGCACCTTTTTAAAAAAAAGTTATGCAGGAAGGCATGTGCTTTGGCATGAGGCGTTAATAAGTCTAGAACTCGGCCGCCAGGTGGTGGTATATTTGAGCTCATTATTTTAGACTACTTAAGATATTCCGATATATATAGAATTCTTCTCAGTGTAAATATTCTTATAGCACAAATTTAAAAATTGGAATAAGTGCTCATTATATTGAGCATCGCTTTGTAGTGCTAGACATCCTGAACAGTGTTGCCGAATACAACTTGGATGTAGGTATGAGGGATCTCAAGCTAAAGCAATCTATATAATAAAAATGAAATGGTCTGTGTTCGTATCCGCATAACTCGAAAACGGCTGGATGGATTTTATTCATTCCTTCAGCAGTTACATTCGTTATAGTTTCCGACGGGTTTATATGATATTTCCTCAGTCGAAATCATTGGTAAAGTTGAGTAGATTGTTAAAAACTAAAGTAAAGATTTGTATGGGATTTTCGCATAGGCAGTTCACAACGCGCAATTTCGCCTACTATGCAGGACAACGTCTGCTGGGTCGACTAGTATTTCATACATGCAAGAATATTACAAGAACACTAGCGCCGCCTATTTGTAATTTTTCTTATTATTTACTCCGTCACATGACAGTCCATTCTTACCAGACGAACTTTGTTAAAGACGTCATCTTTACAAATTTCAAATTTGTTTGATAAGAATATTTACAATGAGGAAAATTCCATATACATATCGGAACTACTTGAGTAGTCTAAAATAATGAATTCAAATATACCGCTACCTAGCGACCAAGCTCTTAACTAATCAATGCCTCATGTCAAATCACACGCCTTCCTGCACCTTTTTGAAAAGGTGCAGTTCAAAATGGGTAGGATTTTCAGATATAAGTAAAATAAGAATAAAAAATCACTGTTTTGTACCCTTTTTTTACAAAAACCCCTCCCTGCGATGTATCCGCCCACCTATAGTTAATCTTTGATAACGACCTGAAAGATGATTAAATTATCTTTCGAAACAGCCCCAAAAATCCAAAATTGGCCAAACATTTAAAAAGTTATAGCAATTTCAATTTGGGGTCAATTTGACCCCAGAGCACAGACAACGTAAGTTTTTTGAAAAAAGTACACTGTAGCGCATATTTTCAAGATTTTTCAAGCGAATTTGCACCTAGGAGACAGATCTCGGCGAGTTTTACCAAACTACCAAAAATTAGGAGAATCGGTTGAAAACTAAAAAAATGGCAGCCACTCAAAGTGGCCTGGGGTCATATTGACCCCAGAGCACAGACAAAAGGTTAATTACTTCGAGATCTTCCAGAAATTCCCTTTGAATTTATTCGAAAACTCATGTAGAAGCCCTCGATAGGCATCTCCCACTCACGCCCCGGAAATTCTTCCAAAAATTCCTTGAGAAATTTGTCTGCAAACTGGCTATTTCTCCAGATATTCTTCCGAAAATTTCGTCTAAACTCGTTTGTAGCTACCTATACGACCTCCTTTTGACCCCGGACTCATAGAACATGATTTTATAATGAAACCCGCATCAAACCCCAGGCTGCTGGACTACCCCTTCGGGGTGGGTACGAAAGATCTCTTTTGGTTCCGGGTCTCAGGGCGTGCGACGACGGATTTCGGAATCCTAACACAAAAGCGCTACTCTCGTTTAAACGATGTATTGCCTTCTCGGTGGTGGTGGCAGAAGAAACGGTTGGTATGCACATTGTTGGTTAGGTCGGGTACTTCCTTCGGCGGGCTGGCTTGCCCACACCGGTAAGGTGGAGGTTGCGGCTTGTAGCTTCGATGAGATATGGGCGGGTATCGGAAACGGTAATGAAGTAGCCAACGATCACCTGGAAGTAGGCTTCAAAGAACGGTGGCGGCGAATGTCGGATGATGGCTACGGTAACTCTCCGGTGGTCGCTTCTACTAGGCTTCTAACCGACCCAGATTGCTACGGCTTCTACAAGTGTTGGGCGGGTTCTTGCAACACTTCGGGACAGAATCGGTGTCCCATTCTTTCAACTCTAGCTAAGGCCGAAGGACTCGGAAGGACTTAGGACTCTAGCTAAGGCCGAAGGACTCGGAAGGACTTAGAATTCGCACACGTTGAAGAATATGGCTACTTGGCTTCTCTCGCGTTTATTCACCATTGTTACTGGTTTGGCTTTCAAAACTCTACTACCCTTCTACTCTTCAACGGCGAGCCCCTTCCCGCCTCAAAGCCCAACGCCAAAATCTCTTTTCCCTTCCGTTTTCGATTTGCCGATATCTTGCCCACTCAGCCACCCAATCGACTGTCCAAGCGTATTTTTTTAAATTGACCGTTGGCGCAGTACTTAATTTAATGGCAATCCCAGGATTCCAAATTTAAAAGTACTCGTCGCAAAGCGTCACAGCATGCGTGAAATAATAAAAATGACAATTGTACATTGCTTCCGTATTGAGTGGTGTGCCCTTGAAAACGCGAGTACTTTCAAATTCGGATTCCGTGAGGATTGTCTTTAACATTTATTTGACTGAATTCCCGAAATCATGATTTTAAATACACACAATGTTACTCGCCGTTAACAACCTTTAAAAATTCATCTGGAAATCATTGAAAGAATTCTCCCAGAAGAATCAGCCGGAATTCTTCAAAATTCTGCTGGTATTTAATCTAAAATGTCTACTAAAAATCATCCAAAAATCCCTTCATTTTCCGGTTTCCGAGATTTTTTTTCTAGAAATTAGCAGCAAAATCTTAAAACAATAACCCCGGAAATTCTTCTAGAAACCCACCCAAATTTTCTTTCAAAAATTCCCCCACAAATTCTCCAAAAATTACTCCGGAAATTACTTCAAGAATTTCTCTATAAATCCCTTTATAAATTCCCCAAAAAATTTCTTCATGAACTCCCGGGAAATCGTTTTGAAATTCCCTCAGAAATTTCTCAAGCTGTTGTGCAGAGAATTCGTTCAAGAGATGCTGCGGGAAGTTTCTTTTTAGGAAGAGTTTTAGAAGGAATTCTTATGTCACGTCACGTCACACTCTTTGGCCACAGATCAACTCTACGCTAGCTGCAGTTGTGAGTAGATCGCCATCCAGATTTAGATTTTAAGACTTTATTGACAGACATCGCCTCAATTCGTCGAGCTGAGTAGATCGGTATATGAAAGTAGGCCCTCCGGGCCTCTTATGAAACCTTCGTTTTTGGAGTAAACATATAGCCTTTTCGTTACACCTTGGTGTACGAGAAACGTTAACACGATTCTAAAGATGAGGATATTAAAAAAAAACTTCGAATGTTCTCCCGTTTTTACATCTTCGAAATTTGTTTTGTTATTTTTATACTCATCATTGTGTTAAGTACCTATATAATTACAAATCATAATAAACCTTTTCATTCACATAAAATCTATAGGGGAAATCCATAAAATACGTCACGTAAAAATGTAGCGATCTATCAACCACGGCCAATTGTCGCTTTTTGTAGTAGCATGCATAATTATGTACCATGTGTAACATATCCTTAAAATATTACTCCTGCAAATGTCACGTAATTTATGGATGTTCTGAAGTATTAAAATACAGTATTTTGTAAAAAACATGTCACATGCATAAATAATTTTGCTCCATGCTACATGTAGGCACCATTTCAAGAAAATCTGGGTCCTGTTGGTCCCTTGTGTACTATATCAAATACAAATATGCTTATAGTATAGAGCCTTCTATCGAAACTTTGACTTCCGGGTGGTTTTATGATCATTCTGCTATTCCTAAATAAACAAAAAGGCAAAAAAAAATGTTTTTGTTCGAATTTATTTTTGCTTCGATAGTACGTACGCTTCGATAGTACGTACACTAAAATTTCGCAGGTGTACGTACTATCGAGGTATGCCTGTATTACAATTCATGTTCATTCCATTTGTAGGCATATTTGAGCATACTAGAGATGATAAGGATGCCCAGCATTATTTTCTTATGATTCGACATACTTTGTATGTTTTCACGTCTGTTGGTGTATGTACAGCATCATTTATGTACATTGGCCATAGCTAACAAAAGTTCTTTTTTGCGTAAACACTATTCCAACGAGGTATATCATAAATGTTGAAAATATCGAAGAAATACGAGTTGTGCGCAAAATTTGGTACACTGTATTGAAAAATTGTTCCTAACATTGCGCATCATATATTTTAACGAAAAATGTAAATAACTAACCAAATTCTCATAAGATGGCTTCGACAATATTATAATTATTGGGTCCATGTGTAATCAGTTGTCAACGAATGTAATAATTTACAAAAAATACAGTTTTTCGAGTAAACCGTCACTTGTCATTTGTGCTAAGAACACGCCATTTTGGTCATTTTCACTGTTTTCAGTACAAGTTTCGACTATTAAAATGAAAAATGTGTCATTTAACAGCGAAAAAATGCATGCACTTTAATGATAACATGTATATTGTGCTGACAAGCTATAATTATATTTCGAAATTCAATTTATACGCACTCTATTACAAAAATGCGCAAAGTTAGGAGCTGCGCAAAGTTGGGTACGTGCACGGTACATGATTTCATTTTCTTGGAATCATTTGTCTTGATAAGTTGAATGTGCAAGGGCCATTGTGGCACTATAGTTTCAAATACAATGTTGTTTACCCAAAAATAGGATGTAAATGAGTATTAGTTGTTTTCCGTGCAAGCTACACAGCCTGACACCGACAGGACGTTGAAGACGTCATACCGTCAGTAACCAGTAGTGTGTGGGCATAAAAGGAAGAGCAACTAGCACGTCAGAAGCTCGTTAAAATGGTGGAATCAGTTGCTGCTTTGCAGCAATGCTTGGCGGCGACAAGAGGTAAGATCGAACGTATCCGACGCGCGATAGAAGCTGCGAATCAGGATCATGGTAAGTTTTCCTATCATGCTCTTAAATTATATGTCGAAACTGTTGTTGCTGCATACAACGAGTACAATTCTTTGCAAAATCGGATTTATCTTGCCGATCCGATGCGGCGAGAAGAGTTTGAGCAGACTTACATCGAGTTCGAGGAGATTTACGAATTTGTTCGAATAAGTCTCGCTGAAATGATCCAAGCGCACGAAGACATCCAAAAGGAGACTGTGGAGCAACAGACAAAGCTGATTGAAGCTCAGCCGCCTTACCAGCTGAACAGGAATGAGATGAGAACCCAACAATGTGTACCATCCCTTCTACTACAGCAAACGCCGCTGCCAACTTTCGATGGTCGCTACGAAAATTGGCATAAGTTCAAAGACAGATTTAAGGATATTGTAGACAAGTGTACTGGAGACTCGCCAGCTACTAAACTACTTTACCTGGATAAGGCGCTAGTAGGCAAAGCACAGGGTGCTATCGACCAGCAGCCATTGAATGACAATAATTACGATGGGGCATGGAGGATATTGACCGGCCTGGGAGGCCACGATGGAACATGGAGAGCTCCCGGAATATGGTAAAACGATGGATTTTCTTCGAGAGCGGTGCTACATGTTGGAGTGGTGTGAGTTGTCTGTTAACACACTCAAAAATAGAACTCCGATCAACCAACGAAACGGAGTTTTAGCTCCCTCAAGCAAGGTGCATGCGGCTACCGTACAGCAAACGAGTTGCGCTGTATGCAATAACGACCATATGATCGATAATTGTGAAGTGTTCAAGAAGATGACGGTGAACAGTCGTTACTCCAAGGCAAAACAACTAGGTCTATGTTTCCTGTGTCTGAAACGTGGACATCGCACGGCCAATTGCAAGGTTGAAGGAAGTAGATGGTGTGGGTGCAAGAACAAGCACGCCTTGATGCATCCGAAGGACAAGAGCGAGAACGTTGAAGCATCAGCGGCCAAGCTTGAAATGGGTCCAATGGCCGGTAGTTCCGCAAGCATTGGAGAACCACATATCGTCGCGAAATGTGAAGCCTCTGTCTCGTCGAACGAGTCCCTGAAGCAGGTGCTATTGGCAACTGCTATTGTTGATGTGATTGATTCTGGTGGAGCAGCGCACAAGTGTCGCGCGCTGCTAGATTCCGGTGCAATGGCAAATTTCGTGTCGGAAAGAATGAGTGATGTGTTGAATTTGACAAAACGGTGTGCGAATGCATCAATTATCGGTATAAATGGTACCAGAACAACTGTGAAATTCAGGGTCAATGTTACTGCCAAGTCGAGGACAACGGATTACAAGTTTTCTTTGGACTACCTGGGGCCTGTAGCATAATCGAAATTTTACTAACAATATTAGTAGAGTAGCTTGTAACTTGTATTTTTCAGTTGCATAATGAATCTACACACGCAAAAAAAAGCGTTCCCGAATTCGTGAACAAGCAAAAATACACCGTGATTTAAATCATGGATTCGGGAACACCAGTCACGTTTTCAAGAACGTTCCAGAAAACGTGACTGTATTCCCGAATCCGTGATTGTTGTTCACGAAAAAATACACCGTGAACTCGTTAGTTCACGAATTCATGAACGCTTTTTTTTTGCGTGCAAGTATCAATTTTCAAGTCTAATATTACAAGTAAAGCGCACTAATAATATTAGCAGAATTTACAAGTAACTGTTGCATAAAGAAAATACAAGTACAAATTATTAGCGTTGGCTTGTAGTTTCTTTTACAAGTATGAATGGTGCTGTAATTTAATTTACAAGTCGTTTTTATTTTATTATTTCAGCTGTGTAAAGCAAATGAATCATTTGTTTGAGAAACGATTGTACGACATTACGCGGTAAAACATTCCGCGGTTAACCTTTTCGTGGTGTACCAGTTCGCGGTCTACCACTTCGCGTTCAGTATCATTTCGCGGTTTATATCATTTGGCGGTTTACCATTCCGCGGTTAGTACTATTCCGCGGTGAAACTTTTCGCGGTCAATACCAATTTGCAGGTTTATTTAACTAATGTTACAAGTAGTTCAATAATGTGTTCTTTAGCTTTGTAAAGCCTCAAAATTCACCTAATTATTATGAAAAGCGAATAATCATTGAGTTTACATTCTTCTTCTTTTTCTTCTTCTTATTGGTATTATATCCCCACACTGGGACAGAGCCGCCTCGCAGCTTGGTGTTCATTCAGCACTTCCATAGTTATTATCTGCGAAGTTTCTAAGCCAAGTTACCATTTTTGCATTCGTATATCATGAGGCTGACACGAATCCAATCCGAATTGCCTTGACCGGCACCGGGAATCGAACCCAGCCAGTTTACATTAGACTTATATAAATTCAAATCTCAACAAAAACAATGTTTTGAAGCAAAACATATTTGCAAATACGACTACCGGCACCGCAACGGGGATGACAATGGGTCTGGGGGTGAGAATTATAGACACTATAGGTTCCATAGACGAGCGCATGCACGGTTGGGTCATTTCGATTAAGTGTGTTTTTCCACTTTTTCACAGTGTACCAGGCGAATTTGACGTCACACGCTCCATTGCTTGGATTGCAATCGTGACGTCATGCTCGTTTGGCTACACTAACTGACAGTTCGTTTGGCTACACTCGCCTTCGCCTCAGCTCGTCTATGGAATCTATAGTGTCTATAGTGAGAATGGGTCATCACTTTCACCGGAAGTCTGGAGGTCGAAGAGCAAAATCGTCCAAAAAGGTCTCTTATATTTTAGTCTTCTTGCCCTCAATCCAATCTAAAAGCATTCTAAGTGGTTGAAATAGTGACCCATTCTCAACCCCATTTGACCCATTGTCACCCCCTACGATGGTATGTAAAGAATGCGAAACAACACACTTCGCCTTATACCGGGCAAATGAAAACATTTAAAGAAAGCAAAACCTAACATTTTGCGTTATACCGGGCAAATGCAAACATTTGAAGAAACAAAACAACACACTTTGCCTTATACCGGGCAAATGCGAACATTTAAAGAAGACGAAACAACACATTTTGTCTTATACCGGGCAAATGCGAACATTTGAAGAAGACAGCACATGTTATTTCGCCTAATGCCGGCTAACATTTAAGGAAGATACATTTTGCCTTATGAATAATTTTCAGTTTTTTCATCTACTAAGTTCTACCAGAATACCATAGCCTTTTAAGGTATTAAGATAGCGAACTTTATCATATGATATAGTGTATCTTGGTGACAAAGCTCACACATCTAATTATCATATTGACAATAATGTATATGTCTTTTGGAAATAACATAAAATAATGCGTAAAAGAAAAGAGAAAAATAATTGAAAGGGAAACACAATGAAAGAAACGGCCATATAAAAAAGAGAAAATTAAGAGTTGGTAGAAAAGAATGGCAAACTCTTAAAAATACAAAAAAAAAAGTTAATAAGATAAGGTAAGTTTGAATACCGCAAAACGGATCACCGCGAAATTGTAAACCGCGAAATAGTATATACCGCGAAACGGAATACCGCCAAATTGTATAAACCGCGAAACAGATTACCGCCAAATGATACAGACCGCGAAATGGTACACCGCGAAATGGTTTACCGCGGAATGTTTTACCGCGAAATGTCGGACAACCAAAATGACATTATTCAAACGTGAGTTGTTATACTGAACAATCTCGGGTGGGGCCATGCATCTTGCCCTATTTTTGATAACAATCATGGGAAAGAAAGGAAAAACTACTTGAATATTTAATAAAATTTGATGCGATATTATCAGCAGTAAGTATTTTGAACTTAAATTTTAAATTATTGGTTTAAAAAAATCCAAACTCGCATAAGTCTCGCAAAACACGTAAATTGAAACCCGCAATAATTAAAATCCATGTCAATCTCAAAATCCACATATAAAAACCATGTAGAAAATCACTCCAATACCATGCCAATACCACGAAACCGGATTAAATCAATAAATTAAAGAGAGAAGGATAATAAATTCGTTTTTCGTGTATACCTATCGCAGTATTCTATGCACAAACTTGCAGAAAAACATTAATAAATCACCTGTCATAAGACGAGTTTATACAATCCCATTGAATTCCACCACTTAATTGTATCTTGACAGATACGTATTTCGACCTCAACAGTAAGGCCGTCTTCAGTGTCTCGTACTTGACTCGACTCGACAAGTCGAGTCAAGTACGAGACACTGAAGACGGCCTTACTGTTGAGGTCGAAATACGTATCTGTCAAGATACAATTAAGTGGTGGAATTCAATGGGATTGTATAAACTCGTCTTATGACAGGTGAAAAAATTCCACTAAAAAGCTCAAAATAATTTTCTTATTAATAAACAAATCATTTCTCGCCGCATTGACAGTGAACTGTCGGATGAATTTTGACAGGTAAATGAACCTGACAGACTTGTCATTTCAACCTTACTAATAATAGAGATGAGTGACATTTAGCGCTCGCACACTAATGTGCACTTCGGCATGTGTAAAAACATGTTTGTTTTCCTTCTGCTCATAACCTCAAAAATGATCGGGTCATCACAATGATTTCAAAAGAGTCAAAAAATATATGGAAATATACTCATTTTTACCCAATCTTTGCTGAGTTGCACCATCTAGGAGTGTTTGTTTTCCTTTTATCGCCACTCACACATTCGGACGTGAAAATCTCAATACAAGTACTAATATTATTAGTTGGCGAATCAATTTTATGCAACACAAATTACAAGTACTTGTAATTTTTTGACTTGTAACTTGTAACTTGTAGCTAATATTATTAGTCTGATTATGCTACAGGGCCCTGGTGGTACCTCGTATAACTGGAGCATTACCTTCGTTGAGGCTCGACGCCCGAAGCTGGGCGATCCCTACCGAAGTGCAATTAGCTGATCCGAGATTCTACGATCCTAGCCGAATAAATATGTTGATAGGCGCGGAAATATTTTTTGAGCTGATGCAGATGGGGAAGATTCGAATGGCTACGGAATTACCATTGCTACAGGAGAGTCATTTAGGATGGTTGGTGGCTGGACCAGTATGGAATGTTCGAAACGTTGTGAGTGTTCAGAACTACCACGCAGTTCCCACTAATTGCGGTGATGAGAATTTGAACGAGCAACAATCAACGCGATAACAATCTAACCATTGTAGAAGGATGAATGTGAACGGCATTTTGTGACTACATATGCTCGGGGTGAAGATGGAAGATATGTGGTCAAACTTCCGTTCCGCGAAGGTGCTGGTGAGCTTGGCGATTCCCGAGTGCAAGCGGAGAAACGGTTCAAGGCCCTAGAGAACAGGTTGGAGAAATATCCTGATACGAAGCGGAGGTATGGAGACTTCATTCGCGAATACATCAAACTCGAACACGCTAGAATTTTAAAGGATAAGGAAAAGGATCCTACGGGGGCTGACTATTTACCACATCATTGCGTTTTCAAACACGACAGTTCGACAACGAAATTACGTGTGATGTTTGACGCATCTGCAAAAACCTCATCCAATTTATCTCTGAATGACGTGCTGCTGGAGGCGCCTACTGTGCAAAGCTCGCTATTTGACATCCTACTACGGTGGCATCTGCACCAGTATGTCGTCTCAACCGATGTACAACGCATGTATGAACAAGTCAAGATAAATGGTGCACATACCAAATACCAAAGGTGTTCATGGCGCGACGAGCGGTCTCAACCGTTGTTAGACTTGGAATTACAACGGAGACTTACGGGGTGGGTCCTGCAGGATTCTTGGCAACGAGATCATTTGGCTCATGATGAGCGAGAAAGTTTCACGGAGGCAAGCGATATCATCCTGAAATGCTGCTATGTTGACGATGCGCTTGAAGGAGCGGACACAGTGGAGAATTCGAAAAGGCTTCGCGAGGATCTACAAATTCTTTGCAGCGACTTTGGAGGAAGAAACTTGATTGGGATGAAGCAATCCCTAACGAAGAACTGGAAATCTGGCAAAAATTGAGAACGGAGCTATGTGAAATAAGCAATATGAAAATACCAAGATGCATCACAGTCGTGAACCCAACTAATTTTGAGTTACACGGATTCGCGGATGCATCCCAAAGAGCTGTATGTATATTTGAAAAGTGTGAATGCTGAGGGAGTAGTTGCTATGAAGCTGATCTGCGACAAGTCAAGAGTCGCTCCGCTGAAGGAGCTCAATCGAGTGGACAATGTAGTGCCGTGCAGCCGTGTTATTGGCGGAACAGTTGAAAATAGTGCGCGAAGCCTTGGAACTTGACTTTCAACGTATAGTTCTGAGGTCCGACTCAAAAATAGTTTTGTGTTGGTTAGAAAAACCGAGCTCTACCCTGCCAGTATTTGTTCGAAACCGTGTTATGAAGATTCTTGATTTGACTCCAGATGTCGAGTGGAAGCATGTTGGTACAAAAGACAATCCTCCGGATTTCGTGTCCAGGGGGGTCCAACCAAAGGAATTGATGAGAAGTGAGTTGTCATTCAGACCGCATCGTGCTTTCGTGCTGTGCGGTTCTTTCTCTCGTTGCGGAAGGAAGCTTCTTAGCGCTATTTGTACCCACTGATCCCGTTACGATCTTTGCAAGGACCCGTGCCTTCGTTTTACGTTGGACCCGTTTGCGGAAGTAAAATTCCGACAAGCGGTGGTAATCCTGCAGGGACACCGTTCTGGGAAAAAACCTCTTAGAAGGTCACGTCTTCACGCTCAGCAATGAGCAATAATAAAAACAAGAGGAAGGTGGAGTCTCTGAATTCTCCACTTCCTTCTAAAAAACAAGGTTTCAAGACCGTCCAGCCAAAGCGCGTAAAAAATAGAAGGAAGCTGGAGAATTCAGATATTCCTTCTAACTCTAATATCGGAGATAATTCTTCTCCAATCGAACTGAGCAATCAGTTCGATTTGATTAATGATGAAATTGAGCAAATCGAATATACCTCTAGCCCAGGTGATTCGATTCATGCGAAAAAGCAAAGGATTCCGCCAATTGTGGTATCTGTTGCCGAGTTTTCTGGCTTCCGGAATGAGATTTTGAGTAACCTTCAGGGATCAAGGTTTCATTTCAGATTGCTAGAAAGGGTGACTGCCGCGTTTTGCCGGGATCCTTTGACGATCGCAAACGTCTTCTTCAGTATTTAACTGAGAAGCGCCATAAATTCTTCACATACGACGACAAAACTGAGCGATTGTTCAAAGTCGTCTTGAAAGGTCTTCCCAGTGATGATAAATCACTGGATGAGATTAAAATTGAAATTTCTCAATTACTTGGATTTTCACCAGTCCAAGTAATTAAGATGAAAAAGAAATCCCACCCTGGTACTTCCCAGAGGGGCATTTCTCAAGAATTTTATTTAGTTCATTTTAACAAAAGTGAACTAAATAATATGAAAAGTATGGAAAAGGCCTGTATTATGTCCCATGTCCGTGTTACATGGGAACATTTCCGCAGGCCTGGGGGAAATTTCAAAAACCCCACCCAGTGCCGTAAGTGCCAAAAGTGGGGTCATGGAACCAAACATTGTCACATGGATGCTAAATGCATGATTTGTGGTGGAACCTCTCACGCCAAGGACGCATGTCCTGTGAGAGAAGATTCCAATAAATTTAAATGTGCAAATTGTGGGGGCAATCATAAATCCAATTTCTGGGAATGCCCTTCACGCAAAAAGTTTTGAATTCCGTGCAAAATTGATGACGGGAAATTCCAATCGGATCCCAGATTCGACGGGTAGAAATTTTCAAACGCTCAAATTTCGAAACCAGTTACCGGTCGAGCAATTCATACCCACCACAATTCACAAACAAATTTTGCCGCTCGTCAACGGGTAGCAAGCACGTAAATTCCAATTTTTCGAATGTACCTACGTATGCAAACATCGCTGCTGGTAGACAAAATTTCGCTTCTCAAAATGAGGTTTATACCCATGTCCCAACGGAAAATAACGGTCATGTTGCCGATTCAGGTAGCATGACTGCTTCCGATTTTGATTTTTTAACTGAACAATTGCATCACATGATTGATGCAATGTTCAAAGCAAATACCATTCCTGAAGCTGTTCAGGTTGGTATAAAGTACACACAAAAAATTATTATCGGACTCCGTTTTAATGGATCTAAATAATTGTGTGAAAGTTCTAAATTGGAATGCCCGCTCTCTAAAGGGTAAGGAAGATGAATTATTCAACTTCCTAACAGTTCATAATGTGCATATTGCCATTATAACTGAAACCTATTTAAAACCAGGGCTCTCCATTAAACGAGATCCAAATTATTTTATCTACAGAAATGATCGTCTTGACAGCGCCTGTGGTGGGGTCGCCATTGTCATCAATAGACGTATCAAATATAAATTATTTTCTTCGTTTGAAACCAAAGTTTTTGAAACCTTGGGAGTTTCTGTTGAAACAAATTTTGGTCAATTTTCCTTCATTGCAGCCTATTTGCCTTTTCAATGCAATGGGCAGCAAAAGAATTTGTTGAAAGCTGATCTTCAAATTCTGACTCGCAACAAATCAAAATTCTTCGTAATTGGTGACTTTAATGCCAAACACCGTTCATGGAATAATGCTCAAAGCAATTCCAACGGCAACATTTTATTTGAAGATTGTTCTGCGGGATATTATACTATTCAATATCCCAATGGCCCAACTTGTTTTTCATCCACTCGAAATCCTTCGACAATTGATTTGGTTTTAACGGATTCAAGTCAGCTGTGTGGCCGATTGGTAACTCATGCTGACTTTGACTCTGATCACCTTCCTGTGACGTTTGAAATCTCACAAGAAGCCATTTATAATCCAATCAGCTCTACTTTTAATTATCATAGAGCTGATTGGGATTTATATAAAACGTATATCGATAGGAATTTTGATGTTGATATTCCTCTCGATACCAAAAGTGACATTGATAATGCTTTCGTATCTTTGACAAATTTGATTGTCGAGGCCAGAGGCATTGCAATTCCAAATTCAACTCCATTATTATTGACGACAATCTTCAGTTACTGATCCGTCTTAAAAATGTGAGGCGAAGGCAATACCAAAGAACTCGCGATCCCCCGTTGAAAGTTATTTGGTGAGATTTGCAAAATCAAATTAAAAATGTTTCTCCATTCTGATAAATACCAAATTTGAGAATAATGTCTCGAAGTTGGATCCCAGTTCGAAACCCTTTTGGATATTAACGAAAATTCTTAAAAAACCTCAAAAGCCAATTCCAGCGCTTAAAGAGGGAAATAAAATTTTATTTACAAATGGCGAAAAGGCTCAAAAACTTGCTCAGCAGTTCGAGAGTGCCCATAATTTTAGTCTAGGTCTCACTAGTCCAATTGAGGATCAGGTTACACGAAGCTTCGAAGACATTCTCAACCAAGATAATATTTTTGACCCTTCGTTGGGAACTAATTTGGATGAAGTGAGATCTATTACTAGAAAATTTAAAAATATGAAAGCCCCGGGTGATGATGGTATTTTCTACATACTTATCAAAAAACTTCCTGAGAGCTCTTTATCCTTTTTGGTTAATTTATTTAACAAATGTTTTCAATTGGCATACTTTCCAGATAAATGGAAAAACGCCAAAGTTGTTCCAATTTTGAAGCCGGACAAAAATCCAGCTGAGGCTTCTAGTTATCGCCCAATCAGTTTGCTTTCTTCAACAATTTGGTTTTCGCCAAGGGCATTCAACCACTCATCAGTTATTAAGAGTTACGAACTTAATTCGGCTCAACAAATCTGAAGGATATTCGACTGGAGTTGCTCTTCTTGATATAGAGAAAGCATTTGACAGTGTGTGGCATGAAGGTTTGATTGTAAAATTGATGAATTTTAATTTTCCTCTGTACATTATTAAACTGATCCAAAATTATTTATCAGATCGTTTCACTGCAGGTAAACTATCAGAATTCTAAATCTGATAGATTACCTGTAAGGGCTGGTGTCCCCAAGGTAGCATACTGGGGCCCATTTTGTATAACATTTTACTTCTGACTTACCTGATTTACCACCAGGGAGTCAAAAATCTTTGCTTGCAGGTGCCACAGGTGTCTCAGCCGAAGGGCGTAGCCTTCGAGTCACTGGTAGTAGTTCGCAAAAAAGTTCTGATATTTCCTCCACTTACTTGCAAAATGGAAAATTTCCCTGAATGCTTCCAAAACTCAGCTTATAATTTTCCCACATAAGCCGAGAGCTTCTTATTTGAAACCTTCTAGCAGACATATTGTCACTATGAATGGGGTTCCAATTAATTGGTCTAGCGAAGCTAAATATTTAGGACTTCTGCTAGATCAAAAATTAACTTTTAAAAATCACATTGAAGGCCTTCAAGCCAAATGTAACAAATATATTAAGTGTCTATATCCACTTATAAACAGAAAATCAAAACTTTGTCTTAAGAACAAACTTTTGATTTACAAACAAATTTTTAGACCTGCCATGTTGTATGCTGTGCCAATATGGACTAGTTGCTGCAATACCAGAAAGAAGGCACTTCAGAGGATTCAAAATAAAATTCTGAAAATGATTCTGAAGTTGCCACCGTGGTATAGTACCAATGAACTTCATAGAATTTCTAATATTGAGACATTGCAACAAATGTCCAACAAAATAATTTCCAATTTTAGACAAAAATCGTTGCAATCTTCTATTGCAACGATTAACTCCTTGTACCCTTAGTATAAAATAGGTTAAGTTTAATTTAAGTAGAAAACATTGTAATTCCTACATGGTTCAATTCAACCAGAGGAAAAATTCTAACTGCCAGAGGCAATTGAAATGTATTAATAATAACTAAAAATATAAAATAGCAAATAAGGATGATAGTGTTAAGAAAACACGGAACACCTAGTCTAAGAGATGAATGCATGTATTAGATAATTACCAAATAAAATTAGTTTAAAAAAAAAAAAAGTGAGTTGTCATGGAATGGTCCCGGTATTTTGGATGGTGCGGATGAGGAAGTTGATACAGAGTATCTTGAAGGTGGTGACGAGTGTGATTATGTCTTAAGTGCGTCTGAAGAGATTGCAGCGGTGGCGACACAAGATCGCAGACTGTACGACGTGATTCAAGGCCGCAGTGATTATCGTAAGACACAGAGAATATTCGGTTACGTGACTCGGTTTATTCACAATTGTAAGGTGAAGAGACTAGGTGTCGATCGTAGAAGCGGCAGTTTACTTGGTGTTGACTTCCGTGATTCATTGTTAGCAATGGTGAGAATTGTTCAAAGCCGAAATCAAGAATATTGAGCGGGGTAAACTGGTGAAAGGTAAACTTCGAAACCTGAACCCCATTTTTGATAAGGGTGGGAGACTGCTAAGAGTAGGGGGTAGGATCAGACATTCGGACTTGCCTAAAGATCAGAAGCATCCTACAATCTTGACCGAGAAGAATTTTTTTTTTTGACTTCGGATCGAGACAATCCACCGTGAACAATTGCACATCGGACTGAATGGGTTACTCGCAAAGGTTCGACAACAGTTCTGGCCAGTTAATGCGAAGCGAACAATAAATCGTGTATTGGGAAAATGTGTGAAGTGTTTTCGTGCAAATCCAAGGGATGTTGTGCAATATATGGGGGATCTGCCAAGTGTGCGCGTAACAGCTGCTGAACCGTTTTTACGAACTGGCGTAGACTATGCTGACCCGTTTTTATTGAAGGAAGGTCGGTTCAAGGCCCCAAGGAAAGCGTTTATATGCGTTTTCGTATGTATGTGTACTAAGGCTTAGGCTTAGAACTTGTGGGTTCTTTATCTGCGGATGGATTTGTGGCAGCGCTGCACTGTTTCGTAAGTCGAAGAGGAAATGTTGCAGAGTTGCGATCCGATAACAGCACCAATTTTGTTGGGGCTAATCGAAAATTGACGGAGTTGAGAGAGTTACTGGTGTCGCACGGCGCAGCACGCAAATGAATAATATTATCAATGAACTGTCACGTCACGTTGCATCGCATGGTCACGTCTATTCTGGCTTCACCCCAAAAAAGAAAAAAAAATCTGCTTGTTTTAAAGCACGCCTTGATTGAGGAAACAAATAGGGACCCACGCATTTTCCCGGAATAAGGCAATAAAGTCGATGATTCCTTCTTTTAAAATGCATATTTCCCTGTAAATAGGGCAAATAAGCCTTTATTTGTTTGTGTGCTACGCACTCGTTTGTCCTAAATAAGTCACAAGAATATAACAATTAGTAAATGATTCCTTCTTAAAAGGCACGAATTTGCCCGAAATAAGGTTAACGAATGATTCCTTCTAAAATACGCAATACATTCTTTTAACTCACACATTTTCCTAAAATACGCTTTCTTTCAAATCACGCGTTTTCACGGAGTATAACAAACAAGTGGATGATGCCTTCTTTTGAAATATGAATTTACCCGCAATAATAAAAATCCACAGGATCATTGGATAAAATTAAATTAAATTTACAAATACTGCCGTTACACGCATAACTGTCTTATGTAAATAGTAATCCCATGGGACAAATATACGTATGATGGCAGCATAGGAGAATCCACATAAAGGTTACCATAGGCATTTGCCATCATAATTTAACGCTTCTAGAAAAGCACTAACTTTGCTCAAACTTACTTTTTACAGCACGCGTTTAGTGTCTTATTGTAGATTCTACATTAAATGTTATAATACAAATATTTTGTTCCTGCAAAGTCCGCTTATACCAATTAAGAGCGACCATTCATGTCATTCGAAAAACGGCGGGAATAATAAGGTCTTTTGGTTTAGGCTTATAACAGGTGGCAACTCAAAAAAATTGGAATGACTTCAATACTTTTCTATCAAAATAATAATGCTTTCACAAAAATATGACACACACTTTTACTCCAGCATTGCTTAACATGCTGTCGAAACAGAAAGTATTGCGGCGTGCTTTGTAAATTTTATCAAGCGAACCAAGATCATGGGAAAAGTACACGGTCGAACATTTTAAGCGTGAAAATGTTTCGAAAACTGTCATAGCATTTTTTGGTCAACTAAGCTCCATTGTATGCAAAGGTGATTGCAAGGCCAAAATCACGAAGCAACTCATAAGCAGGATCAGAAGTACCATTTCAAAAATCGATGTGATAGACTCTATCAGATAGAGCCATCCAGCGGTCATGAGCAGCACGGCGAAACCATGGACCATATTCTAATATTCATTTGTTTAAGTTTGAAGACTAAGGACAACTATTTGTATAACATAATATATTATATCAGATTGAGCTGTACTTCTTTGTAGTTTTTTTCCCAAGCCATTCTTTCCATTCCAGTTTTTTAGTTGTCAAAATCTTTTTTCTTCATTGCAAGAATCTTTTAAAGGTATGAAAAAAAAAATCTGGGATATGGTGCGTTCTGGGGAATGTTATAGAATCGATCTCACTACGAGAAGGTTCTGAAGTACCTGAACGCCAAGCGATTTCAGTTTTATATCTACCCTGCCCGAAGCATGCCGCAGCAGTAGCAGTAGCGAGAATGGCAACTATTCGGACCGTCCTGTCAGTAGCTGTTCAGCGGAAGATGCATATTCAACAATTAGATGTCAAGACCGCTTTTCTGTACGGTGATTTTGAAGAAACAACTGTTTGGCTGTTCCGGATGGCGTGAGAGCAGCGTCAAACTTGGTGTGCAAGCTCAGAAAATCACTTTACGGATTTAAGCAAAGCCCTCATTGCTGGAATAACAAGCTCAACGAAAGCTCCCTGCTGTCGAATGGATTTACACGCTCAAAGCATGATTACTGTCTGTATACCAAGTCAAACAATCAAGGCAACATTTACTTAATAATATATGTCGATGACGTTTTAATTTTTGGAGACGAAATCAATTCTGTACAGGAAGCTAAGAAGATATTGTTCAAGAAATTTCAAATGACTGACTGTGGTGGGAATGCTGGGAATGTAGGAATATGATAAAGCCGAAGGAAGACTGTATCTTTCGCTTGAAACTGGTATCAACCGCAAATGTACATGTTGCTTAGCCGAGTCCATTCGGCCTTTTTTTATTCAAGGTACAGGCAGTATAAAACATTCGTACAAAGCACACCTTGAAATTCGACCTATCTAACATATAATAGGACTTCCAGCATATACGAGTTTGAAAATGATTGGATGATTAGAACTAAACATACCTTCTCTTTGAACAGAATAGAATTGTTCACGCCGTTCTTCTCGTTCTTTTGCACCAGTAATAGCTGCCATATCAATCCGGTCATCGTCCTCATCCGAACCATCACCTGCTCCATCCTCCCGGACCACGCGTTTCTTGCTCTTATCTTCCTTTGGCTCATCCAATGGAATGAAATCGCCTAAAACCAATGATATGATTGTTAGCACCAAGAAAAAAACTTCATCTGCTCTATTCTTCCTCACCTTTCTCCCGGGCCTTCTGCCGGCGCTTGCGAGCAGCATGAATCATGGCCGCATCCGGAATGACCCCATTTTCCAGATACATCTTGAAATTGTCCGGCTTGGCAAACCGATGGTGGTGCCCCTCGCCAGCACTTTCGTCTTCCTCTTCTTCCTCGGAGGACATGTCGTCCTTGCCGGCACAGAGAGCTGCCCGGCCATTTAGAATCTGTTGCTGGTGCTGCTGCTTACTCGGATCGGATTTCTTGACCACCAGCTAAAATGCGTTGTGTTCAAAATGAGGGAGAGAACAAGAAAAAAATGTGGGGAAGATTAGAATCGAACGAAATGACATCATTGAATGGGATTGGGAAGATCGACAATGGCGCAGGAGAACAAGCTGCGCCTGGTTTTTCTTTCACCCTGTCATTATACACAGGGTAAGTACCGTCGGAATAAGTGCAACCAACAAATTGTTTTTGTTATTGCTAACAAATAATCAGTAAGTTAATTAAATCTTTGAATGTAGATGTCTAAGTTTTGTCATGCAGAATAAGTTTTGCATAAAGTAAAAGCTAACCTAAGTTAAGGTCATTAATCTTAGTTAAGGAATCCGGAAAGCTATGACATGGTCTTTCACCAAGTGATTTCTACTCCAATTTGCCAATATTCATGTTTTTTCAACTAGGGGGAATGACGGCTTTGGCAGGTTTTGTTCTAATATTGGCAGTGGTTTTTTTATGACTGATTATGCTCAAATTTGGCCCTAAACATTCTTTGTTGCGTATCAAAGAATATTGTGGCTAAATTTCATCAAATTTGGTCGACAAAAACCCCCCTGACAATAATAGAACAAAACCTGCCAAAGCCGTCTTTTCCCCTATCTTATTTAAGAAAATAAAATCAAGTTTTGCTGACCGTTTTTCAGAGTACGTATGCCTTATGTCCGAATTCTTCAAAGTAAATATTCTGTATTCCTTAATACATCATCATGTCGAAACTCAAAACGATGTTAACTTGCAATATCTTCGCAGAGGAACTGCATTAATAAACATTATGAAAGAAAATCTGCACATTTTTGCAATAAGGTGTTTTGAAATTTCTTGGTGAATATTGGTCAAAGTTCTCCACTTAGATTATGATAACGCTTTTGAAATATTTTGCTGACAATAACTTGGAAGTGATATTCAAAGATTTGTTTGATAACATTCAAGTAGTTATCGATAACGCAGAATACAATGTCCCAGGAAACCCATTTAGGGTTTTTTTGTGCGTTTCGTCTATAGAGTAAAAAGAATTGGAGAAAGAATTTGTCCAGTTTTGTGGTAGCGACACTTCAAGCAATTCGAAATTATGTAGTAGGTGCGAATGAAAGTACATTGCTAAAATTCAAAAATGCAGCGTGAGTGAGAAAATATGTTCAAGACTTGAAGCTTCTTTAGGCGATAAAGTATCTTCGTGTGATTCGTAATAGCAATTTTGGATATTTTATGATGTGGAATTGGTAGAAAAAATTGAATAATAATAACCTTACCACAAAGTCGTCTGTGCGTATTTCTGTTTGGATATTAGAACTAGAGTTTTCACACTTTTCCCTTTTATGTTTATCTTTGATCGGCTCTTCCGAGCTCCTGCCCTTTGCACCGTTTCCGCCGTTAGTTCCGGAGGACGATTTGACGACAGACTTTGACGACGAATCGAAACCGAAACTGGGACCGTCATTCTTTTCGGCGTGCCGTTTGCGACGTCGTTCTTTATCCAGGGACTTCATGACTTTTTTGCTCTGGGATGTTTTCTTCACTTGGAATACTTCGCCTTCCTCTGTGGAGTTGCCCGTGCGTGCGAAGGTGTTGAATGTTTTTGAAACGAAAAGAAAAGGGAGAAGAGAGTGATCATCAAAATTGTTCTTTCAAAAGTACTCTGCAATAGATTTGGACTGCTGTAAAAAATTCAGATGGGTAATCAATTTGAAGGAGTTATATGGATAAGTTTCTTTTTATCAGATGTTAAAATTGTGAACTGCTTTATATCTGGATCTCGAAGCCAAAGCTCCGTCGACGATACCCTCAAAAACGATATCAACAGAAATTTGAGATCGTAAATAGCGATAGGTTGGCCACACGTTACGAAAAAACCGAAGACGAAATGTGCAAGCAAACGCTGGACTGGAATCCGGTAGGACATCACAGCTGAAGGAGACCCATGGAACTTGTGGCAACAAAGCCTCAACGAAGAAATAAAGAAATCTGACCTTAACCAGGGCAAGGCTAAAAAGAGCAGCCACCAAAGATGAAGATCTTTTACGATGGCCCTATAGATCCCCAAGGGTGCTCATGGTCCATGAGTGAATTAGCAAGGCCACTGGTAAAACGTCTTTTGCTAGACAACAATTTTAAAGCAAAGCAAATATTAAAAATTTGACTGCCATAAAATATCCAAAATGTTTAGAATCAGAACTCCAGTAACAAACTTCCATCCAAGAAGGTCCGTATTATAATAAATTTTTAGTTTGAAGATAAATGTGGCTCGGGTATACATTCCGTTCAATATTCTTCCTGAAACCAAAATATTAGTTTATACGCAAAGAATTGGCACAGGTGCTGCCCGCACAGCAAGGATACTCGAAAAATGTTACCTTCGTCGTCGAAACTTAGCAAAGACATTTTAGAAGTGGCCTTGGACGACGCGCCGGATGCTGATGAAGATCCTTCGCTGGTTTTCTTGTCCTTTTTGTCTTTCTTGGAAGAGGGCCGTTTGCTACCTTCACCGCCCACGAACTGTGGAGGTGGCGGTGGCGACGGATCTACTTCCATACGATTGTCCTGTGTCGAGGAAGTCCCGCCATTGTTGGTTGCCGTTGCCGCGGGGGTTCCGCCTTCGTCGTCATCGTCGTAGCTGGTGAAAACGCGACGCTGGATCGGTTTTTTCGGCTTCCGGAACAGGGACATCTTTGATGGTTGGAATTTTACTTGAATTTTCGATAGCGTCCGCTAATGCATACTGCTAGCACAAATTTCAAGCGTTGAAGTTTGGTTTTGAATGGAATTTTACGAAAATAAATGCACAGGACACGGAATTTTCGACGTATTTTTCTTGCAAAAGTGAACTTTTTGACAGCACGCAAGTCGATGGGTTCCGAAAAACATCAAAGCAAATCAAACGCTGCGTCGATGACAGACGTTATATACGTTACCATAAAATGTACTAAAATGCATGTGGCAATGGAAAGGTGTCGGGTTCATGTATATAATAATTTTGGTATAATAAATATTCGATTTTAAAAATAGTTCGAGGCTTCAAAAAGTATTGGTTCTTTGCGAAAGTTGCCAAGAAAAGCAAAAGAATCGACTAATAAAACTAAACAACTAATAGAGATAATAAAACGAGATACAATTTTTGACGGGAAAGGTCTATAGATCTAAAAGCATTTAAATTTAAAAAATGCAACTTTTTCGATGATTTTCGCAGAAAACCGCCTCGTATCCGTAGAATAATTTGTTTTCATGCTTTACCAAGTATTATTCAAAAGTATTTTCTCTATAACGGCGTTTTTAGAGAAAACAGATTGAAAAAATGTAACGGGGCTGAGATATTAAAGTTTCAGTAAATCTTAAAAACCACGAAGTTTGCTATAATTTATCGAGATTCTACAATTGTCTAAGGTTATTTCATATCCGTCAGTTCATCCCAAGTAGAGATGTCGTAAAATCCCGATTAATCGATTAGTTACTAATCGATTACTCTTGATTCTTGTCGATTATTGAATCGATTAATCATCGTATGGTAATCGATTCAAAATTAATCGATTATCACAACGATGAATCGATTAATCGAAATAATCAATTAATTTTCGACATCCTTATGATGTCGTAAAATTCTGATTAATCGATTAGTAACTAATCGATTACTCACGATTCCTCTCGATTATTGAATCGATTAATCGTTGGGTAATAATCGATTCAAAATTAATCGATTATCACAACGATGAATCGATTAATCGAAGTAATCGATTAATTTGCGACATTTCTAGGCTCAAGGATTCAAAATATTCTACTTCTGGAGCCGTGCGGTAAGATGCACGTCTACAAAGCAAGACCATGCTGACGGTGGCTGATTTCGATTTCCGGCCTGGTCAAGGAAATTTTCTTGACATTCATGGGCATAAAAGTTGTGGGAGAATACGGTTCACCGCACAGGGGAATTTGCGTAGGTCTCGGATAACCGGAAAAAGGGATCGACCACTTACTTACTTACTTATGGGTCCTGTACACCTCCGGTGATGCAAAGGGCCGACTTAAAAGTGTTGGGAGCGGCAACAGGTTATTGGCCCAGGTATGGACGAGAAAGTGAAAATCGCCGCGTTCGACGGGTCCGGCTTCCACAACTGGAGGTTCCGGATGGAAACCGTCCTCGATACGTACGATCTTCTGGATTGTCTCCACCGGGAGATGGGTGAGATCAACGAGCTGCAAGTGGTGGCAGACGATTCCGCAAGTGTAAAGTCGGAGAAGAAAAAGAAAATGGTGGAACGGAAAGCCGTAGAGAAAAGATGTAAAGCTGTGATAATTCAGGCGATTGCTGACAGCCAGCTTGAACTAGTGAAAGACTCCATTCGACTCCGAAACAAATTTGGGACACGCTGAAGGCAGTGTTCGAACGTCGTGGTGTTGCCGGACAGCTGTTTATTAGGAAACAGCTCCTCACATTAAAGTATGTGGAGGACGTTGATAATAGTTTATCGGAGCACTTGCTTAAGTTCGATCGTTTGATTCGGGAGTTAAAAGAAAGTGGTGCGGCTGTTGTTGAAGACTCCGACGCGATTTCTCATTTGCTATTGACGTTACCACCGTCATTTGATTCGGTAGTTACCGCGATCGAGACACTTCCTGCCGGTGTAACAATGCCGTTTGTGAAAAAGCGTTTACTGGATGCTGATTTAAAGAGAAGAAATCTGCAGGCCCCTGGAGCTGACAATGAGGGTATTGCCATGTTCAGTAGGCAGAGCTGGAGGACGTTCATGTGTTTTCGGTGCGGTAGAGTCGGGCACAAGCAAGCTAATTGTCGTGCAATTATGTCTGAATCGGATCCGAGTGAATACAGAGAAGTAAGAAGTCGAAGACAAAAAGCAGACATAGTGGTTGAAGAAAACCGTTTCTCGGATAACACGGAAGTTGTATTCATGGCTTCCAAAGAAGAAAACATTTCAAGAATGCAGTGGTTCTTAGACTCTGGAGCGACGGACCACATGGTGAACAACTGCAGTTACTTTCGTACGAAATGGCGTCTGAAGCGACCGGTGGAGGTGGTAGTACAGTCGGGATTCGCTGGTTGGGATTTTAATACTTGGGTCACTTTTTAGTTGGGCCTTCGCTGGTTGGGCCATGGCCCAACTAAAAAGCAACCGTACGTCAAAATTCAATGTAAACACGGAAAACGGGATTGGGCGTCACTGGACATCATTTGTGATGTTCAAGTCGAAATACTCGTGTTCAAATGGCTGTCAGTTGGCCCAACTAAAAAACCGAATTCGTTGGTTGGGCCGAGGTCGTGGCCCAACCAGCGAATCGCGACTGTAGCGAGCGGGGAAAAATTGTTGGCGGAATACTGTGGCGATGTGATAGTGCACTCAACGGTTGGAAAAACGAGAAAAGAATGTGAAGTCAAGAATGTGCTGTACGTACCCGGACTTAGTTGCAATTTATTCTCTGTGAATCGGATTGCAAGAGCGGATATGGAAGTTAGCTTCTTTGAAAATAAAGCGAAAATTACGAAGAATGGCGCAGTAGTGACCGTTGCGTACTACAATGGAAAGCAGTATGGGTAGGATGTGAGCTACGGTGTTAAGCAAGTACAGCAATGGTGAAGGTCCACAGAATTCCTAGTATTCTGGAAAAACAGTTTATGACAGTGTTTGGAAGAAGGAAGTACCGTACTTTTGACAAATTGAAAAATTGTTCCGAGAAGACAGGTTCGACGAGGCTTGCGGCTAGGAGGGGCCGAAGTAAGAGAAACGCTTGACGAAAATGTTTGTATAAAATGTTGATATGAAACTTATGTTGATATGAATGTTGATATGTAAAGTTTGAACTTGAATACGAGATCAAGTTGGTGAAATGTTCCGAAGAACGATCTGTGATTTTGTCAGAATCTGTGAAATTCGGGTTGTCGATTTGAGGAGGGGTGTTGGAAATAAATTTAGTGTGCAATATACCGCAGGCATCTGTTGATGGACACCTGCAGCCGTTGAGTGTTCTCCACTGATACACACCATGCTTCGCTAGCGTATAACCAACACGGACAAACTCAGAAACTCATTAATGAGTAAAATTTCACTCTTTTTGGAGAATAAGTGGATCTACTCATAAAATGAGTAAAACACTGTTTACTCATTAATGAGTAAACGCAATATCTGTCAAAAAATGGGACTTTTTTACCCATTTTAGGGAATGATTTGAAACTTTAAAATGGGTATATTTTACTCGCTTTGGGAATATTTTTCTTCGAATATTTTGAATAATTTTTCTGTTTTCAACACAAAATAGCAAAAGAAACCATATGAACATTAAAAATACATTTATTTATATGAAGAATGTTTAAGGATATTTACATTAAAATATATTTTTGACAAAGGCAACTACTCAAGTTTTTCCAAGTCTAAAAATCCAGAACAGAATCGCGGCATTTCTTATGCGGGTTTTGTTGTCTTTTTTGTGGAATGTGCCGCCTTTTTTTCTGGATGTTTCGACTTGGAAAAACTTGTCATTCCCCTTGGTTTTCGTAGAAAATGTGATAATAGGCTCCGTGCTGAACTATAATGTTGTTCCATGTTACCATCATGTTGCTCCCGAGGCTTCTGGATGCTGAAACAAATTTTATCGAACAGTCGGAATAAAAATCAAAGTGAAAATACCAAGTGCGTACTTACTTTTGCACGTACTAACTCCTCCATGTCTTTAACGGTCGTAATATTAAGTTCTAGCAACTCAAAATGAATTAAATATATAGATTATAACGGGGAATATAACGCGTAAAAACACTTTATTTTCTAATGGGCTCGGATTTACCCCCTAAGTATTTTTTCACCCATTTAGGAGTAAAAGATAATCATTTTGTAACCGAAACAACATTCTCAAAATGGGTGTTTTTTTACACATTTGAAGTTGTCAAATTTTCCCCATTTTCTGGCAGCTACATACATGAACTCAGAATGAGTACTTTTTTACTCATTAATGAGTTTCTGAGTTTATCCGTGAAGTATAACAGCACAGATTTCACGTTAGAGTTGAAAATTTTTGGTGCGTTCACTTATCTGCCTGTTTTTCCAGATATTTTCTTAATAATAATTTTACGGACACGTGGTGAATTTCTGCGAGAATTATCGAAAAAAAAAAATCACTTTTAGAGGTTTTAGGATCTGTCTCATTTGGAGAATTAAACTGAAATTAAACTCAAAAGTGACATTTCAATAATTATCGAATAACCCTGCTGGCAGAGCAAGATTACTTTTGACAGATATCGAATCATTTTGCATCGATGTCTTATTGGAATTGCTGGGTAGCACCAGCCATTCTTATGACCGGGTTATTTGATAATTTTCGAACTGTCACTTTTAAGTTTAATTCTCCAAATGAGACAGAGCCTTAGAGGTCATATTATTGAATAATACAAACCATATGTCCATGTATGATACTCATCATGGTCCACTTAAAATTCAAAAAATATTTGGCGATTGAAAAAAGACTAAAATGTGACGAAAATAGCCAATATACAACAATAAGCATGAGCATTGTGCCCGCACAATTCGTAATTGCTACTCCGTGATTGACTAGAATTTGCGAAATTGTACAGAGAACACAATTAATGGGGCTTGGGACTAGCTACCCATTTTCAATGTACACGTTTCGGGAGCTCAAATATCTAAAATCAGCGAACTTTCACTGTATACGACAATAAGTGCGAAAAAACCCTGGAAAAACACTTTTTGCCTTTCTCGTACAACAAAGTTGTACCGAAAAGCTATCATTTCACTCCAAAATTGAACTTTTTATAGAAGTCTCGGAGACCCATGATGTTATATACCAATCGACTCAGCTCGTCAAACTGAACAAATGTCTGTCAGTCCGTGTGTATGTGTGCACGCGAAAACCGAAAAACATTAGCAACTTTTTCATATAGTAATTCTTAACCGATTTTCTCGCTACAAGTTGCATTCGACGGGGGACAAACCCTAGTTGATCACTATTGAACTTCATAACGATTGTGGATTTAAAAAAAAATCTAAATATTGTCGGCGTAGCACCAACTTAGAATTTGGAAGTCGGGATTTCCGAACCGAACTTTCTTCCGAGGTGTTATCTGTCAAACTAATTGATGAGTTGTTTAGCGCATCTTTAGGCGAATCCAGCGCACTACTTCCGAAGTTGGGTTAGTTGCCTGAAATCCAACTTTGGTATAAAAAGCGTACTAACTTTGTTCCGGATGGACAATATTGCTATTTGCATTGAAAATTTTCGTTTCGTCACTGAAATCATTGACACTTGCCTTCAGCGACTGCTTACGCGATAGAGCATTTGCACATTTTATTCACTCACACATCTATAATACTGTCAAAATTTGCATTTGACAATAACATTTTCAGCCAAAAGCTCTATTTTTTGACATCAGGGCACTCACACAACCAATCGACCTCAGTAGTCAAAAATCAGGGATACCAACTTGACAACCATCTCCTTGTCGCCGAGTCTGGCTCTGAGTGTTCGGCGCGGAAACCCAAAGGTGGGAATAAAATAGAAGGCGAGGTGCACAGCGGGCAAGGTGGATCGATCACGTGGAGGACGATTTGCGGACCCTCCGCAGACTGCGTGGTTGGCGAAGTGCAGCCATGGACCGAACTGAATGGAGAAGACTTTTATGTGCAGCACAGGCCACTCCGGTCTTAGAGCAAGATTACCGGTGGTGAGTTTAAGCCGTTTGGCAGCGCAGTATCATTACTTGACACTTTACCGGTCGCTGCTAAACACGCTGCTATAACAGTAGCGCGACTGACAGGTGACCAAATTTGGTAGCGCGATAAGAGCGCTGCTATTTGATGAACTGTCAACTGTCAAACGTCACCGGTACGGAATACAGCAACCAAATTGAGAGCCGAAAATAGTAACCGATACGGAAACGAGTGACGAAACTAAAATGAAAGCGCTGCGCGGGTGATTAAAATGCTCGCGACCGATAATGATGCTCTTAGTCTGATAATAAATAAATTTAGTACAATTGCAACGCAAGCTTTGATTGCATGCAAGTTACGACGCATAACGCCATAACGTTTCTGCAACTCTCTGGTATAATAAAAAAGCTCGCATGAAACGCGCACGCTTATAATACTTTACTTGGTGATTTTAAAATTAATATAACAAATTATTCAGCATTTCAATGAATTTCCCGATAATGCATTTGTTTGCTTGGGTTATTTAATAATGTACGAGAAAGGCACAATCACTGCTAGGTGGTCTGATTTGTTTTTTTCAAAAAACGCGGCTACATGAACTTCACTTTATTTTTCCTATCTGAGCGTGATATGAGAAGTAATTTAAGGTGATTATAGAATGAAGCCTGTGGTGAATTTTAAATTCACCACACGTTTATCGACATACATTTCTAAAACCCCACATCTGGCGTAATAGTTTTCGTACAGTGCCGAAACTCAAATTATGATTGTTCAGCATAAAGGCCACCTTACACCTCGGGAATTTGGTTCGCGGGATTTTTCCCCATGCATTTTTACATATGCGATGTTTTCGGGATTTGGGCACGGAAAATCAAAATCCCGGCCCCATTTAAAATGCACGGGGACCAAAATCCGGCGGAAAATTTTCCCGAGGTGTAAGGTAGCCTTAACTAAGCAAACGATCTACCATTATTTCAGCCCCATACGCGTTATGGTTCTTCCATCTCGTGCTCTTGAAAAAAATATTGGAAAAGCACGTGGTTTACAAAATGGCCGATTTCTGGCTTCATTCTATAATCACCTTAAAAATTGAAATAACAATCAATTTGATTTTATTACATATTTAGCAAACTTTGATTTATACTTACGATGGTTTTTTCAAAATTGCTCACGTTCATTAGAATAAACGTTACAAGAATTTCTCGTAATTTTTTCCAACAGCCTCTTCAACACTTTTATAGCCGTTTTCTCTTAGTATCTGATCAAGCTCCTGTTTCACTCTCATCACTACCGGTGGTCCATGGAATATGAACGCTGTGTACAACTGAACAGCACTAGCACCGGCCAAGATCTTCTCATAGGCATCCTGCCCGGTGAAGATACCCCCAACCCCGATAATCGGTATTTTACCATCGGTCCACTTATAAACCTTCGCAATTAACCGGGTCGTCCTTTGGGATAACGGGGCTCCGCTCAAACCACCTAGCTGGCCGGCATTGATGCTCTTCAAGCTAGGTGGTCGATCAATTGTAGTATTGGAAACTATAACACCATCTATGGCGAACTCCTTCTTAGTTACGACGGTTACAATTTCTTGCACGTCCTCATCATCCAGATCAGGCGCAAATTTCACTAGAATCGGGCGTTGATCTTCCGGGGGTAGCGTGCTCCGCGCCTTCAGAACTTCGCTTAGCAATACTTGTAGGGTGGTCTTGTTCTGCATTGCCCTCAAGCCAGGCGTGTTCGGACTGCTTATATTTATGACGAGGTAGTCCGCTAAGCAACTGAATTTCTTTATGCCCTGGATATAGTCGTTATATGCATCAGGTGAATGCTTGTTTCTTCCTAAATTTATTCCCAGTATAACTCGGTTCTGAGATTCTTCGCGCATTTTCTTCAATCGTTCGTAAACAACATCATGACCTTCGCTATTAAATCCATACCTAGAAACGATAAAATCATGATCTTAATTCAGGTTTTAAATTTCGTAATAAACTACAAACATACCGATTCACAATTGCTTTGTCCTCATTCAAGCGAAAAACGCGCGGTCGCGGATTTCCCGGTTGTGGTTTCGGTGTGACCGAGCCAATTTCCACGAATCCGAACCCAATCCGTTGCAATCCATCGACCGCTTCACCGTGCTTATCGAACCCGGCCGCTATCCCAACGGGATTGCTGACTGTCATTCCGAGCAGTCGAGTGCGCAACGTGTCCGGATCCTGGTAGGTAGGCCGTACCAGATCTAACTTTATGCCGAGCACCGCCAGTTGGTGGGCCGTCTCCGGCGGGATTAGCCTAACCATGGGCATAAATATGCTTTCGTAGAATTTTTCATTGCCTTTGTAGAGACAGATTGCGCTAAACGTTAGGGCACCTAACGAGGTTACCTTCAGCAGCGATCGGAACTTATTCTGGAATATTAATTTCAAATAGCAATTATTCATCTAAGTATATATGTAAATGGGAAATGACGACTTTGGCAGGTTTTCAATGCAGTTGAAAACGGAATTACCATTATCTTGTTGGCCAACTCATGCACTTTCAGTTATTGATAAATAACCTAAATTACAAAATTCTTAGAATCTTATCAATTGGACCCGGAATAAATAAGCCTTTCGAATCAGTCTCTGCTATCAATAATTATTTCTAAATTAGGTTTACCGAATAACTACATTGAGCCCAAATTCCAACTTCGTTAACCGACCATTGTGATTTTTAGAGAATAATATTCTTACTTACCGGTGTGCTAACTCGACATGGATTCATGGCAATTACGTTGTTAAAAGCTAGTAAAAACAGCGAAATCAGCTGAAAACAATATAAATACCTTTTCACTTTATTGAAATTAAATTAAATATAAGTCGTGGACCAGAATATTGATTCGAACTTTAAATTATCTTCGATTGCCAGCATGTGTTTTTGTTATTGTTTTTAGCCGATCGGTGATAACATATGCGTTACGTAAAAATGCATTATGCACTTTGATAACGGTGTTACATTTTGGTCACTAATGTTACATTCGTTACTTTGGGTTCACTTTTGAATCGCTTTTCACGCTCGTCCAGCTGAACTCAAATTTGGGTCAGTTTAACTCAAAATAGGAAAAACTGGCTCATAAGACAAAATTGAGTTCACGACCCTTAACTCAATTTTGAGTTATTTAAAGAGATATTTTATTATGAGTTACATTTACTCAAATCATAAAATCGATTTTTTATGGAATTGAGTTTGTCATGCAAGAATGTTATTATAAATTTCAATTTCAAAGAGAATGTTTGAGGTGAAAAATGAAAAGCATTTTATTCATTTTATTTGCCAAACTCGTTCGTATATAAATAGATACAAAGCTTAATATAAAATAAATTAAAAAGGTTTAAAAATATATATGTATGAGATTGGAGGAAACGGAGAGCCCGTTGTTTATAGATCTGGCCATATTTTCTGCGACGTATGTTGGACGCTTCGGTCTCTATTCAAAACGGAAGAAGTTTTCGCTGAGCCTTTCTTAAATATATTAGCATGCTAGATGTTCCCGTCATGTCTTCGGAGCATCCTTGACTTGAATTTCGCCGATAAAGAGTCTCGTGATAGCTGGCAACGATGTAAAAATTCAGCAGTCGTCGAACGAAGTCTATAAACAACTGGATGCAAATGCAATGTTGTTCATTTAATCTGTATCAAAACATAAAACAACATATTTAATCGTGATTCACAGACACAAAATGTATATAATTTTCTCTGGAACTTACCGAACAAAATCCCTCCTGAGCAATGACTGTTTTTGCCTTTCTCGTATTTTTCTGTTGATTAAGCTGACTCCAATAAAATCTTTTCCGGAATAAAAGTCTCTGGACTCGGCTCTGGAATAAGAATGACAAATTTCATCAAAGAGGAGGCAAAAAATAACGTTTTGATAATTTTAACTTACATGAAACAAATTAACAAATTTTAACCCTTTTGCTATTACTGACCGTTGAACTTCGCCATTTTTCTAAAATTTTCACGGTGAACTCAAATTTCAGTTAGTTACTTATTTATTTTAGTTTGAGTAACAGTCACTCAATTTCATAAATCTCTCTTACTCAGCGTTTGACGTTTTAGAACAACTTGTGAAATTGAGTTAAGTTCACCCAAAATTGAGGTCGCCTGGACGAGCGTGAAAATTGAGGTCGCCTGGACGAGCGTGTTGATCTTTTTAGTACACCAACCGTTATCAACGTTATCATTCAGCTGTCAATTGTGCGCGCCCGCATGTAACGCTTTGCTTTCACTTTTTCCGCGCTGCAGAACGAGCGAACGTCGGCAAGAAAATCATACGAAAAAAAAAAAACACAAACACGACTGTCTGATCGCTGCTACGTCGGAAAATACCTTATCATTCATTCCTTCTGTGAGTCGCTCGGGTGTAGTGCGCTTAGTCACCGCCCGATAGTAGAGTGAAAAGTGTTGTAAATCCATGTTTTCGAGCTTCGAACTCGGTTGAAAAAAGTGCAAAATTGTGACTTAATCTGCGGGTGACCTTGACCGTATCTTCGGGTGGCAAAGCCATCGCTGGAAGTGGCCAAAATCTGGACTTAATCAATCGTGTGCGTGCGGAGTTTTATTTTAAGTTCCTTCTGCGCGTTTGAAGGTGACTACGAAGTCGGATTGAAACGAAGAGGAAAAACAAACTCAAGCTTGTGGTTGTGGAGAACGAGTAGAACGAAAAGGAGGAGGGGATCGCGCACTCGGTCCGTGAAACTTTGTGGTTTGTTTACGTTTTCTTTGTTGACGGCGGACTGTGAACCTGCCTGTGGTGGGGTCGGCAGCTGAAGTGAAAAAAAATCCAGATCTGCGGTTCCGGAAGCACTCAGCAGCAGCAAAGAAGTCACCATGATGGAAGAAACCGAAGACAGCGACAGCTTCGCTGTTCTCGGAGTCGGGCGAGATGTGGTACGTATTACAAATTGTAATTCCCTGCACAGTTCAAGCAATTGTGGTAACCTTGAAAGTCCACTTCCGGTCCTAGTTATTCCAACTCAGTTCTAGTTGGGTGATTCATTTTGCAGTGTTAAGTTTTAATCGTTTTGTTAACTAGACATGCACTAATGATATTCGTTTTGTTTCAAGGTCCCCAACTGGTACGATGTTGACTTGGAAACTTAACCATTCAAGAATCAAAGTTGAAGAAGTTAAGAACAGTCGCAATAATCATTTGTCGGTCAAGAAATCTCTTTATTTGGAAAGCATAGAAAATTACCTTCCAGACATTTTGAAGACTTCAAGCATTGAAATTGTGAATCTGATTTTGTATTCATTTCTGTCTGTTGTGAAGCATTTTTTGCCGTTCTATCGACTAAAAAATTGTATTTTTCGTTTGCTCGGTATAACGCGTTGTGAATTTAGATTACGCTAAAAATAAAAACAATGCGATAATAAATAAGATTTTGCATCGGTCAGCATTATCGCTTCATAGTGTTTATGTGAACTTTTCAAACATGATTGCGAGCCCCCTTCCTTGTGGCGATATTTGCACATTGCAGCTGTTATAGCTGCGTGTCGCATCGTTTACTTTCAGTAAATTCATGACAGACAATCACATCACAGTTAAAAACACTGCGCCATCCCCCTCTTGTGTTGATTGTATTGTATGCGTTTCTAATAGACCCAGGCTTCAATTTGAATAAAACTGTACATATAAGCGTCGGTTTGACTGGAAGTTTTGATTTCGCTACAATCTGTCTCAACCATTCGCACCTCAAAAACAACTGTTCATTGTTGTTTCTCTCAGTAATGGTGCATCATTCAATATTTGCTCCATTTTTGTTTATCCAAGATAGGACAAGTGAATGGTGCAGCTTTCTTACTTCGAGAAGGCGTCGAGTAAACATCAAGTAAAGCTTCTGGTCACATTCACATTAGCTGCAGAATTACAATCACGTTTCGTCAATGCCCGAATGTGTTGGTTCTCGACCGCTTTCGACCATAATATGTATTCGATTATCTTATCTCGAATGTTATTATATTGACCGGTTGGGATCTTTGTTTTTTTTTTTTTTTCATTGGGATGTCAGTGCCGAAGTCCGATTTGTGTACATCCTTACTACAATGTACCCATAGTGCTACCTCCGTTGAAATTCAATGCAAATTTTATATTTACCTGAAATCGTAAATATGGTTTATCCACTATTTGGGGAAACTCCACAATCCTTTGTTCGCTCTGGATGATCAACAAGGAGCATAATCCGCTTTACAATCTCATTTGGCCACGAAACCAAACTTATCCTAACTTACGCAGACTCCAATGCATCAAATCCAAAAAAACTGCGCATAAACTGGTCGTTCGTTCTGTTTGTGATACGATTATTTTTAAACAGTTGTCAACAGGTAAAGACACCGAATCCAGAAATCCTAAAGAATTGGGAAATCTTTTAAAGGAATTTGTCATGACTATGATGTACTTTTTTCTTGTTCAATGTCAACAATAATTAATGGGCTCTATCCCGTTGGGATTTGCACGGGACAAAAAGTGAACAAATTCCAAATTGGCCATTGCTGGGTCACGCAGCCATTCGCGTTAAACGCTGTTTATTGTAATCCCTTCCAGTAAAATAGATGAATATGATAAAACAGGAAGCAACAGATTAACTTTTTTCTCTTTATTTAAGTGATAACAGATTAACGAAATAAGCCGGTGATAACAAGTCACGTAAGTTTCAAAGTTAATTCGATTCCACCTAGAGGTGTGCGCTGCCGACAATTTTACATCGGCACGCCACTGTTTAAAATCTGACACGCATCTGACCTATAATTCACCTCGCCGTAGAAAACCGATTTTTTTTTTTCAGAATAATTCAGAATTATTTCGAAAAGCTTTAAGTTGAACATCCGAAAAATATCAAGTCTAAATTCCAAAGAGTTGTTCGTGAAAATTTCGTAGATTTTCCCGATTTATAACTTTTAAAACTTCCCGTTAAGGTCACTCCTGACGGAATCCAAGTTTCAAAGAGCTTGCGTTTTCGGGGGCACACCACTCGATACGAAAGCAACGCACAACTGTCATTGTTGATTTAGTTGTGCTGCGACAGTTGTGCGTTGCTTCCGTATCGAGTGGTGTGCCCCCGAAAACGCGAGCACTTTCGAAACTTGGATTCCATCAGGAGTGACCTTAATACTCCAAAGTACTTACAAAGTACTCCAAAGTAAAATTCATCATTCGGTTGAGAGGCCCAAATTTGGCGTAATTTGTTCGGCAGTGGTTGGTTAAAAATAATGTTCTATGTCGAAGTAGCCGAGAAGGTATGTAAAAGTTAAATTTCGATAAAATTTCAGTTGAATCAACACGTTGAGAAACTATATCGTTAACAAATGAAACCGTTGCACATTCTCGACGCTCTTTCAAAGTTTGTATATTTATAAGCATGCAACGTGCTTCATAAGATGGAAGAGGAAATGACGTCCAACCTAATTTACGAAAAGCGTATAATAGAAATTGTTTTTGTACTGATTCTATTCTTTCTTCATGTGTGGTTGAATAAGGCGACCATACAATGCTACAATATTCCAGTATAGATCGTACATATGAATTATATAGTGTTTTAATTGTGTAGGGATCCTGAAAGTTGAATCAAAAACGCTTGATAAAGCCTAGCATATTATTAGCTTTGTGGATGATTGTGTTATAGTGATCAACAAGAGTTAGTTTCGAATCTAAAATCACTCTCAAATCCCTAACTCTTTCGTGTCTTTCTACAGTATTGTTCCCTAGTACAATTTGTGTATTTGGTGTTATTCTTTTTCTGCTGAATGATATTTAGTTGCATTTCTTACATTCAGTTGCAATAGGCTTTTCCTGCACCATGTATAGAACATGTCGTACACCATGTGTTCGGAATATATACAGAAACGGCACTTAATTTCTTGTAGCAGTATATTTATACAGCTCAAACTGAAATTTAAAGGGTTTACATCAGTATTTATCTACAATTTGCCTTATTTACTTACAAAAGTTAGTTTCTTCTGCAAACTCGTGGTGCAATTTTCAGAACATTTACCGGTCCCCGTACTTCAACTATTCAACATTAGCCTATGTATTTATTCAGGATAATAATTATGTATTTTAAATAATTATAGTTAATTAGGATACTCACTAGTTTCCTGCTTTAGGACAAATTTTAGCTAATTTACGAATTTTGTTGTAATCAGTGCCTACGATGCTTTTGATATCCGCATATGACCTGGTTTTAGTTCAATTCATTATTAATATGTTTAGCTTACTAATTATTTTATGCACGACTTACTGTGATGTAGCACTATCTTATTTGCTAATAATTGTAAGATTAGTACAAAACAGCCGCGAAATAGTTTAAATTTTAATAATATTCAATAAACTTCTACAAGGTATCGAACCACCATTAACTGCTCTTTTTCTTGTTTTGTTTTTATCTCTTGTCCTAACGATTATTCCCATTATCTTCTCCTTCAATTCATGGCGCACAGTCACTAGCCCAGTGGTGTTAACACATCCCCAGCCCGTAACTCCGGTACTTCCTTTCCTGAGGATCCGGATTTACTGTCCTGAATCTCCAAAACCGCCAAGTTTGCCACAGCACGTCTGAATATTCCCTTAGATGTTCTTACATCAGCTTGTCTAATTCTGCCATCCATTCCAGCATACTCCGCTTCTACGATTCCTCGTATCCAGCACCTTCTGTAGTTACCATCCACCACAAAAACTAGGTCTCCGACGCGTACGAGTTTTTTCTCACTATACCATTTGGTTCGTTGATTAACTGTTGGCAAGTATTCTTTACACCAACGTTTCCACAATTCTTCTGCTAAAACCTGAGAACGCTTGTACACGTCCCGCATCGCTCCTGCTATGTGTTCTGGACACTGGGGCATTCCATCCTGTTCTCTGACTGATCCACGTAAGAAGTGATTCGGTGTGAGCGCATCCTCTTCCGCTGTATCCGGCACATAAGTTAACGGCCGTGAATTCACGATGTCTTCTGCTTCTGCTAATGCTGTCCGCAAAATTTCGTCTGTTAATCGTATTCCATCGTTCAAAACCTTGAGAACTTCTTTCACCGATCGCACTAGTCTTTCCCAAATGCCCCCCATGTGGGGTGTGGCCGGAGGATTGAAATTCCACTTGATGCTGGCACTTGTAATTCCTTCTGCACACTTTTGATTAATTTGCTCTACCGTTTTCTTGAGTTCATTGTAAGCGCCTCTGAAATTTGTTCCGTTATCGGAAAAGAATTCTTCTGGAGCACCCCGTTTACAGATAAATCGACGAATTGCCATCAGGCACGATTGCGTAGTGAGGCTATCCACAACTTCCAGATGAATCGCACGAACCGCCAGACAGGTAAACAAACAGATCCACCTTTTCTCCGATCGTCTACCAACAGATACTTCTACTGGCCCAAGGTAGTCAAGACCAACTGCGCTGAATGGTCTCAACCCCGGTGTAATTCTCTGAACAGGAAGTGGAGCCATAAGTGGCACCTCCGGTCGGCAACGATGTACCTTGCACCAGGCACAGTTCTTCATCACTCGCGAAATTGTCGTTCTTAGCTTTGGTATGTGGAACTTTCGGCGCACCTCGTGGAATATGGTTTCCCTGTTGGCATGTCCAAATCTCTCATGGTACTTTTGCAATAACTTATCTGTAACCTCATGCGCCTTCGGTAAAATGATTGGAAACTTTTCATCGAATGTAGCTGATACAGAATTTTGCATTCTACCTCCCATACGCAGCACGCCATGGCCGTCTAAAAACGGCGTGAGTTTGTACAATGAACTCGATCGCGATAAATGCGCCACCGGTTTGCCAATTCCGAGTTTCCCCTTCTTTTTTAGTAAGCGCACCTCTTCAACATAACCTTCTGCTTGTGCTAGCTTCCAAAGAACTTCTTCCGCACTTCTTAGCTCATCTTGTAATAAAGGCCGCTTCATGACATTGAGCTTTGCTATTATGAGCCGACGTTGGTTCTCCGATGCCTCTGATCCCAATATGGGCAGTTTGGCTATTTTCTTCCGACAATTTCCGATGAATCGCATGACTGTGGCTGTTACTCTGAGCAATCTATCCCATTTAGAAAAGCGGTGAACATTTATCACTTGTTCTGCTAACGATGCCGCATGCACTAACAACATACTCCTTCTCTCTTCTGCTACATTTGCTTCTGGGAGCGGATCAGCTGGCCAGTATTCTTCGCTTCGCTGGAGAAACGTCGGTCCAGTGAACCATGGCCCTTTGGGTTCAAGATTTGGTCCATTTCCCCACTTGGTCAATGCATCGGCGATATTAAACTTTGACGGGATTTTGCGCCAATCTGTCAAACTCGTTAGCTCGTGTATTTCTCCTACCCGAAATGCGACGAACTGTTTATAGTTGTGCTGATCCGAACGAAGCCAACTAAGTACGGTTTGAGAATCCGTCCACAAATAGCATTTTTGTATTAAAAGAGTGTGGTTTGCTATAACCGATCGCATTAGCCTTGCTCCCAAAACGGCGCCCATCAGCTCTAAGCGTGGCACTGATTGACGCTTCAACGGTGCGACTTTTGCTCTAGCCATCACAAGGGAGCATCGAACATCTTCTCCAACTGTTGCTCTAAAATATGCAGCACATCCATACGCTTGAAGGCTCGCGTCTGTAAACACGTGCAGCTGTATTGACCCAATCTCCGTCGTTTTCCACTCCCCGAAATAGGCTCGAGGTATTCGGGCTTGCTCCACGTCTGGTAAACAGCTAATCCATCTATTCCATTCTCGTGCATTCGTTTCATCGATCCGATCATCCCAGTCACATCCGGTGCGCCACAAACTTTGGATCAGAATACGGCCGTGGATAGTGAATGTCGCAAGCAAACCCAAAGGATCAAAAAAACCCATAACACAACTCAGTACAATTCTTTTAGTTGGTACTTCTCCATTCCACAAATACTGCCTTAATTCTTCTCGATGCTCCGTAGAGAAAGAAAACTTATCCATTCCAGGGCACCAAATGATTCCGAGAACGCGCTCAGCGCCCGTTTCTTTATCACGATTGAAATGAATCTCTTGATTTTCTTTCATGTCTCCTAAACTGTAGTTGTAGAGCACTTCTTTAGAGTTCGAAACCCAATTTCGGATTTCGAACCCTCCTTTTGAGTGAACGTACTTCACTTCTTTCGCTCTCCTTATGGCTTCTTCGACAGTGTCTGTGCTATCAAAATAATCGTCGACATAATGCTTGTCGACTATTGCTGCTGCTGCTTCCGGATATTGAATTGCAAACTCTAGTGCATTACGGTTTTTTATATATTGTGCCTGACACGGTGAGCACTTCGAACCAAACGTGGCCACGTCCATAATGTAGATTGTTGGTTGCTCTCGCGAAGAATTCCGAAACAGGAACAGTTGTGCTTTTTTATCCGCCTTTCGGATCAATATTTGATGGTACATTTCGCGTATGTCACCTCCGAAAGCTACCGGACGCTCTCGAAAACGGTTTATAACCGACGGTAGAGCTGTCAACATATCCGGACCTGCCAATAGCTGCGAGTTTAACGATACTCCTTGAACTGCTGCCGCCGCATCCCAAACCAAACGCACCTTCCCAGGTTTCTTCGGGTTCAGCACCACGTTGAGTGGCAAGTACCAGGTTCCGCCAGATCCAAATTCAGTTATTTCTTCAGCCGTCGCAGGATGTGCATAGCCCTTCTGTTCATACTCTGCTATTTGTTTACGCACGATGTCGTACAGCTGAGGGGATTTTTCTAGTCTATTCTCCAATTGTTGTAACCGCCGCATTGCCATCTGACAATTATTTGGAAACTTCGGACTGTCCGTGCTCCAAAGCAAACCGGTCTCGAATCGGTCGCCTACTCTAACTGTAGTCTTCTCCAACATCTCTCGAGCTTTCCGATCGTCTTTAGATTCTTGCATCACCGCCACTACAGACTCTTCAAGTGCGTACTGTGATTTCAAAACGTCATGTAGTTCTTGATTGCTAATATCACCATGGCACCCAACAAAACCTTTGGAACTTGTTGATTTTCTGCTTGGACCGTAAATTGTCCACCCCAGTGAGGAACGAACCGCAATTGGTTCACCAGCGTACCCGAGTCTTGATTCAATTGGCGCGATTGCATGAACGTTATTTATTCCTATCAAAATTCCTGGTCGTTTGTTGCAGTACGACTCAACTGGCAAATTCCGGAGAAACTTGTAGCTTTCCATCAGCGCGGGCACGTTCAGCGACTGTTGAGGCAGCATGAGCTTCGGAACTGTTTGCACCATTCGCAGCAGAATTTTTCTTCTGATCCTCGAGCAGAAATCCACAAATTCGTTTGACGAGAATCTCTTTCTGTACGTTTAATGTCAGCTGTCCAAGTAATGGTTAAGGGTTCTTTGTTCCTTGTATGCCGAGTTTGTCTACTAGCGAGCTTTCGACGAGTGTAACGGAAGCTCCTTCATCTAAAAACGCCAGAGTTTGCACAGAAAGTTCGCCGCAGTGCAACGTTACCGGAATCATACGAAAGTAGATCGCATCACCGGATAACGAATGTGTGTTGAATGCCACGATTCCTGTCACTGGGTGCAGTAATGTGTTGTGACGCGCCGAACAGCCATCGACTTTGCAACGGATCTGGAACTTGCACTGAGACTTACCATGATCGTTTAAACATATTTTACAAAGTTTCCAATTGTCCACCAGCCTAATACGTTCTGTTGGAGATAGACATCGAAAATCCTCGCAAAACCGCAACCGGTGGTCTGTGCGACGACAAACTTTGCATGGCTTCAACTTAGGGGGTTCCTTGACCTTCGACGATGATTCTACGGCTGAGCTGTGGTTGAAAACGGCACCCCTTTCTCTTCTCAGTCGATGTCCCGAACCAGATGATACTGTTGTACACTTGAAGTCAATGTTCTCATTCGCCTCACAAGCTTCCTCTACTATTCTCGTTACGAAATCGGTGAAAGTTCGCAGAGTGACTTGTTTCCTTTTCTGCTTGTAGCGAACCCAATCTCGTTTATCGTGCGCTGGAAGTTTATCCACCAAATCCTGGATTAGCAGATGGTTTATGAGATGTTGTGTTAGATCCGCTGCCTCTAAATGATCGCACAGTTGTTCAATGGCGTTACCGAATGGTATATAGGTAGCAAGTTTGTCCGATTTGGGGCATTCCAATTTCTTTATTTTATCGAGATGATGTTGCAGAAGTTGCTCTGGTCGCCCAAAAAGTTGGCGAAGCTTTTTGATGACCCTGGGAACCGACTTAGGTAGCAAAAGCTGACTTCTGACGCTTTCCAAAGCTGAACCTTTCAAGCTCTCCTGCAGGCGTACAAGGTTTTCAACGTCACTGAAACCGCAAGCCTCGTTTGAAGCGTTATAGCTGCCAATAAATAATGGCCATTCCTCTGGTTTTCCCGTAAAAATTGGTAGCTTTCTCGTAATTCCATTTCTTGCCGATAGTTGTGCTTTTGTCGGCCCCAGCCCGTTTAGAACTAATCTAGCATTAGCCTTTTTTCTTGAACGACCTTCTACGATCCTGTCCGCTTCCAGCTCAGATTCATCCTCATCCGTATCCTCATCGTCCTCGATATTCCCACGATGCTCGCTCTTCCCGTAGTCGTCAATATCGCTGCTTTCTATCTCTTCATCTGTGTAATCTTCTTCTTCATCTTCTTCGGTACTTTTGTAGATGGTTCTAGCTCGAGTGTGCTTTGTGGGAGCCTGAGACATACGTTTAATTGCCCCTTTGATTTTAGCTCCCTGGGTGGTCGCCTGTGATAAAGCTACGCTGGACACAGCTTCGAGATTATCACTTTTCCTGGAGCATGAAGCCGTTTTATTTTGGACCGTAACACAAGACTGGGTGCGCTTTGGAGGTATTTCACGTGATTGCTGAATCTCTCCTTCCTGTAGTTCCTGCTGGACATTTTCCATTTGAACTTGATAGGATTGCCGCATAGCCTTCATTTTTGCCAGATGGGTTTTCTTCTTCTCCAGTGCCGACTCCAGCAGTTCCTTTTCCTGTTCCATCTCTTTCGCCTGTAGCTCTTCCAGTATCTTCATTTGCTTCATCTTGAGCAACCGATCCATCTCCATCTTCTTCTCCGTCAGGATTCGCTCTTCGTCCAATTCCCTTTCTTTTTCTTTCTGCTTTTGCTCCATGGCCTTTAATTTTCGTTCTAGCGATGAACTAGTGTTTTCGGATGCTTCTCTGGGTCTATCGGACTCATTTCCCGATGGAACCTTCTTACGATTTTTCCCAGCTTTGCTCTCCTGCTTTCGCTCTAATTCCTGCCTATGCTCCTGGCAACTGCTACCCGGACAAAACCAGTTTTTGGCATCCTTGATCTCTTCTGTTACACCTACGCACCGGTAATGGAACCACCGGTTGCAGGCATCGCACCCTACCATTCCTTCGTCGACATCCGACGTCTTATCACACGCTCCGCAGGCAGTCATAGTAAGATTTCCGGCAGATGACATTGCTTTGAGGTTATCCGATAACTTTTTTTGAGTTTGTTCGGAATATATACAGAAACGGCACTTAATTTCTTGTAGCAGTATATTTATACAGCTCAAACTGAAATTTAAAGGGCTTACATCAGTATTTATCTACAATTAGCCTTATTTACTTACAAAAGTTAGTTTCTTCTGCAAACTCGTGGTGCAATTTTCAGAACATTTACCGGTCCCCGTACTTCAACTATTCAACATTAGCCTATGTATTTATTCAGGATAATAATTATGTATTTTAAATAATTATAGTTAATTAGGATACTCACTAGTTTCCTGCTTTAGGACAAATTTTAGCTAATTTACGAATTTTGTTGTAATCAGTGCCTACGATGCTTTTGATATCCGCATATGACCTGGTTTTAGTTCAATTCATTATTAATATGTTTAGCTTACTAATTAATTTATGCACGACTTACTGTGATGTAGCACTATCTTATTTGCTAATAATTGTAAGATTAGTACAAAACAGCCGCGAAATAGTTTAAATTTTAATAATATTCAATAAACTTCTACAAGGTATCGAACCACCATTAACTGCTCTTTTTCTTGTTTTGTTTTTATCTCTTGTCCTAACGATTATTCCCATTATCTTCTCCTTCAATTCATAGACTGGCGCACAGTCACTAGCCCAGTGGTGTTAACACCATGTATAGAATAGATTATGTCGTCTTCATTTTTTATTTCCATAAATAGCTTTATGTCATCGGCATAAATTAAAATCTTTATATTTTTGAGAATGAAGGTAATGTCATTTACATAAAATATAAATAAAAGAGGGCCAAGATGAGAGCCTTGTGGAACTCCTGAAGTGACTTGAATGGGATTGGATTTCTTTCCGTTAAATTTTATTATTTGTTGCCGGTCTGTGGCATAAGATTCAATCCATCTTAGGATTCTTGGTTCAATTCCAATTTTTTGCAATTTGAAGAGTAACATTGGAATGTCAATGCGATCAAACGCCTTGCTAAAGTCAGTGTATAGAGCTTCCACGTAGTTACCATTATCCATTGCATTAAGAGAATAGTCAATGAATTCTATTAAATTTGTAACGGTAGAGCGACCTTTGAAAAATCCATGCTGCTTATTCGTAATTCTGTTTTTAAGTTGTGAAAATAATTTTTCATTGATAATGGATTCAAAAAGTTTGGGAATGCAAGAGATAATGGCTATTCCACGGTAATTACGAATGTCAGATTTTTTGCCTGATTTGAAGATAGGCACAAGATAGGAGCTTTTCCATACCCTGGAGAAATTTCCGGATTCCAATGACAATCTGAAGAGCCAAAACGAAGGGGCAGTCAGCTCCTTAGCCAGACCCTTCATAAATATTGGTGGAATACCGTCAGGACCAGGGCCTTTAGATGCATCTAAGTTTTTTAAAAAGTGTTTAGAATAACGTTCACCATGATCTGATTAACACCGATATCCCTAGCGAATTCTGGGATAGACGCAAAAAATCTAGGTCGCTATCTTGTTCCGAAAAGGTGGTGTATATTTCTTGGAAGAAATCTCCAAAAAGATTACAGATATCTTCCGAGCAATTACCGACGCGTTCGTCTAAATACGTGGTTGACGGAAAATTGTCTGATTTTAATTTTGATTTTACGTAATTGAAGCAGTTCTTTGGACATGACTTTATTTCGTTTTCTGTTTTCGTGTTGTGTTCTTAAAATGCTACATCAATTGCTAATTTTAATTGATCGCAGATGTCTACATATTTTTCCAAATTTTAATTCGTCTTGTCTAGTTTGTAAGTTTTATGTAATTTTTGTTTGCGATTCTTTAATTTTTTTATTTGCCTATTGTACCAAATTGGATATTTCGAATTTCCGCTCCGTCGTTTTCTTCTTTTTGGGACCTCGTCTATAATAATATCAAAAATAATGTTATAAAAGACATCAACGAAAGATTCAATATTACCTTCATTCTCTAAAATTTGCTTCCAGTTAAATATTCTTAGCTTATGTCTTATGTTTTTTTAGTTTGTCATAGTTTGATTTATTGTATTCAAGGACTTCTTAAAAGTCACAGTCGCTGGGTTTTTTATATTCATGAACGAACACAGAGTATTCGATTGCCGTGTAGAATGTTTCGTTTTTCCATAAGGGATTCAATGATTTAGTCAGAAATCTTCTTGAATATTGGTTAGTAGGAGATCAAGGTAACAGTTCTGTTGATTTTTAATGTGATTGATTTGGTTAAGTCCTAGGCTAGCAGTTCTGTCAAATATAAACATAAGTGTTTCATTTTCCCCAGCGACTGGAAGTAGAATTTGTTCGTTCTCTGAATCCGGAATAAAGTCGGAATAAAGGTGCGTTGGTTAAAGTCTCCGTAAATATGTACTTTGATTTCAGGTGGAAGTCCCGATAAAATTTCTTCTGCAGTTTTTAAAAAGCTTTCATAAGATGTTGTTTGCGCATGTTCCGGTGGGAAATAGACAGAGGAGAAAACATGGGTTTCTCCTGCAATGTTAGATTTCACCCAAACATGCTCAAAGTTCTTATATTTTTTGGTAGTTATTATTTCTGAATCAAAATTGCTAGAGATTGCGATTAGAACTCCACTGCCAGACTTTTTTTTAGATTCTAAGAAATCGCGATCGTCCCTGAATACATTAAAGCTGCTTCCAAAAAGTTCTTCACTATTCACGCTTTCATCCCAGCTGGTTTCAGTTGCCAAAATAACCGAGAAGGACGAGCTTAAGATGTTATTATGAATTTCCTTCATTTTAGCTGGGCTTTTCATGCGATTGAAATTTTGACAGTAAATCAAAACTTCAGTCGAGTTCTGTTTTGATGAAGAACTTGTTGGAAGCACGTTGGTTGTTAAAATATTTACCCCGTTGGTCGATAAGATAGTGCTACTTTCTTCAGTCGAAGAAGGCGTCCTTACTTGCGAAAATTTCCGATGGAAGGAGAGTGGTACCTCGTTGTGCTGGCGATGTGTCCGCTCGCTGGACAGGTATTGTCGGTATGACTGTAGATCAGCTGCAGCTTCTGCTGGCCCAATTCCGTATTCCTGGTGTACTTGGATGAATATTTGATGTAGATGTTCTGGTGCAGTCGGCAGTCCTTCAGATGCAAGGAGCATCCTGATGCTCGTTGGAGTCATTCCCTCGACGCATACATTAGCAGACTGGTCCTTCATGTATGCCAAAAACAATCGGACAACCTTCATAATCCTCGAGTCACGTAGTCTGGCTTTAAGGAAACGGCCGTCTCCTTCGGTGGATTGCTGAGTCAGACGGACGATGGGTGGTCTCATCGGATCTAACTCAAATTGGCTGTCAGGATTCGGTAGTTGTGTTTCCTGTTGTTGTTGCTGATGTATTTGGTGCTGTTGATGATTTTGTTCTTGTTGTTGTCGTAGATGCTGTTGTTGTTGTTGCTGGTGCTGTTGCTGGTGCTGTTGCTGGTGCTGTTGCTGAAGGCTTTGCAGATATCCGATATTTGGTTCACTCTGTTGATTGTGGATTGGTGGAGGTGTGGGCTTTGTTTTTTGGCCGGGTTTATCGTTTCACCTTTTTTGAAATTGATGAACGATTTGCAGCAGGAGCAGAGAGAGCTGCAACTGGGTGGTCTGTAGATGCTGGGGGTCCGGAAAATTGATGATTTGCCATTACGAGCAGCTGTTTGTCTGTAGATTTGTTGTTATTGTTGTTGTTTTTGCTGTTGTAGGAAGTTGTAACGTTGTTTTTGCTTCTTATTGGTGGAGCTTTTTGTTTATGATGTCTTTTACTTTTAGTCGCCTTTTTAGTCAATGGATTATTGGTGAGGGTGTTTCTGGAAATTTCATGCTGCCGGTATTCTTCCAGTTTTTTTTTCAGTCTGGGCTCCAGCTACATTTTTTACCTGGCAGAAAGCATTTCCAACCAGCTTTATTGAGGTGTATAACAGGGTAGAAATATTTCACAGTCAATGCAGTGAAAAACATGGATCTCAGTATAATCTGCAGTCGCCTTCTTCGCCGCCGTGGTGAGTGCGACTGGGTGCAGCCGAAAAATCATTTCCAACACCGACCTTTCAATTTCGCATTCAGCCACTCACAAGTCACTCTGACATGCTGCTCAGTTCGCTCCTTACCGTATGACTGTGAGTGGCCCATTTAAACGCGTGGTGATTTTTTTCAATTTGCTGGGTGAATGTGTACATTTTGCTGTGGTAGATTTCATCTTCGCGGCGCAGTGGGTGATGTGAGTTCTGTTGTTTACTTTTCTGCCTCCCCGGGAATGTGAGGTTGATTTCAAAGCAGGAAGAAAATAAAAACATGATATAAAAAAACATCACCTTCATCCAGTGCTGCCGAAAATTTACAACCCTGGTGTCTAACACAACTTCCCTTGACTTGCGCCACTTTTGCGCGTCGCTCAGCGAAAAGCTCTGCAATGGCATCACGCGAAATTTTCTGCCGGGCAGGAGATGGGTTTGGTTGGTGCTGTTTTACTTTGATGTTGAGTGGAGATTGTGGATTATGAGCCCCAGCAACTAAATTAATTTCGGTGAAGTTTTTGTCTTGGGATTCGTCTGCTAGTTCATCCACCAAAGTTTTATTTGCGAGCGTTGAGCTTTTATCAGAGTTGCAGTCAATATTGGCAATAGCAGCAGAAACTGACCTGTTTGACTGTTTGACCTTCTCAAAAAGTAAAAAAGTTACTCACTCAAAGAAATTAAGTGAGGGAAGTCTCTAGTTGTGCTTCGTTTTGCTACTGCTGATATAATTTCAGTTATTGCCGCAGTCACAGCTGACTTGGTTAGAGTTACCAAGTCGCTCTTGACTGCATTCATGAGGTCCGGCAGCAAGCCTGTTGAGTGTTCTGATGTCTTCTTTAATATTACAGAAGGATTCTGCTAAATGTTGCAGGTTTTGTTCAAAGGTGAACTTGTCCTGGCAGTCTTGACATAGTGGGAGCATGAAAGTCCGCAATACTTCCTCGTGATTGCGCTGTACTCCTACGCATGCTGCATGAAATCTCCGTCTGCAACTGCCGTGACATCGCCAAAGAAAACGATTATCGTCTGCAACTGCCGTGACATCGCCAAAGAAAACGATTATCGTTTTGTGCACAGTTCACCATTCTACACTTCATTGTTACACGCGGGTACTTACTTACGAGAGAAAGAAAAAACGAACGCGGAGGTTGCACGTAGTCAGTTAATAATATTTATAAAAAAAAAGTCAAAATAATAAAATGATATACACGAGCGCTAAAAAGCGCCTCCGAACTCAAAGGTGGTTCAGAATGCAAATTAATCAAGCGTTTTGCACCTGGTCTGCCCACCTCGCCCGCTGCACTCCACGCCGTCTTGTACCTGCCGGATCGGAAGCGAACACCATCTTTGCAGTGTTGCTGTCCGACATTCTTGCAACATGCCCTGCCCATCGTACCCTTCCAGCTTTAGCTACCTTCCAGATACTGGGTTCGCCGTAGAGCTGGGCGAGCTCATGGTTCATTCTTCGCCGCCACACACCGTCTTCTTGCACACCGCCAAAGATGGTTCTAAGCACCCGTCTCTCGAATACCCCGAGGGCTTGCAAGTCCTCCTCGAACATTGTCCATGTTTCATGTCCGTAGAGGACAACCGGTCTTATTAGCGTCTTGTACATGACACATTTGGTGCGGTGGCGAATCTTTTTTGACCGCAGTTTCTTCTGGAGCCCGTAGTTGGCCCGACTTCCACAGATGATGCGCCTTCGTATTTCACGACTAACGTTGTTGTCAGCCGTTAGCAAGGATCCGAGGTAGACGAATTCCTCGACCACCTCGAAGGTATCCCCGTCTATCGTAACACTGCTTCCCAGGCGGGCCCTGTCGCGCACGGTTCCGCCCACAAGCATGTACTTTGTTTTCGACGCATTCACCACCAGTCCAACTTTTGTTGCTTCACGTTTCAGGCGGGTGTACAGTTCTGCCACCTTTGCAAATGTTCGGCCGGCAATGTCCATGTCATCCGCGAAGCAAATAAATTGACTGGATCTGTTGAAAATCGTACCCCGGCTGTTACACCCGGCTGTTCGCATGACACCTTCTAGCTCAATGTTGAACAACAGGCACGAAAGTCCATCACCTTGTCTTAGTCCCTAGCGCGATTCGAACGAACTGGAGTGTTCGCCCGAAATCTTCACACAGTTTTGCACACCATCCACCGTTGCTTTGATCAGGCTGGTAAGCTTCCCAGGGAAGCTGTTCTCGTCCATAATTTTCCATAGCTCTACGCGGTCTATACTGTCGTATGCCGCCTTGAAATCAACGAACAGATGGTGCGTTGGGACCTGGTATTCACGGCACTTTTGAAGGATTTGCCGTACAGTAAAGACCTGGTCCGATGAGGTGAACCGGTCTAGGGCCGAAAACCTCATTAATAAAGACAAAAAAAAAAAACCCAAATTTATCCACCGGTGGTGATGATTTGGTGCAATTCTAGTACGTTGTTTGAAAATTACTTACCGTGGGCTACCGTGGGTTGCGCCACGGCTAAAATAATTTTTGTTGATTAAAAAATAAAAATATAATCCAAACTGCTTGATTTATTAAAAAACAAAAACAATAGTGTCCAACTAGGATATTTGCTCCGTCGAATGAAACCAGTTGCACTCGAATCGATCAAGTCCTTCTATATGAAATGCGTTCAACAAAAAAAATATTCATGGGCTACACACATACACACTTTTGGAGTGAAATTATAGCCTTCTGGTACAACTTTGTTGGACGAGAAAGGCAAAAAAGATCTGGTCCGTTGTCGACCGGCGTCAACGAAGCCGGCTCGACAACTTCCCACAAACTCATTCACTAATGGTGACAGACGACAGAAGATGATCTGGGATATCACTCTTTGGCGGCATTAAGGATGGTGATCGCTCGAAAGTTCTCACACTCCAGTTTGTCGCCTTTCTTGTAAATGGGGCATATAACCCCTTCCTTCCACTCCTTCGGTAGCTGTTCGGTTTCCCAGATTCTGACTATCAGTTTGTGCAGGCAAGTGGCCAGCTTTTCCGGGGCCATCTTGATAAGCTCAGCTTCGATACCATCCTTACCAGCTGGTTTATTGGTCTATAGCTGTTGAATGTCATCCTTAACTTCCCTCAAGGTGGGGGCTGGTTGGCTTCCATCGTCCGCTGAACTGACGTAGTCATCTCCTCCGCTGCCTTGACTTTCACTGCCTGTACTCTCAGCGCCATTCAAATGTTCCTCGTAGTGCTGCTTCCACCTTTCGATCACCACACGTTCGTCCGTCAAGATGCTCCCATCCTTATCCCGGCACATTTCGGCTCGCGGGACGAAGCCTTTGCGGGATGCGTTGAGCTTCTGGTAGAACTTGCGTGTTTCTTGAGAACGGCACAGCTGTTCTATCTCCTCCCACTTCGCTTCTTCCAGGCGGCGTTTCTTCTCCTGAAAAAGGCGGATCTGCTGTCTCCGCTTCCGTCTATAACGTTCCACGTTCTACCGGGTACCTTGCTGCAGCGCGACCGCCCGCGCTGCGTCCTTCTCCTCCAGAATCTGTCTGCACTCTTCGTCGAACCAATCGTTCCGTCAACTTCGGCCCATATATCCGACGTTGTTCTCCGCTGTGTATTCCAGCAGTCCTAAAGAGGGGCCCCATCGAGCTCACCCTCATCCGGCAACGCTGCCTCGAGATACTGCGCGTATGCAGTGGCGACATCAGGTTGCTTCAGTCGCACTAGGTCGTACCACGGCGATCGTCGGTACCGAACATTGTTGATGACGGATAGTTTTGGGCGCAGTTTAATCATCACCAGATAGTGGTGAGGCGAAATCAATTAGTCGTAGGCCGTTTTAGTTCGTCAGCCGGTGAGCGCTGAACTTTCCAATAGTCGGTCTAAACTCCTCCTCTTGGCCAACCTGAGCGTTCAAATCTCCTATGATGATTTTGACGTCGTGGCTTGGGCAGCTGTCGTACTCACGTTCTAGTTGCGCGTAGAATGCGTCCTTATCATTATCAGTGCTTCCGGAGTGTGGGCTATGGACGTTGATTATGCTGAAGTTGAAGAACCGGCCTTTGATCCTCAACCTGCACATTCTTTCATTGATCGGCCACCACCCGATCACGCGCCTTTGCATATCGCCCATCACTATGAAAGCCGTTCCCAGCTCGTGTGTGTTGCCGCAGCTCTGGTAGATGGTAGATGGAATGCCTATATTTGTTTTTCTTTGGGTCTGCAAATATATCTTGCCTCTTCATTGTTTGGAGTTATCAATTTCGCAGTCTCCCGATCCAACGTCAAACACTTCTGCAGGGATGTTGTGGTCAGCCCAGTGGTGTTGATCGGAACATACCCCGGCCCGTGAACTTGGTCCGGAGGAGCTAACCGGGACAACGTCACCATCACTAATCTCCAACGGAGCGAGCTTCGCAACGGCCCGCTTGAGTACTCCACTGTTGGTTCGAACGAATGCTTGTCGTACTCTCCCATCTTCAGAAACGATAGGTTCCTCTACAACACCACGTACCCAGCACTTCCGCTTCTCTCCATCGACGATGTAAACCAGATCACCAGCCTTTAAATTGTTTATCTCTCTGAACCACTTCTTCCGTTGACTGATCGCTGGAATGTATTCCTTGATCCACCTGTTCCACATATTTTCCAATTCCTGTACCGGCGGGTGCTACAACCAGTGGTTCATTTGGCGAGCTGCCACGGAGAAAATGGTTTGGGCTGAGTGCTTCAGCGTTGTCCGTTTCCTGGCTGACATACACGAGTGGGCGAGAATTTATAATGTCTTCAGCTTCGGCAATCGATGTTAGGAGGATTTCGTCGGTCAATCGTTTTCCATCGTCAATTGCTGCCAGTACCTCCTTCACTGACCTCACAAGTCTCTCCCAAACTCCCCCAATGTGGGGAGAGGCCGGAGGATTGAAAGTCCATTTTGTTCGAGCTGACGTGAATTCATCGGCATATTCCATCCCAATACAGCGAACCTTGTCAATTATTTCTTTACTCGCACCCCGCAGATTGGTCCCGTTGTCCGAGAAGATTTCTGTTGGTGTACCACTTCGGCATATAAAACGGCGGATTGTCATTAAACAGGATTGGGTAGTAAGCGAATGCGCTACTTCGAGATGAACTGATCTGACCACTAAACACGTGAATAGAACTATCCATCTCTTCTCACTGCGACGGCCTACCGTGACTACGAATGGTCCCAGATAATCCACGCCAACAAAATTGAAGGGCCTCAGAAATGGAGTCAATCTCTGTACCGGCAATGCTGCAATTCTAGGAATCCGTGGACGAATTTTGTTAATCCTGCACCACTTACAATCTTTCATGACCCTGGTGATCACTGCGCCCACCGCTTGTACGAAGAATCGTTGCCGTAATTCATTCTTCACCGTCTCCCTATATCCATGACCAAATCGTTCGTGGTAGTGTTGAACGATCTTCATTGTAACCTCGTGCTCTTTTGGCAAAACTATGGGAAAACGAAGGTCAAACGATAGGAACTCCGCACGTTCCACGCGACTTTCCATCCGTAGAATTCCGTCGCCATCAATAAGGGGCGTCAGTTTGTAAAGGAAGCTTGACTTCTCGATCTGCTGCCTATCCGCTACGGACACATTTGCGTTCCTCATCAATACCTTCACCTCGTCACCAAACGATTCAGCTTGTGCTACTTTTATCAGAATCCGTTCCGCCTTCTCGTATTCCATCTGCTTTAAAGGGTATTGTTCTATCGAATAGTTTTTCTTGATTGCTTTCGCTTGCCTATCTGTAGCTTTTAGCACTTCGATCGACAATCCGTTTATCTTTCTACGACAGTTGGATACAAATCTAAGGACAGTAGCCATAGTTCGTACCAAAACGGTCCATTTCGAAAATCGATGAACATCGATGATCGGTGCGAGTAGCTGAATATTATGAGCAAGTAGATGTACTTTTGCTTCTTCCTGCGTGGATTCATACCTTTTCTATTTTGGCCAGTCTTCCTCCTCTCGATAGGGAAATTCAGGCCCTATGAACCACTCGCTGTCTGAATTTAAATTTGGATCGCGGGTACACTTTGTTAGTTGGTCCGCCACGTTCAGCCTGGTAGGAACCCAACGCCATTCGCAAAGCTTGGAAAGCGTCAGGATCTCACCGATCCGTAATCCAACGAACTCCTTGTATCTTCGTACGTCGGAGGTAATCCAGGACAATACGGTTGTAGAGTCGGTCCAGAAAACCTGTTGCGCTATGTTGAACGTGTGATTACTTCGTACTGCTACCGCTAACCTTGCTCCTAATACTGCCGCCTGCAGTTCCAACCGTGGCACAGACATTGGTTTCAACGGTGCTACTTTGACACGGCTCGATACCAACACACACTGTATCCTTCCGTTAACAACTGCCCGAAAATATGCCACTCTTCCGTATGCACCTTTACTGGCATCAGTAATGCTGTGGAGTTGAAGGTCTTGAATGTCCGCCGAACTTGCTTGCCCGAAGTAGCTCCGGTGTATGCGAATGGCCTCGATAGCATGGAGAACACTTCGCTCCAAATGTTCCGACGTCCATCACATAGGTTTCAGGTTTTAAGAGCTCCGAGTTTAGTGATATCCCATTGACAGATGCTCTCGCGTCCCACACGAGACGAATCTTCCCTGGTTTTTGAGCCAGGGGCCTACCTGCCAGTTCGTCGAAGGTAGCTTTATGCGCATAGCCTTTTATTAGGTACTCAGCTATTAACTAATGAACCTTCGAACCAAGCTCCGGATCTCGCTCCAGCTTTCTCTCTAACGCTTTCAATCGTGAGACATCCATTGGGTAGCTATCTGGGAATCTCTGCTCATCTCGTCGCCACAGTAATCCGGTTTCGTATCGGTTTCCAACTCGCTTTGTTGTTGTCTGCATGATGTTCCGAGCCCGCGCATCTTCGTTTGATTCTGCCACAGAGGCTACCGAGGGATCGTTGCGTTGCGTTGCGTTGCGTTGTAACAGAGTATTTCGTAGATTACATACTGATAGCTGTCATGTATTTTCTTTAACTTTCTTATCCCAACTGCTTATGGATTACTATTTGGGATTTAAAAGCAACCCAATTGGGAGTCAAAAATGATAAAGCATGAAGCTACCATTGCCGGCCACGCCCATCTTCTCTGTTACTAAGGAAGGGAAGGAAATGATGATATGACATCTACTTAACGAGAGGCCAGCGACTCACCGACGCCCTCATAGATGTCAAGGAGTTGGATGGTTGGTAGGGAATATATAGTCATCATAAGCAAATGATATAATGCGTTTAAACAAGATCGAGAGATCTTGGTAAAACTCGAATAAAAATGTCAAATTTATTTTAATCCACAAAATAGATTTTGTTCGAGAAAAGTTATTCGCAGATCCAAAAAGATCTATGCAGAAAAAAAGATCGGCAAATTTCAAATGTATGAATAACATAGAATGTGTTGCATGACATAAAACGGCAAAATACTACGGAAAACCCTTCAAACATATCTCTGCGTGGGACAATGAATAATTATATGCCTACAGCAGTAATTTATTCAAATGTCCTTGAGGTTAAAAATCAAAAGAAAAAGTAATAAGTAATTAAAAACAGAAACGAGTTCACCAATTTCGTTGTCCATATCGCTGATTGTCCTTTGTTGCTTCCCATGATCTTGATGAAACTCATGTTCAGGTTCACTAATTTGGGGACACACATGACACTTAGGGCACTTTCAATAAGCACTTTTTCCCGAACAAAACACTATTTTGTTTTTCACTACAACTGTTAAGTTGGTTCGCCTGGATTTATTCATTGAAAAAACAAACGGCAGAGTGACGGGTGTATCACATCCGTACACGTCGCCTACTTTTTTCGCACCCCACAGAGGCTACCGAGGGATCGTCCAACAAAAACTGAGAACGCATGGCGTCGTGTAGCTTCTGGTTGGTCATTGGTTCCAACGAGTGAAAGTTGGCTCTTACTTCTGATACTACGGTTCCGCTCGGTTGCGGGCCGTAAACCGTCCACCCTAGCTTGGATTTCACACCGATCGGCTCGCCAGGTGATCCAACTCGTGATTCGAGTGGAGCAAACACATTTAGGTTATCCAGTCCAAGGATGATTCTAGGCTCTTCAATCTCGTAGCTCGCTACGGGAATATTGTCGAGATGTGGGTATCGGTCAGCTAATTTTTTATACTGCAGACTCTGTTTTGGGAGTTTTAGTTCGGCAACAGTGCGAACGTCTTTCAACGGCAACTTTTCATCCGATTCACGTGAAATCATAAGGTTGGGCAGGGCTTGGACTCCTTCGAGGGGTGTGGAACTGGCGGTAGGGCAGAAGAAGAATGGTGAACGCTTATATACACAGATATAAATATGTTGTGATTTTAAATGTATTTTCATGCACATATTTGGAGCATGCAAATGAATGCAAAATTCAATCTAAGTTCCACAATATTTCTTGTTTTGCTTATTCAAATTATCCAAATATATATTTGGATTATGTGCATTTGTCATATGTGTTGTACAAATTTGATGATTAGGTATAAATACATAATCGTAAAATATGCACGGATTGTTTATAGCCGGCATGTAATATGCAGATGAGGCAACAGAAATGCTGCGATGGAGGCGCGTTGTATTTTACTCTACGATATCCTTTCCGTGCACGTGCAAGAGCAAGATGATTAAACGTCAGATAGCCTTATGCAATGCGCTGCAAATAAATAAATTGTGACACATAATGTTTCAACATGCTGTACCGGCGAAACTGATGAGGCTAATATGTACAATGCTCGATGACTTGATACTAAGTATTCGGATTGCAGACGAAATGTCAAGCTCGTTTTTTTATCTTAACTTAACTCTATTGTACACACCAGTCAAGCAGTTTGACGAACATTGACTCCGTCCCCCAGAAAACGCTTTGGTTGCTGCTTTGTTTGAACGTGTGTGAAGTTGTTCGAACAACCATTTGACAGTTGGCGACTCGGTTGGAAAAAATAAAAACGGTTGGATTTTGGTTTGAGTTGTCGGGGGTGGAGTCAAGGTTCGCCGACATGTTTGAGCATTTGTAGTGAAGTTGCACAAACTCTCATAAATTTTTTGATGGTTGGTGCTCAAGTTGGCGCTTCGGTCATTCGTGTGTGATATTGTTGGTCGAATAAATTGATTGTGTGCCGCTGTTGGTAAAACTTGATGGATGTTTGAATAAACGAGAGGTGGAGTCAATGTTGGTAAAACTGCTTGACCGTGTGTACGTTGTGGATGTTCGAACAGCTTCACACACGTTCAAACAAAGCAGCAACCGAAGCGTTTTCTTGGAGGCGGAGTCAATGTTCGTCAAACTGCATTATGCAACGTACACACCAGTCAAGCAGCAGAACGTGTGTGAAGTTGTTCGACCAACCATTTGAATGTTGGCGGCTCGGTTGGAAAAAATTAAAACGGTTTGATTTTGGTTTGAGTTGTCGGGGGTGGAGTCAAGGTTCGCCGAACATGTTTAAGCATTTGTAGTGAAGTTGCACAAACCCCCATATATTGTTTGATGGTTGGTGCTCAAGTTGGCGCTTCGGTCGTTCGTGTGTGATATTGTTGGTCGAACAAATTGATTGTTCGTGCCGCTGTTGGTAAAACTTGATGGATGTTTGAACAAACGAGAGGTGGAGTCAATGTTGGTCGAACTGCTTGACCGTGTGTACGTTCCATTATGCAATGCACTGCAAATAAATAAATTGTGACACATAATGTTTCAACATGCTGTTCCGGCGAAACTGATGAGGCTAATACGTACAATGCTCGATGACTTGATACCAAGTATTCGGATTGCAGACGAAATGTCAAGCTCGTTTTTTTATCTTAGCTTTCGAATTTCCTGTTTATTGCTCTCGAGCGTACAATTAGAAGATCAGGCATGCAGAAGAACGGCACTATTATCACAAGGAAGTTTTTGGAAGAGATACATAAAAATAAATGTCTAATAAACCCTTACATCGGCATGCATGCCGCATGCCTAGCCTTATAGTCTATAACAGTGAGTTATCCGAAGGTACATAGTTTTGGGATATTCGCGGCTGTCTGACTATCTAATAGTAATCTGAAAAATCCTAAGACGTGCGACGAGATTAACATTTTACCGAACATCCTCAGTAAAATAAATTGCCTGTTTGTTCCCGTTCACAGTTTTCTAAAATACCAAACATGCTCCACTTTTATATTCCGTAGATCAGCAAAATGCGACGTCGCCGTTCACATCGTGACCCATAAATGCATTATTCCCCGGGGTTATTTCGTTATCACTGTTCGCTTTTTATAATCGGAGATTGTGGCGTCGCGTCATGTCCGTGGAGGTAAATCATCGGTAGGTAGCAGTTATCAAGCTCAAATCGTATCAGCAACGGTTCGTGCTAGTCAGTGTCTACCGACAGTTCATTCAGCTGGTCTGCGTTCCCGGAGATATTGTTTCCAGTGCAATGAAACTAGTGGTACGTAAATACCCAAGTGCACCCTTTAAATGGGTTAGTGGAAATGTGAACGGTGCGGTTCGTCCAAAATTAGGTATATTGCGTACATCGTGTGATTTGCAAGTTGTATCAGCTGAGATTGCGATTAAATTCAATCTTATCGCAGTGCGGATAAGGTAGTGGCAAAGTTGCTTCTTTTAAATGACCTGTTCTGAGTTCACGGTTCTTCTATAATCGCTTTTGTTTTCTTTCAAGCTCTACAGTCTAGCCCCCGAAGATATTTTTCTCGACGACAAAAAAATGCAAATGCGCAATTAATCCGAGAATTTTTGCTGGTTGGTTCACACAAAAATGCTTACTTGCTCATCAGGTTAAATACTAACTTCTTAGTAATCTGATTATTTCATCTAGCAGTGTTGGTGCCTCTCGTACATATAAAAAATATCGTATGTTGACAACAACTTTTGAGCCCATAGTGGGATCTGGCCACCTTTCAATAGAAAACAATAGAACAGGATTCCCCGTTGAACGCACCTTATTGTGAGCAAATCAGTTAAAACAAAGTGCCTAAAAACTAATGAGTCTTTTGCCATATACATACATACACTACACACACATACACACGCACATACAGACATCTCAATTCGTCGAGCTGAGTCGCTTGGTATATAACGCTATATGGGTTTTCGGGCCTCCCATAAAAAGTTTGTTTTTGGAGCGAACTTATAGCCTTTACGTATAATTAGCAATCGATAAAGGAAAAACCTAGTTGTGGAACAAATCCATAATAGTTTGACTTCTCGAATTGTTTCTTTGAGGTTGTTCAACACCGAGACTGTTTTGTCACTTTTAATGCAGTCGGGTTTGCTAATGTATCTCCATTAACAATTCCATTTAATTCCAGTACTTGGTTGTATCTTCGACAGATACGTATTTCGACCTCAACAGTAAGGCCGTCTTCAGTGTCTCGTACGTGAATCGACATGAAGAACTATTTATACTAAGCGTAGGTACATCAACTTATTCTACTACAGTGCTTACCCGCTACTCGCTTACTTCTAGCGAGTAGAAGTAAGCACTGTAGTAGAATAAGGTAATAAGTCTGGGCGCGTGTCTTACGGCAGGAGCTGGTGTCCTCCGACCAGCTCAAGGAACAGTACTTTCTGTATTTGCTTCCGCTCCTCCTAGGTGCTAGAGTTTACTGCTTTGTGTGCTTCTGATTGTTGTCTGGAGTGGTTGCCACTGGGTCGCAGCTTTCGTTGTCGAACCGCTCCAGTAGTGCCTGAATATAATGCTATTGATCCTAAACTGTATGCTGCTGACGCTTCACCCGGAATTTAACGGCTTTGTTGGTCAATTTTAAGTTCAAAGTTTGTTATCCCATTGTGATCGCTCATCCAGTGGAATTCTTGAGTGCGTTCGATTCCATTGCAAAAGCCAACACGTGGAGATGGTTTCGAGTTCGGTGGAATACCGCTCGGCTTTCGGTTGACCCGAATGCTAGTCCATCGGAACATCGATCGATCGTAACATCGAGCAAATTGGGCCACGACAACCATCGAAGAAGGCCAACGGTGTGAAAGCCACGTGCGCCAAACCGGTCGACCAGCGTTCTGTTCTGTCGCTTCACCACCAGCATCGCCGCCTCCGACAAATTAGACTGAATCATCTGGCTCTATAAATCAAACAGCAAGCGAGCCGGCTGCGTCCATTACACGAACAATGTCCCCTAATCCGTTGCGAACGTTCATCGACGTCGTTTTGGTTGATATTAAAAAAAAAACCTGTGAATGCAAAGCCGAACGACACCGGCAATATAGTAGAACTCGAGGGAATCCGCCTAGCAAGAAATAGCGAAGTGCCAACGGCGAAGATGGGCAGGATGTGGACTTTCTTACATAAATGGTTCTCACGTCGTACGACCTCACATTCAACAACACCGGAACGATCACGAACGCCACGAAACATAACGCACTCTGAACCTTTCTTCTTCTTCTTATTGGCATTACATCCCCACACTGGGACAGAGCCGCCTCGCAGCTTAGTGTTCATTCAGCACTTCCACAGTTATTAGCTACGAGGTTTCTAAGCCAAATTACCATTTTTGCATTCGTATATCATGAGGCTAACACGAAGATACTTTATGCCCAGGAGAGTCGAGACAATTTCCAATCCGAAAATTGTCTAGACCGGCACTGGGAATCGAACCCAGCCACCCTCAGCATGGTCTTGCTTGTAGCCGCGCGGAGGGCGTACAACCTCATATTCAACAACACCGGAACGATCACGAACGCCACGAAACATAACGCACTCCGAACCTTTACTAGCAGCCAAAACCTCGATATCGTGCGTCTGCAGCAAGTCGAGAACGAGCAGCTTTCCTTACCTGGCTATGCCGTCTTCGCGAATGTGGGCCACACGAGGAGTGGCACAGGTGTTGCGGTGAAGGACACAACAATCTGCAACGTTTACGCTTCCCCCGGCACTGCACTGCAACGTCATCGTCGCTGGCGATTTCAATTGTGTGCTGCTTGCGTACGATTCATCTAGCCTGAACACTAGTCCGGCCTCAAAACGGCTGCTCAAAAGCGTAATGTTCGCGTAATGTCGGCTTTACATATGTCAGTAGAAACGCGATCTCGATTTACCTAAGCCGAAAAATTGCAGTTGAACTTTCTTCTGAATGAGGAACTTACTGGCAATCAACCCCACGCTTTCGTGGAGGGTATTTTAACGCTGGTGAAGAAGAAGAGAATTGCATTGCCCGAGCGTTTCGGCTCATATTACAGACAGCTCTCTCGCATCCTGAAAATAAAAGCAGGATATGAAACGCATTATGCAGACCCACCGCGCCCTAAGCAACGGCTTAGTGAAACAGCTTCCAGGCCACTGTCGCTCTGAAAGGTCGGATCGCCTGTCTCCGTTACCACCGTCGCGCCGGAAAGCGCATCAGCTTCGATTTGAAGAATGCCTTTGATCGGGTGCGGCACTCGTTCCTTTTCAAAACCATGTGGTCGGTCGGGTTCAACGAGAAACTCACCTCTCTTCTCTCGAACATAGCCAGTCGGATGTGCAGTCGGTCTACATTCCGATTGCTAACTACATAATGGGCTCGCTCGGTGCGGCAAGTGAACCCATAGTCAACGCACCTCTTCGTGCTTTATCTCCATCCTCCGGTGTGTAGACTCGAGCAAGTATCTGGGGATATCTGCCCGTTGCCTACGCCGACGATATCAGTATAGTAACGCCATCTTTACAAATAAAACCGATTATTGAAATGTTTCGCCGCTTTGGGCTGCTGCCGGCACAAGATTGAATTTACGATAAACAGTTGTAGTGAACGTTGGCATTTTCGAAGGTAACAAAACTGGTGCCCAGTGGCTAAAAACTGCCAACGTAGTCAAACTTGTGGGTGTTACCTTCGCCAACTCGATTAGGCTGATGACCACACTCAACTGGGATGACCGTTTCACAGTAAATGATGCTGCAGTCCTTCCTGATCCTGAAAAAAGATATTTTAGTTACCAGATAAAGATTGTCGCTTCGGTTCCCTTTGTTCTGCTGTCCGAAACATGTGTGGTATCTAACTGTCAAATCGTATGTATTTTTCTTTCATTGACATTTAGCTCCCCTATCCTCGCCAGCAAAAGATGTTCCGGACAGCAACGACAGCGACAATCTTTATCTAGTAACTAAAATATCTTTTATGCTGACTCTTCATCAGAGGGTGATTATGGGAAGCATGTTTGCGGTCGTTTGTACTGCTGTCTGTTTGGCGTTCACACGACGAAAATAACAGCAACGATGGAAACCTTCGTATGGAAAGGGATGCAAGCGCGCGTTCCCATTATGCAGATGGTACGGAAGAAGAAGCAAGGCGGCTCAAATATGCACGTTCTGACATTTAAAAGTTGCAGTCTGGCTACCAACAGACACTTAAAAAAGATCGATTTTGTTTAGCAAACCGAGCTACCGAAAGTTATAGAAAGTGCTTACCTGATCCCAGTGATACCAACTTTACCTGCTAATGAATGGGAAAATAGAACATCGAAAGCTTCTGCATATGCAGGTGGCGGATGGGAACTTCCAAGACTGTAATAAACAGACGCCTGAAAAGCTCCAAAAGTTTTGTAGCTGCACTCGGGCGGCCTGGCTTGGACGTGTAACGGTTAACTGGAATCCCAACTATGTAGATTCAGATTAATTTTGAAAACCTTTCAATTTCCGTGTAAATACATGTATATAAATTGACTGTATGAAACTGCATTCAAACAAAAAAAAAACAGGTTGATATGTAATGCAAGCCGTAGTACTTGTAACATCTCCTCCATAAGCTGCCGCTAACCGCAAGTCGAGCACATCTGTATATGGAGACCCTCGACTTGCGGTTAGCGGCAGTAAGCCTCTTGCTATATTTAAATCTTTTTGGCAACACTGTTGTGCCGAGTAAACAAACCAAGTATACGCGGTCCAACTTGTTTCGAATATTCTATCGTTATCTCCGAAGTGTAATTCGCGAAACGGCAATCTGAAGTCGCAGAAAATCCCCCCGCATCCGGCCGAACAAAATGCGGCCACCGAATCACGTCACCTGACCTTAAGGAGCCTACGCAAATCTACCAAATACAGCCCACCATTGCGACAAGGAAACAATATTATCGCATCATCCACGGAGCAAGCCCAACAACTGGCCATGAGTTTCGCACAGGCTCATCGCAACCAAATGGAATATGATCCAGATACTGTCGCTGCAGTGCACGAGTCGATCATACACATTGACCAAACTCATGGTGATGATGGTCATGTGGTTGATTCATCCCAAGGAAGTCGCACAAATCATTCGAAGACTCAAGTCCAAAAAGTCTCCCGGTCAGGGTAATATTAGAAACTGCTTTCTGAAGAATTTACCTAGGAAGGCCCATATTGTTCTATCGAAAATCTTTTCCGCTTGTCTTCGGTTAGGCTATTTCCCGTCGAAATGGAAACACGCAGTAGTTGTTGCAATCCCGAAACCCAACAAAGACCCTACAATCTCCTCAAATTATAGACTTGGAGCGGATAATCCTGAAACGCATTGAGCAACACCTGGAGAACTATCGGATTATTCCTAATGAGCAGTTCGGCTTTAAAAGAGGACATTCAACTAACCACTAGTCTATAATAACTAGTCCGGCTTGTAAAAACAATACGAACGAATTTTGCACGAGGAAAATCTTCAGGCATGGTGCTTCTTGATGTGGAGAAAGCCTACGACTCTGTATGGCAAGCAGCAGTGGCGTAGCCAGAAAATTGGTCTGGGAGGGGGTTTTCTGAACATTTTTTTTTTGAAAAAAAATATCTTCTAAAAATTTTGTCTCTGGGGCGGGGGAGGTTGGGGGGTTTATGCCCAAGAAGCAATATTACATAAGATGCTCCTAGTTATTCGATCCTTCCTGTCGAACCGCTCCTGTTGTGTCTCGGTAAATGGACACACATCTGATCGACACGAAGTTGTATTCGGTGTCCCACAAGGAGCTGTCCTAAGTCCTACGCTCTACAATATCTTCACCGCTGATCTTGTGATGATTGACGATGTCAAATATTTTCTTTTTGCTGACGATACCGGTTTCATCGCGTCGGATTCCGACCCATCCATTGTAGTAACGAAACTACAAGAAGCTCAAAATGCCATCGAAAGCTACCAGAAAAAGTGGAAGATAAAAACGAATGCCGGCAAATCGCAGGCTATTTTCTTCACTCGCAAGCGAAGCCCGCAAAAACTTGCGCAAAGTGAAATATCCGTCTCCCAGTTCCATGGTCGGATGAGGTTCGATACCTAGGACTATCAATGGACCAGAAGCTATCCGCTCATAAACCAACGTTCACATTTGGACGTCAACTCCAAGATCCTGCTGTATAAGACTGTCTTCAAGCCATCTCTAACCTACGGCTTTGCAACATGGTATAGTTGCGCCGCTAGCCAAAGGAATAAAATTCAAGTGAAGCAGAACCGGATATTGAAGATGATCCTGAATTTGGATGCATTCCATCCCACCAATGACGTCCATAGAATCAAGAAGCTGGAACGAATCTACGATTGGATCCAGCGTATACTTCCGAAATTTTGGATGGGATGTGCTACTTCCGCAAACCCGTTGCTACGGCGTCTGACATAGTCTGTGATATTAGGGTATAGAATATTATAATTTAAAATTTTCCTTTAGCTTTATGCTATTTCAAAGTTTTTTTTTAAACTTTCTCCTTAAATCGCCAAAACTGTAGATTGAACCAGACCAGTAACTTTCAATATTATTTGAACTATATAGCCAACATCCACAAGATGACATGAAAAAGGTGAGTCCGATGAAGTGCGTTAAATCTCAAACAACGCAATTCTACAATCACAGCTCCGTCAAAACCGCAATTTGCCAGCGTGAATTTCAAATCATTGCATCAGATTGTGATTTATAACCTTATCGCCTTGCCTGCGAGCATATGTTAGTGGCCCACATTTTGTGCTTATCAGTTTTGCTAATGGTGCACAACAGACAAACCTCCGGCGTTCTATGTCCTGTGTCGTAGATCGAAACTATACTTTTTACAAAAAACAAGCAAGCCTCCCCATAAACAAACTGATAACTTTTGTCTTCCTTTCTTTTGCCCCTCCCACAGATTACATCAGAACGAAACACCTCGGGAAGTCTATCGCCCCATCAACCGGATGTTCTGGCCGAACTGGCACCGTTTCATTCGCTGAACCTGGACGCCGACGACAGCGGAGATCTGTCCTTGACCTTGAATTCTGGCGATTTCAACAATGGGTTGAAACTGAACGGCGCGGTTAAAGCCAAAAGCTTCCTCCTGATGGACGAGAAGGAAAACATCCAACTGAAATCGGCGGACCATTTTTGCAAAAAGCTTGACGCGTCGCCCGAGAGCAAGTTGAAGGTGGTGTCCATCTTTGGAAATACGGGCGACGGGAAGAGTCACACCATGAATCATGCATTTTTCGGAGGGGTGGAGGTTTTTAAAACATCGTCGGAGCAGACCTCGTGCACGATGGGCATTTGGGCGTCGTTCCATCGGCAGTACAACGTCCTTTGTTTGGATACCGAAGGGTTGCTAGGGGAAACGATCAACGAAAACCGGCAAATGCGAATGTTGCTCAAAGTGCTGGCCATTTCCGACATCGTAATTTACCGGACCGGCGTACAGACATGTACAAATTTTTGGGGACGGCTTCAAAGGCATTTACAAAATACTTCTCCGGTGCGTTACAATCCCTTAATTTAGAGCTCACACCGCAATCGCTTGGGCCAGCGGTGATTATTTTCCAAGAGACACAAAATACGGAAATTCTTAAGGAAAATGCGGAAGGTAAAACCGAGGAGGACATTTTGAGGGAAAGCTTCGCCAAACAGAAGCTGGATCTGCTGGCATTTAGTTCACTGCGCTATGTGGGCATTCAGACTAACCATCCCCCCACAAACTACGAACCATTGAAAATGGCTCTGGAGAAGGAGCTGAAAAACACAACAGTCAGGTCTCCACGGCAACCGAAAGTGGTCTTCGAGGCTCTACTGGCCTTGAACAAAAAGTTTAACGGCGAGCTGTCCTCCCTATCGAACAACACTTTCCCTGAGCAGTATTTTACTTGTACTAATTTCTGCAAGTCCTGTAAGGCACCGCACCTTACAGCTTTCGATGGGCCACCTGGACACTAAGGAGGATCACCATTTCTCCGGCCCGTGCACATATCAGCATCAGTACGAGAACAAAGTTTACCTGTGCAACAAGTGCCATGTCAACGGACGGCAAGTGGTCGTCAACATAAAAACGCAAACGAGCAACGATTCCTCCTGGCTGGGATTGGCCAAGTACGCCTGGAGTGGGTCGGTCATCGAGTGCCCCCACTGTGGAGAAATTTATCGCTCTCGGCAGCACTGGTACGGCAACAAACCCCCGGAGCAGACGTCTGTGAGGTAAGAGTTTAAACAAGAATACGTGAGGGATTTTCAAATTTGGGACTCGTTTATTATTCAACGACTATTTTGCACCCAATGCAATTTTAATGGCGACGGCGACTGCTGCTACGGCGTCGACGGGACGTAGAACGGCGCCTGGGGGAGGAACGGGCACGGCTCCGCGAGCGAGAACGGCTTCGACCTCCACGACGACGGCGACGGCCCATAGCGTCTAGTGGCTGATCCTGGTCATTACGTTGGCCATCATGGGGTGGTCGTTGCTAAGGTAGAAAGAAACAATGTGTTAACAATATTACAATTGCTAACGGTTTTCTCGTTCGTCGGGATAAAACAAAACTTACCTCTGGCTTCATTTTTGGAAAAGGTGGTTAAAATTTTTAAGTTCGCTAGCTTTGAATTTGGAATTTGGTTTGGTTTGGTTTTTAATGTACTGTGCTCCAAGAAGGTTCAAATGAGAATGATTGAAAATTTTGGTTTGTTCGGTCAAGTCAAAATTTCGTAGCCTACTACTGTTCATTTTTAATGTTCAAAAAGCACTGCTTTTAATGAACGCTTCGCTTCGATTCGAAGCGTATCTGGCACTGAGTATCATAAAGGCGTAATTAAAATTTATTTTTAAGGAGACTACAAATATCGATACCGCCTAGTTTTTACCGAAAAAAACATCCTGTTTATTCGTTTTGTAATGGAATCATTCAAGATTTGGCATGCAGATTTTTAAACTATCATGCGATTTGGTGGATACATAACAAGCAGTTATAGGAATTGAATTAAAAGTTAAAAAAAATCTCTCACTTATTAACTTTTTAGACACTTTCCTATATTAGTACCTTTAGCTTACTACCTTTAGCTTAATTGAAACTTCCATCTGTCTGAAGGTAATTTTCCCACCAAAAATTTATATTTTTTCAACTCTTCACTATTTTTAAAAATTGGAAACAAAAAAATCCAAAAAGTTGTGCAATTTGGTTCTGTTTGATATTTGGAAATATTGAAATATCGCTTTCCTGACCATTTCAATTGGGGTCTCGCCGACATTTCTTATCAACACGAACGCACGGTTCATGGTGGCAAACAATCCCATTTGATTTTTCCGTGACAACTGCTCGTGGTTGCAAACAAATTGAGTAAAAGTGTGAGTAAAATGTGCGTGTGTGTACACGCTTCCCAGAAAGCCTAATGGGATATTTTTGATATACATTTTATAATGCACGAGAAAGGCCATCATCACCTAGCGGGTGGATTAATCTGGCTTTTTTCTATCCCATTTCAGAACCGAAATAGTCCATGTATGGAATGACGGTGGTTTGGTTATTCGTGGTCCTACTCATTCAGCTCAGCTAGTGTTGGACGGAGTCGCGTACCTAACTGATGCGGTCGCCAGCGTTGGTGCGCAACCGACAAAAACACTCAAATCCTGGGTAACGGACAAGATGAGGCCAGCCTATTGGCGACCGGACAGCGAGATTATTGTATGCGCTCTTAATGAACTTGAAAAGGTATTGGTTTAAAAGCATTTTCTTATATCTTACAGCATTGCAAGGGATGTACGGTTAATTTTGAACGATTGGGTCTCAAAAAGCATCACTGCCGTAACTGCGGAGAAGGATTCTGCAGCAGTTGCTCTAAGCACCGGATGCCCGTGGCCAGTCGCGGGTGGGACGACCCAGTTCGGGTATGCAATGGATGTCGCGATGAACTGCAGCGAGCACTGCGAGCCAACGGAGAACCTAACGGAACAGCTGGTAGGTCCATCGCTCACTTTCTCAAGGAACTTCCCTATATTGATTAACGTTGGTACATTCCTTTCCTTCCACTCCGTCTTTCTTCCATCTGTTGCATCGACTCAAAATTACATGTTGACATCTCGGTCGACACCCCCTTAGTCGTTGATGAAGAAATTGAACAAGATCTGACGTCTTCTACAGGCACCAATAACCCCGCCGATGGGGACGTTCTGGCGCGAAAGTACGGCGAAGTGGTCATCAACACCTTGAGCAACCTCGGTGCGGTTCTAGAGTATCCCAAAGGTAATCAAACTATAATTATTTCAGTTATCATACATTAATCGACCAATCTGTCTACTTCTGAGGAAATTTGTAGTAATTTAGGCAGTATTATACTTATTCTAAAGCCCAAAACTATCCCCAATTTCAGATCTCATCAAAGACGCCGCCCGGCCCTCGTACTGGGTTCCGGACGCGGAAGCTCCACGCTGCCACATCTGCCAGATGGTGTTCGGAACGCCCGAGGAAATCAACTCGACAACGCCGTTAATCCGGGCCGGTTCCCCCGTCAATGGCCGACGCCAGTCGTCGCTCAGCCCGGCCGGGGACACCACCGTTGCCGTTTCGCCATCGCGATCACCGCCGTATAACAGTTCCGCCTATCATGCGATTGACCGGAAGCTCCATCACTGCCGAGCGTGCGGAGATGCCGTATGTGCAACGTGCTCGGAACATCGCCTGCCAGTTCCGAAGCGTGGCTGGACGAGTGATGTTCGGGTATGCGATACTTGTTTCGCTAGTGTGGATTGAACGGAACCCCTGAAGGCAGTTTTTGAATGTGATTGAACGCGAATGATATAAAACTCTATTGTGATAGTTGATTTAATAATGTTTATCTTTTGTTTCTTATTGTTCTTGATTTCTTCGTGCGTCGATCCAAGCTCATTAGATAGCACAATTCTTGCGCAGACTGTTCACCTTGTTGAATTTTTTTAGGAGAGACTGGATAATTATTGTTTGTTTTTCTTATTTTTTTCTTGAAATGTTCTTCTAGACTTGTTAAAAGTGAAAAATCAACTTGGGTCTCCTATTGAATGAATGTCTTACATATTACATCAAAAATAATATTTATGACCTAAAGCACAAACTCTAAAATGTAATATTTCTTAAATATTATGAAATTAAATAGTAAAACATAGTACCATTGGTTAAAATATATACGTATATAACAACTGATAAAATAAATGTTTTTTTTTAATTATATTTAACCCAACTTCATTGAAAGATTACCCCTCTCATATTTGAAATGAAAACAAAAATAAATTTAAAAAAAACCAAAACAATATACAGGGCGACAGACAGCAAGCTTGTAAAGATATGTTCGCCTCCAATTTTCAGCAGGTACAACAGGGGTTAGATAAATCCTTGATAAATTCCGGGAGTACAACTTGCAGACGCATCATCTGTTTATTGATTTCAAGGCGGCGTACAATTCAGTGAAACGGAATGAATTATGGCAAATTATGCTTGAATATGGTTTTCCGGCGAAGCTGATACGGCTTATTACGGACTTTGTAACCAGCTTAAGTCCCGTAGCCTGCAAACGAAGACAAAATTCGCGTTGTATACTACTCTGATTCTTCCGGTGGCTTTATACGGCCATGAGACATGGACGTTAAAGGAGGCTGATCGGAGAGCTTTCGGAGTGTTTGAGTGTAAGGTGCTGCGGACAATACTCGGCGGTAAACAGGAGAACGGTATCTGGCAGCCAGGCTTGGAATTTACTCGCACAATGAGCTCAATGAGCAAAAAAAAGTTCATCAAAAATGAGCAACAAAACATCACGGGCATGATCAAAACATAGAAAAAAGATGCTCTTCGTTGTGGGAAAAATGAGGAGCGGCTCTCTTTGAGAGAAACCGTTTGTCTCAATGTGTCTCTTTGAGGAGCATCATTTTTGTTGTTCTTTCCAACTGAACGTACAGAGCACACTTCTGTCATACCAACGCTACCAGCACAACAGCCTCGCACATTCGTACCTTTATGAGACCAGCATGAGAATAGGAACCGTGTATAGTATCCATGAACGGGTAGAAAAGAACACCATTCTATGTTTACATTAATTATTTACTGCTTCTAAGCAACAGGCAGCTTTATGTAGCCAATTCTGCATTTATCTGGTTAGCAATTACAATTTGAAATGCAAAGAGATTATTGACGAAATTATCTTATACCTACTAGGTGAACCTGCCCGATCTCGCTCGGGTTTTATTTGTGATATGTCAATCATTTAGTTGATTGAGGCGTCGCACTCTAGATCGATTTCAGTTCGAGCTTGATGGCTTTCTTATGAAACCGTTGCATTTAGTCAACTTCTCAACTTTCCCCGGCAAATTGACCAACTATTAAAGCCTGTCCACGTTATATTTCGGACACTTAGATAATGTCCATATGATTTATTGCCATTTTATCAATTTAGACGACAACTAAAACATGCTGAAAATGTCATATAAAGCGAAGAGATTCAGCTGCCATGTAAACTGATCGTCTCAGTGATTTGTAATTATTTTAAAAAATCGCATTGGAAGATGGGTGTCCGAGATTTAACGTGGACAGGCTTTAGTATGTACAAACACAGCTGATCCCAAGACGATTCGATTAGTGAGAAAATCTTGCAATCAGTCCATCCGTTCGTTCTCAAACTCGCAAACTCATTTTAATATAAAGACTAGTCGAACCTGCCCGATCTTGCTCGGGTTGTTTTTATTTCAACCTAACTGTCAACCGATTAGTTGATTGAGGCGTCGCCCTCTACATCGATTTCCGCTCAAGCTTATAGATTTCTTCACAATAACGTACTATTTTTACATTTGTTCAACTTTGCCAGCAAAATGCTCTATCTTTTCATACATATAAACACAGCTGACCTCAAAACGTATCGATTAGTAAGGAAATCTTGCAAATCGGTCCATCCGTTCATGAGTTGCCTCAAAGGAAATACAAACTCATTTTATATAGATAGATGAAGATGATGATGATGATTAAAGAAGATGAAAAGGTAAGAGCCAGGGAGCGATTCCTTGATCTTGATCATAAAGGCACCAAGACCTTCTTAAAAATATTGTGTAAACGCGTAAAAACGCGTGAGACCTAAAATCCGTATGAAAAAGAAGCCTTATATCAAACCGCATAAAAAGCGGCTTCAGTGTATACCGTTTTGACCAATTAATACAATATTTGTTCGACTGCTTCAATTTTGAATGAAAATTAGTAAGTTCTTTCAATGACTTCAACGTGTAAAAACTAAATGGAACAGTCCTAAACACGCATTATGACAGTGATTGAATTGTTTACTTTTTACTAAGCAAACACGATAAATACAATAACTTACTGGCTACCGTTAGATTAGCCAACTAATTATCATAAATTTATTCGTCACCACCAATTCCATCCGTCGGAAAGAGGCTCAAAGATACTCAATGAGCAACTTTTTCCTCACCTCATTGAGTCAAACCATTTAGTTATCATTGAGAAATGAATATATTTCGGAGCTACCCGAAAAAGAGAGAAACGCAAAAGTGCAAAAGAGACGAGCAAAGATTCGTGTGTCGAGAGCAGTGAGCATTTTTTTTCTTCTCCTGATTCGCTCTGAGGAGCATTCCATCCCTGCTGGCAGCGTTGAATCACGAGTTGTACCAGGTATATAAAGGGCTGGATACAACACGGAAGACTATGGTGGGCTGGACAAGTTGTTCGTATGCCGGAAGAACGTCAAGCGAAGAGAATATTTAGTAGAGAACCCAGAAGAGGCCGCGTACACGATGACTTTTTGCAGTTGAAGAGGACCTGAGGGCGCTCAATGTTCAGGGCGACTTAAAGCGATTGGCCCAGGATCGAGTCCAGTGAAGAAGGATACTCCAATCGACGTAGGTTCAACGAAGAGCTGTAGCCCAGCAAGTATCAAGTAAGTACAAGGATTTTTTATTTTATTTTATTTCATTGATGTATAAGGGGGCCAGGGGCCAAGTCACCGATGTGAATTTGGAATTCATATCGTCCATGATACACCAGGGACTTAAGGATAGGGCTTCACAACATCTTTACACATGGGGGTTTTAAGTTTTGCGGGATGTACTCATAGTATATCGCTGCCTAAGGAGCTTGGGCAGATTGGGGATAGTTTTATGATGAATATTTAAGCTGTGGAGAAATGCCAGTTATGATTATATGTTTTACCTTTAGTTGTAATTAAAATCAGTAGCGTTTGGATCATGTTCCCATCAAGCAACAGAAGCTCGAAAAGTACGTTAATAAATTAATTAGTTAACCGTTCACTAAGCAATCATCAAACATTCTCTACTCACAGTTTCAACCACTACATATTCTGAACTTCATTTCGAGAAAAGGCCGAATAGGGTAGGATGGGGCAAGATGGGTCACCTAAGGCGAACCCTCAATGCCTCAAAATAGAAACATTTTAATGTAGCTTTTCAACGTGGATCTATAAGAATAGCTCATAATCTGTAAGCCAGCGGTATGAAATAACAAAAATTCTACTTTTTATTTCATTTTGAGTCATTAAAAGTAGAAGTCTATTTTTCTGTCCATCAAAAAATGCCGGGGCAAGATGGGTCACCTTTAAATTCTGCAATTAATATTGTTTTTATTCACAATAATAAATTACACACAGATAGATGAGTTTAATGCCAATGATGTTATTGAATAAAAAAAAGGATTTTAAAGCCTCGGATCAAGAAATGGCACTACATTTTAAAATATCTGTAATTTCTTATGAAAACAAGTCGTCCGAGTATTGCTTTTTTAAAGACAAAAAATATAAATTTTTAATTAACAAATTAACATCATTATGCTCAAAAGTAACCTTAAAATAATATTACAGTGAACGTTCGCTAATTGGGTTTTTTCTAGTTGGGGCGCTTTTTAGTTGGGGGTTCGCTAATTGGGGCGAAGCCCAATTAAAAAGCAGCTAAACGTCAGAATGTGATGTCAAAAACGCGTTGACGTTTTGTTTCCGTGTTTGGCGGGACGGGAACGATATTTTCTGGCGCGTAAAATTTTCCTTTGTTCAATGCAAAAAGTAAACAACATTGACGCTTGTCAAAACGCCCCAATTAGCGAACGGCATTCGCTAGTTGGGGTGAGGTCGTGCCCCAATTAGCGAATGATCACTGTACATCAGCAATGAAAAATATGTTTTGAATACGAACTATGTTTTTTAGTATGTGCTGACCCATCTTGCCTCCCCAAGTAACACCAAGCATTACAATATTGCACATATATCAATCACAAATCGGCATGCTAAATGCTAATTGCATTAGATCTGTTTTAACGATGAGTTGTTGCATTTATTTATCAACTGTCAGACAACGATACTCTAAATCAGCAGTACGAATGCAGCGATGCATTACTGGTGCTTTATTTCAACATGCCAAAGTAATGAACCATTAATTCGATCTTATAATTGCCCTTTTCCACTTTAAGTCAACTTTTAGTGCTGTGTTTTTTACATGCATATATAGCTTCATGGTTACTTGGGTCATTTGCAACTTCGTGTTAGAATGTCTTATTTTCGATCAAATTTAATTATTTCAATGCAGTTAGTACAACATCGCCTACATTACTTTATAATACTTTCACTATATTACTAAAAATGTTTTAATTTTAGATTGCTCGACGAGATTATACGTTTTATAGAAAATGTGTTTCGCATAAGAAACAATGCTGAAAAATAATTTACCTTGTCATACTCTACCAAAATGAAATTTCATCATCAAATCGAGTGACAATAAAGTAGAATCGGGCCGAAGTGGCCTGTGCGGTATATAAGAGTCTTCTCCATTCGGCTCGGTCCATGGCTACACGTCGCCAACCACGCAGTCTACGGAGGGTCCGCAAGTCATCTTCCACCTGATCGATCCACCTTGCCCGCTGCGCACCTCGACTTCTTGTGCCCGTCGGATCGTTGTCGAGAATTATTTTCACCGGGTTACTGTCCGACATTCTGGTTACGTGCCCGGCCCATCGCAGTCGTCCGATTTTCGCGGTGTGAACGATGGATGGTTCTCCCAACAGCTGATGCAATTCGTGGTTCATTCGCCTCCTCCACGTACCGTCCGCCATCTGCACCCCACCATAGATGGTAGGCAGCACTTTCCTTTCGAAAACTCCAAGTGCGCGTTGGTCCTCCACGAGCATCGTCCAGGTCTCGTGTCCGTAGAGGACTACCGGTCTAATTAGCGTTTTGTAGATTGTCAGTTTGGTACGGCGGCGAACTCTATTCGATTTCCAGCCACTATGCGTCTCCGAATTTCTCTGCTGGTGTCATTTTCGGCAGTCACCAGTGAGCCCAAGTACACAAATTCTTCTACCACCTCGATTTCGTCACCACCGATGCAAACTCGCGGTGGGTGGCTCACATTGTCTTCTCTTGAACCTCTTCCTATCATGTACTTCGTCTTCGACGTGTTGATACCTAGTCCAATCCGCTTAGCTTCCCTCTTCAGTCTGATGTAGGCTTCCTCCATCTTCTCAAAGTTACGTGCCATAATATCTATGTCGTCGGCGAAACCAAATAGCTGGACGGACTTATTGAAAATTGTACCACTCGTGTTAATCCCTGCTCTTCGTATTACCCCTTCCAAGGCGATGTTGAATAGCAAACACGAAAGACCATCACCTTGCCGTAATCCTCTGCGGGTTTCGAAGGGACTCGAGAATGCCCCTGAAACTCGAACTACGCACATCACCCGATCCATCGTCGCTTTGATCAACCGTGTCAGTTTATCCGGAAAACCGTGTTCGTGCATTAGCTGCCATAGCTGGTCCTGATCGATTGTTTCATATGCGGCTTTGAAGTCGATGAATAGATGATGTGTGGGCACGTTGTATTCGCGGCATTTCTGCAGTACTTGGCGAATGGCGAACACCTGGTCCGTGGTGGAGCGTTCGCCCATAAAACCCGCCTGGTACTGCCCCACGAACTCCCTTGCAATTGGTGCTAGTCAACGGCATAAAATTTGGGAGAGTACCTTGTAGGCGGCGTTCAGCAATGTGATTGCGTGGTAGTTGCTACAATCCAGCTTATCGCCTTTTTGTAGATGGGACACACGACACCTTCCATCCATTCCTGCGGCAAAACTTCCTCCTCCCAAATCTTGGTAATGACCCAGTGCAGCGCTCTAGCCAGTGCCTCACCACCGTGTTTAAATAGCTCTCCTGGTAGTTGGTCAACCCCAGGGGCTTTGTTGTTCTTCAGCCGGCCAATCTCCTTCTGGATTTCCTGGAGATCCGGAGCCGGTAGAATTATGTCCTGCACGCGTTCTCCCAGGTCCATCACCATACCGCCATCTTCGTCTGCCACATCGCCATTCAGGTGTTCTTCGTAGTGCTGCCGCCACCTTTGGATCACCTCACGATCGTTCGTAAGAAGGTTCCCGTTTATGTCCTTACACATATCAGGCTGTGGCACGTGGCGCTTACGTGAACGGTTTAACTTCTCATAGAACTTTCGTGTGTTATTAGCGCGGTACAGTTGTTCCGTTTCTTCACGGTCTCGATTTTCCTGCTGGCGCTTTTTCCTCCGGAAAATCGAGTTTTGTCTGTTCCGCGCCTGTTTATATCGTGCCTCGTTCGCCCTCGTGCGGTGTTGCAGCAATCTCGCTCATGCTGCATTCTTCTCTTCCACTAACTGCTCACATTCGCCGTCATACTAGTCGTTTCTCTGATCCGGGGGCACCGTGCCAAGTGCAGCGGTTGCGGTGCTACCAATGGCGGATCGAATATCTCTCCAGCCATCTTCAAGAGACGCTGCGCCTAGCTGCTCTTCCGTTGGAAGTGCCACTTCCAGCTGCTGCGCGTATTCTTGGGCTAGTCTACCGTCTTGTAGCCGCCCAATGTTAAGCCGCGGCGTCCGACTTCGACGCGTGTTGTACACCGTCGAGAGTTTTGAGCGCAGGCATACTGCAACGAGGTAGTGGTCGGATTGAATATTGTGCGGTAAGTGCGGACGTTCGTGATGTCGGAGAAGAATTTACCGTCGATTAGAACGTGGTCGATTTGTTTTTCCGTTTCTTGGTTAGGTGATCTCCATGTGGCCTTGTGGATATTTTTGCGGGGAAAGAAGGTGCTTCGGACTACCATTCCGCGGGAGGCTGCGAAGTTCATGCATCGTTGGCCGTTGTCATTCGATACGGTGTGCAGACTATCCGGTCCGATGACCGGTCTATACATTTCCTCCCTTCCTACCTGTGCGTTCATGTCACCGATGACGATTTTAACGTCCCGCAGTGGGCATCCATCGTATGTCTGCTCCAGCTGTGCGTAGAACGCTTCTTTCTCGTCGTCGGGTCTCCCTTCGTGTGGGCAGTGCACGTTGATGATGCTATAGTTGAAGAAACGGCCTTTAATCCTCAGCTTGCACATCCTTGCGTTGATTGGCTGCCACCCGATCACGCGTTGGCGCATCTTGCTCAGCACTATGAAGCCGGTTCCCAGCTCGTTGGTGGTGCCACAGCTTTGGTAGAAGGTAGCCGCTCGATGCCCGCTTTTCCACACTTTCTGTCCTGTCCAGCAAATCTCCTGCAGCGCCACGACGTCGAAGTTGCGGGGATGTAATTCATCGTAGATCATCCTGTCGCAACCTGCGAAACCTAGCGACTTGCAATTCCATGTTCCAAGCTTCCAATCATGATCCTGTATTCGTCGCCTAGGTCTTTGCCGATTATATGATAATACCAAAATTAAGGCTTTGGAAAGATTTAAAGTCCAAAACTCTATTTATTTTCTCACTGTAAAAAAAATGAACAGGGTTTTCATTTGGATTTTAGATCTTTTTAAAATATTGATGTTTTTTTAATTTTTAAATTAAATAATTTAAAATTTTACTAGATATTAATTTTAACAGTATAAGGTTGGTATCGTGCTCAAAAGAAATTTCTTTTTCTATCTCAATCACATGTTAAATTCCGTTCACTGAATCGGAAAAGTAAAGAATCGAAACAAAATTCTTACAACAGTATCCACATGAAAAGAACAAAAAACAGAATTGGCATTTGTAAGGTTCCCACGCAAAGTAATGGGAGCTGTCACTTTACTTTCGGAAAAATATTCTGCTCGATTATTCCTTAAGTAAAAGTGACAATTTGCTCCATGCAGATCAGGTGTCAAAATTCCTCTTGGTAATATTAAACAAAATTCCGGTCGACCGTCGGACCCTCGTTCGAATTTTTCTATCTTCTCGCAATAACCTCTTTACTTTCAAGTCGATACTGGCCTATACACATGCCAGAATGAACATAATTTACTTTTATTTCCACTGTGTCATCATTTACATTTGACAGTTCTACAATTTAGTTTTGAAAGTTAAATTTTTTAATATCAGTACGTCATGCGACTTTTGAACCATGGTTGCTGCGAAAGTTGGCGTACTTTTATTTTGAACTTTCGGAACTCTCTACGAAAAAGAACCAACGCAACTTTTTAAATTTGAAAAAATCTTGAAAATTTGCTTCGTATGCTCAACGTTGCTAACGAAATGTTCAACATTCTCCGCATAGGATCCAAAGTAGTCTGGCAACAGTGAAGAAATTTCTTCCAACTTGAACATCTGATTTGAAATTAATTATTGCAACATTAAGTTGCTCTTCTTCTGATATACATACAGATGGTATTACAGTATACTTGGCAGTACAGTTATAACTTGGCGAACGTCTACAGCGCGCGAATTTCCTTCTTGACAGGTATTTTGGCCAGAATTTCTTGCCCCTTCGGATTGATTTTCTTGATTCGGCAAAGACTTCTTCCGAGATTTTCCGAATCTTTGATTTCCGAGAATTTCTGCACAGTTTCTGGCTTCTCAAAAACATCTTGGGCGATCTGTTGTATCCCACTACTGAATTTTAATGAAACACAATTTCAGAATGATCTTCAAGTCACTGTCCACGTCTTGTTCATGTCTAGTTCTACTATAGTTCATATATGATCAAGTATATTATTGCTACAGTCGAGCGAATCTATAATCATTCGTGAAAAATGTGAAAAATACAATACTGACTTTCAGCCCTTTTTTTGTTGAACTCTTTTGTAATGTTCGTCTATAACGATAAGAAAAATCTCAACTAAGTTTGGCCGATGGGGCATAAAAAGCATGAAGAATTTTTGACGTTTCTCCATCGCTTCGCGCAACCGCAAGGCCAAACCAAAACAAAAAAGCATTAAATTCACTTTTTCGCGTGCCAATCGCCGGTGCTCATGTAATCATTATTCTCCGTTGCAATCGTTGCAATAGTAATTTATAAATAAAAATTGATGATAGTAAATTGTAGGCAAACTTGTCAGTTACAAATAGAGCCATAGTTCGTGAAACATGATGAACATAATCCGAAATCTAGCACGTGTGAGACGCAGTCTCGTCATGTCATCAAAGAAACCGACCGCTTTCAGCACCACCCGATTCCAAAGTGCCCTTTCTGTACGTTCAGCGGACTGTTCCTTTAGTGGTTATCATTTCCAGATACTTCCAGCGCTTGTGCAATTGGGTCCTCGAAGATCATTCGCCACACAGGGCAGACATCGCATCAAAAATTGTAGGAAAACCTTATTTTTTGAAGTAAAAACACTAAGATTTTTTTATTACTTTTCAGCTACCAAAGTCATAGCAAGTCCTGTTGAAGAGCTAAAATCCGAGGTGCTGGCTTACCGACGAGCAAACGTGGACCGTTTGTATGAAATTCTCCAAAAGCCGGAAGACATTCAAGTGGAAACCTATAACTTCCTGCTGGGTTGCTGCGGGAAATTTTTGCTAGAACACCCGGTAGATGCTCGGATGAAGCTGTTCCGGAATCTTTGGTTCATGGCCAATGGGGACTCTGCGGCGATTTCGTTGGACCGATGGAAGATTTTATTGCGAGTTTATAGGGATAATGCGGTAGGCCTGGATGAGGGTGTGGAGAAGATTTTTTCCGATATCAAAGTGGAGAAGGATGACGAGTTCTTCGAGCTACTTCTGGGAGTGATTTGCGAACAAGGTGATGCACATAATATGTGCAAGGCGCAGGATCTGTTGAAGGAACGTGGCATTGGGCTTAACGAGAAGATTGCAGCAACATTGATAAGGGGGTATTCGAAAGCTGGAGACCTGCAAGCGATAAAAAACGTGTTGGATACAATGAATGCAGCGAATGTTGATCCAGATGAAAACGTATACGGAGAACTGATCATAGGTTGGTTGAAAAATGATTTGATGGACGGAGCGCTGAAATTGATTTTGGAAAAGGGAAGTTTGTTGAAAGAAGCACATGTTGCTGAAGCTTTAGTAGAAGCCCTGCTGAAAGACCGAACCGATATTGTTAAAATGCTAGTCAAATTACTCCCGGAAGATGTAGTCCAAGATTCGAAGATTGATCCGACAATAAGAAATATTTGTACAGTCCTGCATCTAGAAGGTAAATTTGAGTTGGTGAGAAAACTACTGGCCGAGCTTCCGGCTCCCACTTTCAAAGCAAATGAGAATTACGATAGTTATGCAGTTACACTAATATTTGAATTAGTCAAGAATCATGCTCCTTTGCAGGAAATTATGAATCTGGTAGATTTTCTTGTCAAAACAGAACGAAACTTGCGCGCTTTGCACGTGGCATGTGAGGGTGCGACCAAACATTGTATCGACATCTATCCAGAACTTTTGAAACATTTGAAGCGACAAGAGGATTTGCGACCGCACTACTTCTGGCCCTTGATTGTTCAGAACTTTGCTAAAAATGGCGAAGCGGGAGTGATGAATGTTCTAAAGCTAATGCACCAGTTTAAAACTGAACTGGACGTTGAAACTATTTCGGTTTTTGTGCTTCCGAAGTTATCCATCTCGCTTAAGGACGTAAGAACTACATTAAAACAATTCGAAGATCGTGGTGTAAAAATGTCAGTCCTTATTACTCCGTTCGTGTCACATTTATTGTATCAGAATCGTTTTCAAGATGCAATTCAAGTTGTTAAGCTTTACTCATCAAAAGTGGACACAGAAGCGCTCATTTATCCATTGGTATTACAAACTACGATCAACAAAACTGCCGAGCATTTTCAAACGATTTCAGAAGTCATCCGTCAGTTTATGGATAAAGCTCAAAACCCAAAGCACGACTTGGCGGGTCAACTACTAATGGAGCTGGTCAGTAACAGAAAGTCCAAGCACGATGCCTCGACCATACAGTTGCTGCTTCAGCAGTTCTCCAAGCACCAGCTTCGCATCAGTCGCGTTTGTGGCAATGTGCTGAAGAATCACTTTTCCAAAAACAAACAAATCAATGCTGCCCTGGACAAGCTGATCAATTCGCTGATTGACGATAAACTCACTATTCCATCAAAAGAATTGTTCGACTCGATCATCGTACATCCTCGGGACATGACTTACGACGAGCTGGAATGCCACTTGTCCGAACTAGAAGAGAAGAAATTAAATTCACGCGGAGTGCTTCGTCGACTTCTTCAGGTTTGTGTTCGCGAAAACCGCCTGGACCGAGCTGTCGAAATTAAACAAAAGTGTGACCAAGCCAAAGTTGAACTAAGCTCCGGCATGCTTGCTTCCGTATTTGATCTTCACATAAAACGGAAAGAAGTTGATGAAGCCGGTAAAATACTGGAACACATTAGAACCATGTTCCCAGGTTTTCTCGTGGATGAACACAAAATCATTGATTTCGCTGCCCTTCTGGCCGAAAAGGGTTTCCTCTCAATGGCTCAAAAGGTGCTCAGCCAACGAGCCTCTGCCGGTAATCTCCGCCCGGGAAACGCCAACAAAAATATTTGGAACCTCTTGACCAACACTGCCCAATGGGCAGCCCAAAATGAACCAAACTCCGTCAAGAACCATACCAGCGAAATGCTGAACTTCCTCGTCAATTCAGGCTTCTGCACGTATGACAATGCTCTTTTAGGACCCGTTATTCGGGAACTGCTACTGAAGAACCAAATCCAGCAAGCATTCGAAGAGTACAAGAAGATCGCCACTGAGAAGCGTCGCACTCCGCTTCAGCTGGAGCTCATCACTACCCTGGTCCGGCTGACCAACGAAAATGATTCGGTCATCCCTCCGGAGCAAGCCAAGGCTTTGCTCAGCGAGGTTGTCCAAATAGGCTCCAAAATTCATGGCTCGATCAACACAAACAACACGCTTATCGTAGCGCTGGCCGAGGCAGGAACCGAAGCGCAGCTGCGCCGAATTCTCATTAATCCGGAAACGCGCGTCAATCACGAATATATTCTGACCCAGTGCGAGTTCCTGCTGAACTCTGGCAAGCTGGACGTGGTGCTGCGATTGGCCAAAGGCTCTCGGGGGTTGGCCAATGTGAGGGAAGCAGACTTCCTTGCAGTGATTATGAAACAGTTCGTGCGGGACAACAACTGCGAGGCTGCCGTCGAGCTGTTCAACCGGTTGCAGGCCGAGGATGGCGTCCTAAACATTGGTGGAGACTTTGCGAGAAAGCTGGTCGACTTGCTGGAGTTGAACAACTACGAGGTGCCCAGTGCCGTGCGTTTGTATGTTAAGTGAAAACGGGTGAGTGTTTTAGAATGTTAGGTTGTTAAAATAGTTGGACGATTAGATTATATATGATAAAAATAAGCGAGAAAAAAAATCATTATGCAAAGTATTTTGAGTGATAGCCGAAAGTCCTAGAACGAGCTCAAATCGTTGCGTTCGCATTGATCTATACTGCAATTGCTATCGCCGTCGATGGTTTGTGTTCCAGTCTTTGCATTCTCCTTCCCACTGCGAAATCCGTACTAGGCTGATTTACAGTTCGGAAAACGTGTCCCCGGATTTGGTCTCTGAATTCATTCCGCACGGGAAATGCGTGATCTCTGACGGAAATTAATTATGTAAAGAGCCTAGTGAAGTAGGTAGTGAATAATGAGAAATGTGAGAAGTGTAAAGTGAATTACGAGGAGTAAGAAAATAATAGTGAAAAGTGACTAATGTGAAGTGAAAAATGAAAAGTAAAAAATGAGTTGTGAGAAAAGAAGAAATTAATATTACGAGTGAGAATTGAGATTGAGAAGTAAGAAGAGTTAAATGAGAAATGAGTAGTAAGAAGCGAAAAGTGAGCAGTGAAAATTGAACAGTTTGAACGAGAAGTGAGAAATAGTCAATAGTGAAACGGCCACCTCTCACTCAATCACTTTCTCTCACTCATCCTCTCTCACCCACTCTTTCACTTACTTACAACTTATTCTCACTCTATCACTATCACTCACTCACTCTTACTCACTTTCACTCATTCACTAAATCTCACTCACTTACTCTCACTCATTCACTCTCTCTCACCCACTCACTCAATCTCACACGAACTCATTCTCACTCACTCGTTCACTCACTCACTTACTCACTTTCACTCACTCCCACTCAATCACTAACTCTTACTCACTCTCTCTCACTCACTCATTCTTACTCACTCAGTCATTCACTCACTCACTCTCACTCACTTTTACTCACTTTCACTCAATCACTCACTCTTACTCACTCCCATTCACTCACTTTCTCTCACTCACACACTTTCGCTCACTCACTCAACCTCACACCCACACTCACTTACTAATTCTCACCCACTCAGTTCACTGAGGGCGAGACCGGCTTATCGGAAAAGTAGTTCAGATTCCGAAAATGCAGATCGACGGTGGACACAATCAGAACGGTCATTGCAGTTTCAGAGAGAGCGTCCAAGAAGAAGAGGCGCGGCAATCGATTCTGTACTGTAGTAACGATTTACATCAAAAACACTTTTAACAGTGCCAGTTGGAAGGCCACCGCCGCAGCGCTGCACGGTATGCGGGTTCCTGACTACTTGTGTAGAATCCTTGAAAGTTACTTTCAGAACCGGATCCTGGTTTACGAAACGAATTCGGGGCAGAAGTCGATTAGGGTTACGGCAGGTGTTCCGCAAGGTTCCATACTAGGCCCAACGCTGTGGAACATTATGTACAATGGAGTTCTAGAACTGAAGTTGCCCAAAGGCGTGAAGATCTTCGGATTCGCGGACGACGTCGTCCTTACAATAACCGGAGAGTCGTTGGAAGAAGTAGAAATGCTGGTGGCGGAAACGACCGACGCAGTTGAAAACTGGATGAACGGAGTCAAGCTGCAGCTAGCTCACCACAAAACAGAAGTGATGCTGGTTAGCAACTGCCGAGAGATCCAGCGGATCCAGATTACCGTAGGAGGGCACAACATACCGTCCGTGCGGGCTTTGAGGCATCTAGGAGTGATGATCGACGACCGGTTGAATTTCAACACCCATGTGGACTATTCCTGCGAAAAGGCGGCTAAAATGGTCAGTGCGTTTGCAAGGATCATGCCGAACGTGGGTGGTCCTGAAAGCAGCAGTAGACGTCTTCTGGCAGCAGTATCATCCTCGATACTGAGGTACGGAGCTCCAGCCTGGGGAGCTGCGTTCAAGACAAAACGTAACCGCAGAAAGTTGAACAGCGTGTTTCGCCTAATGGCCGTTCGAGTCGCGAGTGCGTACCGAACCATTTCCTCGGAGGCAGTTTGCGTTATCGCAGGGATGATTCCAATCTGCATAACCCTAGCAGAGGATATCGAGTGTTACCAACGGAGAGATACCAGAAATGTGAGGAAGACGGTGAAACTGGACTCTATGTGGTGGCAGCAGGAGTGGGACAATGCGGATAATGGAAGGTGGACCCATCGGCTCATCCCCAATGTGTCGACGTGAGTGTATAGGGAGCATGGTGAGGTGAACTTTTACCTTACACAGTTCCTGTCCGGACACGGTTGTTTCCGCCAATATTTGCACCGGTGTGGCCATGCGTCATCGCCATTCTGCCCGGCGTGTATTAACGTAGAGGAGACTCCAGAGCACGTGATATTCGACTGCCCGAGGTTTGCGGAGGCACGTAGAAGAATGCCTGCCATAAGGGCGGACAACATCGCAGAGCGAATGTGTCGCGATGAAGGTACGTGGAATGCGGTAACCAGAGTCGTGACGCAAATACTGTCAGAGCTGCAGCGTCGATGGAGAAGGGACCAGCAAGTAAGCGTCGGTTTGGAGGGAAATCCAGCACAGTGAGCAGTATTATATCTCGAGTCGTCGGGGCGCCAGCGAACCGTAAGTCTTCTGCCAACCGGAATCGTCGGACCGACCTTGGCACTCGAAACTCTTCGGGTGTGTAGGGCACCGCCAGTGCGGACGTCATCCACCACCGGAACTGTCGGACCACCTCTGCAACCCGAAGCCGAAGTCGGCGCAATGCGCGAAAGCGTCCCCTGCGATAGCCGCCGGTAGTCGGGGCACCATCAGTGCGGAAGATTCCTTTACCGGAACTGGTGGACCACCCTCGACGCCGGGGGAAGTCAGGAGGACCGCCGAGGGATCGAGACAACGTAGCAGTGGATCTCAGCAAGCCAGTCGGCGAACTAGCCTAAGCTAGGGGCCGGAATTTTAGAAGAAGTGCATGAGCACAGCCCCCCCCGAAGTAGTCGCAGCATCCCGTGGTCCCGGGGGGATCGAGGCAAGGAGGATAAGGGACCCGGTTTATCCGGGAGGCACATTTTTAGCAGGTAGGGAGGAGCCCATCCCTGTTCGCCTTCGAGCATAGTGTGGATGCTCGAGGTGTCTGTCGCGCAGATTTTTCCAAAGCCTTAAAACCTTGTAAAAAAAACCCACTCACTCACTGTCACTCACTCACTCATTCACTCTCACTCACTCACTGACTCTTACTCTCACTTTGACCAACTCACTCTTCCACTAAGTCACTTACGCACTCTCACTCACACGCTCACTCATTTTCTCTTTCTCACTCTTCCACTCAATCTCTCACTCACTCTCTCCATTTCTCCCGCTATCTTTCCCTCTTCTCGCTATCTTTCCCTCTTGTCGCTCGTATGTTTTTTTTTATTTTGATTTATTTGAAAGGCTCAACCGCTAATAAGCATCACAGAGCCGAACTGCTTTTAATTTGTATAACATATTTCTTCTTATTATTAAATTAACTTTTGTTTCCTCTCGATGGAGCCAATTCATTTTTGCCTGTTATAGCTGCCGCACTTGGGAAACACTGTTCAGGACAAACTTTCTTTTTCTCGTTCGCAATGCGAGCTGACCGCCGTCGCTTCGTTGATCCAGTGATGGCGCTTGAGTTTATTGATTCGGAGCTAGAAGAAATTGAAGTATCGCCGCCGTCATCCACATTACCATAGTCGTCATCGGGAGAGGTGCAGTTGTTGCTCACCAATTGAGCAATAGTATGTTATTCTGTTTCTTTGGTTTCCTCTGGCCCGTCATGAGAGCTCGAGGATTGAGCGTTGCTTAGTGGAGGGAAGTCTTCTTGCTTCTTTGTGGTTTCCACCGCAGTACCTTGTGTTTGGCTGGAATTTGTTGGCGTGCACTTTTTTTTCGGATGCGCTGCTTGGCCACATAGACGACACGACGGTTTTTGCCCATTGTATGTGCACAAGCTTTGAAATCCGTTTATTGTGATATAGGACGGTATTGGTTGCTTGAGCCTAATGTGCACCACTCGCACACCGTTAAAGATGCCGGGGAAGTAATACTTCCATCGTTCTTTTGTAATGGACGTTACCGTCCCGAATTGCCGCATGAAGCCGTCAACGGTGGCATTAGTCACCGTGGGTGGTAGATCATGAACACGAACTGCAGTCAATTCACTATCCACCCTATCCACATAAACGTGGATAGAATTTTTTTTCATCACACCAGAAAAATGTTTTAAATTATGCTCCATTTCGTATCTACAAGCAACTTCAAAACTTCACATTTCGATGTAAATGCACTTGCGAATATTATGAAACTGTATCTGTTTCACTTCCGATAATTGCAATTTAATTTCACTTTCCAGAAACTTATGTACTTTCGCTGCATCAGGTCGCGCGGGAAGCACACTAAAATCGATTACAACGGTATTTGGACGCTCCCGATTCATTGCAACCACTAAGTATTCGTGACGAAATAAGTAACAAAGTGAAAAACACGCCCGATAGATAGTAGCTCTGGCTGTCAACTGATGTCGCTCGTATGTGTTTGTATAAATAAATCCGAACCAAAACCCAGAAGTGTAAATTGAAGCACGGGCGCGGATACGCAGATTCTCAAAACCCGAAGCAAAATCCTGAAGTGTAAACCCAATCACGGAAAATGTTTTGGCAGTGGAGACTTATCGGCGGAAAATTTTCCCTGACAACCCGGAGCAGAATCCCGTAACAAATCCCGTGGACACGTTTTCCGAACTGTAAACCAGTAAATCTATTTAATTCTGGTTGATGTCAGCTTCTATTGCGCACCTCGACACGAAACGAGCAAACCATGCAAACTGTCATACGAAAGACTTACTAACTCTACTTATGGATCCTGTACACCTCCGGTGGTGCAAAGGGCCGACATGAAAGATCTCCATCCTGAGCGTTGCCCGGCTATCGCTTTAACCTGTTGCCAGGTTAGATTTCGGTCGACTTCTTTTATTTCTTTATTGAGGCTTCGCCGCCATGAGCCTCTGGGTCTGCCTCTGCTGCGATGTCCCGCTGGGTTCCAGTCTAATGCTTGTTTACAGATTTCGTTTCGCCCCTACGTAGAGTGTGTCCGACCCAGCCCCACTTTCGATCCCGAATTTATTTTGCTATCGGCCTCTGGTGACAACGACGTTGAAGCTCGTTGTTTGAGATCCAGTTGTGAGACCACCAGGCCCGAATTATATACCGCAGGCATCTGTTGATGAACACCTGCAGCCGTTGAGTGTTCTCCACTGATACACACCATGTTTCGCTAGCGTAACAGCGCAGATTTCACGTTAGAGTTGAGAATTCGTATTTTGGTGCGTTCACTTGAAAGATATTTTAGTTACCAGATAAAGATTGTGGCTGTCGTCGCTGTCCGGAACATCTTTTGCTGGTGAGGATCTAAATGTCAATGAAGCAAAAATACATACGATTTGACAATTAGGTACCACACATGTTTCGGACAGCAGAACAAAGGGAACCGAAGCGACAATCTTTATCTGGTAACTAAAATATCTTTTGTTCACTTATCTGCCTGTTTTTCCAGATATTTCTTAAACTCGTAAAGGCAGCCCTTGGTTTCTTGATCCGTGCGCCTATGTCGATCTTGGTACCGCCGTCTGACACCATTTGGCTACCAAGATATTGGAAGCTTTCAACATTCTCCACTGGTCGCCCGGCTACTGTGAAACCAACGATTTGGTTTTGTTGACTTTGATGACTATACCTGCCGAAGAGGACCGCTAGGCAATGTCGTTGAGCTTACTCTATGCATATCAGAGCGCCGTTGAGCGAGGAGTGCAACGTCATCAGCCAATTCGAAGTCGTTTAGGTGCTCCAAGGTTATTATAGGCTGCCATAACAGCCCGCGGTTTGGATCAAGGTCAATCGCACCTACCAGAATCTCGTCGATTACGATGAGGAACAGTAACGATGATAGAATACATCCTTGCTTCACACCAGTTACGACCCGGATAGACCCAATTGTGCAGCACTCTACACGAAAAGGCCGCGTACTGTGCCCCGATGGAGCCGATGACTTTCTCAGGAACCCCCTTGTGTTTTAGGGCGCCCCACATATTCTCGTGATTGAGACGGTCGAAAGCTTTTTCGTAGTCAATGAATACCAAGTAAAGGAAGTCTTGAAATTCGTTGACCTGCTCGCGAATGATACGGAGCTTGACAATATGGTCCACACAATATGATCTTCCGGCACGGAATCCGGCCTGCTGCCGCTAGATAGTCGCATCGATCTTCTCCTGAATCCGGGCTAGGATTACTTTGCATAGAACTAGGAGAACGGTACACAGCAACATAATAGGTCCACCGTCTGGCCGGTATTTATTAAAACGAGCGTTTTGGTGGGTGTCATTTTGTCATTTTGTTTGAGATGTCACGGAGAGAGGAGAGCAGAGAGTGTTTAGTAGAGAGCGGTCCCAGAATCGACAGAATGTTTCCGGCGGTAGCAGAGTCACAAGCGCGCGTCGAAAGGAGACGCTGCCAAAATGTATTCATATGGCGGCGTCTTTACTGAATTTCCGTCTGCCAATTCTAGAAACTTTTTTCAAATAGGCGTAATTTTATTTGACCTTGAAATTAAAAACGGCTAATACTCTCTCTCTGTTCAGCATATTTTGTTCAACTGACCGTACTATCATCTCCACTCCATCTGGATTGGAATCTATTCTTTCTGTTAGGCACATTAGTAGACGAAAATAGTTTGAATGAAGCGCATATTCGTCGTACCAAAAACCAAGGTCAATCCTAGAATTTTATCGAGTGGCTGATGTTGTCGTCAGTAGCAATCAGGTTGATGCTGTTTGCGATTGAAACGCACATGTTGTTGCGAATAAATCGGTTGGCTTGGCGTCGGCAGATAGTTGTCGTCGGTAGCAGAACCACGAGTGCTCGTGAGAGGGAGACGCTGCAGTAAATGCATTCGCATGGGTGGCATGTCAAAATCGCGAGAAAATTTCACTTTTCACCGACGACAGCCAAATCGATAATTTATAGCTGAAGCGCTATAGACGCAATCCGTGCCAACTAAAAAATAATTTGAGCGTCTCCTTCCGACGCGTGTCTTTGATTTGCCATTGCGTGCCATTACATGTACATTACATTTACATTACATTTACATTACATTTACATTACATTTACATTACATTTACATTACATTTACATTACATTTACATTACATTTACATTACATTTACATTACATTTACATTACATTTACATTACATTTACATTACATTTACATTACATTTATATTACATTTACATTACATTTACATTACATTTATATTACATTTACATTTACATTACATTTACATTACATTTACATTACATTTACATTACATTTACATTACATTTACATTACATTTACATTACATTTACATTACATTTACATTACATTTACATTACATTTACATTACATTTACATTACATTTACATTACATTTACATTACATTTACATTACATTTACATTACATTTACATTACATTTACATTACATTTACATTACATTTACATTACATTTACATTACATTTACATTACATTTACATTACATTTACATTACATTTACATTACATTTACATTACATTTACATTACATTTACATTACATTTACATTACATTTACATTACATTTACATTACATTTACATTACATTTACATTACATTTACATTACATTTACATTACATTTACATTACATTTACATTACATTTACATTACATTTACATTACATTTACATTACATTATTAGTTTTTCAAACATGTCGAGAATGGTACTCCAGTCGTAAAGAACACCTCGTTACCCTATACGGTGAGTAAAAAGCGATGCCTACGTTTTGTGAACTGTAATTTTTAAGGGGTGATCGGGGCAATATGGGCCACCTAAGGGAATCGTTCCGAAAAGCGCTGAAAAGCTCAAACAAACATCGTTCAAATGTAGTTGACTTATACTAGAGAATGTAACCTTTCATATAACGTCGATGAATGACGAAAAATGCGTTAGGAAATTGTTGGAATGCACTTTTGAAAATGTATTGATTTCAATGTGTATTCCCGACTATACGGGGCAATATGAGCCACCATTTGGAGCAGTATGGGCCACCCATCCAAAACGTTTATTTAGGCGAAAAAAGTATCGTAATATGGAAGAATATGATATTCCTACAACAGTTGTGAGTATTCCATACTAAATAAAATTAAAAAACCGCACAACAGCGGACTGAATCGATTTGCCATTCTTCACCGTTTGAACAGCCACATTTAAATTGGCCAATGGTCATTTTTTTCTGTTTCAATCGCAGTAATGTGCTGTTGTAATTTTTGCGTAATGAATCTTACATATATGATAATATTCTTGTATTTGACTACTGAAATTTGAACTTGTTCGTATTTTAAGGCCTGATATCTTGCTCTGTGCAGGTATGCCCATATTGCCCCATAGGGACTGGTTTTGGGAAAAAAAAGTTTTATGATAAATTCAGATTTGTATCAATACATGTGTGTACAATATTCAATTTTAATATATCTTTTGATTGTTGTGTATTTTTTACCTGTATTTTGATCAGTTTTGTGTCAAAACCTTATTTATAAACTTCAAATCTTATAATAATTTTGCCTATGCAGCAAAAATTTACATTTTCAAGTGTATTTTCATGTTTGAATTGAATTTTAATGCGGTTTTCACGTTGATGCATATGTGTAGCATCCTCTTAAAGATCATATAACTTTTACATGCTAAAACTTGGCAATAAGCTCAAAATGAGGGTGGCTCATATTGCCCCGTATGTTCATATTGCCCCGTATGTTCATATTGCCCCTACTGCCCCTATTCGTCAGGAGCCGACACATCGGTTGAGTTTTTTTTACCACTGGCTTTCCGAGATGAATGAAACATCAAATTGTTGTCGAGACGTCATATGTATTTACATCGCTCACATAATTATTTTTAAACCGCCATAATCACCTTAATCGTGCTGTGATACTGTTAATCACGATGAGGCGATGCGGTACCTCCACCTCACATAGAATACATAGAGGTTTTGGGAAACAACAGAGCCAGAAAAAAGTGCTTTGCTGCTGTGTGTTCGGCGTAGCTCTGGTTATATATACCGGAATGAACGAGGCGTTCTTTCATATAAACAAAAATCGACCTTGAAATTTTTGCTTCTTAGTTAATGAGCTGATCTTGTAGGGTGGATATTCCGTTTGAGCATAATTGACAATTGTGTTTAAAACATGTGTCTGTTGAAGAGATAAACTTGGTAAATACCTTCATTAGAAATAAAATCTGGGAATAAAAAGTACAACCGATTTTCGATATTGGTTATAGGTATGGTTCTCAGCATTTTATTTTAAGAATATCTCAAGTTCTCATATTAGTTGTTTTAATTGGCTTTTTTCGGTGAAACAGTGCCCGTACAAAGCTACCGGTCTGAGTGACGGCTAGTCCGATCCGATTAGGTTCCCTCTTCAGTCTTAAGTAAATCTCCTCCATTTTCTAAAAGTTTCGTGTCATAATAGCAATACCATCGACGAAGCCTAGTAGCTAGAATAGAGCACACTGTTAAACTCTATCGCATCATAGGCAAAACTTTCAACGGCCAGGAGAGGGGCCGTCAAGTCCGATATGATGCATTAATAAAATTTTAAGATAAGATTTGTTTTATTCTTCATTATAGGGGTTTCCGGCCCTTGCAAGAAAAAATATGATTTTTAGGGGTAAATGGGGCAAAACAGCCCTTCAAGTCACGATCCAGGGCCGGAATATATACATTTCGGATTCTCACAATGGCGATCCTGCCAGGAGCTAAGAAGGACCTAAATGTACCAAAAAGGAACCACCTATCTGCAATGCAAAACAATAATTTAAAAAATTCACCGAGAATGCGGATCAGCACGATCGCGTACTGAAAAGCGGACATCGATTGTCGCGCATCAGAAGCGGGGAAAAAAAAAGCGCTCTTGAAAAAGCGGATAATGTTGCGGACGGAAGGTCGCGCATTTCAGCAGTGGACAGAAGGTCGTGCATTTTAGTAGCGGGCAAACGGTCGCGAAGTTAAGAAGCGGACATGCAGGTCGCGCAAATTAGAAGCGGGCATTGAAGTCGTGCATTTGTAAAGCGGACAGCAGTGTCGCGCATCCCAAAAACGAGCGCAAAGATGGACAAAGTTAAAGCGGATACAAATGTGTCGCATCGCATGAGGCTGATTCGAATGGTTCATCCGTCATCAATTTGGTCGTCGCATGTGTACCAGGGTGTGACAATTGGTGCGTTGGTTATTATTATTATTTATCAGACTAAGGCCGGAGTGGCCTGTGCAGTACATAAAAGTCTACTCCATTCAGCTCGGTCCATGGCTGCACTTCGCCAACCACGCAGTCTGCGGAGGGTCCGCAAATCGTCTTCATGATCGATCCACCTTGTAGCTGTGCACCTAGCCTTCTTGTTCCCGTCGGATCGTTGTCGAGAATCATTTTTACCGGATTACTGTCCGACATTCTGGCGACGTACCCGGCCCACCGCAGTCTTCCGATTTTCGCGGTGTGAACGATGGATGGTTCTCCCAACAGCTGATGCAACTCGTGGTTCATTCGCCTCCTCCACGTACCGTCCGCCATCTGTACTCCACCATAGATGGTACGCAAAACTTTCAAAAACTCCCAGTGCTCGTTGGTCCTCCACGAGCATCGTCCAGGTCTCGTGTCCGTAGAGAACTACCGGTCTTATAAGCGTTTTGTAGATAGTCAGTTTGGTACGGCGGCGAACTCTATTCGATCGGAGCGTCTTGCGGAGTCCAAAGTACGTGCGATTTCCAGCCACTATGCGCCTATGAATTTGATGAACCTAGATGGCTGGTATCGTTATCAGCGGTCACCAGTGAGCCCAAGTACATGAATTCTTCAACCACCTCGATTTCGTCACCACCGATAGAAACTCGTGGTGGATGGCTTACATTGACCTCTCTTGAGCCTCTTCCTATCATGTACTTCGTCTTCGACGTGTTGATGACTAGTCCAATCCGTTTAGCTTCGCTTTTCAGTCTGATGTAGGCTTCCTCCATCCTCTCAAAGTTACGTGCCATGATATCAATGTCGTCGGCGAAACCAAATAACTGGACGTACTTCGTGAAAATCGTACCACTCGTGTCAATCCCTGCCCTTCGTATTACTCCCTCCAAAGCAATGTTGAATAGCAGACACGAAAGACCATCACCTTGCCGTAACCCTCTACGCGTTTCGAAGGGACTCGAGAATGCCCCTGAAACTCGAACTACGCACATCACCCGATCCATCGCCGCCTTGATCAACCGTATCAGTTTATCCGGAAATCCGTTTTCGTGCATTAGCTGCCATAGGTGGTCCCGATCGATTGTATCATATGCGGCTTTGAAGTCAATAAATAGATGATGTGTGGGTATTCGCGGCATTTCTGGAATACCTGACGTATGGCGAACACCTGGTCTGTTGCAGAGCGTTCACCCATAAATCCCGCCTGGTACTGCCCCACGAACTCTCTTGCAATTGGTGTTAGTCGGCGGCATAACATTTGGGAGAGTACCTTGTAGGCGGCGTTCAGCAATGTGATTGCGCGGTAGTTGCTATAATCCAGCTTATCGCCCTTTTTGTAGATGGGACACACGACACCTTCCATCCACTCCTGCGGCAGAACCTCATCCTCCCAAACCTTGGTAATCACCCAGTGCAGCGCTCTAGCCAGTGCCTCACCACCGTGTTTGAACAGCTCTCCTGGTAGTTGGTCAACTCCAGGGGCTTTGTTGTTCTTCAGCCTGCCGATCTCCTCCTGGATTTCCTAGAGATTCGGAGCCGGAAGTCGCATGTCCTGCGCGCGTGCTCCTAGGTTCATTACCATAGCGCCACCGTTGTCTTCCATATCGCCATTCAGGTGCTCTTCGTAGTGCTGCCGCCACCTTTGGATCACCTCACGCTCGTTTGTAAGAAGGTTCCCGTTTATGTCCCTACACATATCGGGCTGTGGCACGTGGCCCTTACGTGAACGGTTCAACTTCTCATAGAACTTTCGTGCGTTATTAGCGCGGCACAGTTCCTCCGTCTCTTCACGGTCTCGATCTTCCTGCTGGCGCTTTTTCCTCCGGAAAATCGAGTTTTGTCTGTTCCGCGCCCGTTTGTATCGTGCCTCGTTCGCCCTCGTGCGGTGTTGCAGCAATCTCGCCCATGCTGCATTCTTCTCCTCAACTAACTGCTCACATTCGCCGTCATACCAGTCGTTTCTCTGATCCGGAACCACCGTGTCTAGTGCAGCGGTTGCGGTGCTTCCAATGGCGGATATCTCTTCAGCCATCTTCAAGAGATGCTGCTCCTAGCTGCTCTTCCGTTGGGAGTGCCACTTCCAGCTGCTGCGCGTAGTCTTGGGCTAGTCTACCGTCTTGTAGCCGCCCAATGTTTAGCCGCGGCGGACGACTCCGACGCGTGTTGATCACCGTCGAGAGTTTTGAGCGCAGACATACTGCAGTGGTCGGATTTAATATTCGCACTGCGGTAAGTGCGTACGTTCGTGATGTCGGAGAAGAATTTACCGTTGATTAGAACGTGGTCGATTTGGTTTTCCGTTACTTGATTAGGTGATTTCCATGTGGCCTTGTGGATATTCTTGCGGGGAAGAAAGTGCTTCGGACTACCATTCCGCGGGAGGCTGCAAAGTTTATGCATCGTTGGCCGTTGTCGTTCGATACGGTATGCAGACTATCCGGTCCGATGACCGGTCTATACATTTCCTCCCTTCCTACTTGAGCGTTCATGTCACCGATGACGATTTTGACGTCCCGCAGTGCGTTGGTTGGTGCGTTGATTGCAGAGTGATATTACAAAACGATTTCGTAGGGGCGAACGGGCGAATGCGATCGCCTGAGCAATCACAAAGCAGTGGTTTTATGCTACCTGGAATGATACAGAGCTTCAAGTTTAAAGAGGATTTTGTGGTACCTTGCTGAATATTCCAGCGTTGACATCTAACGATGACACAGACTGGATTGAAGTGATACAAAAGTGCAGGTGGCAGCAATGTTTTGTTTGCCAACAATGTGCTGGATGTCAGTAGTTATTTGCCCAATGGAGTATAATCTGCGAACTTGGCGGTTAGTACCTGGTGATACATATATTCTGAATATATAATAATCTATTGATTAGAACCAAACAGAAAATTTGTTTATTCCATTACCAACTCTCCACAAGATCAGTTCAATAAACTTTAATTCCTGTTTCAACCACTGTGTATTGCTAACTACAAGAGGTTATGGGCGACTCACGAAAGGATACAGTGCATGGAATAGCTTCGTTTTTCGGGACTGCATTTGAAAATTTCGCGTGGAGATATACCTGAAGTCCGTTGAGCTAGTAGATGCGACGTTCAAGGACCCACCAGAAGCTGCGGATGAACTAGCAAAATTAAAAAAAAACCCAAATTTATCCACCAGTGGTGATTATGCCTTTCTCGATTCAATGTGTTGAATTCGAATTAGTATGGTAAATGCAACGTAAATTGCCTACATTTTGGCGGTTAAAAGCTTTGATGCGATTATATCACGCTACTTAAGAATTACTCAACTATGAGAGTAATGGATTGCTTCACGGCTAAATTGATTAATGACTTCTCGCTTAACTTTTCAAAAGGACCTAAGTAACATTTTTTTCATGAATTAATTTGAATAGCGCAAACAACAGAACAACATGAAAGCTATTGATTGCGGTATTCAAATTAATTCATGAAAAAAATGTTACTTAGGTCCTTTTGAAAAGTTAAGCGAGAAGTCATTAATCAATTTAGCCGTGAAGCAATCCATTACTCTCATAGTTGAGTAATTCTTAAGTAGCGTGATATAATCGCATCAAAGCTTCACTTTTTTAAAGTGTGCATGTAAACAGCGTATTTGTTAAAAGAAAAATAGAAATATTATTCAAACCGAATGAGTTATTAACAAACAAAAACAATAGTGTCCAACTAGGAAAGTTTCTCCGTCGAATGAAACTAGTTGCACTCGAATCGGTCAAGTCCTTCTATATGAAACGTGTTTAACATTAAAAAATTCCCGGGGCTACACACAGACGGACATTTCTCGCTCAACTTTTCAAAAGGTCCTAAGTAACATTTTTTTCATGAATTAATTTGAATACCGCAATCAATAGCTTTCATGTTGTTCTGTTGTTTGCGCTATTCAAATTAATTCATGAAAAAAATGTTACTTAGGTCCTTTTGAAAAGTTAAGCGAGATTTGCTCAGTTTTTCGAGCTGAGTCGATTGGTATATAACACTATGGGTCTCCGAGCCTTCTATCAAAATTTGACCTTTGGAGTTAAATTATAGCTTTCTGGTACAACTTTGTTGTACGAGAAAGGCAAAAAGGATAACAATACAGCGAACGATGACTAATCTGGATCTAATACGCGAGAAAACGACGGCGAAGGAAATTTTGATTGATCTGCAGAATTTATATGTCAAAAAGTCGGTCTCCTCCTGTACGTTTGTCCGGAAGCAGCGTGCAAATGCAACAGATGCCAGAAATAGTGCTATATACCCAATATTTTTTTACACGGTTGGTATTCTTTAGTTTCCCGGTTATCCTGTTTTTTTACAGCTTTTTAAATACCACTTGAATTTTCTTTGATTTTTTGTGAATTTTTTCATGGGGTTAACTAATAGTTTCATCAACGCTAAAGGTCGTAATCAACAAAAACCCACCCGTGTAAAAAAAGAACCGGGTGTACTGCAAGTTGCAAGGGGAAGTCAACGTGGCCACGGATAACAAAGCCGTTGCATTCATGGTTGGAAGAAAAACAACGAAGGATACCCGTATTATGATGACATTCAAGCTAGATTTCGGGGCGAGTCACCATCTAGTAAATGTGAAGAAAGTATGCAAGTCATCAGAGAAACTGGAGCAATCTATCATTGTTGGTGCGGCGAACAAGCGTATGACCAAGGCTGATGTGATGGTGAGTTTTGTACCAAAATTTGGAGAAATAAAGCACGATAGCTCGGTGATTGCAAAGTGCCCGCTAAGAGGTGATTTCTACTAACTCGATGTTTTCTACTCGGTTGACGGATTTGCAAACTCGTGTGCTGTACAAGATATCAATCTTTGGCATCGTCGTTTAGGCCATATTATTGTAGTAATTTAAAAGCGCTCTGAAATTCGATATGGTCACAGCTATTTCAAATTTGAATGGTAAGCTGGAATTGTGCGATGCTTGTGTTTTGCCGTGAATCATTCATCGGTACCAGAGCTCGCACTATTCGTCCTTTGGAAAGAATCCATTCTGATGTTTGCGGTCCTATCAATCCTGTAGAGTAGCTTCGTCCTTCTAGCATGAACTTACGTAGTAGAACTTTGTCGAACCGTTTCGAGTAAATCCTAACGGATGAACTTCCCAAATAGTTGAAAAACTTCGATAAAAGTTCATCATGGCAAAAAAAAAAACTTTTCAACTCCTTCACTGTAGACGGGAGCCTAAAATTTTGTATGGCTTCCAGATGATCTGGCAGAGCACGAATCTTTTTGGCGTTAACGGAATGACCAAGAAAATTTAGCGATACCCGGTTACTTGGCAACATTTATCGCCAGGCGATGCTCCTCAGGTGAAGATAAAGCGATGAGTAAGTCGTCGATGTACGAAAATATGAAAACTAATCGTCGAACGACCTCATGGGTAAGACGTTGAAAAGTTTGCGCGGCGTTCTGTAATTCAAACGCCATGAAGGAGAATTCAAGAAAGACCAAAGTCATCGTGGTCTGGCGTGAATAGGTCGTTTCAATACGGGGTACAATCGACGATTTGCTCACTGTACCCGGGGGCGCAAGACGAGAGATGCTAGGAAAGGCTTAGGATTAGCTTAGAAGATGAATATCTTGGAAAAATAATTGAATTAATAAAGCACATTGTTAGGGAGATTAAAGCCGACGTCTAAGAGGTAGTCTGAATGCGACAGAGATATCACGAATGATATCTCCCTCTCAGTAACATGATTTTGTCAAGAAAACTATTTCTTGGTTAAGAATGACCAAATCCTTCAAACAAATGTGAATTTGCTCGATTTTTATTTATTTATTTTTAACACAGATAAAAATATGTTTCGATGTAAATGTATTTTCATGCACAGAATTGGAGCATGTTAATAAACGCAACATTCAATCAATCCTACTGTCCTTTAAAGTAAAATGAGTTAAAACTGTGCTTGTTTGTAAAATCCAGCCAAATTTAATTCAATATCAAATGTAAATTCGTTTGTTATAATTAGCTGCAATTTTGAATTTCCAAAATTATTTGCTGTGAAACTATAGTATAAGGCCGGAGTGGCCTGTGCCGTACGTAAAAAGTTTCTCCATTCCACTCGGTCCATGGTCCATGACCATCGGTCTAATGAGTGTTTTGTAGATAGTCAATTTGCTGCCACGGCGAACTATATTTGATCAAATGTTTTGCGGGATCCAAAGTGAGTAAGATTTCCTGCCACAAGTTCGTTTCGTTCTGTAGTGCCTCCGATAACAAGACTATGGGTGAATAATGTTCAATCGATTCCTTTTTATTTTGGAGAGAGAGGTGGATGTGTGGGTGTGAAATAGCTCTTACAATCTAGTGTACAATGAGATTAATATTTGCTACTCACTACTGCATGTGGCACTCATCTCGAGTGCCATCGCAGCAGGCTCGTCCAGGCAGCAAGTCAATAGTGTCACTTTCGTTTCGACTGCGAACCATCCTACAAGTAAGACACGTGGCATCTGCATAGGAGGTTCCTAAACCGAAACGGCTCAGGCAGCAATCCGGCGAAGGCGCTCAGAGCAAAGCCAAACGACATGCGACCATAAAGGCTAAACGTTGTTTGAACGGGGCAGATCGGGATGCAGAGGAGCCCGAAGGCGCTAAAAAGGCGAAAGGCACTGTGTGGCCCCAAATGGCCGGAACGAAGTTATGACAGCAACTCTCCGTGGATGCGTGTGTACGCTAGAAGAGGCAAAATCGTGGCTTGCTGCTCGCCGATTGACACTGAATCTATTGATGAGTGAATCTATTAACACACGCTGAAGGCATTTTACTCAAACCCCATAAGCACCAATCAGACGCAAGTCGCCGGGCTGCCACCGGCACAAGGGACCGCAAATCTCTGGCAGCTGGTCAGTAGGGCAAAGCGCAAATCGAACGCATCTAAACCCGCAAAGAAAGCTAAGGACAGAGGCGAGGCCTTGTTTTGTTGGTGAAAACTGATAAGGATAGGTACGCCGAAGTCCTTAAATCGATGCAGGCGGCCGAAAGGCTTTCGGCGTTGGGTCAGGACGTGCTGACCTTGGTTCTAAGACGCAGAGCGCAAGCTAGTAGGACATTACATCCAGCACAATGTATGGATGACTGTGGAACAAAATATTCAAAGAGCAAAACGTCAAACGTTTGAGAGGCATGAAGGCTTTTTACGAAAAGCTCAATAGCTTCGTTGCAAAAGGCTTGGAACCCTTCTTCTAAGCAGCTCGTTAGATTATTTTCGAGAGGAACAGAAACCTCCTTTCAAGAGGCTCGGAAGCCTCCTTTCAAGAGGTTCGAAAGCCTTCTTTCAAGAGGTTCGGAAGCTTTTCTTCGATAAATTCGGATTTCTTTTTCGGAATTCTTCTTCTTTGAAGCATGCTTTCAAGAGACTCAGAAGCGGCGTTTCACAATGCTCAGAAGGCATAGAAGCGTCCTTTTAGGATGCTGAGAAGCCTCCGCTCACGAGACTCTGAAGTCTGCTTTCAAGAGGTTCGGAAGCCTGCTTTCAAGAGGCTTGGAAGCCTTCTTTTAAGAGGCTCGGAAGCTTTCCTTTGATAGATTCGGATTTCTTGGAAACCTGGGGTGACATTGCGCATCTCGAATCCAGAGTCTATTATATATAGAGTTACGCAAAGAGTGAAGCCAAATCTACCTATTGAACTGTCAAACCGTGTACCTATCGAGCAAAGTAAACAAATGATTGTTGGTAAGGCGGAAGTATTGTTATCGCCTGATGATTATTATGGCGAAATAAAACTCATGAATTGAAATGTATTAGATTTGTTCTAGAAACAGCTTAAAAAAACTTCAATACATCCCCAATAAAGTTGCAACAAGAAACTCACGTGTTTGCACTCTGTAGATGACTTTGGTTATCGAATTAAAAAGCTTTAGAAGTGATCACTCCCATGAAGTCACTTGAAGGGTTGAACAAAAATGAAAGTTTTCAACATAATAACAAGAGCATCATTCTGAATAAGAGTAAGAAGATCCTCTTTGCGCCAACTCTATATAATAGACTCTGCTCGAATCGAATCACTCGATTCGTAAGTTTTTGGATTCGTTTCGAAAAAATGCGGCATTATCTATTTTTTTCGACTTCATTCAGTCGTAGTACAAGATTTCGAATGGTGCTGTACTAGTTCAATCGAGTATGTTCTGTCAAACGAAATGTAAATAGAGAGAATAGAGATAGCTGTCTGTGTCTCCGTGTTTAGTATGCCGCCCGCTGGAGAGACAACCTTCAGCGCATGGCGAATGTGAGTAAACAGAGAGAATAAGAGTAATTTCATCTGCGTGTAGCATGTTACCTGTTGGAAAGGCAAGGTTTTTACGCAGATTTTGGGATAATTAGAGATTGCATATTGTCTGGAAACTATAAAAGCATTTATTCTCTTCCCGTAGAGATAATAACAAATATAATTAAAAACTTTCAGCAACAAATAACTCTCGAACAACATTCGAAAGCTATAAAGGTGACGAGTGTTTTTCATTCGACTTGAGTCGTTTTTCAGTGTGCTAACGAGTTTCCATAATGCCAAAACATCTCGTTATTCTTGTACTTCCTCGAGCATACTCGAACGATGAGTCGTTTTCGAGATCGAATCGAAACCCGTAATGCCAAACATGTTCGACTCGATAGAATTACGTTCGAATAGAGATACACAATGCCACCCCTGCTTTCAAGATACTGAGAAGCGTCCTTTCAAAATGCTCAGAAGGCTCAGAAGCGTCCTTTCAACGGGGCTCGGAAGTCTTCTTTCAAGAGGCTTGGAAGCTTTCCTTTGACTAGTCCACTTGTCGATTGTTAAATCTATTCAACCTTCCCAAAAATTATATTTCTTGATGCTTCTACCTATCTTCAAAATTAAAATTACACCATCATCAGGCCAAATTTTCATGCCGGTTTACACTTGCAGCATTCCTTAAGTTTTTGTTTCAGATTTTTTAAATAGTTCAAGGCTTCAAAAATATGGGTTCTTTGGAAAATTTGCTCTTTAATAAGCCAATAAGTCAATTGACACACAAGATCTGCTCGCGCTGGCACATCAGAACAAGTATTTAAAAAAACAAAGAATCGACTGAGGCAATAGAACGAGATAAAAATTTTGACGCAAAGATCAATTATTTCAGATATTTCTTAGAAAATTCGAAACAGAAAGTCAAAAAATTTCTTTCGGATTTTCTATCAGCAATTGCATCGGAACTTGCTCCAGGAATTCATTTGGAAATTTCGCCCAGAAAATTCTTGAATAAAATTCTTAAGAATTATTTTGGTAATTTTTTTGGAATTGATTGAGGAAATTGATTTAGAATTTTTAAGAAATTGATAATGGAATTTCTACGGTTTTTTGGAATTCCTCCAGAAATTACGTTACGAATTCCTTCGTAAACCACTTGATGTTTACGTGAATTCTTGACAGTATTCTTCCAGAAATATCTCTGGCAATTATTTCAGGACTTAAAAAGTTCCAGATATTCCGGATATCCCGTCAGCAATTTCTTCGGTCATTCCTCCAGTAATTCCTTAAGTAATTCCTTTGGAAACTCTAGACTAAAATTCGTTGCATTTCATCAAAACTTCTTTCAGTAGTTCCTTCAGAAACTTCTCCAGGAATTCCTTTGGAAGTTTCTTTAGGAAATCCTAAGAAATTTTCTATGGAAAACCCTTTAGCAACCCTTTCGGAAATTCCTTTAGACCTCCGGAAATTGTTTTAGAAATTCATTTAGATTTCCTTTCGACTACCTCTTCAAAAACCATTCAAAAATTCTTTTAGGAATCTTTCGTAAATTTCTTCAAGAACCCCTTCTGAAATTTGGAATACGTTCGAGAATCCCTTTTGAAATTGCTTTGGTTCTATTACAATTCCTTAAAAAAATTAAATTCTTTCGGAAATCCCTTGAGAAAATCCTTTAGGAACTCCTTCGGAAACTATTTCATTCTTTAATGAATTTTCGAAAGAATTCACCCAACAAAATTTCCTGAAGAATTCCAAAGGACTTCCTAGAATCTCTTTCTAGAGTTTGGTAGGATTTTCGAGATAAAATTCCGAGGAAATATCTGGAGAATTTTTCAAAGGCATTCCCGGAGGTGTTATCGAAAGGATTCTCCAAGGGTTCAATAGAATTTCTGGAGGAATTTTTAAATTTTTTTCCTGGTGGAAATGTGTAGAAGGGTTCCCGAAAGTATTTCTGCAGGGTTTTTGGGACGAATTTTGGAATTAATTTTTAAAGGAAAACCTGCACAGACTTTCGGTAAGAAATTCTTAAAGTAATTCCCTAAGAAGTCCTAAAAGAATTCCCAGAAATGTTTTCGAAGAAATCTTCAAAAAATTGCAGAGAACATTCCGAAGGAACTCTAGTTGTTTTCCGAAGGTTTTTAGATGGAACTTCCGGAGAAAAATCTATTGGACTTTCCGAAGAATTCCTCAAGGAGTTTCTCCCCCGAAATTTATAAAAAATAGCAGAAAATCAGTTAGTTTTTAAAAACAATTTTGGCGTTTGTTCTTAAATTTCAGGAATTGAATTGGGGTGGGTCACGTGCTCCATCGTGCCTCAGTTTAGCTCCGTTTGTGCTGTAAATTTTTTCTTCGGTAGAAAAAATGTCTCTGAATGATAAGTTCAGACTCTAGAAAAGGATTCTTCTAATGCTATGCTAATGCTAGGCTAATGCTATGCTAATGCTATGCTAATGCTATGCTAATGCTATGCTAATGCTATGCTAATGCTATGCTAATGCTATGCTAATGCTATGCTAATGCTATGCTAATGCTATGCTAATGCTATGCTAATGCTATGCTAATGCTATGCTAATGCTATGCTAATGCTATGCTAATGCTATGCTAATGCTATGCTAATGCTATGCTAATGCTATGCTAATGCTATGCTAATGCTATGCTAATGCTATGCTAATGCTATGCTAATGCTATGCTAATGCTATGCTAATGCTATGCTAATGCTATGCTAATGCTATGCTAATGCTATGCTAATGCTATGCTAATGCTATGCTAATGCTATGCTAATGCTATGCTAATGCTATGCTAATGCTATGCTAATGCTATGCTAATGCTATGCTAATGCTATGCTAATGCTATGCTAATGCTATGCTAATGCTATGCTAATGCTATGCTAATGCTATGCTAATGCTATGTTATGATACAGCTTGTTCTTCCACTCAAAGAAAGGTTAAACAATTAACTACATATTTAAAACAGCCAATCCAAGAATAAACAGGTTGTCATTTTATTTTTAATCCCGTCCCATGATAAATTATTCGAAACGGATTCTTCTTCGAGTATTTCTTCTATGACGATTTGTGAATCTAAAAATATATCAGACTTTCCGGGTTTTGTGGTTTTTGTTTAGTTAGAAATACAATGAAGGATATGTTTTCATTGTAGAGGAAGTATGTTCCAGAACTATAACCGAAGCAAAGCACAACTCAATCATAAAAACCCGCTAAGCTAACTAATAAGCACGATGAAAAATCATAATTTCATTAATATGCATGTGTCATCGTCATGCCATATTTGACATGCTTTTGATGATCACGCACCATCACAACTATCACGCAACATGAGAATATATGAGCATAAGAGTATTTTCATGTATTTCTTGTGTATGAGAACTTGCAAGATTTTTTAAATTTATGTATTAAACCTATATTATTGGAATTATTCAAAACCGAATAATTCGTTCGATCGCTGGTATGCTTATTTTTATTGCCTGTGATCAAACGACGCAAAATCAAAACAATTTATGAAGCACCATTCGTATGAGTGAAGCTCAAGGCAAAGCTCGAATATTCCGTGAATGAGTGCATGTGAATCTTATTCCAATTATTCATCGTGTTCAAATTTACATACCATCTGAGATTCTCTTGTTTACTACTCTACTCATTTTCACTCTCGTGAGTTACCATTTAGGATTTATTTTCCGAAATTAAGCAAACACAAATGGAAACGATGCACTCCATCGTTATGTGCGAATATGCTGCTATCATCCATACCACCACATGTTTTGCGGTTGCCGTACGGTTTGGGTGAGTCTGTTCGATATGTAACGGCACATGTGACACGTTTTTTGGTCCGCATCAGGCGTGTGTGAGTGACTGAAAAATTGCATCGCACAGATGCCGTGGGCACACGTTGCCATGGCAACGCGCAAGTTTTATTATTAACATTTTCAGTATAGGTTGCTATGTTTCAGATGTGCGTACCAAAACATACCGCAAAGTGAGCGCCTGCACAGGCGTAGGAACTCACCACCAATACCGACGATGCTGTGTGGTCACGGCCCCACATCGCGTGGTGAGGGTGAGCGAGCTATAAACGAAAGCGTGAAAACTAGAAAACAACCATCGGCATCGCCGCCGGGTCGCGGTTTACGTTCACGTGAGCAGATTGGCTGTATTTGGCTTGATTCGAATGGAATGTGGACTGCTCTGGTCTGGCCGATGCTGCTGTATTGACCACTTAGCCATATTTGTGATAAGTAGAGTATCGTTTACACTCGATTGCTATTCACTGTCAATTGTGTGACAGTTTACCGAGATCGATCACCACTCCACCGTAAACCAGCAGACTCAATCGAGTCAGGTTGTAGATATTTTGGTTGCGACTACGACTATCACGTATTGAAAACGACTGCGTACGTGGTCTAGTCATCTCACTGTCGCTTGCTGCAATCCATGGTAAGCGGCACGGCGTGGGTATAACCTAATTCCGTTTCCCGGCCAGATGACTTGACAGGTTGCGGACAATTTCGTCTGATTTCTGATGGCCATTCCGAGTTTTTGTGGTTTCTATTTTAACTATTTTTAACGCATCAGGCCTGCAATTGGTTGTTTCCTGTGAAAACTATGGGTTCGTAAACAACCGAGCATACGCATGAAGCTTCAGTCTTTTTTGACGCAAATCAGAGTTGAGGCAGTTGAATAGAGTTGTCAGCGATAGGTTCGAACGTATGCTTGTATGAGGGGAATGTAGAACAGTAGCCGTCCGCTCCGTTCAATTACACGTGATTTATAGACGCGTATAGTTCGGTTGTCGACATACATATCATATCTCCCTTCGGTATTGTTTTCCTCGAAAGATGGAGGCAGATGGGGTTATTTGTTTTGAAAAATATGGCGTCCGCTTATGTGGCCTACTATTTCGCAATTAAAATGAGGAGCGAGTAGGCTGTGTGTGTTCATATTTTTGTCAGAATGCAAATCCCTATGCTAACTTTGGACCAAGCGACAGTCTGAGGGGCTTTCGAAAGTTCTTTTGGTGCAGCCCAGCGCCAGCGGCCAAACCATTCACCGAGGGGTCGAGGGCTTTTCCATCGGAGCAAAAAGTCTCAAACGGGTATGACTTCTACATTGTAAGGTATATAAAATGCCGGTCTTGTTTTTACTCTTGCTGTTTGATTCGTGCTCAACAGTTTAATTGCTGCGTAGTGAACAGACAGGCAGGAGGATGTCCACGGGAGAGAGCGATGGGCGAGTGCGGCTGCTGCACATGGCAAAAAAAGCTCGGCAAAATCGAAGGTGAGTTAGGTAACACGTACCTCGCGCACCCGTCAGCCAATTCGTCGATGAGATTGCAGTAAATATTTTGTCGAACGGTATAATATCTTCTAGTTCTGATCATCAGCTTTTTCATGCTTGTTTCTTGGTTTGGTTTTTGGAGTTCGCCTGGACGGAATGTGCGGCAGAGTATGGTCGACAATGGTCATGACCCGTATTGCCGTGTATGTAGACAAGATGGTGTGGGGTTATGTAAATTTAGCAGTTGTTGAATTCATTTGAATGTTGTTTGACGCAGATTGGCTTAGTAGTTGTTTTTACGATGGCACAATTCTAGCATTAATAAATAAATGATAGGACGCCTCTTTTCGGCCAAACGTTTCCTATAATGTTTACCTCCGCGATCGAATTAAAGTGGAATTAAGATTTAAACGCAATGGATGTCAAACAGATTTCGAGAGATCCACACGAATTCTGTTTGGTCAACTAATGCCTATAAATCAAGGGGCTTATATGCCCTCGCGGTGTGCTCTAGCAAATATAGGCGATTTTTGTGTGATCGTATCAAGTATTGCTTGGCTGTATTATACACAATTTTACATTGCTACTTGCCATGTTAGTTGAGTGCTCGCACAGTCGGCAATGAGGGATCTTTATTTATACTATCTCTATCGGCGTGTTGTATTGTGTTCCGTTTGCTTCATCGCTTTCGTATATGTACAAACATTCGATAACGTGTGTAGATATGGAACACTATACTAATTTTTCTTAAAATAGTAAAGGATGAAGAGTTATAGAATCTGCTATTGAAGTGGAATTTGTGACAAAGTGCCCGCCCCTTTGAAATACTTTATTTCGATAGAAATCATAGGTTCGTTTCTTCAGTCTGAAGAGATCAAATTACTATCGAAAAGAACGAAATAGATGTTTCTCAGGTGCTTAACCTGATCAGCGTTCCATGATCCTTGTTGTTAAAAAAAATCAAACAATCCTATCAAAAATTGAGCTCAATATGTCCGCCATTATTGTTCACCTAATGCTGGATCAATGGCAAGTGGGACCTATATCTCAGCTCAGCAATTCAGGTATCACACGATATGTTTCGTCATACTAGGCTGAGGATTTTAGAAAATCACCGGCAATAATTTCTCATCTGACCATATTTGGTTGAGAAGTAACTTCCCAGAATGAAGTACAAGTACATTCATCCAAAATAGTAGATTCCTGATATAACCTGGCTTACTTATGGATCCTGTGCACCTGGTGGTGCAAAGGGCCGACTTGAAAGATCTCCATCCTGAGCGTTGTCCGGCTATCGCTTTAACCTGTTGCCAGGTTAGATTTCGGTCGACTTCTTTTATTTCTTTATTGAGGCTTCGCCGCCATGAGTCTCTGGGTCTGCCTCTGCTGCGATGTCCCGCTGGGTTCCAGTCTAATGCTTGTTTACAGATATCGTTTCCGCCCCTACGTAGAGTGTAGCCGACCCAGCCCCACATCCGATCCCGAATTTCTGTTGCTATCGGCCTCTGGTGACAACGACGATGGAGCTCGTTGTTTGAGATCCAGTTGTGTGAGGCCACCAGGCCCGAATTATATACCGCAGGCATCTGTTAATGAACACCTGCAGCGGTTGAGTGTTCTCCACTGATACACACCATGTTTCGCTAGCGTATAACAGCACAGATTTCACCACGTTAGATTTGAAAATTCGTATTTTGGTGCGTTCACTTATCTGCCTGTTATTCCAGATATTTCTTAAACTCGCAAAGGCAGCCCTTGCTTTCTTGATCCGTGCGCCTATGTCGATCTTGGTACCGCCGTCTGACGCCATTTGGCTACCAAGATATTGGAAGCTTTCCACATTCTCTACTGGTCACCCGGCTACTGTGAAACTGGAAGGGGTCTCCGTGTTTACATCCAACGATTTGGTTTTGTTGACGTTGATGACTAAACCTGCCGAAGAGGATCAAGTATTTGTGGGCGAAGTGCTGGTATGTTTCGTTTTTGTTTGGATCGTCATTATCCTGCCTTGTTCTAATAGACTCAACAATCTTCTCTCTTTCTTCATAAAAAAGTTCAGTGTCAAATACTGATAGGCCAATGAGTTTCTCACTTATGTACCACAAGTGCTTTTCAACCTTTTTCTGAGCTGCCAGCTTACCAACTTCCGGGTGGTATGACTTCTCAGTTAAGACTCAAATTGCCCAATATCAGTAATAAGTTTTTTGTCACTGCTCGGAGCAGGTGTGGCAAATGGTGCAAAAAATCATGCTTCAACATGTATACTTCTACTATACAAACGCACACGTTTATCAAATCAGCAGGATTTAACTGGTCCTTGGAAAGCTACATCTTCTTCTTCTTCTTTTTCTTATTTGCATTACATCCCCCACTGGGACATTGCCGCCTCGCAGCTTAGTGTTCATTCAGCACTTCCACAGTTATTAACTGCGAGGTTTCTAAGCCAAGGTACCATTTTTCATTCGTATATCATGAGGCTAACACGATGATACTTTTATGCCCAGGGAAATCGAAACAATTTCCAATCCGAAAATTGCCTAGACCGGCACCGGGAATCGAACACAGCCACCCTCAGCATGGTCTTGCTTTGTAGCCGCGCGTCTTGCCGCTAGGCTAAGGAGAGCCTGCTCATCTGCAAGCTGTAAATTGCTTCAGCCATGCAATGTGGATTATGCACAAGTTCAGGGTCCCAGAACTGAATTTCTCTTGGAGGAACATGGCCATGAAAGAACATGAAAAAGTGGCTGAAATGTGAAAATGTGTTATATAATACTATTTTTATATTTTTTTTTATTTTATCAAGGCTGTTTTTTCCACAAAAATCACAATTTCAGAAATAAGATTTATCAAGAAATCTGGCAAATCAGATGTAAGTGGTAGAGGAACTGTTCCATTTTCCATCTCACTGAACATATATTCATCTCATCGCAAAACAAAGAAATACAGCACCAATCTCGTCGTTTATTTTTGCTATCACTGCTCACTGCGGCTATAGCACTGAGGAACAACGTCGTCTGCTGCCAAGTCTGCAGCTCAAGATCATCGAGGCCTTTGGGGTAGAAGAAATAGTAATTTTATCAATAAGACCCGCGATTTAACGACTGTGCTAACCCGTTCTATAAGTTGACCAAAATTCTAAAATCCAAGCCTAGATCCATTCCACCTTTGATCCCATTACACAGATAGCTCTAAGGATCGCTTGATTACTCTGCAGTGAAGGTCGCTGAAATAGGTCGTCACTTTGTCAGCTCGCACAATCTTGGACATAACATCATCAGTCCACATGAAGCAGCCGTTCACGAGCATGCTAACAACATCCATCTTATTCCCAACGTTTTAGATCTCAGTTGGCGAATTGGGGGCCTATATCAAATCATCGAAAACATGAAGGCCCCAGGCTTCGACAGCATCCTGAATCTTGAACTCAAACATATGAGTGCTCCATTCTTCGAGCACCTTTCGCTGATCTTTAATCAGTGTCTCCGTCTCAGCTACTTCCCATCGTCCTGGAAGTCAGCCAAAGTCATCCCCATCCGGAAGCCTGGGAAGGATCCTTCCTCTCCGGAAAATTATCGCCCCATCAGCCTTCTCTCAGGGTTATCCTGTTTGAAAAGGCGCTTCACAGCCGGCTACTCGAGTCTGCCGAGCAACACAACATCTTGCTCGAGTAACAGTTTGGATTCCGACGCAGTCGGTCAACCTTGCAACAACTGACTCGAGTTACCACACGGTGTCTTTGGCTGAAGAGGCTTATTTTCAAAAAACCAGTATCTCTAAAACACCCACTACACGAAAGTATAAGTTTTCCTCTTTCACGTAGGTGCATTTTTAAAATGTTCTATCGAGGGCCATTTTTCTATACATTTTTGGAGGGGTTAAATCGTCTATCATTTGAGATTTCTATGGAGTTTGCAATATATGAAAGAGGAGAGCATATACTGTCGCGTGGTGGGTGTTTTAGAGATACTGATTAGAGTGATTCAAATTTTGATTTTTTCGCTCCCCGATGCATCTGCCATTTTAATAATCCTCCTAAATTTTTAGCTAATTTGGATGTAATTTGAGTGAGCACGCGCGGTTTGAATTTTGTATGAAAATTACTATTAAAACAGTAACTTTTATGGAAAATCGTTCCCCAACGCTTCCCAATAAGGTCTAAAAACATATGAGTAAATCGGCAACATAAGAAATTTTACAACGAAACAGGTCGTCTTTGTTGCGAAACGATTTGATGCTCGCAAGGAAAGTTATTAAAGAAACACTGAATCGTGAGAAATTTAATTTAACACGTAAAAGAATAACATCAATATCAATAATGAGCATTTTTGTTTTCTTCATAACTTTGCTTCCAAACGACAAATCGCTTCGCAACAACAACTGCCTTTTAGCTTGAGAAGTATTCTGTGTGGTCAATTTATTGATTATATTTGAATAGTTCATGGGCCACCTCACGGAACGGTCTTTCACATAAGGGTCAGTTTTCATAGTAATTTCCATACAAACTTTATGTTGTGACCCCCGGAAATAGCGTTCTAGCACCAAACTCCGACACACAGCACGCCTTTACCGGTGTGATAATCGTGCAATAATTGCAACGCACAAACGGGTTCTGTTCTTCGGTTTAAAGCTTTTGAAACAAACTTCACAGCACTTTAACGGGTTTACAAACAGTTTATTTGCTTTAAACACTTATTACTACTAAACAGACACTTTATTGGGCAACTAACAATACATTTATTACATTTACTACTTCTAATTTAACTTCTAATTAATTTCGGTGACCGGTCGAGCAAGATGGAAATAATGCTCCAACTTTCGGGAGGTGCTCTTTTATAAAGATAGATGGCGGGAAAATAAGGGTTCGTTTCTAATCGGAGCTTTTGAATCGATCTTAACCTATACAAAGCTACATATATGTGTTGAACGTCACAATACAATAACTTTACGCCTACCCTAATGCTAATACACACAAACAAACATTTATAGCAAACTCTTTACTACAACATAGCCGGCCACCTAAATTTGAAAGCTCGAATTTATATAAACAAACTATCACGATGCAGACGAACAGGAATGGCGTTATTTCACAAAACAATTACTTAATTATCTATATTTTCAGCTAACTGCGTATCGGAAATATCGGCTACGGCATTCATCGGTTGCTGGTCGAAATTAAGAGGAAAAATTCGGGTCACAGGTCGTTTGTAGGTTCCACTAGCTGTTCGCAAAGTTACGACCCTTACTACTCCGTCTGCTCCAGGATGAATTTGTTCGATGCGTGCAATAGGCCAATCGATGGTAGGTTTGCCGTCCTCCTGAACAAAAACAATTTGGCCGATGTGGACATCAATGGGAAGTGTTGTTTTCTCTCGACGATGGTTCAGTTCTGTGAGGTATTCTTTCCTCCAGCGATCCCAGTGCTGCTGGACCAATTTTTGCAACTGTTGGTAGTGGTTTAGTCGGTTGGTGGGAATTTGCACGTAGTTTGGTTCCGGGAGGCTTATAAGCGGTGCCCCGATGATGAAATGACCGGGAGTGAGGACATCTAGCTCAATAGGATCGATGGATAAGGACGTAAGCGGTCGGCTGTTCATGTTTGCCTCGATTTGTGCTAGCACTGTTGCGTAGTCTTCGTAGGACAGCTGCGTTTTTCCGAGCACTTTTCTCAGTGTTGTTTTCGCGGTTTTCACAGCGGCCTCCCATAGACCGCCGAAGGTTGGTGCTCTTGGCGGAATGAAGTGCCACTGAATTCGGTGTTTGCTGCATTCTCGGTTGATTGATTCTCTGGTGTGTTTCGCTTCGAGAAGACGGTATAATTCGGTCAACGTATTCGACGCCCCTTGAAAATTTGTACCGTTGTCCGAATGGATTTCTGCTGGCATCCCGTGGTGTGCGATGAAGCGACGTAAGGCTGCAATAAAGGCCTCTGTGGATAGGTCACAGACCAATTCCAGATGCACGGCTTTGGAGGCGAAACAAACAAATACGGCAATGAATGCCTTCCGTGGTGCTGCTCGTCGGTGCGCTGGTTTTAAGTAAACGGGTCCGCAGTAGTCCACTCCAACTACGGTGAAAGCTCTACATGGTGCTGTGCGGGACTTTGGCAATTGGCCAACGGGTTGAGAAACTGGAGCAGGGTTTAGGCGATAGCATTGCGGACATTTGCGACACACAAAATTGGCGATTGTCTTTCCGTTAACTGAGCAGAATTTTTGATGCATTGTACCTAAGGTCATGCGAGAACCGCAATGCATGCATTGGTCGTGATAATACTGTGTAATGAGGCGTGTGAGTGGGTGCAATTTTGGTAAAATTATAGAGTGCTTTGTATTGTAGTTCTCGGAGGAGTGTTCAAATCGTCCACTGAGTCGAATGATTCCCTTTTCGTCAAAGAACGAGCGAAGTAGTTTCAATGACGACTTTTTGGAAACGGTTCGCGTTTTTTCCTAGTTTACGCTCATCTGCAAACATTTCCTGTTGCCCCAACTTCGATAATGTTCCCTTAGATTGCTCCAGCTCTCCTAGTGATGCGAATAGGTTTGGGTGGCAACTATGTTTGCGACGACATCGATTCACAAAACAAAGATCCAAGGCAGTAATCCGAAGTAAACGCCAAAAGTTTGAATAGCGGTGAAACAAAAAGTTATGCTCTGGTGCTTGTTGAATCACGAGTGCTGTTTTACGACGCTCCAGTAGATCCTCCGGTGGCGTACCAGTTACGTGTTTAGGCCATTATTCCTCCTCTTTTGAGAGCCATGACGGACCGCAGCGCCACACAGTGGCGACGGAAAAAAAACTTGAGGAAGCATTCCACGTGAAATGTAGTCAGCCGGGTTTTCAGTTCCTTTCACGTGATTCCAGCTATGCCCGTGGGTTAATTGTTGAATCTCGGCTGTCCGATTCCCGATGAAAGTTTGCCAAGTGTTGGGCGGTGCCTGAATTCAATGAAATGTGACCATCGAAACTGACCAGAATCAACAAGAGATTGCTTTCATCCTGAGTGCTGCTGAAACTTTAGCGTACAGTTTTGCTTCCAGGAGTGCAGCACAGAGCTCAAGCCGCGGTAGGCTAACGCGCTTGAGTGGTGCTACCCGTGATTTGGCCGCTATGAGCTCGATTTTGATTTGTTTCGCCTTGTCGATGGAGCGTGCATAGATGCAGGCCCCGTACCCAATTTCCGATGCATCGGTGAATACATGGAACTGTATAGAAATATAATCTGGCAGGAAGATGAAGCGAGGTACCTTGTAGTCATTCAGACATGGCAACTGTGCAACGAAATCCATCCATTTACTTGCGATTTCCTGCGGAACTGGATCGTCCCATTCAACAGCGGTAAGCCAAAGATGCTGCATTCGGATTTTTGCCCATGCGATGACTGGCGAAACCAGTCCAAGCGGGTCGTACAGCTTGGCAATCGCAGAAAATATCTTGCGTTTTGTCCAAATACATTCTTCTGACGATGGTTGAACCTCGATGCACAGGTAGTCTGGTTTTGTTTCCCATCCAATACCAAGCGTTCTTATTCTCTGATCTTCTCCAAAGTGTAGAGTTGTTTCGCCAACAAGAGCCTCGGTAGGAATGTTTTCAAGACATCCGGATTATTCGAAGACCATTTCCGAAGCTCTAGACCTCCTTCTTTCAACAAATCTTGCACTTCTTTTTGCAGCAGTATTGCCTTTTCCACCGTGGGGGCACCCGACAGGAAGTCATCCATATAAAAATCTTCTTCCACGGAGCTGGAAGCATTCTCGTATTTTTCGCCAAAATCCAACGACAATTGTTTCAGCACCCGAGTAGCGAGAAACGACGACGGGGACAAACCGTAAGTGACAGTTTGTAGCTCGTAAACCGCTATTGGTTGCAAAGGATCGAATCGCCAAAGAATTCGTTGGAGCGGTTTATCGTCATCATGGATCCGAATTTGACGGTACATTTTTGCAACGTCCGCCACCAGGGCAATGGCATGTTTCCGGAAACGAATCATTAGTTCAAGTAGTTCTTCTTGAATAGTAAGTTCGTGGAAGTTTTCTCTGATCCATTGGAGACCACACGTATCTTCGTCGTAGAACTTGTTTCCTTAAATACAGGATGGTGTGGAAGATAGCACACAGTTTTGCCTTCATCCAAGCTTGAGTCATCCGCCAATCCAATGTACTTCATGTTGCCCAGCTCAATGTACTCCATCATGAAATCACTATACTGCGATCTCAGACCACAATTCAGTTTCAATCGCCTTTCAGTGTGATGAAATCTTAGGAGAGCCATTTGTTTCGATTCTCCAATCATCATACTATCGAAAATCATGTCCTTGGAGTACATCAAAATATATCTGCCAGTGTCATCACGAGAGACTCTGTTAAGGAAATGTGTCTCATAGTCCTCCTCTTCCTGTGAGCGTGATGTTTTGACCGTAAATTCTTCCACTGCTCAAAACCTTGCGATTGCATTGTCCAAAGATTCCACCTTCGCAATATGGCAACTAACCCGCGACTGCCCTTCCATGCATGTAACCTCACCAGCTGCTACCCATCCGAATACCGTATTGACAAATACTGGGAGCGTATTGTCGAATTTACGAGCTTGCAACCGGCCACCATCGCTTATGTGGAATTCGTAGAAGTACTGGGTACCTAAGACCAAATCGATCGGACCAGAAACGTTGAAACCAGGATCAGCCAAAACCATATCAGCCGGAGGTTGCCATTCTCGCATCGGAATCGAGTATGATGGCTGATTTTCAGTGAGCTGCTCCAACACCAGAAATTCCATTGAAGTTGAGAAATTCTCCGTCCGAGAAGAAATTGTAGTGGAGACTTCATAAGCCGTGCGATTTCGTGATCGACCAATACCAGTTATTTCCACCTTTTTGTCCCGTCGTGAAAGTTGAAGTAGCTTGCAGAGATTTGCCGACATCAAGTTGGCCTGTGATCCGGAGTCTAGAAGCGCCCTTGCCTGATGTATCCTTCCCCAAACGTCCTTCACATTTAGCAACACCGTGAGCAAAAATATATGCGATTTTGAGTGCCCTATCGCCGAATTGGATGAAATTAGTGCCATCGAACTAGAAACAGATTCACCAGAGTTCGAAGCACCGCCATTTGATGATGATGTAGAAGGGTTTCCGTTTTCATTCGTTGCCAGAACCGTGGAACCAGAACCAGGAAATCCAGGATGCAACAACGTGTGGTGCTTCTTCGAACACGTTCTGCAACGATATTTTGACGGACAGTCCCGTGCCAAGTGATTCCTACCAAGACAATTACTGCAGAGCCGCTTGGAGTTGGTGAGCTGCAGCCGTTTGTCCACTCCTAAATTAGCGAAGGTTGGGCACTGAGTAATCCAATGATTTTCCTTACAGGCGAAGCAGTTTGGTGACTTCGTTTCAGTCGCCGAGTTGACCGAAACTTTCGTGGGACGGAATTTACTAACGCTAGTGGATGTTGCCGTTGAAAACATACGCTGATCGACCGAGACCGCATCTAATACCCGAGTTTTTTGAGAAAATCGACCAACGACCCAAACGACGGTTCCTTTTCTGGCGACACATTTTCTTCCCACCGCTTCTGAATAACCTCCTCCAGTTTTGAAACCAATAAATGGACTAACATAGCTCCCCAACCACTCGTTCTTTCACCTAGCTGGTCCAGAATTTTGGTGTTGCGCTCGAAACAATCAATTAGATCGTGCAGACCAGCAGCTGATTCCTTCTTCATCCTAGGGTACTCGAACAACGCGTTGAGATGACGTTTTTGAGGAGATAATTGTTAGAAAACCGATCGACCAAAACCTCCCACGCAACCCTATAATTAGCCTCACTCATCGCATATGAATCAATCACCTTTAAAGCGTCACCTTTCAACGAGGCACGCAGATAATGGAACTTCTGTATGTCCGTGAGCTCTGTCGAAGAGTCAATCAAAGCTACATAAATATCGTGAAACGGAAGCCAATTTTGAAAGTTGCCATCGAACTCCGGCAAATTGATTTGTGGAAGTCGTACGGAGGCTTGGACGTTTGGGACATGGTTCGTGTGCGCATTGGATGTGTTTAGTGTCACTTGACCTTGCTGTACCTTTCTTGCCAACCCTGCTCTTACCTCAAAGTACTTTCTTTCGAATTCGGCCCTGAGTTGATGGTGCTCTGGCATGTTCTCCTCATTGTCCTCCATGCTCTCGATGTCGTTCTGTAGATCCTCGAAATCATTCCACTTTTGCTCGAGTTTCTCTAACCGAATGTTGACCGACTGCTCATCGAACTCCTTGGTGTTTTTCAGGTACTGTTCAATCCGGTCCATGAACTCGAGAACGCTGTCTCTGTTGCGTATCAAGCTCTTGAGTTTCTTCGACGTCGACATCTTGCTTGCACCGAACGGAATTCACAAGATCACCAAAGAGCTGTGGAAATATAACCAGGGAAGCACCTTCCAGAGAAAGTATATTTGATGGACAGGGACTCACCTGGTGAGCCTGTCTTACAGGCCTTGTATACTATATAATATAATCTCTGGGCAGCAAAGTCTACACCGTCAGCAACACCACACGAGCTGTAAAATTTAACAAGCGAAGCACCCTCCAGAGAAAAGTATTTGATTGGACAGGAACTCACCTGGTGAGCCCGTCTAACAGGCCTTGTACAATAATACAATCTCTGGGATCAATGGTCCACACCGCCAGCAACACCGTACGAGAGCTCGAGAGCTGTAAAATTAAACCAGCGAAGCACCTTCCAGAAAAAAGTACGTTTGATGGACAGGGACTCACCTGATGAGCCTGTCTTAAAGGCCTTGTATACTAATATTCTGGTCAGCAAACACCGCCGGAAACACCTTTCGAGCGTTAATGCGCCTTGCACAGAGCCGTCCACTACGTTAGCGTTAAGGGAGTCCTAGATTGTTCTTCCTCACCCACCAGTAGTCCAAGATGCACGTTGAAGAATCCGGCCACCGAAAACTCCGTCGAAGTAGTTTTAGAAATAGAACCAAGAAATGACCAGGTAGAGATGAATATAGAAGTGTAATTCGTTGGACAGGTCCTCACCTGGTAGGCCTGTCTAACAAGCCTTGAATAATTATTCAATCTCTCCTTGAAACCAACTCCAAAAACTGCTATGGCTGCGCCCAATAGTTCCAGATATGTGATTTTCGTGATGGCAGCTCGAGTGAATTCACGATTATAGCTATGGCGCCTTTCACCTTTGTAGTCGCCGAGAATGGCGCCAAACCAATTGTCTGTTGATCCAAAGGGCTTATTAGCGTCGGTAATTTCCAAAGAAACGCTATCCTGGTCACGGCACCAATGTTGTGACCCCGGAAATAGCGTTCTAGCACCAAACTCCGACACATAGCACGCCTTTACCGGTGTGATAATCGTGCAATAATTGCAACGCACAAACGGGTTCTGTTCTTCGGTTTAAAGCTTTTGAAACAAACTTTACAGCACTTTAACGGGTTTACAAACTGTTTATTTGCTTTAAACACTTATTACTACTAAACAGACACTTTATTTGGCAACTGACAATACATTTATTACATTTACTACTTCTAATTTAACTTCTTATTAATTTCGGTGACCGGTTGAGCAAAATGGATAATGATCCAACTTTCGGGAGGTGCTCTTTTATAAAGATAGATGGCGGGAAAATAAGGGTTCGTTTCTAATCGGAGCTTTTGAATCGATCTTAACCTATACAAAGCTACATATATGTGTTGAACGTCACAATACAATAACTTTACGCCTACCCTAATGCTAATACACACAAACAAACATTTATAGCAAACTCTTTACTACAACACTTTAAATGACGTGTGCACAATTAAATTACATCCAAATTTGCTTAAAATTTAGCAGGATTATTAAAATGGCAAATGCAATCGTTTAAGCATAGGGGGGCAAAAAAGTCAAAATTTGAATCACTCTAATACTGATGTTTGAAAAATAACATTTCCCCATAGAGACACCGTGACCAAGGTTTACAAACGGAACAAGTTTGTCTCAAAAGCATCCGCCATGGTCTTAATCGATGTCGAGAAGGCATTTGACAATGTATGGCATGATAGCCTGGTGTACAAAGTACATCGCTATAATGTTTCCAGCTACCTGGCGAAAATCATAAACAATTATCTGTCGGCATTCCGGATCTCCTTCAACGGAGCGAGCTCGTCTCCCAGGGCAGTATCCTGAAGACCCTGCTGTTTTATCTGTTCATCTCCGACATGCCAGAACCTCCCAGAGACGGCATTCTGTCTCTGTTCTGAAGAATACGGTTGCTGTCTACCAGCAAATCATCCTCCCCGTGATCGACTATGGCATGCCGGTCTGGGAGAGCTGCGCAAAAACGCATCATCTGAAACTCCAACGCTTCCAAAACAAGTTCCTGGGGATGATTCTCAACACCCCTCCCAGGACACGAACATCTGAGGTCCACCGTCTGGCCGGGATAAAATCTCTGAACGAACGCTTTGGTGAGTGCAAGGAGAGGTTTTGCGCCCGTTTTCTCGGACCAGCAAATGATTAGGGCGCTCGTTCCAATTTAGCTTAACAAATTTTTATCTAAATAGTAGTGTAAATAGGTTAAAAATTGTAGATTTAAGACACAAAAAACTGAAGTTTATAATAGTAATATTTTCAAATTGAAATGATATTTTTTCGAATTTCTCAACAAATAAAAATCAAAGATGAGGGACCACAAGGTCAAACACTTAAGTTGTACAAATTAATGTAACACATGAATTGATGTTGGCTTCAATAGCAATCAGGTTGTTGCTGTTTGCGATTGAAACGAAATATCATTTTGGAAAAGAAGAAAAAGGATTAATAATGTGCATTTTGAATTTCTCATAGTCATAGCATAGCAACTAATCTGAAGTAAAATTCGTGTGGGAAAATTTCATTGAACGCCAAGAATTCGCCACAGTTACAAGCGGTTGGATTTTGGAAAAATTCACCCAGCTTAACTTTCTTCCAATATAATGGTGGTCCTGAAAAGAACCAATTTATTTTCCATGTGTCCAATCACTATCAGCAACCACCGCCACCCCACGCCATCGATGTGGCAGCCATTGTCGCTGGAATCGCTATCCGGCGCCATAGTCCGCTCTCCGCTCGACGGGCGCCTCCGATGCTGACTCAGTGCTAACGACGGAGCATCATGTTCACTCTCCGGGAATGCTTAATGCGCGCAATCGAAACACGGGTGTTTTTATGCATAGGGAAAATCAATCGGTGGGCCAAAATGACCGTCACTTACATCAAGCTGAGGTTCGTGCTGGGATTCATGTTGTGACGAGTGCGTTCATCGGGGCGCCCCCCGAAAGCTTTGAAAGCCAAGTAGGAATATGTGTGAGGAGAATGAACGAGATAAGGCAAACTGTCAGAAAGATCGTGATAAGCGATAGGCATTGCAAGTCATTGTTTTAATGGTGATGCAGATTACATGCAGGATTGTAAAATGAATTCTTTATTATATACTACTTAGAAACTAAATTAATTAATTAATTACAGATTAATACCTAAATTAAAGTAGAACTGTAAAATATAAAAGTTATTGTGAATTAAAATTACCAAGTACGAGACCAATTGTCAGTACGAATTGTTGTCATAGTCCTGCATATAATTGACTGATCATTAAAATTTACAGCTTTGAGCTGATCTCATCAGGGCAAATTGATGAGTTTTGCTGAAAAGACCTCCGAAAAGTAACCCCACCCGTAGCAACCCATAACAATCTCAAAGAATTGGTGCCAAACCGGTGCCAGCATGTAGCAAGGATCTTTTATTCGCCAGACTCGATCGAAAACCCGAGCGATGCAAGATGCGGTTACCAGGCGTTCCCAACCCACTGGTAATGATGGTGCACAGGAGCAATTGAACGACACGGAGCCAAGCGGTGAGTTCGAACCGTCGGTTATTGATATTGAGAACTGTGATGATCACGATTGCGCGAAATGTACGCGGCCCAACAACGCCGAGTTGTATATGGTAAAGTGCGGAGATTGCAAGCACTGGTACCATTTTTCGTGCGCGAAAATGGATAAAGCTACAGCGCGATCCAAGGACTACATCTGTGCGAAATGTCTGTCGAAGGTTCCCCTGCCCCCGCCGGCTCCAGGACCGGAGGATCCAGCGTTTCAAGTTTGCGAAGAACCCAAATCGCCAGAGATCTTCAGCGGTTGGAGGAAGAAAGGTTGCTGGTCGAGAAAGCTGTGTGGTCTCAAATGGCCGGAGCGAATTGTTATGACAGCAGCTCTCCGTGGGTGCGTGTGCATGCCACGGAGGTCTGACCAGAAGATGACGAGTCATGGCGTGCTGCGCACTGATCGACACGCTGAGGTGTTAATGTATAATCACACTCTGATGGTAATATACTCAAACCCCACATTTCCCTTCTTCTCTCATTAAAAAAAAGGCAAAAAAAAAATTCCTCTAGCATAGAACGCATTGATTTTTTTAAAAGTTATTTGCGCGAGACTAAGATGAACATATTGCTTTTGAGAAACCTTTTGAGAAAATTTCCTTTGAAAACTGAACTCCAAAATAAACTTGTATGATCATCGTGGTTTTCAATCGCAGAACAACGAAATTCAAGTCAATAGGTTGTATCATTAAAATGTTAAACTAAATTGGTAATTGATCTCACAAAAACATTTTACATTGTAGCAATAATCTAAATATCTTATACCGTCCATTAAATCCAACTATCAGCTTCATATATAGTAATACCAGCAAGCTGACTTTCAACATATCGATGTTGAACTTGCTAACAACCGCTTAGAACATGTGTTCCCAAACTGTGGGCCGCGACTCCCAGGGAGGTCGTGGGCTGATCAATGATGGGTTGCGAAAGACGAATCTTGATTCATTATTTTGCCCCAATTTTGTCCCACAAATCTATCACAGCCATTAGATTTGGATCTATGTAGTGAATGGAGAACAATAAATTTTGAGATTTTGTCAAATACAATGAAATCCAAAAAATTCAAATCCAATCCAAATTCAATCCAATTCTAATAGAAATCCAAGCCACTTTCAATCCAATTCCAATCAACATCCAATCCTAATCCAATCTGAATCCGTTCCAAATCCAAATACAATCAAATTCAATTCTAATCCAAATCTAAATCAAATCCAATTCAAATCCAGTCCAAATCCAATCCAAATCCAATCCATATCCAATTCAAATCCTTCCAATCAAATCTAAATTCAAAAAATCTAATCCAAATCCTATCTAAATCCAATCCAATCCAAATCCATTCCACATTCAATACAAAACCGTCCCACATCCTTTCCAAATCCAATGCAATCAAAATCTAATCCAAATACGATCCAAATCCAGTCTAAATCCGTTCCAAATCCAAATCCAATCAAATGCAATTCTAATCCAAATCTAAATCAAATTCAATCCAAATCTAACCAAAATCTAATCCAAATCCAATTCATATCTGTCGTATTCCAGCCGAAAACGGCTGAATGGAACCCGCCGTTGAAGAGCGGTGCGACTGTTCGTTTTAAAATTCGACAACAAACTGACGGTGCAATCTTCGTCGTTGCTACTCAACCCGATGGCGCTACCAACACCATCTCACACTGCGGTGGCAGCAATGCGTTAGCATTGCCATACCCCGCCGCGCAACCTCTCTTAGCCCCTCACAAGCTACCGATTCATTGGCGCACGCTTAAATGAAGCAAAGTTCGTCAGTATATTTGTATATTTGATTGCTTATGTTTAATGTACTATCCGCAATAGCATAATCAATTCATAGTCTAGAATCACTTATACAAACTGAAATCATTAGCCGTTTACTCTGAATACTACATCTTTCTCCTTCCCTACTCTTTCAACTTTGTAAGAATATGATTTCAATTTTATAAATACTGCATTATACGGAAAAATCATTTCCAAATTGCTTCAAAATAAATTCAAACAATTCTTAATATTGTAGTACCAACAACATCTAATGCAAAGAAGAACAAACTTGATATGTTTAGTACCGTCATATTTTTGCTAAAAACTAATAATGATTGTGGGTCACATTTTAATTTTTTTTCGGAATTCTACTTGCTCCTGCACAATTCGGAATACACTAAAAATGACTCGGAGTCCTGCTCGGTACTCGCAAAGAGCAATCCTCTATAGAACTTGCAAACGTAGTCCTACGTCAACATTCTTTGGAGTTTTACTCACTCTGGAATAAATAAAAAAACGCTTCGGAGTCCATTTGCAAAATGTATTCCTTCATAGAAGCCACAGACGTAATCCTATGTCAACATGTCTCGGAGTTCTATTCGCTCCGAAACGAACAAAATTGTCTCGAGTCCTGCTCTGCATTCGTGTGGTCTTCTACAGAATACCCAGACGAACATGTCTTGGAGTTGCATCGGAGTCCTGCTCTGCATTCGCAAAGTATACTCTTCTATAGAATACACAAACGATGTCCTACCTCAAAATGCCTTGGAGTTCTACTCGCTCCGGAATAACCAAAAATGCTTTGGAGTCCTTGACATTCGCAAAGTTTACTCTTCCATAGAATACACAGACGTATTCCTACGTCAAAATGCCTCGGAATTTTTTTTTACTCGCTTCGGAATGAACACAAAATGGAATAAACACAAATTTTCTTGGAGTCGTGCTCTGTATTCGCAGAGTGTGGTCCTCTATAGCATACCCATACGTAGTCCTACGTCAACATGCCTCGGAGTTCTGCTCGTTCCGGAATAAACAAAAATCCTCGGAGTGCTTCACATTCACAAAGTGTACTCTTGTATGGAATACACATACGTAGTCCTACGTCAATATGCTTCGGCGTTCTACTCGCTTCAGAATAAACACGAAAATGCCTCGAAGGTCGGCTCGCATTCACAAAGTGTACTCCACATAATACACAGACGTAGTCCAGCGTCAACATGTCTCGAAGTTCCACTCGCTTCGAAAAAGAAACAAAAAAGGTCTAGGGATCTTGCAATGCATTCGCAAAGTGTACTGCTCTATAGAATACCCAGATGCAGTCGTACGTAAAAATGTCTCTGATGTTTACTCGCTCCGAAATGAACACAAAATGCCTTGGAGTCCTGCTTTGTATTTTCAAAGTAACCTTTTTTTTTGTTAAATACACAGACGTAGCCCTACTTCAATACGCATCGAAGTTTTACTCGCTCGGGAATAAACACTAAAATTCCTCGAAGGTCTGCTTCGCATTCACAAAACGTACTCTACAGACGTAATCCTACGTCAACATGCCACGGAGTTCTACTCGCTCCGGAATTAACAAAAATTGTCTCGGACACCTGCTCTGTATTCGCAAAGTGTGGTCCTCTATAGAAAACCCAGACGTAGTCCTACGTAAACATGCCTCTGATTTCCACTCGCTCCGGAATCAACAAAAAATGCCTCGGAGTCCTTCACATTCGGAAAGTGTACTCCTCTATAGAATACACAGCCGAAGTCCTATGTCTACGGAATGAACACAAAATGTCTTGGAATCCAGCTTCGCATTTGCAAAGTGGTCACAGACGTAGTTCGACGTCAACATGCCTCGGAGTTTTACTCACATTCACAAAAAAATGCCTCGGAGTCTGCATTCGCAAAGTGTACCCACATGCAGTCCTACGTCAAAATGTCTCTGATGTTTACTCGCTCCGGAATGAACACAAAATGCCTTGGAGTCCTGCTTTGCATTTTCAAAGTGTGTTCGCATTCACAAAATAAAATGCCTCGGAGACCTGCTCGCTCCGGAATAAACAAAAAAGAAATGCCTCGGAAACCTGCTCGTTCCGGAATAAACAAAAAAAAAATGCCTCGGAGTCTGCATTCGCAAAGTGTACCCACATGCAGTCCTACGTCAAAATTTCTCTGATGTTTACTCGCTCCGGAATAAACACAAAATGCCTTGGAGTCCTGCTTTGCATTTTCAAAGTGTGTTCGCATTCACAAAATAAAATGCCTCGGAGACGTGCTCGCTCCGGAATAAACAAAAAAGAAATGCCTTGGAAACCTGCTCGTTCCGGAATAAACAAAAAAAATGCCTCGGAGACCTGCTCGCTCCGGTATCTTCTATTCTATCCTCGGGAGACCTGCTCGCTCCGGGATCATGTTTTATTAAATACTCGAAGACCTGCTCGCTTCGGTATTTTTTTTTCTATGATTTCGGAGACCTGCTCGCTCCGAAATCCACAACATGAGAGCATACTTACCATTTAGTAACTAGCACATTAATGGATGTGGCAAGCACCATTTTCATGCGCTAGTTACAAATATAAAACCAAACACTACCGACTGCGACATGTCGTATTCCAGCCGAAAACGGCTGAATGGAACCCGCCGTTGAAGAGCGGTGCGACTGTTCGTTTTAAAATTCGACAACAAACTGACGGTGCAATCTTCGTCGTTGCTACTCAACCCGATGGCGCTACCAACACCATCTCACACTGCGGTGGCAGCAATGCGTTAGCATTGCCATACCCCGCCGCGCAACCTCTCTTAGCCCCTCACAAGCTACCGATTCATTGGCGCACGCTTAAATGAAGCAAAGTTCGTCAGTATATTTGTATATTTGATTGCTTATGTTTAATGTACTATCCGCAATAGCATAATCAATTCATAGTCTAGAATCACTTATACAAACTGAAATCATTAGCCGCTTACTCTGAATACTACAATATCCAATTCAAATCCATTCCAATCAAATCCAACCAAATTCTAATCCAAGTCCTTTCGAATTCCAAATCATTTCCTATCCATTCAAAGTAATATAATGATAGGATATTAAGCAATTCATAATGGTTTGTTCAATCTAACATATTTTTATCCAAATTCTAAAAGCCAATGTGGGATTCTGCTAGGTGGGTACATGCGTACAAGTAGTTTGGGAACATCTGGCCTAGGATATATTTATCTAAAATTTCGCAGAGATATCATACATAAATGGGGCCGGGCCGAGATAATATATTAAGCCTTCCAAACAACTTTGTAGCATACGATAGATCTCCATATCTCTCCGATGTACACTAAAGTCGCTAAGTTATACATTTCAAACTAAATTTATTTTAACCAAAATAAATGCTTCCATGACCACCTTGGGATTTTCTAGATTGTCAATTTTTTCTCGGCAGTCTCCCAGACACGCCTTGTGGTATTGCAAACCACAAACCAGCGGTCTCCCATGCTTTGTGATTTTTCAAACCACAATCTATTTTCCAGCGGTCTGCCAGACACTATTTGTGATTTTCCAAACCACAATCCATTTTCCAGCGGTCTTCCAGACGCGCTTTGTGATTTTCCAAACCACAATCCATTTTCCAGCGGTCTTCCAGACGCGCTTTGTGATTTTCCAAACTACAATCCATTTTCCAGCGGTCTTCCAGACGCGCTTTGTGGTTTTCTAAATCACAATCCATTTTCCAGCGGTCTTCCAGACGCGCTTTGTGATTTTCCAAACCACAATCCATTTTGCAGCGTTCTTCCAGACGCGCTTTGTAGCAATACAAACCCATTGCCTTTTGTTTTTTAATCATCAGATATTTTAACACATTAGCACATTACCAATTGAATTCAACTCACCTTTTGAAATCAGCGTCAGGATCCAACAAATAACCTGGCAGGATCGCCAAAATGTGTGGCCCCAAATGGTCGGAGCGAATTGTTATGACAGCAGCTCTCCGTGGGTGCGTGTGCATGCCACGGAGGTCTGACCAGAAGAGGACGAGTCATGGCTTGCTGCGCACTGATCGACACGCTGAGGTGTTAATGTATAATCACACTCTGATGGTAATATACTCAAACCCCACAAAAGCTATGACCGAAAAGCTGGAGAGGGAGAAGGAATACTTAGCCCGAAAGCATGAGCTGCTTCGTCAGCAGGACGAAGATGCGGCAAGTATGCGCAGCGGCCAAAGCATTCCAAGTCAAGCGGGCAGTCGAGAGAAGGTTGAAGCCTGGTTCAAGAAACAGCAGATATCCTGTGGATCGAATCGTCTGGACATCCATGAAGCCCCATCAAGTCAACCCGCAGTACCAGCTGGGTCATCAACTCCCCTAGAAATCAGTGACGTCACTGAGGTTGTTTTCCAGCGAGCTGCAGCTGGAGTCACAGAATCGATACCCCGCACTACCGGCAGCATTTCCGTCGGAGATAGCCCAGGAGTGGAAGATGTAAATCAACTACCAGATCTGCCGCAACGAAATGCAGACCGACAGTCGAATGACCCTCTTCTACCTATGATGAACATCCAACCGTTCATTCATCTTCTTGCCGAAGTCGATTCTACCAAGTCTGATGTTGCCCCGGTTTCAAACCCTACGAAATCAAGCAAGATCTCTCCCAAGCTGATCGGAAATCCTCTACCGTACGCTGTATGGCGGCAACAGACGAGTGAGCTGCAGCGCCGAGAGCAACGTGAACGGGAGCTCGTTCTGCTTCTGAAGCGTGCCGAGGATCAGCGAGGACAGGATAGACAACGGTTGCAAGACATCGAAGCTATTCTGCAACGGCAGCAAGACGTCGAGAGGCAGCATCAGAAAGAGAACGACGTACGGAGGAAACGCGAAGTGGACCTAGTCAACCGACTCAAGCTTTACGAACAACAGTATGCTCTGGAACAATCGAGACGAGATGATGAGAAGCAAAAGTTCTTGGCGAGGGAAAGCAGCTGGTTGAGCAACTGGAGTTACTGTGTCTGTAGAGTGTGCAACTACCGGCAGCGGAACAGGTCGAAGAATCTCTGATAGCATCCCGCCAACATGGTTTGCCCGTGAGTACCAACCCGCTCACGGCTCCGGTAGGTGACCTACATGTAGATGGGGGAACAATGTAGAGCCAAATAGACCGATTATCCAGAATAACAGAGTAGGGTCACCCCAAGCGCAATCTGTAACTCCAAAGCTAGGGGTAAGTAAATTTGTTAAGACAGGAACAGTTCGCACCGAACCCTTCTCCGGGCCAGAGAGGCTTTGAGTCCGCCTATCAACAACTGGTGATACTGGGACTTACACCGCAGCAACTGGCAGCAAGGCAAATCATCTCGAGAGAGCTTCCTGTATTCAGCGGCGACCCCGTCGAGTGGCCGCTTTTCATCAGTAGCTACAATCATTCCACCGAGGCGTGTGGCTACACTTCTTCAGAAAACTTGCTGCGTTTACAACGATCCCTGAAAGGAGCCGCTAAGGAAGCAGTCAGCAGTTTTCTCTTGCATCCGTCAACCGTTCCGCAGATTTTGTCCACCCTTCAGACGTTGTACGGAAAACCGGAGCACATCGTCCACAATCTAGTGGCCACAGCTCGTGGTATGGCCGCTCCCAAGGCAGAAAGGCTGGAGACGCTGATCCAGTTTGGTTTGTCCGTACAAAACCTGTGCGGTCACCTGAAAGCGGTGAGAATGGAGAACCACCTTTCGAACCCTATCCTTCTCCAAGAGCTCGTCGACAAGCATACTAACATAAAATTCAACTGGGCGCTGCACCAAGACACTCTAGCGGTGGTTGATTTGAACGCCTTCAGCGACTATATGGGGAAGGTCACCGCGGCTACGAGTGGCGTTACACACTTCTGCATTGCTGCGAAGCCAACGAAGGACGAGAAAGTGAAGTTGAAGGATAAAGCGTTTGTGAACGCGCACGCTACGTACGAGCGTAAGGAATCGGAGCAATCTACCAATGCGGCTACTAGTGATCGCCGAGAGCCAAGCAAGAACACTAGAGGCAAGGGAGGTGAAGCAAACAAGTTCTGTCCCATGTGCAACGGTCACGACCACACGGCTGCGACCTGTGCAGCGTTCAAGAAGCTTTCCGTGAATGGTCGATGGAACTTTGTCAAGGACAATAAACTTTGCCGCTGATGTCTGATTTCTCACAATCGCTGGTCATGCTGGGCGAGGTTTGTGGAATCAACAGCTGCGAGAAACGTCACCATCGTCTACTTCACTCTGAGCCTACCAAGAAACAGTCGGTGAATTCTTCCGATCGCTGGACTTCGAGCAGCTAGCAAAGGAGTTCAAACACTTGCGAAACCTACCGGTCAAGAGTTTCCAAAGAGCCGTTCCTGGATTGCTGATAGGACTGAGTAATTCGCACCTGCTGACCACAACGAAGCTTCGAGAAGGTAACGAGAGCGAACCAGTCGCCGCAAAGACTCGCATTGGAAAGGTCGTATGTGGTCAGGTACGAGGGGGAGAACATTCGTTCCAGCACCGGCAGATGTATATATGCACAGATTCGCCGGATCAAGATCTCCATGATTACGTACGTGAGTTTTTCTCCGTGGAGAGCCTCGGAGTTTCTGTTGCTCCAAACCTGGAAGGGGATGAAGATCAACGAGCTCGCCGAATCCTCGAGGAGAAAACAATCCGGACGGCAGATGGGAAATATGAAACCGGGCTGCTTTGGAAAGAAGATTCCTTCGAATTCCCAGACAGCAGACAAATGGCTGAGCGACGATTGAAGTGCCTTGAAAGACGTTTGGAAAAGGATCCGCAACTTTGCAACAGCGTTCATCAGCAGGTGGCAGACTACGAGTCCAAAGGCTACATCCTCGTAGTAACGAAGGAAGAGATGGCAGAGTTCGACCCGCGGCGCACTTGGTACCTACCACTGGGCGTTGTCTTGAACCCAAATAAACCAGGAAAGGTAGGAGTCATTTGGGATGCAGCAGCAAAAGTGAGTGGCGTGTCGTTGAATACGACGCTCCTCAAAGGACCGGACCTATTAACTCCGCAGCTGTCGGTAACCTTCAAATTTCGTGAGCGAGAAGTGGCATTTTCCGGCGATATACAAGAGATGTTTCTTCAAGTCGGGATCAGAAAAGAGGATCGTAGCGCTCTGTTGTTCGTCTACCGCAATTCCCCAAGGGAACCCATGGTGACGATGGCGTCTGATGTCGCTATCTTCGGGGCAACGTGTTCTCCAGCGCAATCACAGTACGTGAAGAACCTAAATGCAAAGGAGAATGAGCAAGAATATCCCAGAGCAGCAGCGGCCATCAAGAATAAACACTATGTTGACGACTACTTCGACAGCGTCGACACAGAAGACGAGGCTGTTGAATTGGCGTTGGAAGTGGCGAAGGTACATCTTTGAGCGGGCTTTCGGATACGCAACTGGGTGTCGAACCGATCCTCGGTTTTGGACGCGATCGGTGAAGTGAGTCCAGATGATGATGATGAACGATGAACACCCTGAGAGGTTTCGAACGCGTCCTCGGGATATCTTGGATACCGAGGGAGGACCTGTTCTGTTTCACGACAAGCCTACGAGATCTTGGAACACTCGTGGAAGCCAAAGTTGCGCCGACAAAGAGGAAGATGCTGAGCTTCGTCATGAAGATCTACGATCCGTTGGGGTTGGTCGGTTTCCTAGTTATCCAAGGAAAAATATTACTGCAAGACGTGTGGAAGGTGAAAGTGGATTGGGATCAACAGATACCCAACGAACTATTTAAACGTTAGAAGTCGTGGTTGCAAGTTTTGAAGGAGCTAAACTCCGTTCGAATCCCTCGAAGCTACTTTCCTGGATATGATCCGGCCTGTTATGATGACCTAGAGCTTCACATATTCGTGGATGGAAGTGCACAAGCCTATTCTTCCGCGGCGTACTTTCGCGTCAAAGATCGAGGGCAGATACGATGTGCCTTGGTTGCATCCAAAACAAAGGTAGCTCCGCTTCAGATAGTTTCGATTCCACGAATAGAACTGCAAGCGGCCGTGATTGGTGCACATCTGCGCAAAGCGATCGAGGATGGCCATTCGATCCAGGTTAAACGCACGTACTTTTGGAGCGACTCCAGCAACGTTGTATCGTGGATCAAGTCAGACACCCGCCGATACCGGCAGTATGTAGCGTTCAGAGTCAACGAAGTATTGAACCTGTCCAAAGTTGAAGAATGGTGTTGGCTTGGGACGAAGAACAATGTTGCAGATGAAGCTACGAAGTGGGAGAAGGGTCCGAATTGCAATCCTGAGAGCCGATGGATGTGTGGGCCTGCCTTCCTTTATGAAGCTGAAAACGATTGGCCGAAGCACAAACCCACGAAAGCAGACGAAGTGGAAGAGCTGAGACCTGCGTACGTGTGCAGTCACTTGCTGTCTGTGCCGATGATCGACCTGTCGAGATTCTCAAAATACGAGCGACTACTTCGGAGCGTGGCCCACATGTTCCGGTTCAGCGAGAAACTTTCGCAACGAATCGGAAGGTCAACATTCGACGATTCTGGAACAATTATCCGTGAAAACCTTCGGAGTGCGGAAGAGTATCTGTGGCGACTTGCGCAGTCAGACTGTTATTCGGACGAGGTGGCTACGTTGAAGCGGAACATGGAACGCGATCCGGAAGACCAACAATCGTTGTGTTGGAGTAGTCCACTAGTTAATTTTCCGGCCGTCATGGATGAGCATGAGTTGATGCGTGTAGATGGTCGTATTGGAGCTGCGGACTGTCTGGAATATGATGCCAAGTTTCCGGTTATTCTACCTCACCGCTGGCGCTGATGCTCTTCATCGTAAATGACGAGATCGTGATCGTGTATCAAACCGTGAGCTGCTCTGGCACCCCGTTACTGTGGAGCATCAAAATGACTTAGATTTGGCTGATGATGTTGCTCTACATCAATGACAACGACAGCAAGACCTTTTCAAATTAGGTCGAACGCTTTCAATATCTTCACGGCCAACTTCAGACAGCGGATCTACATATGAACTTAGGATCATGAAGACCAGTGCAGCGGTTTACAAGAAATATCTGGAAACCAGTTCAACGCCCAAAAAATCAAATATTTAGCTCTAACATAAACATTCATCTAAAAACAAATCTGTGCTTTAGATACACATAAAAATTTGCTCTGAAAGGGTTAAAATAGTTTTTTGACTCATGGTTTAAATAAATTGAACAATGACTCAAGCTTCGATCACGAAGAAAATCCCCCAGTTCGTTTGGTTGAATTGATTGCCTGAACTCCACGTGCGTTTTCTTCCCAACTGTTCTCCGCTCGACCCGAGTAAGCAAAGTGCATTGCACGTCCACCAAGCCAAGCCAAAACCTCCACAAAGCGGCCTAATTGCGATCGACGAAGACAGCGACGCTTTTGCTTCGCGTCGCATCCACGGCTTTCATGGCTTGCTTGACTCACTCATAGCGTCTTCCCGTGTTGTCATTCTTTATTACTGGTGGTGAAGTCGTATGTGTTGTGTTGCCTACGATTGTTGGCGTCGTCGTCGTCGTCGTCATCCCTGATTAATGCTGCTCCCTGTGTCGTACCCGGCGCTCGATTTTTCAACGCCATCGCCCATTTGTAGGTGGTAGAAGAGACCATCGCCATGAATGTATATCGCACCGCTCTACAGCGGAGATGACGACGGCGAATCGCGTCCACTTGGTTTGGATTTTTGTTTTCGACACCACCGGCGCAGAGCACGCCGCATTCGTTCAGGCCGCAGCGTGATGATATGAGGTGTTGTTAAACTATTTGAGGCAGGCGTTATTCTAATTGACTAGATAAAACTGTGTACATTCGCGTATCCCGAAGTCATCGGTCGCGGTCCATTGTGCGTTCGTTTAGCTCCGGCGATTATCCAATTAGGCATTGTGGAACCATACCGTGAGTGTGAACGCTGTTTTGTGCAACGCTGATATCAGATTACGACCGACGACCGCGTTTGTATATATTTATTGTGATAAGTAATAAAGCATAGCTTTGGTTGACGCCTTTCGTTTCACGGAGCTCGGCAGCGGAAGTGGGAGCGGTGTAGCCGCTACCGTCGCGTTGTCGCACCAGTTGCTTCATCCGGACTTTGACTGTTTGACTTTTCGAGGTAAGCGAGCACATGTTTTTATTCTGTCTGGTTCTTTTTGGGTGGTTCTGAGTCTGCTTTTTACACACGACATCGTGACAAAACGACCAAATATGAATCAATAATTGAGCTGGGTTGATGCTTGGGCTGGCCTTCGAACTCGTGAAGACTTGATGGCTGATTCATAATGAATTCTTGAAGAATGGTTTTAAGTTTAGCCAAATGAAATAGTCGATCAAACTCCAATAAAAATAGTATTGGTTTTATTAAGCATTGAATTCGATGTCTGTCTTAGCATTCGGTTTATGAGCAATCATTGTTTTAGTTACATGTTTTGGTTTGTTAAATATTCAAACACACAAATAGACCATGCTTCCATTGGATCGTATTGACATCGAAATGAAGAAGAAGATAGTTATCGTCATAGTCATAGTCACGTATGCGTGAGAGATAGCTCTACCATGACTAAAGTATATGGCTATAGGAAGAAATCCAGGGCAATAGAAGTAAATAACATATTATAACAATATTTCACATGATTAAAACATTTTTCACAGTGAGCTGCGAAAGAGTTATAACTTTATATTAACTACAAACGATGGTAAATTTATCAGTGGAATATTTTCACTGCATATCATTCGCGTAACCAGCCCCAATGTCTAGATGATGTAAATATACCCTCCATTCGTTTTCTTCGTGTGACTACTACTAATCGCGATAAAAGAAAATCAATGTTTATATGGCAAATCTAAAAACGCAGCACAATCCAAATGCTTATCTCATTAGGAAATTGAAACTTTTGGTCTTTTTCGATGTTAGTTATTTAAGATTTTCGTAACATTTCTGTTTATAATAATAAAAACCCAAAATAATCCACCTAGCGGTGATGGTGCCTGAAGTTTGATACCCATATTGTAATGGTTTGTGACATTTCCAAAATGGCCGATTTTGATGCTTTCGGAGGCTTCCTCAAGGGCCTCGGAACTGACCCCAAGGTGGCCAGTGTCCCCAGAACCATATCCGGATGTCATAATTCCACTTGTCTTGCGAAATGCTGAAGTATGATACCCATATTGCTATTATGAAGCGAAAACATTGAACTGGACATTTTGGGTCCGGCTCCTAAAGAGTCACTTCAAGGAAACCTGTTGATGGCCATTTCTGGAACACGTGTCACCATGATTTTTGGTTCTGATAAAATATATACAAATTGATATACCTATATACAAATTAACCGAAATGGTATAAAAAGGGACGAAATAAAAATCATTTTCTTGGACTTATATCGCCAAAAAAGGAAGTTGTGGTAAAATTTTCTGCATCTGACCCAGTGAGCCACCGGAATAACTCCGGATAGGAGGACCACATCACAAGTCCCAATCTTCTTCTTCTTCTTATTGGCATTACATCCCCACACTGGGACAGAGCCGCCTCGTAGCTTAGTGTTCATTAAGCACTTCCACTGTTATTAACTGCGAGGTTTCTAAGCCAGGTTACCATTTTTGCTTTCGTATATCATGAGGCTAACATGATGATACTTTTATGCCCAGGGAAGTCGAGACAATTTCCAATACGACAATTGCCTAGACCGGCACGCGGCACCGGGAATCGAACCCAGCCACCCTCAGCATGGTCTTGCTTTGTAGCCGCGCGTCTTACCGCACGGCTAAGGAGGGCTCACAAGTCCCAATATGTATTCTGAATTCTGGGATCCGTACGAGATCCGTGAAATGACTAAATGGCAGCAATTTGATTTTTTTCCTTCACTCAGGCCGATACGGGTTAAAATAAGCGTAACTCTGAGCATGAGCATTATGACCGCACAATTCGTAGTTGCTACTCCGTGATTGACTGAACTTGCGAAATTGTACAGAGAACACAATGAATAGGGCTTGGGATTAGCTACCCATTCTCAATGTACACGTTTCGGGAGTTCAAATATTTAAAGCGCCTTTATTGCGCCCGTCACGTCCTCACGGCCATACAGGAATGGAAGGATTGTTAGTCCGATTCTCGTTGCTACTAGAGACCGAGTATACCTCTGCATCTCCACGATTGTCTTGGGATAGGATATCGTTTTAGTAACAAAGGATAATTTATTTGGATTCACTTTGGTAAGCGATGCGATCTATGGGATGGGAAATAACGCTAATACGAGTCAAAAGTTAAAACATGCACGCCCGGTGCCATATGAAAACTGAGAAGATTAGCGTTTTGGACGACCGCACGGAAGCGCAGCACTCTGTACTCACTTGCGCAATGGCTACAGCAAACTATTGAAGAACGCGCTTTTTTCGACCGCGCACGAAATGCGCATGAGCCACCGAACACAAGATAGATATTTTATTTCTTTCCCGACGACTAAAACACGCACTGCACTTGTTCGATGGCTACTCTTATTACCGGCCGCGCAATGCAGAACACAATATTTCGACAGATCGCGCGATCGTTCTGCTGTCCTCTTGAAAGGAGGCTTCCGGGCCTCTTGAAAAGAGGCTTCCGGGCCTCTTGAAAGAAGGCTTCCGGGCCTCTTGAAAGAAGGCTTCCGGGCCTCTTGAAAGGAGGCTTCCGGGCCTCTTGAAAGGAGGTTTCCGGTGCTCTTGAAAGGAGGCTTCCGGGCTTTTGAAAGGAGGCTTCCGGTCCTCTTGAAAGGAGGCTTCCGGTGCTCTTGAAAGGAGGCTTCTGAGCTTTTTCAAAGAAGTCTTCCGAGCCGCTTGAAAGGAGGCTTCCAAGCCTCTTGAAAGAGGAGGCTTACAAGCCTTTTGATAGGAGACTTCCGAGCCTCTTGAAAGGAGGCTTCTGTGTCTCTTGAAAGGAGGCTTCCGGGCCTCTTGAAAGGAGGCTTCCGGGCCTCTTTAAAGGAGGCTTCCGGGCCTCTTGAAAGGAAGCTTCCGGGCCTCTTGAAAGGAGGTTTCCGGGCCACTTGAAAGGAGGCTTCCGGTCCTCTTGAAAGGAGGCTTCTGGGCCACTTAAAAGGAGTCTTCCCAGCCTCTTGAAGGAGACTTCCGGGCCTCTTGAAAGGAGGCTTCCAGGCCTTTTGAAAGGAGGCTTTCGGGCCTCTTGGAAGGAGGCTTCCGGGTCACTTGAAAGGAGGCTTCCGGGCCACTTGAAAGGAGGCTACCGTGCCTCTTGAAAGGAGGCTTCCGAGCTTCTTGAAAGGAGGCTTCCAGGCCTCTTGAAACTGAAGGCTTCCAAGCCTCTTGATAGGAGGCTTTCGAGCCTCTTGATAGGAGGATCCGTGTCTCTTCATAGAAGGCTCCTTGGCCTCTTGAAAGGAGCCTTCCGGGCCTCTTAAAACGAAGATTCCGGGCCTCTTGGAAGGAGGCTTCCAAAACTCTTGAAAGGAGGGTTCCGAGCCTCGTGAAAGGAGGCTTCCTAACTTCTTCATAGAAGACTTGTGGGACTTTCGAAATGAGGCTTCCGAGCCTTTTGGAAGAAGGCCTTCCGATCCTCTTGAAAGGAGGCTTCCGGACCACTTGAAAGGAGGCTTCCGGGCCGGGTGTTTTTGAAAGGAGGCTTCCGGTTCTTTTGAAAGGCGGCTTCCGAGCCTCTTGATCGGAGGTTTCCGGGCCACTTGGAGGCTTCCTGTTCTTTTGAAAGGAGGCTTCCGAGCCTCTTAAAAGGAGACTTCCGGGCCTCTTGAAAGGAAGCTTCCGGGCCTCTTGAAAGTAGGTTTCCGGGCCACTTGAAAGGAGGCTTCCGGTCCTCTTGAAAGGAGGCTTCCGGGCCACTTAAAAGGAGTCTTCCCAGCCTCTTGAAGGAGACTTCCGGGCCTCTTGAAAGGAGGCTTCCAGGCCTTTTGAAAGGAGGCTTTCGGGCCTCTTGGAAGGAGGCTTCCGGGTCACTTGAAAGGAGGCTTCCGGGCCACTTGAAAGGAGGCTACCGTGCTTCTTGAAAGGAGGCTTCCGAGCTTCTTGAAAGGAGGCTTCCAGGCCTCTTGAAACTGAAGGCTTCCAAGCCTCTTGATAGAAGGCTTTCGAGCCTCTTGTTAGGAGGATCCGTGTCTCTTTATAGAAGGCTCCTTGGCCTCTTGAAAGGAGCCTTCCGGGCCTCTTAAAACGAAGATTCCGGGCCTTTTGGAAGGAGGCGTCCAAAACTCTTGAAAGGAGGGTTCCAAGCCTCGTGAGAGGAGGCTTCCTAACTTCTTCATAGAAGACTTGTGGGACTTTCGAAATGAGGCTTCCGAGCCTTTTGGAAGAAGGCCTTCCGATCCTCTTGAAAGGAGGCTTCCGGACCACTTGAAAGGAGGCTTCCGGGCCGGGTGTTTTGAAAGGAGGCTTCCGGTTCTTTTGAAAGGCGGCTTCCGAGCCTCTTAAAAGGAGACTTCCGGGCCATTTGGAAGGAGGCTCTTAAGCCTCTTGAAAGAAGACTTCCGAGCCACTTGAAAGGAGGCTTCCTGGACCCTTGAAAGGAGGCTTCCGGGCCACTTGAAAGGAGGCTTTCGGGCCTCGTGAAAGGCGGCTTTCGGGATTTTTGAAAGGAGGCTTCCGGGCCTCTTGAAAGAAGACTTCCGGGCCTCTTGAAAGAAGGCTTCCAGTCCTCTTGAAAGGAGGCTTTCGAGCCTCTTGAAAGGAGGCTTCCGGGCCTCTTGGAAGGAGGCTTCCAAGACTCGTGAAAAGAGGCTTCCGAGACTACTGAAAGAAGGCTGCCGAGCTTTTTAAAAGGATGATTCTGAGCCTCTTGAAAGAGGAGGTTTCCAAGCCTCTTGAAAGAGGAAGCTTCCAGGTTTCTTGAAACGAGACTTCCGGGCTTCTTGAAAGGAGGCTTCCGAGCCGCTTGAAAGGAGGCTTCCGAGCCTCTTGAAATGAGGCTTCCGGTCTTCTTGAGAAAAGGCTTCGGAGCTGCTTGAAAGGAGGCTTCCGGGCCTCTTGAAATGAGAATTCCGAACCTTTTAAAAGGAAGCTTCCGGTCATCTTGAAAGGAGGCTTCCGGTCCTCTTGAAAGGAGGCTTCCTAGCCATATGAAAGGAGGCTGCCGGGCCGCTTAAAAGGAGGCTTCCGAGCCTCTTGAAAGGAGGCTTCCGGGCCTCTTGAAAGAAGACTTCCGGTCCTCTTGAAAGGATGCTTCCAGTCCTCTTGAAGAAGACTTCCGGGCCTCTTGAAAGGAGGCTTCCGGGCCTATTGAAAGGAGGCTTCCGGGCCTCTTGGAAGGAGGCTTCCCGGCCTCTTGGAAGGAGGCTTCCAAGACTCGTGAAAAGAGGCTTCCAAGACTCGTGAAAAGAGGCTTCCAAGACTCGTGAAAAGAGGCTTCCGAGCCTTTTGAAAGAATGCTGCCGAGCCTCTTGAAAGGAGGCTTTCGAGACTCTTGAAAGGAGGCTTCTTGTCCTCCTGAAAGGAGGCTTCCGGTTTTGTTGAAATAAGGCTTCCGGACTTCTTAAAAGTAGAGGCTTCCGGGCCTCTTGAAACGAGGCTTCCGGGCTTCTTGAAAGGAGGCTTCCAGGCCTTTTGAAAGGAGGTTTCCGGTCCTCTTGAAAGGAGGCTTCCAAGCCTCCTAAAAGGAGTATTCCGAGCTGCTGGAAAAGAGGCTTCCGGGCTTCTGGAAAGGATGCTTCTGAGTCTCTTGAAAGAGGAAGCTTCCAGGCCTCTTGAAAGGAGGCTTCTGGGTAGAGGTGTGCGCCGCCGCCGCCGACAGTTTTTGGAACGCCGCCGCCGTTGACATTTTTGCATCGGCGCGCCGCCGTTTAAAAATTGTCACGCCGATACAAATTTGAAGATGTCCGCAGAATTTTGGAAGTGGAAGTGGAAATTCTGAACATTCAATGGAATTCCTGTATAATTTCCCATCACGTTGAAACACCAGAATTTTTTTCGTGAAGATACCAATGATTTCCATGTAAATTCCATACAATTTCTAGTTGAAATTTTGAAAATCTCTCCGTAAAAACTAAGAAAAACTTTGTGTGTAAATTGCGAAGGATTTCCCTTTGAAATCCAAAGAATTTACCATTGAAATTAATTTTTGAATGGAAAAGAGGCGTTCAGCAGAAATATGTTCAGCAGTTCATATGGCCGGAGATCACAAGGCTGAAAGTTGTTTCGCCGAATATGTCGTTTAACCGAAAAGACTATTTGGTAGAAGCCTACCCGAGCAAAGATTGAGAGCAAATCGATAACTTGTTTCAATGTTGTGAAATAATCGATTATTATTACTTAACTTGATATCTTTTTGATCGTTTGAACGGTTAAGTAACAAAACGTATAGCAGAAAAGTCTTACTGTGACATCAAATCGAAAGCTATTCCTGTTGTCATTGAGAGCAAATCGAAAACTTATTTTGATATTGGTTTCCGATAACGATAATCATATCAATCAATTTAGTAATCTACAGCAAAATTAGATCAAAATATGTAATCAATCATGATTATTCATATTTGAAAACAAATTATGAATCAATTTTAAGTCAAAATCAAAATATGTTTTATATTAACGCATTTGCCCAAAAGTACACGCGGCGCTCCCCAAAGGAAACGACGCACCGCGCTTTTTGCTGCCCGTATACTCGATTCTTATGGGGAGATAACATTGCGGCGTTTCCTAGGGCGCGGTTGTTCCTTCCGAATGGGAAACGCCGCGTGGAATCTTGTGCAAATGCGCTTTTGGAAACATTACAACAGCAACGCGGTGTATCGTATTGACAGCACCCTACAATATATGCACTCATTACGTTTTCAGACTTTGCTAGGGTATCTAGCCCAAAGTTATTTGGCCGAGAATGTCATTTGGTCGGATAGTTTCTTTGGCTGAAAAAAAAACGGTTAGCTGAATAGCTTAATTGGCCGAAATAGTCATTTGGTCGAAAGGGCTATTTGACCGAAATGGACATTCGATCGAAAGTTCGGCTGAATCGGTCATTTTGGATATTTTCAACACAATAACGGGAGAATCTTTTGAATTTCGCCAGAAAATCTTCAAGTTTTTCAAGAATATTCATTTGGAAATTATTTTCAGAGTTTTCACGGGAAGTTGTTCAAAATTTCTTTAGGAAAATATTCAGAATATTCACGGAAAGTTCCTATTGAGTTCTGTTGAGAATTTTTCGAAATTTACACTTCCTCAATCTAGATCATTTAAGATGGTTAGATTTTTTATTTTTTATTAGATTTTTTTTTTCGCAAGAGAAGTTCATCACTAGACGGCTAGATTGGCATAGCCAACTTTAAAACAGATTTTCTTTGCAATATCCGCGGGAGACTGTGGAATTTTCACGAGAAAAACTCCGCCATTTCCACGGCAAATTCTTCAAAGTTTCTGCAGAAGATGGTTCAAAATGTAGATTTCAATGAAAAATTCTTTGGTTTTCAACGGAAAATTGCTCGGAATTTTTAAGGAATGTTTTTGGATTACTTCAAAAAATTCTTTCTATTTTCAATAAGAAATTCTTGGGAAATTCCATTGACGGAAAGCGACAGACGGGTAATTTGGCCGAGAAAGCCGTTTGTCCTAACAGGTCGTCTGGCCGAAAAGATCGTTGGGCGAAAATGCTGTTCAGCCGAAAATGTCATTTGACCATTGAACCATTAAGTCGATACTGGCCTTTAGGCCAAAAGTAATCTAGCCAAGTACCATTAGCAGAACTAAGCGTTTAACGGTAACTGTTATCTGGTCAAAACAGGTTTGACAGAAAATGTAGTTTAGTCGTAAGCGACGTATAGGAACATTTGGGCGGATTTTGACCGTAACAGTTTGTCCTAATAGGCTGAAAAAGTCATTTGACTGAATACCCAACAAACAATTAGGGCTGAATAAGCTAGTTTTTTTTATTGTAGAAGACTCTTTTTGGTTGAATAAGCGCTCTATCAGCTCACAATGTTTATTACAAAAAATGCCGGTTGATTGTCATTTGGGGAAAAGAGCCATTTGGCCCAAAAATGTCCTGTCTGCAAAACAACCTTCTTTTTTTTAAGCTTTATTAATGTGTTAAAACAACCTTCTTTAAAAAGTGTCGTTTGACGGAATTGAAAAAAAAAACGTTCGGCCGAATAGGTCATTTGACAGAAAATGCCATTTGGCCGGAAGGGTATTTTGCAGAAAGGATATTTTCGTGTCAAATGACCATTCCTACCAAACGGCATTTTCGGTCTAATGATTTATTCGGTTAAATGATTTTTTCGGCCTAATTACCAGTTCGGCCGAATGTTCCTTTTGGCTGTATGTCGCTTTCGGCCAAGCTACATTTTTTGTCAAACCATTTTCGACCTGATAATAGTTTCGGATAAAGGTTCAATTCAGCTTAATGGTATTTGATTAGATGACTTTTGGTTTAAAGACCAGTATCGACTTAAAAAGTAGAGAGGTTACAAAATTTCGTTCAACGGTCGTTTGACAAACAGGCCTTTTCACCGTAAATGTCATTTAGCCAAACAAATGGACATTTTCGAGTCAATTACCCGTTCAATAATTGACATTTGGCCGTATGACCTGTTGGGCCAAACGACACTTTCAGCCAAATGACTTATTCTGTCAAACGACCATTTAGATCAAACGGCATTTTCGGGCTGATTAGCTATTCTGCCAAACGACCTGTATCAGTTCGGCCGCTTGGCGCTTTTGGCCAACTGAATTTCCCAAGAATTTCTTATGGACAATACACTAGTCGTTCGATAACTGCAACATGTTTTCGTTTCAGTTAGCGAATGCAGTTCTAAACATTCTAAACGCCCAACTATTGTCACGTCCGACAACGGCAGATGCAATAGAAGTGCATTTGATCGTTTCAAAGTTTAGTGGTCCGATAACTACAAAACTGATGTAACTATTGAATAGCAGTTAGAAAGCATTGGAGTTAAATAAGTTTCAGTTGTCATACATCTATTGTACAAAGAATTTCCAAAAATCCCTAAAAAATCCGAACAAATTTCCGTTGAAATGCAAAGATTTTTCATATTAAAATCTACATTTTGAACAATCCTCCGCGGAAATTCTAATAAAGTTCTTGTCAAATTCCGGAGACTTTCTCGTGAAAATTCCAGAGAAATTTCTTTGAAAACTCCTTAGAGTGTCCAGCAGAAATTATTAAGAATTTACTGTTTTAACGTTAGCCATTCCAAACTAGCAGCGTTAATTATTTTAGTCTGAGAAAGCCAACGTTAAAACACTCATTCTATGAGTCGCATTTTCCTACAATTATGAAGTAAATTTCGAAGAATACTCAACAGAAACTCGACAAGAACTTTCCGTGTATATTCCGAGGATTTTCCTGTAGAAATTTAGAACAATTTCTCGTGAAAATTCTGACGAGTTTCTCATGACGAATTTTCTGCTGAAAGCTTCTCTTGGTAATTCCATAGATTCGTCTAAACTTCAGAGTAGTTCCCGAGGAAAATCCGAAAATAATTACAATTAACTGCATATTATTCGGCAACTCGAAAACCTTTTTTTTTGTTGTATATCTTGGCTGTGCATATGCACTAGACTGGCCCAGGAAACAACGGGGCACCCCCCAGAATTGTGGCTTTGGGTGAGAAAATCAATCTCTGAAAATTTCAGCTCAATCGCTTGTTGCATAAGCTGGCGCATTTGATTTGAAGTTTGTATGGTGATTCCAGCCAAAATGTATAGGAAAATACACTTCCGTCACTCATTCGATCTGGAAATTGGTTCTGATTGCTCGATTGACCTCAGAATTGCAAAAACGGCAGTTGGTATGCTACAGAACAATTTCACAGAACATTGTATGATGATTAAATGAACTTTTATATAGGTTTCGGCTGATGCGATTCGATCAAAAAACCCAAAAATACACAAATCAGCTCCTAATAAACCAGCCGAAAATTATATAAAAGTTCATTTAATCATCATGGATGTTCTGTGAAATTGTTCTGTAGCATACCAACTGCCGTTTTTGCAATTCTGAGGTCAAGCGAGCAATCAGAACCAATTTCCAGATCGAATGAGTGACGGAGGTGTATTTTCCTATACATTTTGGCTGAAATCCCCATACAAACTTCAAATCAAATGCGCCAGCTTATGCAACAAGCGATTGAGCTGAAATTTTCAGAGATTGATTTTCTCACCCAAAGACACAATTCTGGGGGGTGCCCCGTGGAATTCGACAACATTTTTTTCTCCCCATAGTAATCTGGGCCAGTCTAATATGCACAGCATATGTTTCGAAATGGACAAATTGATATGAAATTTGCGAAAAAGAATCCACGTGTCTTGGAGGGACTGGAACTCTCAACCTCCTACTCTCTAGATAGGCGTGATAACCCCTACACAACAAGACCACTTAAAGGTCACGTTTGCGGAAAAGCCATCAGAATCCAACATCAGAGTACCAACCTCCATCGCGGTTAGCTCTTTTTTGCAAATTGAATATCTTTCGGATGCTTGATTTGTCCTAAATAATTTCCAAATGAATATTTAGGAAAAAGGCAAAAAAAAATTAAGGTACGTGATAAAAAAATCGCCACGCCGATTCACGCCGCCGCCGCCGCCGGCTAAAATGGCTATCGGCGTGACGCCGAAAACGCCGCCGCCGCTGACCAAAATTCTGACAAACGCCGCCGCCGATGAATATTGGACCGGCGCACACCTCTACTTCTGGGCCTCTTGAAACGAGACTTCCGGGCTTCTTGAAAGGAGGCTTCCGGTTTTGTTGAAATAAGGCTTCCGGACTTCTTAAAAGTAGAGGCTTCCGGGCCTCTTGAAACGAGGCCGCCGAAGGTTTCCGGTCCTCTTGAAAGGAGGCTTCCAAGCCTCCTAAAAGGAGTATTCCGAGCTGCTGGAAAAGAGGCTTCCGGGCTTCTGGTCCCTTGGAAGAGGAAGCTTCCAGGCCTCTTGAAAGGAGGCTTCCGGGCCTCTTGAAACGAGACTTTCGGGCTTCTTGAAAGGAGGCTTCCGAGCCTCTTGAAATGAGGCTTCCGGGCTTCTTGAAAAAAGGCTTCGGAGCTGCTGGAAAGGAGGCTGCCGGGCCTTTTGAAAGGATGCTTCCAAGCCTCTTGAAAGGAGGCTTCTTGGCCTCTTGAAAGGAGGCTTCCGGTCCTGTTAAAAGAAGGCTTCCGGGCTTCTTTAAAGTAGAGGTTTCCGGGCCTCTTGAAACGAGGCTTCCGGGCTTCTTGAAAGGAGGCTTCCGGGCCTTTTGAAAGGAGGTTTCCGGGCCTCTCGAAATGAGGATTTCGAGCCTATTGGAAGGTGGCTTTCGAGCCTCTTGAAAGGAGGCTTCTGGGCTTCTTGAAAAAAGGCTTCGAAGCTGTTTGAAAGGAGGCTTCCGAGCCTCTTGAAAGATGAAGCTTCCAAGCCTCTCGAAAGAAGAGGCTTCCATGCCTCTTAATAGGAGGCTTCCGAGCTGCTGGAAAGGGGGCTTCCAGGCTTCTGGAAAGGATTCTTCTGAGTCTCTTGAAAGAGGAAGCTTCCAGGCCTCTTGAAAGGAGGCTTCCGAGCCTCTTGAAAGGAGGCTTCCGGGCCTCTTGAAACGAGACTTCCGGGCTTCTTGAAAGGAGGCTTCCGAGCCGCTTGAAAGGAGGCTTCCGAGCCTCTTGAAATTAGGCTTCCGGGCTTCTTGAAAAAAGGCTTCGGAGCTGCTGGAAAGGAGGCTTCCGGGCTTCTGAAAAGGATGCTTCTGAGCCTCTTGAAAGAGGAGGGTTCCAAGCCTCTTGAAAGAGGAAGCTTCCAGGCCTCTTGAAAGGAGGCTTCCGGTCCTGTTGAAAGGAGGCTTCCGGGCCTCTTAAAAGGAGGCTTCCAGGCCTCTTGAAATGAGGCTTCCGGGCTTCTTGAAAGGAGGGTTCCGAGCCTCTTGAAAGGAGATTTTGGAGCCTTTTGAAAGGAGGCTTCCGTGCCTCTTGGAAGGAGGCTTCCGGGCCTTTTGATAGAAGGCTTCCAGGCCTCTTGAAAGAAGGCTTCCAGGCCTTAAGAAAGAGGGTTCCAAGCCTCTTGAAATTAAGCTTACGGGCCTTTCCAAATTAGGCTTCTGAGCCTTTTGCAAGGAGTGCCCAGGAGGCTTCCGAGTCGCTTGAAAGAAGGCTTCCGAAGGTATTAAGCTTCACGGACAAAGCTCTTCATGTCTCTCAAATGGATCTTTAGATCGTAGATTTAAGTTCAGAAGCATATTTTTAAAATCTTATTCAACATTTTGTCTCGATTAGATAGATTACAGATTTTTTAAATTTGACCATTTGACGTTTTGTCTTTTTGATCTTTTGTTCCACAGCTTTTCATACACTGTGCTGGCAGGATTGAAATGTTTTTGATTTACTGGTCGCCATTCATATTATGTACAATACCAATCATATTATGTACAATACAATACCAATACACCCGCCATAAAGCTTTTTTGTACCCCTAGGGGTACATGTACCCCAAGTTGATAGTTGCTGTTCTAAACATTCAATTACAAAGCATATTTTCTGTTATTGTGCCCCTTTGTGCCACAATTCTTGAACTTTTAATCGTTACATTAACATTTTTATGGATATTGCATATACATACATTTTGTATTACTGTAGAATCAAGCAGATACAATGTTTTGGTCGTATATGATCGCAAGCAAAAAAAACAAATAAAGGAGTAATATATTTTTTAAAAAGATGTAAACCCTTTTCAAATGTTTTTTTTTTCGATTAAAAAGTACATTTATTAGCTAAATTACGTAAAATTTCATTATAAATTGAGTCGATTGGGTTCTAAGTTGATTATCGCCTTCACTGGACTATGATGAAAATACACTGACAAAATTTCAACTTGGACAAGAAAACGTTTTTGTTAGAAAAACATTGTTTTCTTTAAAAGTGCCCAGCTTGAGATGTATGGACGGTTTGTAGGAAACACCTATTCCCGGACAAAATTTCGTCCAAATCAAAAATGGTGTTTTTTGCAAATCGACTCTTAATTTTAAAAGTCGATTTTTTCAGTGTAGGACTCAATTTGGAATTTTTCAAATATTTTAACTCGAAAATTTTCCTAATTTAGCTATAGTCACCCATACTAGAGTCCTATAAGAAGTGTAACGTCATGTGCCACGTTTCACAGATCTCCTGCTCGTGTGGAACGTTCATTTGTATGGAACTGACAGACGATTCTGTTCCAATTCTGACACTTGACGACACTGTTATTAAAGTCACTGTAGCCCATACAACAGTTTTATTTGTGGGACTTGACATTTTTCATCCATTTGAAATAAATCGGTTAAAAAAAATTGGGCCCTTTCCAAAATATGTTCCAGAATAATTTTGGAAAAACTAAGTATGCAATATGGCTTTTTGTTGCAAAGTCTACATGTCCAGACAGTTTAATTGAAATCTGAGAGGGAACTGCCAATATTTGTTCTAGTTGGCGCGAAATCCCTCTATCCTGTTTTCCGCGAGCGGTAATGGCCGCCAGCTCTCCTGCGGATTGGTCTCTGGTTTGACGTTTGTGGAGGTCAACTGCACCCATCGTTCCGAGCATGGGCTATTTTTTAGATAACAGCCCTTTGGCTACGTGTGTAGACCGCAAGGCTCATACTTCTGGAATTTCTTGAATGACACGGAACGGAACAGCTATTGAAGGCGTATCCAATTGGGTGTAATAATTAGGAATATATCGGAGGGGCCCTCTTTAACCTAGCGGTGAGATGCGCATCTATAAAACAAGACCATGCTGATGGTGGCTGGGTTTGATTCCCGGGTCGAATGAAGAAGAATAGATCAATAGATCAAATAGTTCAACGTTTGCTGGAGGGTTATTCTATTTGTCCCTATGAATCAAAAAGGGTATAAACTAGAAATACTAGAATAAGAGATCGGCAAAGACGCCATCTTGTTTCCAATCGAACCGTCAAAAGCGGTTCCAATTCGACTTGTTTACTTTTTTCACCCATAAGAGGCCAGCTAAAAGTTCAAGTGATGCCAGTATTGTTTTCACGATTTCATACCATTTCATACGTTGCCATTTCGACAGTTTTTCACTCCGCCGGTCTCTGGTTATAGGGTTGCTAGTATAAACCATTCTTAAAAGAGAAATCTGCCCTTGATGAGCTGGAACGGAACAGTTATTTAATCCAACTTGGTTCCATGGATCAAGTAGGACAAGCTTCAAGAAGAGATATCGGCCCTTTGGTTTCGCGTGTAGATCTTAAGGCCTTGGTTTCGCGTGTTTAGACGCAAGAGAATGCTTGGATGACCTGGATTGGAACAATTGTTGAAGGGAAATGTTGAAGATACAAAGCAACTACTTAGTTTCTAAGAATGCCTTCTTATATTTTTTGATGTCAATGATGTTCAAATTTCTTTTTACGTCTCGTGCTGTAAACAGAGGGTTGAGTGTATCGCCAGTTGCGGATCGGAATCTGCGTGCCTTTGGCCCCGGCTGATTGGCTTCGGGGCTTCCTTTGCCTGGGAAATCTTTGTCGAAGTATGCTACACCATTGCCGGTGACTAGACTGAGTATATGGCGATTCAGTAGTGGTTAGCTCAAGGACAGCATGCCCAATCCTTGATTGATAAAAACGATGCACGTTTAAAAATTACACGCACGCCTTCACATAATTGATATGATATAGTCAATATCCCCACCAGTTTCATCAGCTTTTAACCTGAAAGTATAAACTTTCGGTTGATTGTTGTACGTGAATTGCAAAAATTCTATAGCATGCCCAAAGGCCCATAAAAATCGCAATCATTAAGCGTTCGCCCAGTCACATGAGCGGAGTCAGTTATCTATTCTAATCAGTTCTGGCCTACAAAACAATCTTCCCCTGTGCAGTATCAGATCACCTTGGCCGCAATACAGCGCTTCTCGTCATCGTCTGTCACTTGATTTCCCGGTTCGGGCGAAGTGTACAGTCTCTCTCTTCAACAACTTTCGACAAAGTCATCGCTCGTTTTCATATTTTATGTACCTACACCGTCTGAACCAGCATCGACCGTATAACGTGACTTATTTTCATTGCAATCTCACATCGACCGGGCGGCCATATAGCAGAGCTAGCCTAGCAGCGTCTGATTACGCAATCGTTAGTTCCGAAACAAGAGAAGATCGCCACATAGATACATCTGCTCTGGTGGCGCAGCACACAAACCCCGCAACAAATCTTAATTGTTTACACAACATCGCCGGGTCGGGAATTCAGCGTTTAGGACAATGCTCAGCGCAGCGGAACACCGCAAGACAGTATTGTGCGCGGTTCTAACTCGCCCACTTGATTCCAACGGTCATTCTTGGCGGAGCAAATACATATGGGCTTATTTATTGGGGTTTTAGGGGAGTTTGATTCGGTTAGGTTAGCCTGGCGTGGCATGCTTCGATATTGGAAAATTTCTAGATTGCATAAAACTACTTTGATGGGTATCAATTTGTATAATTAGGACTATTACGATTCATATTTCTATCAGTGGTCTTAGGGTTGATAAGCAAAGAAGACAAACAACACCGTAAAGAAACATGATTGCACGCAATTGTAGGTAGGTAATATAAGTAATTTGTCTTACAAATAATTAAAATTATATTATTCAATAGAATTTTCGTGGAATTTATCATTCCGATATATGTAGTTGTACTGCTTCTAAGTACATTTTGTCTGTACATTTATTGAACAAGATAATGTAACGATTGCAGTTTGCTGCATTGCAATTAGTGAGTCCCTATAGGACATGGACCAATGCAAAGCGCACACTTACTTAACAAGTGTAGTTAACGAGGTATATTTCGTGTCATGTAAGACGTGTAAGTACTAGTGATTTCCAAGTGCTCCTCTGTCCATGAATGAATGATGCTGAGACAGATTACCGTAACTACGACAGCCACAGCAGCCGCCGCGCCGTGAGCTTCGCACCAAACCACATGATTTTTTTTCCTTATCATCCTGACGAAGACGACGCTAAAATTCTTCTTATTGTCAAGTGAACCCGTAGGGTAAGGGAGGTATTTTGGACCACTTTAGGAGATGGATGAACAATTTTTCGAATAAAAGTTAGATTTTGTAATAATTCTTGATCAATTCCCTATGCAACTAAAAAGTGGTAATTCCTAGGTAGGATTTGTAGGTAAAAATGTTTCTAAATCCCACCGAAAGAACCAAAATATCATAAATTCTGAAGATATGTGAGATTTAATTTTGGACCACCCGTTTTTATTTTGGACCACCTATTTAACATATTTTGGACCACTCGAATAATTTTGAATTGCTTGCAAAGTAATGTTACTATTAGATTAAATTAGTGATTTCCAGCATTTTTGGCGTTTTATCCTCAAAGTCTTTGTTAACCTATACATTTTTATAAGCACTCAAAAGCTTAGAACAATACCAATAGCTAAGGTATTGAAACTAATCAATTTCAGTACCACGTGGTACAGCATCCTCAAAGCAAAATAAACGTGCGGCCGTAATGTAGGCTCCTGGTCACTCCTACCCTGCCATATTTTTTATGTAATACCGATCTGTTACATTTGCGTCCTTGATAGTAATGGGTTGCTCGGTTCTTCCTTGCTCCTTGCACATTCTTTTTTCAAACGAAACATAATCGTAGAACACGGAACTCTGTTCCATTGACAAGCAGCACGGACGGAGAGCTCTAGCAAAGATTGGTTCTTGTCATGGAGCTTTCTTAACTATTTTCGTATGGAAATAATTGAAATCCCCTCTGGTAGCAAAAAGGCAAACAATTAAAAGATCTAGAACTTAAAAAGAACATATGCCGAAAATATGTTCGGTTCAATGAAAAATGAACCTATTTTGGACATGCCTCATAATACTGTTTTTTAACTTGCAATGTTATACTCCAGGTCTGAAACTGCTTCAATTAGGTTCTAATAGGTCAACAACATCATTCACATGTTTTAAATCTATGTGCAAATAAACTTACAGCTTTTAAAAGTTGAATTCCATTTTACAATGTCGTCTTGGTTTTGGTCTAATCTAGCCCGAATGGGTAGATACGTGAAAATATTCTTATTAATGGCTCTATTTTATAAGACACAAATGTAGGAGATACCTTATGGGTAGTTTCTTTCTGCAATAAAATTTAAATGTTGCATGTTTTATTTAGTTTTGTGTGATAAAAATGCAAAATTCGGCTAGGTGGTCCAAAATATGAGCCCGGTCCAAAATACAGCCGTTACCCTATGGGTTCGTTCGCTTATCAAGGCAACGCACTCGTGGCTAAAATTGTTTGGACGCCATCATCGTGATCATCGTCTTGCCATCATCGGACGGTCAGCAATTAGGGTGTTTACATTGCACTGATTCTCAAGGTTTGTTCAAATTTGTTTCGTTATAAATATGTATTCACACGATAAGTAATCTCATGATGCGCACAGCGCCAGGCGGTGGTGATTTCGACCTTCGACAGCGTGTTGACACCGCCTCGGTGTTAGATTGCAATCTACGAAGAAAACTTGAGTTAAAAATGTTATCAGATTGGTTAGCCTTTCGCTAAATTGTTAGTGTAACAAATCCTCAGCAAACATATTGCGAGTTCCGAGGAGCGTCAATCAACGTAGGCGTCTGTGTCTTTCTGTGTGAGACTCCTGAACTTGTTGTTTGCTTGAGCAAAGTTAATCAAAGCCTACTGTGTGTACTAGATAGAGACACAAAGCAAGCGCATTCTGATGTGACTATTAATAACCAAAATTGGGAACAAACAACTCCTGACAGATTGATGAAAAATAGAACACGCGATTTTGTATGTAGGGAAAATGTTCCATTTTTCATCTCACTGAAACAAAATCATCTCTGCAGTCAGTGCAGAGAAGTGGCCAGCTTTTATGGGCCCATTTTGATGAGATTAGCTCCGATACCATCTTCACTGTTCTTTAGCTGTTGGATGACATCCTCACCTTTCCTGGTTGACGTAGTCGTATCTTCCGCAGCCTCGAGTCTCACTGCCTATGCCTCACCCTCTCAGCCGCATTTATGTGTTCCTCGAAGTGCTTCCACCTTTTGATCACTATAAGTGTGTCCGTCAATCACTGGCATCCTTGTCCCTGCACATCTTGGCTCGCGGCACGAAGCCTTTGTGGGATGCTTAGGGCTTCTATTAGAACTCGCATGTTCTATATGCAGTGCATCTCTTTGCAATCCACTTCTTCCAAAATTGGAGGCGGCGATATCAATTAGTCATAGGCCGTATTTGTTAGTCAGCCGGTGGGCGCTGAACTTTCCAAAAGTCGGTAAAAGCTCCTCATCCTGGTCAGCTTGAACGTTCAAATCTCCTATGATGATTTTGAAGTCGTGACTTGGGCAACTGTCTTACTTCGAGCTGCGCGCAGAATGCGTCGTTATCATCATCAGTGCTTCCGGAGTGTTGGCTATGGACGTTGAATATGTTTAAAGCTGAAGCATCGGCCTTTGATCCTAAACCTGCAGATTTTTTCTTCGATCAACCCCACTCGATCACGCGCCTTTGCATGTTGCCCATCACTATGAAAGCTGTTCCCAGCTCCTGTGTGTGTTGTCGCAGCTTTGGTAGATGGCATGTCGTTGGTATGTCGAATTCGCGATCTTTCAGCACATCGGCCAGTATGCATTTGTTTCAGATGAAGATTTTTCGTTCCACGAACCGAGCTTCCAATCGCCAATCGATTGTTCCGGTCCGTATTCTCTCGCTGATTATTCATTGCTTGTGGGATGTTGGTTATTAATGCTTCAAATCAAGTGTTTTAAATCAGCATAGCCCTTGAGAATCATGCATACTTAAATTGCAGTCTAGCATAAATTCATTTTAGCTTGAGCTTGGTTGACTGCTCGTAGTTGCTGATGCAATCACTCGCCCACTGCAAGCCGAATATTCCTCTGCACTTGCCACGAGCTCATGCGGAATTTGTTGGAAATTTTGGGTTAGGTTCGAGAGGCAGAGGTCCGTCTTGGTTAACGAGCTGCCAATGTGATAGATAGGAGAAAGCAACTGATGGAATTTCTAATTGGATGTAGGAAACGAGCTTTATAGTTCATTTCCAATTCTAGCAGATTACTGTTAGAATACTCAAGTTGAAGGTATAGGAATAGAAATGGAAACGGTATGGAAGTCTATTTCCAGTTCTAGCGATTGCTAGAACATGAGAAATATAGAGAAAGATACAAAGTAGAGGAATGGAACGGACCTGGGATTGAACCCACGACCTCCTGTGTATAAGGCAGCAGCAGTAGCCATATGACTACCAAGCCCGCTACAGTCTAGCATAGATTCATTTTACCCGAAAAATGAATTTTGTCATAAATTTCAATTTAATTGCGTTACGTTATTGATGGATCTTCCCTTACCCACCAACACGACCATAACAACAAGCTGCTCTTTTGAAAATGTGATACCGCCAATCGAAGTAATCGATTGTCACCTAATCAGCAACCGGTTCGGTTTTGACAGAAAATCAGTACGATTTATAATGACTAATTGGCACATTCTATCCTAGCCTTATACGAACGCGTCCTATCTTGCACTAATTTATTTACTTACCGACTATTTTGCGATTATTTTTTACTATTTTCTCAATACGAACGCTTCCAATATTGCACTAATCTATTTACTCACCGACTATTTTGAGAATATTTTTAACTATATTTTTTTAAATACGAACGTTCCTAATCTTGTACTAATTTAATTTATTTACTCACCGATTGCACAAAGCACAAACCCGGGTTTCGCGACTATTTTGCGTCTTAATACGAACGCGTCCAATCTTGCACTCGGAACTTTGGGGTACGTCGGTTTTCTCCGAAAAAGTCTTTGTTCCTGATTAGTACTTGGAAGTGAGGAAATCCTGAACAAAAGCAAGGATGTTGTTCGTCGTATGCATCCTGTGTTGGACATCTCCTGGGCTATGAAGTATGTAAGGTATCCGTACCGTAGTCTGGGCAGAAAGCGTAAGCTTTCAGAGGAGAATGATAGTAAAGCCGATCCTGAGGTGTTCTTAAGAATTTTAAAAGCTTTATTTACGGATTACTTGAAATTAGGTAAAAAAAAACGCTGTTTAGAAAAAATATGAATGACTTACGGACGGGCAGATGGCGGCAGCCGAAATTTTTTCCTAAACATAGTTCAAACCTGTATCTTAAATATCGAGAAAAAAAAAAAGTTGAGACATGTGGAGCTTTTTGCCCCCGATTGTTCCAAATTTGGTATTAATATACATTGAAAATCAGCATATTACAGAAATTCCGGATGAAACCGATATACAATATCTTCGAAATCTTCAATATTGCGAGAAGATAGAAAAATTCGAATGAGGGTCCAGCGGTCGACCGTCGGAAAGTTGCTCGGCAAACGTCAAATCACTTGATGCACGGAAAATAATGTTGGTTGATGGAGTTATTTTTGAGGGTTTCTGGACAAGTTGGACATGTACCGGAATCTTCCAGAACAGTGCCCCTCCTTACACCCGGGGAAAATGGCCAACTTTCATCCTCGAAGCTTTGCTTGCGACATTTCAAACTTCATGGCTTTGCAAAACAAGATCAATGAAGCTAACTTTGAGGGTTTCTGGAATCTCCCGGAATGGTGAGCCGAGGAAAATGGCAATTTTTGATTATTTATCGGATCGCTTGCGACATCTCAATCTTCATGAGCACAAACACAACGAGTAAAATTTTAGAAAAAAAAAAAATTTAAGCTCATTGAGTGAAATGTCTTCGACTGTCTGTCGAGAGAGACTTGAGTCGAGTCAAGTACGAGACACTGAAGACGGCCTAACAGTTGAGGTCAAAATACGTATCTGTAAAGATAACAAAACGTAGTGGAATTAAAGGAAAAATACTAAACTCGCCTTAGACAGTTGAAGTAAAACTTCATAATCTTGCTTTTTCTCTTATATGCAAAACTAAGAAATTTGATTTGTTGAAAACTACGTATGAGTGTCTCGTAATGACTTGCAAGCTTCTAAGGATCAATGATCGCAGGCCCAGAGATCATTTAAGAAAATTTGAAAAGGATGTTAGAACATTTTGTTTTTATATGGCATTTTTAACATAACTTCAACGGGTTGCTTGGCTACTGAGGTAACACCATAGCAAGGGGCAAGTAACTCTAAACTTTGCGATAATATTACTCATTGTCTCGTGATATTGTCTCGTGATATTTCTAGTGTGCATGATTTTCGTCAAACAAAGAGACGGTTGCTAGTTCGGTTGTTATGGCGTTTGTCAGTTAGTTGATGAAACACAGCGCTCACCCGTATTGGAAACATCTGATCTCTACCTTCTACAGATTCTAGAAAACTTTTAAACCGCATTTTATAATTCTAATGCCATCAAACTAAAACATGGACCCTAAAGATTTCTGAAAAAGAAATAGTAATGGAAACACTTGCTCAGTGGTTTTTAAGGAATTTAAGTTATTGAGGTCCTGCTCGGGTTACATCTAATAGGAATTGCATTTTTTTCTTGGAGGACCAAGATTCTAGAAGATTCCAAGACATGTCCGTCGTGTTAAAAATCCCCCAAAATGGGCTTAATCAATGTCGCAAGTAAGGTTCTTTAAGTGATCAAACATTACCATTTTCCCCGGAAGCTTTCAGAAAATATCCTACTTAGTTGTCCAAAACTTAGTATATATCAATATTGTTTTGCAGAATCATGAAGTTGAAGTTGCCGGAAGCAAGATTTTATAATTGATCAAAAATTGTAATTTTCCTTGTCATTGCGCTTGACAGTTTGTTTGCTGGAGGAGAAGATCCTCTTCCGCCTATGTCCAGGCGCCGGGGAGCGTTCCCCAGTTCCAGTATCGGTGGATCTGGACAGGCTCTAATTGTTTGATTATTCTATATATGGGCGATTATATAGCGATACTAGAAAGCCTGGAAAAGGTCGATCAGTTGACATGTTGAATCGATTGCAATTTATTTAAAAAATAATCAGCCTCTTATAAATTGGCACGTAGTCCTACGTCAAAACCTTCCGTTTTGAAAACATCGATACGAAGCCGATCAATCCGTCAAAGATGATTACCTAAGGCACCTAGGTCCGATCGTCCGGCGCCCCGACTACCCAGAACATCGTGGATGTTTCTTTGTCCAGACGCCGAGGTTGTTCCTAAGGTTCCTCTTGAGGCAAGTTGTCGAAGCGGTTAGAGGGGAAACGTGGATCCGGGCGAAAGTAGCTTTGCTGTCCCGTTTCTTTTTCAACTGTTGATTCTCAACCCTGAGATCATGTGCAGATCGAATCATTTTACGGGTTAGAGACAAATGGTCGAAAGACAAAAGGTCAAAAGTACAAAAGGTTGAAAGACAAAAGGTCGCAGAGACATGTGGTAGAAAAGGACAAAAAATCGAAAGGAAGAGGTGTGCGCCGGACCGAAAATTGTCGGAATTTTGGCGACGGCGTGTATCGGCGTGGCAATTTTTTATTACATTCATTTTTTTAAAAAGATTTTTTTTTTGCATTTTTTTTATATTTTCAAGAGATTAACGGAAGAATTCTTAGAATTTCACAAGAAAAGTCTGAGGAGCTTTCCCACAAAATTCACTATGTTTTTCCAAAGTATTAATTTGAAAATTATTCTCGAATTATTCACGGGAACCACTCCAACTCGGGAACCACCCAAGCTCTTTAGAACTCAAGGAAAATTATTAGTGGAAAAATCTTCAGAATTTCTATGAGAAATTGATCCAAATTTCTACAGGAAAATGTTCAGAACATCCACGGAAAGTTTTTCAGAATTGCAGTTTAATAATTTTCGAAATATACACAGAAAATTCTGCGATATATGCGCAAGAAACTTTAAGGAGTTTCCACGGGAACATCTTTGAATTTTTACGATATGCTTCGGAATTTTTACGGAAAAGTTTCCGAGTTTCCGCGGAAAACTGTTCGGAAGTTTCATAGGAAATTTTATGGATTTTTTTTTCAATGTCTACACGGGAAAAATGTGTTACAATCAACCGGATACTGCAGCAATAACAATATTTATTTTTGATACAACCACAAATACGCGAAAGATAACTAGTTTATTTCTACACCAACGGACTAGATACATTCTAGTTTTAGTCAATTCTCGTATATATTGTCTAGAATCGTAATACTGACTCATTCTCACGAGCAGATCATGCTCGCAGACGTAGATTTTCACCGAGAAACCAATTTCTGGGAAAGAAAAAAAGGCCTGATGAGAGATAGTTATCTATCACTCACTCATGGTCAGAGCAGCGAAAAGTTGATTTGCTTGTTTTCTCACTTCTTTCATCTTTCTTTTTATGCGTGCTATCACCAATGCAAAAAGTGTAGCCTTTATGGAACGGCTAGAGTGAGTGCAACCAAGCGCCATTTTTGTTGGTGTTCTGGGTTCAAATCCCGTTGCTGTCTTAGTTTTTTTTTAAACGCACACTGAAAATGTTCGCGAAAAATGAGTGAGGCTAAGAATGATAAATGAAAAACGGATTTTATCAAGAAGGCACGATTTTCGTTTTTTCAGGTCTGCTCTAGAGAAAACAGGAGCGAGAGATAGATGTTTCTCGTCACAGACTTCAAAAAAATTCTCCTTCGGCCTGAAAATCGCTTGTTTTCGTCTTACCGAAATGAAAACTACTAACCCTACAAATAATACTGAATCAGTGTTAAAACAACAAATTTAAAAATTAAAACAGCAATATTGAAACAACAAACAACTCGCTGTTTGATGTAACAAACGAAACAGTTGATTCAATCGTACAAGATTCTTCTGCGTGTATAGTCTTCAAAAAGTCCACGAGGATTTTTCCGGAATTTCCACTAAACTTTTAAGAATTTAAACATTCAATTTTCAAATTTTTACGAAAAGCTGTTTTGTTTTTCGGAATTTTGAACGAATTTCTTTGGATTTCTACGGGACATTCTTTGTTATTGCTCTTTGGGAATTCGTCAAGAATTCTAAAACATGGAAAAGGTCATTTTGCCGAATGAGTCAACAGGCCGAAAATGCCGTTTGGTTGTAATGGTCGTCTGATAGAAATGGCCATTTGGCCGAATGGATCATACGATTAAATGGTCTTTCAGACAGACGGCCATTTCGGCCAAATTACATTTTCGGCCATAGGACCTTTTCGGCAAACGGTATTTTCAATACAATATTTTTGGTCGAATATTCATTTTATTTGGGCAAACACCTTTCGGTCAAATGACCCTTCCTGTCGTTTGGTCGAAAGTTATTTGAGTGGCCGAATAACACGGTAAGCCGAATTCAATTTGGCGGAATTAAACGTTTGTCCGAAACGGTTGTTGGGTCGAAAATGGTTTGACCGAAAATGTAATTTGGCTGAAAGCGACATACAGCCAAAAGGGACATTCGGCCAACAAAGTTGTTTGCCCTAGCAAGCCTTTACTGCCGTAATATGGAAAAGTGACGTAACAGCCATTTTACAACATGCATGTTTTCCATTTTTCTGTTAAAAAGCTCGATGAGTAGTAGTCGTTAACACCATTTTTGGAAAATGGCGTATACGTCACTTTTTCAGATTACGGCAGTTCAGTCTTAAACTGCCGTTTGGCCGAAATACTCAAGGACTGTGTCCGAATACGTTTCGTCTTTGACTCATCAGTACAGAGCAGTGCAACATGCACCGGCTCAGTAGACGTAATGTCTAATGATAATACCAACTGTAGTATTATATCAAGTAAACGACTGCGTAGAATAGAGTGTCGCATACAGATTTATTTTGATCCACTCCTTCTTGTCACACTAAACAGGTCTAGTGTGTCGACGCTGTGTCGTTCTGATGAGATCACAACAAGATCGAAACTTGAGGCGGCTTTCTGGCCTACCACAGATTGTGGAAACAGAAAATGGTTGAAACCAAATGTGCTGGATGCACATAACCAATTTACTCAAGGACTGTGTCCGAATACGTTTCGTCTTTGACTCATCAGTACAGAGCAGTGCAACATGCACCGGTGATAAAATCGGGATATTACTGTATTCGGCAAAACGACATTTTCGATCAAACGATTATTTCGGAAACAGAAAATGGTTGAAACCAAATGTGCTGGATGCACATAACCAATTTACTCAAGGACTGTGTCCGAATACGTTTCGTCTTTGACTCATCAGTACAGAGCAGTGCAACATGAACCGGCTCAGTAGGCGTAATGTCTAATGATAATACCAACTGTAGTATCATGCACCGGGTTATATGACAAAATCGAAAAAAAAAATTTCATTTTTTTTATTCATTTCACTGATATGAATCATTTTATGCCTTGGAAAGGCAAAATGCGTGAACCACCAGTTATTTCTTGACAAAAATGCTTACAAAATCCTTCACAAGTACTCAAAAAACATTCATAAAAATCTACAGGCCGTGAAAGTTATTTCATGGAAATCAATGTTATTTGCTGTATTATTTACGGAAATAAAAAGAATGACTAAAATTTTCAATTTTTTTTTTGGGTGTCAGAATCGGGTCGAAAACGTGATAAAATCGGGACGTGATAAAATCGAGTCGAAAACGTGATAAAATCGGGGGTAGACAAAATCGGGTCAACACTGTTGATCATTTACCCGAAAATGCCGTTTGATCGTTTTGCAGCATGAGCCATTTGACCCGAACATAACCTTGCTTCAAAACACTCCGACACTTTAGGCCAGATGTCTATTTCGGCCAAATGGTTATTTTTATTAAACGACCATTTCGGCCAATTGAGCTATTCGGCCAACGGATTTTTTCAGCCAAAGGAACTGTTCGGCTGAACGACATTTTCGACAGTATGTACCTTTCGACTAAATGACATTTTCGGTGAAATAACTTTAGGTTAGATGAGCTTCGGCTTAATGGTTTGTTCGGTCAAATGCCATATTTGGCCAAACAACATTTGGCTTTCGGCCAAATGGCTTTCTGTCAAACGACCCTTCGTCGTTCAAAAAATCTATTTCAACGAGAAATTCAATAGGGGATGAGAAGACCACCAGCTGTCATCGAGAGAAAAAGTTGAATTCTTGAAATTTCACACGGTGTGGTATAGGAAATGAAGTATATTTTTGTTATAAAACAAAAATTAAGGAAGTTTCACAAAAAAATCTAGGTTTACTGGGTTAGAATTTTAAAAGCACACAAAATAGACATGATATCTGCATTTTTATATTTTTTTTTTTTGAAAGAGCAGTTAATGCTTAAGATTGTTGAATTTCTAACCCCACAAACTAAAAATTGTTTGACAAAAAAATTTCTATAGCGTTGTAGAGACATTTTAATTCTCATTTTCTATATCATGCCATGTCAAATTTCCATGGTTCTACTTTTTCTCTAAACTTTTCCAGGTGGCAGCACTGATGAAGGGGAGGTTCCATGGATTTCAACGGAAATCTTAAAACACGAAAATGAAGTTATAAAAAAGCGGGTAATCCTTCAGAACTTGCACTCGAAGTTCTTCTTAGTTGGTATTTTTACAAAAAAAAATCATTTTCAATGTGATGAATTGGAAAATTCTGGGGACTTCAACGAATTTGAATCGACGTGGAAAATTATTGTTAGGCGGCGTGACAAACTTTGAACGGGCGTGCCGATGCAAAATTGTCGGCGGCGGCGGCGCACACCTCTGTCGAAAGGGACAAGAGGTCAAAAGGGATAAAAGGTCGAAATGATAAAACGTCGAACGGGACAAAAGGTCGAAAGGACAAATAGTCGAACTGAACAAAAAGTCGAAAGAGACGAAAGGTTAAAATAGACAAGAAACTGAAACAGAGACAATTGATCTCGCACAATACAAGTTTATTCATTTCTTAAATCAACAATCATTTTTATCTCTAACAGAACTGTCTAGATATTTATAACATCGTTCCATAGTAATTACTCTTTTTTTTTTTAAATTGCTCTTTCCTCAAATTTGACGATCACTATTGTCTTGTCTTTTTGTCCCTTCCAACCCTTTATCTTTTCAACGTTTTGTCCTTTCGATCTTTTATCATTTCGACTTTTGTCTTTCGATCTTTTGCCCATTTGACGTTTTGTCTTCCGACCTTTTCTCATTTTACTTGAAGCACCAAGCTTAGAATATTCAACTCTAGCATTAAAACATCATTACTATAAGTCAGTTAGAATTGGTGTGTATCAGCAGAGATCACGCTTCTTCTTTTTCTTCTTATTGGCATTACATCCCCACTCTGGGACAGAGCCGCCTCGCAGCTTAGTGCTCATTAAGCACTTCCACAGTTATTAACTGCGAGGTTTCTAAGCCAGGTTACCATTTTTGCATTCGTATATCATGAGGCTAGCACGATGATACTTTTATGCCCAGGAAAGTCGAGACAATTTCCAATCCGAAAATTGCCTAGACCGGCACCGGGAATCGAACCCAGCCACCCTCAGCATGGTCTTGCTTTGTAGCCGCGCGTCTTACCGCACGGCTAAGGAGGGCTAAGGAGAGATCACGCAGAAGCTGCAAATATTCATCAATTGATGTCTATGGTTTAATGTTCGGGTCAGGTGATCTCACTTATTGATCTTGAAAGCTAAACTAAATCGACGATGTCATCAAAAACCGATATCGATTGTGAGCGGCCAAGGTTCCGGACGTTAGGCATAAGTACTTGAGGCATGATTTAATTTCTTCATTATTTATTTCATACGAGGTTCTTTGGGATTGTACAATTCCCTATACTGAACATTTCATCGAAAATATAGTTTATCCGTAAACAACATTTCTTCGATAATTTTTCCAAACATAACATTTTCCCAGTTGTCCATTTCAATGCCTGTCGTTAATCCCTTCCGTAAGTCTTCCTCTCGTTGTTGTCTCCCAAAAAAAAAGTTTTTTTTTTATCCCGTTACAGATGCGAAACATCGCGAAGAATGTCAACTTTGTGAGCATCAGCATCGTAATTACTTAAGTACCCTAAAATCCTTTCCTTTCCTACTGTATTATTGTATTCCCTAACCTCGACCAAACCGCGAGTCTTTCGGTTCCCCAAAACTAACACTATGTATAAGAATCAAGAAAAGTATTGTAAAACTTGATTTCGGCTCCGTAACGCTTCACGGCAAATGAGCCTTCCAAATAAACGAAAGATTAAAAAAAAAATAACATTTTCCCGAAAATAACATCTTCCCGAATGTGACTTTTCTTCAAAAATATCATTTCTATTTTAGTTACCTCATGAATTCCTACAGAAATTTTAAAAACAATCTCAAGTGAATTTTCGAAGGAAATTCGTGGAGATGATAATAACAATTTCCTAGAACAGAAATTGGAAGAACTAATAATGGTGGAGTTCCAATTTTCTTAATTAAATAAATATTTTTACGTTTGTTTTGAGTAAATTAAAGTTTTGTGCTTTGTTTTCTCTTAACGATCATATAATGTACTTTTCACATGACATGTTAACTTATTCATTTATTGCTACGTGGACTCTAGACTTCATTACCCATGTTTTTTTTTGTGGCGGATGAATGGTTCATATTAAGGCGTTACTCTATGCAGATACTTATATGTACGCACTTTTGGCTTTGATCCATTCACATTGCATGGCAGCTTGTGGATCATGCATCCGCTTCGAGAAATTGGCACAAAACAGCTCTTAGCAACAACTTACACTAACCACCAACGAAAAAGTGAAATCAAATAAGGGCCCGTCCACAAATCACGCAAAACGGTGAGGGATGGTTTGGTATTTTTAGGTTTATGCGATATATAATTCATACGAAAAATGATAAGAAGTGGTGGATTGGGATCATAAATTGCAAATTTATGAATGACCCCTACATTCAGCAGAGAGCGTTCAACTTTTGCATTGAGAGAGTTGGCGGAAATAAGATTGCGGTTTGTTAAAAATAAAACCATTAAATTTATTTTGAAGCGTTTTTGTCTAAACAGTATTTTGTGAGTAAGGAATCCGATCGATCACATGAAAGAGATCTTAGTAAGCGTTTAAATAAGACTCTCAGTCTCAACGTCTCGACTTCCACGTCGCGTCGGACTATCTGTTAATCATTTTCGATATCATTTATTGCAGCGTCGCCTGCTTCGCTTCCAACAAACAATTCAATATAATGTTTGTCGGAGCATTTAGCACACAAGTGGACGCCATTTCGCAATGGTTCACAAATCTTTCCTCGTGTTTGTCACGGGACGTGCGAGGAGTAGCTGCTGCCAATGGCGTCCACAAAATGACGGCAACGGCGACGAAGTCAAACGCTCTAATTATGAAACATCGCGGCACAGCAGCGTCCTTCAGGGCCTGCCTCGGTTCCACCCGAAAGCGATGGCTTCGCCCACTCTGACGTAAACAACAACCAACGATGCGCCTCCACCACATTTCTGCGTTGACGTTGATAACGATGACAAGTCGGTGCGCGCTGATTGACGACGCGACGACGCTGTGCTAACGCAAGGCAGCACTGTTTGCAACGGAGCGGTTGACGGTGGTAAACACGTGTGGGCCCTGTCGTAAATATTGCTCAGGTGATACGAGCTCATCCAACTGCTCAGGTTCATAATAGTTCACGCAATTGTTGATTTACTCGCCTTTTATTATCCTGAGTTCAGGTTTCAATCTGAGTTTCCTGGTTTCAGAATCATATTTTGTTTTCTATGTCATTGAGGAACTCCAAAATGTTACTTTAAATATCGGAAGTCTTTACTGAATGGCAATGGCAATCTCACGGTTAAATATTTTAGAGAAATTCCTTCTAACAGGGTTTTGTGATTTTTATGGAAATCTATTTAAAAAGAATGTGAGAAGCGTTTTTGGGTTGGAGCCTTCGTTAGCCTAACGGTAGACCATGCTGCAGCTGGCTGGGTTCGATTTCTGGTATGGAATAGAAAAGTTTCACAAATGTTGACTTCGTAAAAAATTCAATTACTTCATGCTTTTCTCATGGTTTAGTTCGATATACCATTCTTGTCATAATTTTGATTCTCATATGAAAAGTTCGTACTTTTTGGAGTGAAATGATAGCTTTATGTACAACTTTGTAGTAATGTTGACATGATCACTACGTGATCAGCCTACTGCATGTGTCATGTTTTTTTTTGTGAAAACTTTAAAATAGGTGATGATTCTTGCGTCTGACACGATTTGAATATTTGACTAAAACTCATTGTTGGCACTTTGAATGTTCAGAACATGTTAATAGTAATCGTTTTATTGGATATTTAGGATGTATACACCTTTAGCAAAAATATAGAAGCATTTTATGCTGCTGAGCCAACCGTCTTCTTCAATCATCACCATCTTCATCTTCACTCGCGTTCGCCATGTTGGTTTGTCACAAACACATTTTTTTCTGTTACATGACGCATTTTTTCGGCCCTCTTCACAGCGTGTAGCGTCCTCGATGTCGTAGCTCGGTCGGTGAATAATCAACCAGTGCCAAATTTACCGATCCATGGTGCAGGGTCGAGTCGCGTTAGCGAACATCTCTATATTCTTTTACACGAGCTTGAGATGCATCCGTATAATGTGTTATTGTTATTATTAAACCATACCCGCAGTCGAACCGGGTATGCATAAGGCCCGAATCGTGCAAAACGTGTGTGGGTTGACCCGGGACGCCAAAATAAACGATTTTCGTTGTCATTTCCTATTGAGCACTTTACTTCTTTTTTTTTTGCTTTGAGCGTTTGTCGGCAGGAAGCCGAAAGACGAAATAGGAAAAACATAAATGGGTCACGGAAAACCAGATTTATTTTAGTAAAACTCGGTCATTTGTCGTTTAGACACGGGTTTTGAGTAACACGGGAGTAACGGGAGTTCGGAATCAAACAAGTCATGAAGATTCTAAAAGTGTTTGAAACTCATTTGGATTTTTTTTGAATACAGAGCCGAATCCGCCTTGCGAGAATGTTTCTATAATAAAGACATCATAGTAATATTTTTGAATAATTCATTTCTAGTACCAGCAAGTCAAGGAGAAAATATTAAAAGATACTGCGTAACAAAATCCAGGATGAAATTAATTAGCGGAGTAGCATTGGAGACTCTCCAGTTAGCCTTGCGAGCAAAGGCGTTGGATTGAGTTTGATTCGGGCTGGAAATATTCTCGACTCCCTGGGCATAGTGTATCCATTGTTCTTGCCACACAAGATACATACACATGCAATGGCATGCATAGAAAGCTTTCAATTGATAATTGTGGAAATGCTTTATAGAACACTAAATTGAAAAGCAGGCCAAGTTCTAGTTTATATATAGAGCCATAGAAAAAGAAGAAGAAGTAGCACTGATCACACTGGTGTCAAATTTTGTTAACTTAACAAAAAAAAATCCACTAATTTTGTTGCATTGAGATTTCATTTCCCATTTCATACGTTTTGAAACTTGAGTTGTCTAGCTTGCCCGCAATATATAAACTACCAGATTGGCAGTAGTTGCACAAGAAGTTACAATTTAATTATTAAATTTTTAATTGCTCATAGTTGTGTCTTTTACCACTAAGGCTTGTAGGGGTCTGGATCTGTAGATGCCATGAGAAAACAGTTTGTAGAGGTATTTAAGACAAAATTCGACAAAATTCCGAGCCTCTTGAAAGGACGCTTTCAAGCTTTTTGCAAGGAGGCCTCTCGAAAGGAGAGGAGGCTCCCGAAACTCTTGAAAGGAGGCTTCCGATTCTCTTAAAAGGAATCTTCCGATCATCTTGAAAGCAGGCTTCCGAGCCTTTTGAAAAAATCTTCGCAGCCTCTTGAAAGGAGGATTCCCATCTTTCTGAAAGGAGGCTTCCGAACCTCTTGAAAGGGGGCTTCCGAGCCTCTTGAAAGTAGGCTTCTGAGCTTCTTGAAAGCAGGCTTCCGATCTTCTTGAAAGCAGGCTTCCAAGCCTCTTGGAAGAAGGCTTCCGAGCATCTTGAAAGGAGGCTTTCGTGCCTCTTGAAGGAGGGTTTCGAGTCTCTTGAAAAAAGGATTCCGAGCCTCTTGAAAGGAGGCTTGCGATCCTTTTGAAAGGTGGGTTTCGAGGCTCTTGAAAGGAGGCTTTCGAGGCTCTTGAAATGAGGCTTCCGAGTCACTTGAAAGGAGGCTTCCGAGCCTCGTGAAAGGAGGCTTCCGAGGCTCTTGAAATGAGGCTTCCGAGTCACTTGAAAGGAGGCTTCCTAGCCTCATGAAAGGAGGCTTCCGAGACTCTTGAAAGGAAGCTTCCGAGACTCTTGAAAGAAGGCTTCCAAGTCTGTTGAAAGGGGGCTTCCGATTCTTTTGAATAGAGGTTTCCAAGCCTCTTGAAAAGAGGCATCCAAGCCTCCGAGCCTCTTGAAGGGTGTCTTCCGAGCCTCTTGAAAGGAGAGGAAGCTCCCGAAACTCTTGAAAGGAGGCTTCCGATCCTCTTAAAAGGAATCTTCCGATCATCTTGAAAGCAGGCTTCCGAGACTTTTGTAAGAAGGCTTCCCAGCCTCTTGAAAGGAGGCTTCCCAGTCTCTTGAAAGGAGGCTTCCGAGCCTCTTGAAAGGAGGCTTCCGAGTCTCTTAAAAAAAGGCTTCCGAGCCTCTTGAAAGGAGGCTTCCGAGCCTCTTGAAGGAAGGCTTCCGAGCCATTTGAGAAGAAGGCTTCCGAGCCTCTTGAAAGTAGGCTTCAGAGCCTCTTTAAAGGATGCTTCCGAGTTTCTGGAAAGCAGGCTTCCGAGCCTCTTGGAAGAAGGCTTCCGAGCCTCTTGGAAGAAGGCTTCCGAGCCTCTTGAAAGAAGGCTTTCGAGACTCTTAAAAGGAAGCTTCGAGCCTCTTGAAGGAGGCTTTCGAGTCTTTTGAAAGAAGGCTTCCGAACCTCTTGAAAGGAGGCTTCCGAGCCTTTTGAAAAAAGGCTTCCTATCCTCTTGAAAGGAGGCTTTCGAGCCTCTTGAAAAAAGCCTTCCGATTCTCTTGAAAGGAGGCTTTCAAACTTCTTGAAAGGAGGTTTCCGATCCTCTTCAAAGGAGACTTACGAGCCTCTAGAAAAAAGGCTTCCGAGCCACTTGAAATGAGGCTTCTGAATCTCTTGAAAGGAGGCTCTTGCAAGGAGGCTTTCGAGCGTCTTGAAAAAAAGGCTTCCGATCCTCTTGCAAAAAAAGCTTCCGAGCCTCTTGAAAGTAGGCCTCCAAGCCTCTTGAAAGCAGGCTTCCGATCTTCTTGAAAGCAGGCTTCCAAGCCTCTTGGAGAAGGCTTTCGAGCCTCTTGAAAGGAGGCTTGCGATTCTTTTGAAAGGAGGCCTTCGAGGCTCTTGAAAGAAGGCTTTCGATGCTCTTGAAAGGAGGCTTCCGAGCCTCTTGAAAGGAGGCTTCCGAGCCTCTCGAAAGGAGGCTTCCGAGCCTCTTGAAAGGAGGCTTTCGAGCCTCTTGAAAGGAGGCTTTCGAGCCTCTTGAAAGGAGGCTTTCGAGCCTGTTGATAGAATGCTTCCGAGCCTTTTGAAAAGAGGTTTCCGATCCTCTTGAAAGAAAGCTTCCGAAACTCTTGCAGGGCAGCTTCCGAACCTCTTGAAAAGAGGCTTCCGAACCTCTTGAAAAGAGGCTTCCGAGCCTCTTTTAAAGAAGCTTCCGAGACTCTCAAAAATAAGCTTCCGAGCCTCTCGAAAGGAAGCTTCCGAGCCTCTTGAAAGAAGGCTTCCGAATTTCTTGAAAGGAGGCTTCCGAGCCTCTCGAAAGGAAGCTTCCGAGCCTCTTGAAAAAGGCTTCCGAGCTTCTCGAAAGGAAGCTTCCGAGCCTCTTGGAAGAAGGCTTCCGATCCTCTTGGAAGGAGGCTTCCGAGCCTCTCGAAAGGAAGCTTGCGAGCCTCTTGAAAAAGGCTTGCAAGCCTCTTGAAAGGAGACTTCCGAGCTTCTTAAAATGAGGCGTCCGAGCCTCTTGAAAGGAGGCTTCCGAGCCTCTTGAAAGGATGCTTCCGACCCTCTTGGAGGAAGGCTTCCGAGTCTTTTGAGAAGAAGGCTTTCGAACCTTATGAAAGTAGGCTTCCGATCCTCTTTAAAGGATGCTTCCGAGTTTCTAGAAAGCAGGCTTCCGAGCCTCTTGGAAGAAGGTTTCCGTGCCTCTTGGAAGAAGGCTTCCGAGCCTCTTGAAAGAAGGCTTTCGAGACTCTTGAAAGGAAGCTGTGAGCCTCTTGAGGGAGGCTTTCGAGTCTTTTGAAAGAAGGCTTCCGAACCTCTTGAAAGGAGGCTTCCGAGCCTTTTGAAAAAAGGCTTCCTATCCTCTTGAAAGGAGGCTTTCGAGCCTCTTGAAAAAAGGCTTCCGATCCTCTTGAAAGGAGGCTTTCAAACTTCTTGAAAGGAGGTTTCCGATCCTCTTGAAAGGAGACTTACGAGCGTCTTGAAAAAAGGCTTCCGATCCTCTTGCAAGAAAAGCTTCCGAGCCTCCTGAAAGTAGGCTTCCGAGCCTCTTGAAAGGAGGCTTCCAAGCCTCTTGAAGAAGGCTTTCGAGCCTCTTGAAAGGAGGCTTTCGAGCCTCTTGAAGGACACTTTCGAGTCTCTTGAAAGGAGGCTTGCGATCCTTTTGAAAGGAGGCTTTCGAGGCTCTTGAAAGAAAATTTTCGAGGCTCTTGAAGGGAGGCTTCCGAGTCTCTTGAAAAGAGGTTTCCGAGCCTCTCGAAAGAAGGTTTCCAAGCCTCTTGGAAGGAGGCTTCCGAGCCTTTTGGAAGGAGGCTTCCGATACATTTGAAAGAAGACTTCCGAGTCTCTTGAAGAAAGGCTTCTGAGCCTCTTGAAAGGAGGCTTCCAGGCCTCTTGAAAGGATGCTTCGAGCCTCTTGAAGGAGGCTTCCGAGCCTCTTGAAAGGAGGCTTCCAGGCCTCTTGAAAGGAGGCTTGAGGCCTCTTGAAAGGAGGCTTCCAGGCCTCTTGAAGGAGGCTTCCAGGCCTCTTGAAAGGAGGCTTCCAGCCTCTTGAAAGGAGGCTTCCAGGCCTCTTGAAAGGAGGCTTCCAGGCCTCTTGAAAGGAGGCTTGAGGCCTCTTGAAAGGAGGCTGGAGCCTCTTGAAGGAGGCTTCCAGGCCTCTTGAAAGGAGGCTTCCAGCCTCTTGAAAGGAGGCTGGAGCTTCTTGAAAGGAGGCTTCCAGGTCTCTTGAAAGGAGGCTTCTGAGCCTCTTGAAAGGAGGCTTTCAGGCCTCTTGAAAGGAGGCTTCAGGCCTCTTGAAGGAGGCCTGAGGCCTCTTGAAAGGAGGCTTCCAGGCCTCTTGAAAGGAGGCTTCCAGGCCTCTTGAAGGAGGCCTGAGCCTCTTGAAAGGTGGCTTCTGAGCCTCTTGAAAGGAGGCTTGAGCCTCTTGAAAGGAGGCTTCCAGGCCTCTTGAAAGGAGGCTTGAGGCCTCTTGAAAGGAGGCTTGAGGCCTCTTGAAAGGAGGCTTCTGAGCCTCATGAGAGGAGGCTTCCAGGCTTCTCGAAAGAAGCTTGAGCCTCTTGGAAGAAGGCTTCCGATCGTCTTGGAAGGAGGCTTCCGAGCCATTCGAAAGGAAACTTGCGAGCCTCTTGAAAAAGGCTTCCGAGCCTCTTGAAAGGAGATTTCCGAGCTTGTTAAAATGAGGCTTCCGAGCCTCTTGAAAGTAGGCTTCCGAGCTTCTTGAAAAGAGGCTTCCGAGCCTCTTGAAAGGAGGCTTCCGAGCCTCTTGAATGGATGCTTCCAAGCCTCTTGAAAGGAGGTTTCCGAGCCTTTTGAAAGGAGGCTTCCGAGCCTTTTGAAAGGAGGCTTTCGAGCCTTTTGAAAGGAGGCTTTCGAGCCTTTTGAAAGGAGGCTTTCGAGCCTTTTCAAAGGAGGCTTTCGAGCCTCTTGAAAGGAAGCTTCCGATACTCTCAAAAAGAGGCTTCCGAGCCTCTTGAAAGGAGGCTTCCGAGCCTCTTGAAAGGAGACTTTTGAGCCTCTTGAAAGGAGGCTTCCGAGCCTCTTGAAAGGAGGCTTCCGAGCCTCTTGAAAGGAGGCTTCCGAGCCTCTTGAAAGGAAGCTTCCGAGCCTCTTGAAAAAGGCTTTCGAGCCTCTCGAGGCTTCCGAGTCTCTTGGAAGAAGGCTTCCGATCCTCTTGAAAGGAGGCTTCCGAGCCTCTCGAAAGGAAGCTTCCGAGCCTCTTGAAAAAAGCTTCCGAGCCTCTGAAAGGTCCGCTCTCTGCCCGTCAATCGATGATGACTCACTCATGATGGCTACCGAGCGTCATGTCAGTTCTCCGGGAATGCTCGAACGATAATGACGCGCGCGCCCGAAACACGGGTCCTTTTATGCATTATGCAGAGGACCCGAAAAACCGTAACCTACATCAAACTGATGTCCTTTTCGGGGATGCATGAACGGGATAGGTTGATTCTTAATTGTTTACTGGATTTGGAAAGAATTGACATAGTTTAACGTTGGCAATCAAACGTTTCAATATAATTTGCAAATTGGCGAAGAGTTTTCGCGAGTAAATCTCAAAAATGCATAAAAGATTAAGGCGTTCAAAATCTTACATGATTTCGTGACGGTCTCGAATTTGGAAATTTCCATTTTACACCCTGCATCCGAGCCTTCTCCTTAGACGTAGTTTACGTCAAAACAGCAGAATTACTTACTTACCTACTTACTTACTTATGGATCCTGTACACCTCCGGTGGTGCAAAGGACCGACTTGAAATATCTCCATCCTGAGCTATGTCCAGCTATCGCTTCAACCTTCAACCTGTTGCCAGGTTAGATTTCGGTCGCCTTTTTTTATTTGTTTATTGAGGCTTCGCCACCATGATCCTCTGTGTCTGTCTCTGCTGCGATGTCCCGCTGGGTTCCAGTCTAATGCTTATTTACAGATTTCGTTTCCGCCCCTATGGCCGACCTAGTCCCACTTCCGATCCCGAATTTCTGTTGCTATCGGCCTCTGGTGACAACGACGATGGAGCTCGTTGTTTGAGATCCAGTTGTGAGGGCACCAGGGCCGAATTATATACCGCAGGCATCTGTTGATGAACATCTGCAGCCGTTGAGTGTTCTCCACATGTTTTGCTAGCATATAACAGCCCAGATTTTACGTTAGAGTTGAAAATTCGTATTTTGGTGCGTTTACTTATCTGCCTATTTTTTTTAGATATATCTTAAACTCGCAAAGGCAGCCCTTGCTTTCTTGATCCGCGGGCCTATGTCGGTCTTGGTACCGCCGAGCTAAAACAGCAGAATGCATCTGTATAAAAAATTGCATTTTTGTATTAAAACCTTGCAGAATCAGTATATGGCAAGATTTTATACATAATTGCAACATTTGTGTGTAATATTGCAAAACAAGCTTATCGAAAACCACGATAGAACTCTACTACAATAATTATTGCTAAGAAATTAGTATCACATGTTTTGCTGAATGTTACACTGGCGCTCGATGATAATATTTCCATACGCTAATTACATCCGCAAATATCACGAGAGATGAAACTGACCACAAGCAAGTGTGAAGTTTTTTTTTCAAATATGTGCACATAGTAGATGGAGACGTTTAGATATCGTATATATTGTGAAGAAAAAAAAAACTCACAGTGAAAGTGTTAGAAGTTGACCCTCCGAGACTACATAAAGCCATCTTCTAATTAGTCTGATATTGGATTTCATCCACATGGCTGAATGTGATACAGAAAATGTTTGGAAGGCTATTTAGAGTTTCTGTTACCATGAGCCAATAATACAAATTGTCACATGAAGATTCGACTGTACCTGGGAAACTATCATCACCTGAGTTAAATTATGTTCGTGAATCTGTCAATAATGTGTACATATATGTATGCTCCGGGTTTTGTTCGAGTTTACATTAGGACCTTGGTCGATCTTTATCGTGTGTGCCCCGTAGCCGCACTAACGTGCTAATTTGTGAGAAACTGTAGCACATCATGTTCCCTTCCAACCGGTTTTCAACCGCTTATCGAAACTCATCCGTATTGACTATACTAATTCAAGCGATTGTGACAGTTTTTTTTTCTATATTACACCAGAAGGGCATATAATCGTATTCGTTTATCATTCATTGCTAAAGAAAAATGAACCCCCTTATGAATATCAAGTGCAAGTTATATCTTTGGGATAGGTGAACAGATAAACATACACATTATAGGTACCATAGATAGATGGAGATGGACGCTGCAGCTTCTTTTATCTCATTCGTTAATCAAACTGTCAAAACTTAATCATTAGTTGGCTGTCATCGTTTGTGCGACTGCTCATAAAACACGTGGTCATTTGCGAGTTTTGTCAATGACAAAAAAAATCTGAATTTACTCACATAAAATATGATGACGCTCGATGGTATTGTTTTATTTTTGAAAATTCGTGTTTTTTTCGGTATATGAGTTTTCTGAAGACTTTTTAGGTTACTTGTGATTAGGAAAATGAATCATTCGAATCTGAGTGTAAGAGAATCTTAATCATAATTTGTGAATTTTAAATCTTGATCTTCTCTTTATCTTTTTAAAATTTTTATTTTTATTCATAAAATAATCAAGCCTGATCAAGTAACTTTTTTTCACTTAAGAAAACTTTCCGTCAACCCACAGAGGACGCCAAATTGGACCGATCACTCACTCACATCCATCACGACCGTTGTTGTTTATGCGCAATCGAATAGTTCTGATCACCGCGTCGGAGCTAACGACGAAGTCGTTTAGTTTTATTTTTAACTATCTAGATCACATGTTTTTGGGATGTTGGAACGCGCTACGTTGCCTCGCCCGTAACGTTGCGTTGGCTGCAAACAACTTCAACCGCGCGTCGGCTTTCGCCGTCCGTCTGTCCGTTGTCGGCTAAGCTTGTGACTTGCTCGTCCCACAATAGGGCGTCCGACCTCTTCTCGAAATTGAGCTTCAAACTATGCCATGCCAAAATTCCTCCGCCAGTAGTTTTTTGAGTTGGCTTGGTGACCGAAGGAAAAGGCAAGCTATGGCGGCTGCTGGCCGTTGCGATGAAACGGCGAGGTGAGGCTGCTTGGATGGTATACGTAGCTGCTATATAGGAAGCCAGAAACAGCTCGCGACATGCTTCAGATGGCCAAAAAGCAAAAGCATTGGAAATTTATTTACAAACGCTCGGTTGCCGGCGGCGGCGAGGACTAGACGCCCAAATGTCTTTTTATTTTCGGAAATAAAAATATACATCACAACAGTGGATATCTGAAGGGATGCATAACAATCATCATCTCTCAATCTCATAGCGATGTAGCGACGGGAACTGAAGGTGAAATGCAGAGATGCCAGGTGACATTCTTATATTATAAGCAGAATTCTCAAAAATTCTTAGATAATTTTATTAGTCAGAGCAATATAATCATAAAATTTATCATAAAGTTAAATAAAATAACAAATAACCTTTATAAAAATAAAAATCGCAAAAATTGACCTAAGCAGAACTGAAAATTGGCAAGATCCAGAATTAATTTTAGTTGTTTAGTACCTCAACCTGATGATTCTCTCCCGCAGTTATAGTTTGTTCAGCCTTTAAAGTTGGAGATTTGTCACTAATAATGAAAAACATTATTGATAAGGCATTTCTAGATGTAAATATAGTCTATGCTAAATTAAAATGCTTCGTAATCGAGCATCTGGCACCCATGGGGAAAAGGAAGACAAGAAAGTCAAAGGCTGACAAATCGTATGCGACGGACAGCACGCAACCACAGCCATGTACCGAACAACAACCATGCGTCTCCTTGGAGATGATGGCTTGGCAAGTGGGACCGCGATCATTTACAAAACTATTTTTCAAATTTTCCGTCCAAGCTGAATCGATTCCGCCGCCGTTCGAATGAATTCTTCGAATGGGTTCCTGCCGTTGATGCTGTGTGGTGCGGTACAAGACCGCGAGGAGCCGCCGAAAATTTTCGCGAATGAATTCAGAATGCGCGCACCGATGATACGTGCCAAATTAATTGCCTCTCGGATTATGGAAGGGGGTCGAGACCTGAGCCAAAACCGCTCATCATTCTAACGGTGTGAGGAATTTGTCTACTCGCCGTTCGGAATGATTGATTGTTTGCCGGGTGTTATTCGGCGATCCCGTGGTTGGCCGGCCGGCCGGCTTATTCGGGAAGGGTAAGCAGGCTGCATCAGAGTGTCAGGGTGGGCAGTGGGATTCGTTGGACGAAATGAATGCAAAGACTTCTTCATCGTCGCCATCTGACATCACACATTTGGAATCGTTTTCGATGCGCTGTCCGCCGCCTACTGTGATTGCGCGAAATGGCTCTGCCGACGACTATGTAACATGTCTACGGTTTGAAATGTTGGTTAATTTTAGAATAAAAGCAATTCAACTGTGAAAGTGTCATTCGCTTACCCGTGCGGTCTGAGTATCTGTCCAATGCAGCGTGCAAGCGGGCGCTCAGCAATCGTCACTGGAAAGACAATGTTGTGTTGATGCTAAGTGGTTCAGATTCCAAAACCTGCTCTGAGTCCGATAATATTTCTTCATACGATGATATGGGCTCGTTTCATATTTTTGAGATATTTTTTTGCAGTGCACACACCATTAGAACAGGCAATTTATGTATGTCCTGCTGGCAGGCACAATACAGCTAAACCTCCAAGAGTCGATATTGAAGGGACCATGGAAATATCGATATGTGGGATAGGAAATCTTTGGAAAGCTCTTTGAAGGGATCATCACAGTAACCCAGAAAACATTTTTTTAGTGTGGCATAATTTGCTTCCATGAATCGAGTCATAGAACATCGACTAAGGTAGCGTCCACAAATTACGTAACGCTTAGATGGGAGAGATGGGAGACATAACGATCCATACCAAATTTTCAGATGGTTCATACAAAAAGTGTGACATAGGGGGGGGGGAGGAGGTGGGGTTGAAAATGCTCAATTTTTGTGTTACGTAATTAATGGATCTTCCCTAATGGAAGTTTGACTGTCCGGTGAAAATAATTCTCGACAATGATCCGACGGGCACAAGAAGGCGAGGTGCGCAGCGAGCAAAACGCTTTATATGTTAGATGACTCTACGGAATCGCTTTCTTGGAAAATTTCTGGCCGGAAACATATATAAACCTTATACTCAAGTAGAATATTGGAAGTTAAATACTAAATTTTAGCAAAAAAAAATGTATAAATACTAGGGTTCTTAGTACCCACCCTTTTTTTGTAGAACCGGCGAAGTCCAATACCGGTAGTATGGGGAAAATACCTGTACTGGAGTATTCTCCAAAAATACAACTTTTGATAGAAGGCCTGGAGACCAGGCATTGCAATTTATCCCATCATTCGATCTTCTGAGCAAAGATACTGATGATATGCAGGGATACCGATCTTAGTTATCTATCTGCTCAGTAAACAAAGTGCTATGTTCGCCATGGAGAAAAGTTTTTTCACTACTTTTGTTGTAGCAACGCCCTCGCAACGTGAACAAACCCCGAACCACGCTGGCTATCAGGATCATCATCAAATGCTCAAATGATAATATCTTTCCAGAGTGCTCTTTGATTAGGGATAATATCTTTGCACAAGCAAAGATGATATCCAGTGCTCAGATGATATTGCAATGCCTGTTGGAGACTCATATTGTTATATACCGATCGATTCAGCTCGCCGAACCGAGATAATGTCTGTATGTGTGTATGTATGTGTTTTTTTTTATAGAGGGATTACGGCAAATCTGCAAACATACACCTGAAATTATCAGTCAGGGAGTGAGATTGACAGAAGGGCGACCCACTAAACCCACCCAAGTAGCGGTTACTCTCTCTGCCAATACCCTGATCCCGTCGGGAGTTCCTTACAGTATTACTACTGGGGGATAGGCAGTACTTACTGTACTCGCTCATTCACGCTCACACAGGCACTCGTCCCGTATGAGGCTTACTTGGGTAATCTCTCTAACACACCCTATGACACACCCTGACACTCTTTCTGATGCACCATATGAGTCTTACTTGGATGCTCACCCCTAACAACTAGTTTTTCTTGCGAAAATATCGAAAAATAATCTATTAAATCCCAAAAAATATCTGATATTGGATACGAAATCGAGAAAGCACAATAAAATGGGCGTAATTAAGTTTAGCCGACTTAGTTGAATGCAATTTACTTGCCAAGAGTTGAACATGTTCAACTTACTGTCCGTTCAAGTGAGTTGAGCGAAGGTGTTTGGACGCGTTTAATCCAAGCGACTTGTTTAATTCACTTTCCATGTCTAAATGTAACAAAATAATCATACCCATTATGATAAGCGCAACATAACAAAACGCAATCGGATGAGTGTCATCTTCATGGCTTTCCACTCAAGATACATATTCATTCAATCAATGGTGGGCAGCAAAAAGTTTTCAATCTATCTTCTTCTTCTATATACATAAAAATGAATTTCTGTCTGTCTGACCCTTATGGACTCGGAAACTACTGAATCGATCGGCGTAAAATTTTGTATGCAGAGGTTTTTGGGTCCAGGGAAGGTTCTTAAAATGGTTCGAGACCCCTCCCGCCTTTGGAAAGGGGGGCTCCCATACAAATGAACCAGAAATTTCTGCAAAACTCGAGATTTAAACAGAGAATAAATCAACTTTAGGCGAAACGAAGTTCGTCGGGTCTGCTAGTTCATAATAAGTTGAAACGCAGGAGTTGAGTTCCAGTAGGAATTTAGGACACCGAAGAGAAAGAAGAATGATGCATTGGAATAATATCGATAATATTCAGAAAGAATTAATCAAATTTCTTGCTGAAGAAAACGATAGAAATGTTTACAGTGGAACAATCATTTTAATGCTTGCGGAACGGCTTTCACAGTTTGAACGATTGAAGCAAAGGTGTAGTTTCCCGGATAAAAATTTACAGTAACTTGTATGACATAACCCATTGAAATACAATAGATTGTGTGACAAACAATACCAACTATTGTATGCTTATTGTAAAATGTTCACGGTTGTAAAAGATCTTTATTGTACGTACATTAAAATAACAATATATTTAAATGTTTTTGATATATTCTATTATATTTTTATTGTTCGCTTATGTTTAGTATTGCTCATCCAAAAGCTAAACAAATTTTAAAAGTATTCGGTTTGGATGATCTGGAAATCCGTCTAATGTTATTGAATTAATATAATTTTGGAATATTTCATGGATTTATTATATTGATGAAATAACAATTGAAAACAATAAAATTATAATAGCTTTGTTTGTTAAATACATACAAATGTTATCCCGATTCTCAAGTCTATATTTTCATATTGCAGGTCTTGTTGCAGGTCTAGAAATGTTATGCAATTAAAATTTTAATTCAAAAAAATGAAAGGGAACAAAAACTTTTTCTTATCATTTTACTCGGAGAATGCCTGGATTCATTTGAGCGTGTACAGTTTTGTTTATAATTAGTGAAGAGATGAAAATAATGAAACTGTATGGTGCAGAAAGTGTCTTTTTCATTACAGTTTCTGCTGCTGGGCAAGCGGTAGATCACTATGGCTTCTGTACTGTGGTAAGTATCTGAAGTGTTGAAGCGCATTAGAGCATTATTACTGGGCATTAGAGTATTTTGATCACCCTCACTGTACTGTCATTTTAGATTAGTCACTCTTTTTCGCATCGGTCACTATTTTCGGTATTTTCGATTATCATTTTTGTGGCTGCATTCCGTATCGGTGACGTTCAACGTTTGATAGTTCATCAAATAGTAGCGCTGTTATTTGGTCAATTTGGTCACCTGTCAGCTGCGCTACTGTTTTAGCAGCGCGTTTAGTAGAGACCGGTAAAGTGTCAAGTAACGATACTGCGCTGACAAACGGTTTATACTCACCACCGGTAATCGTAATCTTATATATGTACTACAAAAGTTCAATGTACATGTCGAACTGAGTCGATTGGTATATAACACTATGGGTCTCCGGGCCTTCTATAAAAAGTTTGTTTTTGGAGCGATCATATAGCCTTTACCGTATACTTAGTATACGAGAAAGGCAAAAAGGTACAGAAGGGCGAACCTTCTAGTGAAAAAGTATTTTAAGTGAGAAGTTGTGACAACGGAAGAAGACGTTTTTTTTTCTTTTACCCGCTTTTCGTCCTGTGTTTTTTTCGCTCTAAGTGATAAATAAGAATAGTGTTTCGCGACCGGACGAACTTCTTAACTTATACTACCATCCATTGAAAATCGCTGGAAAATCGTTTCTGTGGTCGTCGTTGATGACGTATCCTGCTGAATTGCGCAGCTGATTGATGGAGAAGGATACAACGGACGCTTGAATCTGGTGAGAAAGTTCCAATTATTTCCTTTAACCCTCTAAGACCCAAATGTCCGTATTCGCTCAAAACCATATTTTTACTTGTTTTTTTTTTGTCAAATTCATTGAATTTTAAGAATTTTGCTGCAATAGTTTTTCATACTTGGACATACCAAGAGTATTATGTATCTTTTTAGCTCTTTATGATATCGGATTAATTGTAGAAGAATACTAACCACAAATATTTCACTAATCAAAGTAATACGAATTTGAACACTAAAATATAAAAATAAAACCAACTCACGAAATTAAGATTTCATAAAAATTGCTATGATTTTTTGATTAAGCTTCAAGTTACTTTAAAATACACATCGATTGACTTCAATGTCAACTAAATGAATTATGGATTAAAGTTATTTGAAAACTAAAACATAAATCTAAAGGCGATCTTGGGAATTAGAGTGTTAATTGTATTAAATTTTTGATACCTCATTTCTATTATATTTTCGTTACTTCATATATTGCAAATTAAATACGTACAGGGCATCGTTTGCTACTATTGCCGCGGATATTGTGGGAGTCCCAGGTATCCGGTTCACGCTTTAGTTGGCAGCGGTGGCTCTTCTCGACCTTCTACTCCCTGAGTAGTCAGTACGAATAAGGGCGTCCTTGTGATGTTTTGCTGTACCTGTTATGGCTAGCTAGTGCATCCCCATCCCCTACACTCCCTGAAGACAACCTTCTTGCTTCAGCAGTGATTCCTTTTTACAGCACTAGTCTTCATAACGAAAAGGGCACCATTACGGAGCATGAGATATGATCAAATTATTCGTAGTACTACTTGACCAACACCCCCAGCTGGGTGAGGGATAGAGGATGACACACACACACACACTACAAAAGTTCAATGTACATAATGAACGCAGTAGTTCATCCCGAACAAAAAATAAATGAAAATTTTATCATCATAATACCTGATGACATGCCTGGTAAAATGTATCCTTGTTCCTTTACAGAAATGGAGCTTATGATAAATAAAATACTGCTGCTTGCTGGTCACTGATTCAAGATCGTTCAGTGGCTACCATTGGCCATTGCAGGTAATTTTTTCTTTTCTTCTCGACGTATTTTTTCTAATAAAACTGACATTCTTTTATAATTTACATTTTTCACAGGTTTATATCTATATGTATTGTCTATTCGGAACAAAGTTAGTACGCTTTTTAAACTGATGTTGGATTTTTCTCCAGATACAGGCAACCCACTTAACTTTGGAAGTAGTGCGCTGGATTCGTCTAAAGATATGCTAAACAACCGAAGGAAAATAAAATAATTTGTAAAACAATTAATTGTATTGTATTTTTATTGTAATATTGGAGTATAATGTATTCTAAATCCTGTTGTATTTCTATTGTAAAACAATAGAAACAGTAATTGAAAACATTTAAAACACAATGTTTTCTATTGTTTTGTCGCTCGAAATCATCCCATTGAAGTACCGTAAAATCAATTGTTTTGCTCCGAATTTTGTATGGAAAATTTTCGATTTTTTTATTGTAAAGATACATAACAACCCCCCTTTTTAATTGTAAAAGTCCCATTTACCATTCATTTTATCGTGGAAAACCATTATTTCTCATGTGATTTTATTGTCAAAATTCCATTATATTCAATGGTAAAAATTATGTTTTAAATGGTGTTGTAACAATAAAATTTATGATATTTTTTATCCGGGGTGTTCACCTCGTAAACCAGAGTATAGCAGAACTTGTCCCGACGGCGTTCTGTGTTCTCCAAAGTTTGGCCAACGGACTTCACTCAGTCCCAGGATCTCAAGCTTCAGCTACTTAAAAGTATTTATTCGACTTGAATATTGCGCTTTCTGCACTTCATAAGAGTTCTGCGAGATTTTTTTTTCACACAGTCATCTTTTTCTCACACTCAATCACTCAAAAAAGTTTGATTTTCCGTGTATAATATTTGTGTGTGAGTGCTTTTAGTGTGTGCTTATTTGTGTGTGAGTGCTTTAGTGTACACGATTACATGTGACTAACGAGTAATGGGTTATAATTGTGTAAATTTCAGTAGCAAAAATCGATCATCCCGAAATGAGAGTGAGTGTGAGAAAAAGAAGCGGGCAAATCACAATCTACACATAATTCTTCAAATTGGTGAAATCGACAATACTATTGAATTGGATTATTGCGCAAAAACAATGTTTTTATTTTTTATATTGATTAGATTTAATAGATTTTGAATTGAGTACTCAATTGATTCAACTACTTCAATTCGATACTTACTTGGTATCGGACATCAAAGTATCGATTCCAGAAGTACTTGGTATCGAATCAAAAGTATCGAGTATTTACTCGTATTTACTTGTATCGATTCATCCCTATCCATAATACCGGTGATAGGAACGTTCCATAATACTCCTGCGGTAATAGGAACGATTCTCTGACTGGCATCGGTCTCTTATAATAGTACACGGTTCTGGAAATGGCTTTCCATAATCCGATATAAGCCCACCCGCAGGCTAAGCCGGTGTAACGAGAGCGCGATGGCATCCCAGCTTGCGTTGTTGAATGCATTCTTCAGTGTCACTAACGCGCAGTATAGAATACCTAGGTTTTTCGTTAGATCGCTTTCTCAGCAGTTTTTACCACGGAGTGATAGCGTCTAACGTAGACTTACCCTTGCGAAAACCGAACTGATTGACGGCCGTCCGTACCCTCTGAGTACGGGGTCAGCTTGTTTAGGATGATCCTCTCCAGCAACTTGCCCGTCGTATCAATTCGACAGATTGGTCTGTACGCCGAGGGGTTGCCCGACGTCTTCCCGACCTTCGGTGACAGAACCAATTTCTGCCTTTTCCACGCGCGTAAGTAATGCTTGACCCCGGCGATTAGTGCAGCGGCTGCCCAAGCGTTAAAGTCTTTCGCTATGACGAACGGTTTCCGACCCAATAGGTCGGACGATAGCCGTCGGACGATCTGTATAAACTAGATTATACGACAATTCCCCGAATGCAACTTTCCCGTATGCAATTTCCCCGAATGTAACAATTCCCTGAAAATGAAATATTATTTGCAAACACATAATTGTCATCGACTATAAGCGCCCGAACAGAGCAGCGTTCAAAGATTTGTTCCAGAGTGTCTCTTTGGAGATGCCGAACATGATCAAATCTTTCGATAGTATTGTATGCCCTTGATCTTCCTTATTGTTAAATTATAAAGATATTAGAATAAAGTGTTTTCCTATTCATTTTCATTCTAAATTAGTCGACCCGGCAGACGTTGTCCTGCATAGTTGGTCAGAAAGCATGTTGTAACTGCCCATGCAAAGATTTCCATATGAATTCAAATTTTCATCTGATCACGATTTTCTCAACTTTACACCTGATTTTCATATGGAAGAATACCCTATAAACCCGTCGGAACCTGAGAGAGAGAAGACAGCTCGCTTTATTTACGTTCATCCTAATGTCACCGCGATCCAGTCACTGCGAACCGAAAAAGTAAACACTGCGATGCAACTTCAAATGGTCGTAACCAAAATTATTTATTTGGCGATTTATGTTCGCAACTTTTCTTATATCTGCTACAGTGAATTGAACCCGTAATTATCCATGTGAATGATCCCGTATTATGAGAAATCGGTTTTGTTGCACGTTAGGAAGTTCATAACCATTAAAATCAGCTAATTCGAACAAGTTTTTATTGGAGTGAAAAATGTTGCTTCCGACGTTATGAAATGTTACTTTGATTTGTTGAGTTTCCTCGGTTTCCACACAAAAAAGAAGAAGAAGACATAGTAAATAAACGATCTGTCAGTGAGCTGGCTTCTCTCTCTCAGGTCGGAACTATAACGAATACATCTCCTGAAGGAATGAACAAAATCCATTCAGCCGTTTTCGGGTTATGCGGATACGAACACAGACCATTTCATTTTTATTATATAGATTAGTCGAACAAAGGCTGAATTCCTCAGTCGAGTCAAGTACGTTACGTCTAGTTACAGTACGTTACAGTCGAGTCAAGTACGAGACACTGAAGACGACTTTACTGTTGAGGTCGAAATACGTATCTGTCAAGGTACAATTAAGTGGTGGAATTAAATGGGATTTTACAAACTCGTCTTATGACAAGTGAAGACATTCCACTAAAAAGCTCAAAATAATCTTCTTAGCAATTGATTAGTTTGATCTCTACTTTGGAAGTAGGTGTTTCCCCGGAATAATGAAGAAGTGAAATTAATTTGTATCTACTTGGTATAAGGAAACGGTAGATGTGATCGATTCATTAGAGTTAGGCGTTAGCTCGAAATAAGCCAAAGTAGAATGAAATTACTTTTTCAGAAGAGAAGAAATTACTTTTTGTAGACGAGTTTGGACGGAATATATATAATATATGAGATCGCATTTAGCAATAAATCTCTCAGTTGCTACTCCCTGATCGACTTGAACAATCGCAATTGCACAGCGAAACCAATGGATGGAAGCATGGGATTTACTTTCTATCCTTAATGTGCGCAGTCCGAGAGCTCTAGTATTTTGGATAGTCGATAACAGCGCTGGCCACGTCCTCACGGTCATCGGTGATGGGAAGGAATTGATGATGTAGTCATTCGCCCACTGCAAGCCGAGAACACCTCTGTACTCGCCACGAGTTCCTGCGGAATTTCATTGGAATCTTGGGGTTAAGGTTTTATGGCAGAGGTTCGTCTTGGTTAACGGGTTGCCAATGTGATAGTTATGAAAGGGTGGTGTAATATTCTAATTGGATGCCGAAACGAACTTTTTCGCTCATTTCGAATTCTAACAGTTACCTGCTAGAACTAATCAAGTTGTAGGTATAGGGATAGAAGATGGAAACGGTATGAAAGCCCGTTTCCAGTTTTAGCGATTGCTAGAACATGAGAAATATATGAAAAGATACAAAGTGGGAGGAATGGAACGGGCCTGGGATTGAACCCACGACCTCCTGCGTATGAGGCAGAAGCGGTAGCCATATGACCACCAAGCCCGTTCAACATCTAGCAATAAATATCAATTAGGTATATAAACCGAAATAAATTATCGAATTCATCGATCATTTAAAGAAGGCAATATCCCCTCCATTGTGCTTATACTGCGTAGACGCGATCATTTGATGAAGGCATTATCTCCTTCCTTCGCTTTACTCCAGGCAAACGTGTTCAATAGAAGAAGGCTCCATCTACCCTCTTTGTCTTATATCGGGCAAACGTGTTCATTTTAAGAAGGCATTATAACTCGTCTTCCCCTAATACCGGGCGAAGCGATTATCAAAAAAAAAACATTATCCCTTTCCTTCGCCTCATACCGGAAAACACATTAATTTTCTTCCTTTATCTCTATCCTCCTTCCTTATTTTTCCATTCTCTCTTCCTACATCTCACTTCTTACTCTTTCCACTTCTCACTATGTACTTCCTTCTCATTTCTTACTTTTCACTTCTCATTTCTCATGTCTCACTTCTCACTTTTCACATCTCTCTTTTCACTTCTCACATCTCACTTTTCACTTCCCACTTCTCATTTCTCACTTCTCATTACTCACTTCTCATTACGCTCTTCTCACTTTTCACTGCTCACTACCTATTTCTCACTCGGTCTAATGACGGTTCGGTATAATGGTCTTTGGCCCAATGACCCAGCATCTCAATTTTTTTTTACAATTTAATCGAATTGTCCTGCAACCCTCACTTTTGTTGCAACTCAAAATTATGCCAAAAGCCATCAATTATGCGACTTTATGTTAAACGACGCAGATTTCTTTTCCAGTTTTAGTTTTATCTGCACTGTGGAAACAATTGGGGAAATGTTTACGTTCGGGGAATTGTTATTCGGGTAAATTCGGGGCCTCAATAAAGAAATAAAAGAAGTCAACCGAAATCTAACCTGGCGGTTGAAGCGTCATTGATCTTGGCTATCGTGACATCCTCAGCAGAGCAATGTAGCACCTCTTGGATCGGATCCGCCCCGTCGGTCATGCAAATAGCCGCCATCCTAGACCCGTCCACCACCCAATTGCCGTTACCGACAGACCGCCTGCCACAGCAGCTGTCGCAACCGCAACCGGCATCCCAAGGCAGGATACCTGTGTCTCAGGCGTACCAAGGTCTCCTCGATCTCTGTACCGCAGTCCTTTCTGACGGCAAAGAGCGTCCGTCCGCGTTCGTGACCTCGTCCAGTTGCTTGCAGCGGAGGATCACTTCCGCCCTCAACGCCAACCTCGACGCCGTCACCCAAGACATCTTGGGCTAGCTTCCTATACTCTCGCTAGCTAGCGTTCCGCGTTTCTGAATCAAGAACATTTCTCCGGTCTTGGTGCGCCTGACGCTTCGCACGTCCTGACCCAGCGACGAAAGCTTTTCGGTCGCCTGCATCGATTTAGGACTTTGGTACTTATCCTTATCAGTTTTCACCAACAAGGCCTTGCCTCTGTTTTTTCCTTTCCTTGCAGGTTGCCTCTGTTTTTTGCTTTTCTTGCGGGTTGAGATGCGCTTCCGCTTTGCCCTACTGACCAGCCTGACTTGCGGCCCGGCGACTTGCGTCTGGTTGGTGCTTTTCGCCTTTTTGGGCCGAGAAGTCGCCTTCTCGGGTGTTCCTCTGCATTGAATGCCTTCGTCTGAGCCGTTTCAGCGTAGTCGTTTCCTCATTTGCCGTCAGGGCGAAATCAATCGCCTCTTGCATAGTCGCTCCTACAAAGAAGGAAAAGCCATCGGTTTGGGCACCTTTGTCGACTTTCTCTCTTCCCACCACCCGCCTGATATGCGTCCTGTTCTTATCTTGCGACTCGAACAGCTTGGCGAAGCATCCAAAAGTTCTGTTTCAGTTACTTACTGATGTTCTGCCTTTCGCTCGCAAACTCGATGTGGCTGTCTACAAACCACGTAGACCGAAGGTTCACATTTTCAAACCCTTTTCTACCCCCTAGTAGACTTTCGTAGACTTTTCCGAACACCCCCCCCCCCCTAATGAAGTCTACGTAGACTATACTAAATTTCACAACATTGTTAAAATTTGGAAATCAATCACGTTTTAAGCAATTCAGCTATTCAAATCCATTCCAGTATGCAAACATTACAATAAAATTCGAATTTCACACATAACAAAATACAACAAAACAAAAATCAATTTAAAATGAAATCAAAGTTAATCCTCTGTCCACAGCTTCAAAAACCAAATCTGGAAGCCAATTAATTTAATTTCTGATGAACTAGGAGAAGTCGTACTTAGAAGGTTTTTATAGAGTACTTCGGATAATTTCCTTGCTCAGCATATGAAAAATCTTTAGAAAAATCAAACAAGTGAACTTCCCTCAAAGCTGCTGTATAAATTGTTTCCCAAAATAAATAAATAAAAAATTGTACTTAGCATTTGGGATACCCCCCCCCCCCCCCCGCGTCCGCCATCGTAGACTAACGTAGACTTTTTCGAAACCACTGGCGCACGCTGGGGCAGCCCTTGTCTAAACGTAGAAAAAACTTCTCATGCATTGAAATGATAAAATAGATCATGAGTGTCTTCAGTGAAGTCTCAATATACATTATTGCCTACATTTTGATCAATGTTCACAATTTTCAGCGATATTCCCATAAAAGTCCCATACGCCGAATCGGTCAAACGGGTTAGGGACAAAAGGTCGAAAGACAAAAGGTCGAAAGACAAAAGGTCGAAAGACAAAAGGTCGAAAGACAAAAGGTCGAAAGACAAAAGGTCGAAAGACAAAAGGTCGAAAGACAAAAGGTCAAAAGACAAAAGGTCGAAAGACAAAAGGTCGAAAGGACAAATGGTCGAAAGTACAAAACGTCGAAAGGGACAAAAGGTCGAAAGGACAAAACGTCGAAAGAAACAAAAGGTCGAAATAAACAAAAGATCAATGCGATCAAAAGGTCAAAAGGGACAAAAGGTCGAAATAGCCAAGAAACTGAAACGGAGAGAATCAATCTCGCATCAGAGTTGCTCTACACAATTGGCAAAACTCTGCTTTTTTTTTTTTTTTTTTTTTTTTTTTTTTTTTTTTTTTTTTAAACTTTATTTCTGTGTTTTTTTAATCTACAGATTAAGTTCAACACCACGAAAACTCTGCTCTTTTATTTTTCCCAATTTTAAACAATTAAATTAAATTCATTCAGTGAGCACAACTTATAGATGGATGTTTTAGTTTTCTAAATGTTCGTTTTCTTCGTTTCTCAAAATGGCACACGACCCACATATAATACACCGTTCCCCCAAACACACGCGATTCTATCGTGATCAGGGATTGAATCCGAAAGAGAATAAACAAGTCTCTCACTTATCATCTCTGTATACATATACGATATGTAGCATACCGCGAGAGACTTTTTTCGCAAGCTATCATGATAGAGAACTGATTCGGGAGGCTATACCCGATGATACATTTCTCTTAGAAAGCTCCAAATGCAAGGAGCACTGGCTCTGATGATGCATTTCAACTTTTTCTACACAGCTGTGAAAACAAAGCGAGAAACATCATTTTTCTGTGGGGGCTGTTTATCCGATTCTGTTTTTTCGCACTTGTATACAAGTTTGATAAATTTGTTATCATGGCATTATGATTCGGAACAGTTTTTGCCTCTTTTTTATCGTTGTTCGTTATCCATTGAGAGCGATTTCTGCAAACCCTGATCGTGATTCTATCGCCTGGGACTGCGATTATGTCACCGTTGGCATGGAAGCGTAATAAAACATTGGCAGCATCCAAAATCGCGGCGACTAGTGTGGGGGGTTTACCTTTTACACATCGGCATATGCGCGCAGATCGATATTGACAGATCGAAGTGACATTTAGAAAACTTAGATATCCATCTATTATTTACACTCATTGAATGAATATTATTTAATTGTTAAAAATAGTGAAAAATGAAAGAGCAGAACTATCTGGATATTCATAATATTTTTTCATAGTAATTACTCCTTCTTTGAAAATTGCTCATTCTTCAACTTTGATTGATGAGATGAGTGGGTTATTTCTGCTTGAAATTAAATGCATTTCACAAATTCCTTTGGAATATACCCAACTTGTACCTTATCACCCTTTTGTCCCTTTCAACATTTTGTTCTTTTCGACCTTTTGACTCTTTCGACATTTTGTCCTTTTCGACCTTTTGTCCCTTTCGATCTTCTGTGCCTTTCGACCTTCTGCCCCTTTCGACGTTTTGTCTTGGTAAATGGTAAATAATTAAACAACATGATAAAATGAACAAAATTGAATTACGCATCGCTTTTGTTGAAAAATTATACAAGTACAGATGATATTATTATTGCCCCTTTGATATTATTGCCCCTTTGAAAGTTTAAAAAAATAGCAGCGACCTAGAGGAACAAGAAGAAAGATTATTTATGTAAATACTGTATGGATTATTTTTTGTCCTAGTTTTTTTTTACCCAAAAAAAGTGAATACTACTAGTACATTGTACATGTGCACTTTTTTGTAAGTAATGTGATATTTGTTTATATTTTTTTTTCCTATTTTCCGAAGCTGACACACTTCTATTAAAAGTTTAAGAAAAGACGCAGAAATATAGGACACTTTCGCAAATATCACATTACTTACAAAAAAGTGCATATGTACATACTGAAATAATGGTATTCCCTTATTTCGTATAAAAAAAACATGGGCAAAAAATAATCCATACAGTATTGAAATTTTGATCTAGGTCGATGCATTTCTTTTTTTTAAACTTCCAAAGGGGCAATAATAAAATTTCATCTGTTCTTGTATAATTTTTCTACGAAAGCGATGCATTTTTTTCAATTTTGATCATTTTATCATGTTGAAAAATCATCGAAGAGCATGTCTTTGGAATAGTATTTGTATGAAAGGGCATGAATTTTTCTATCCATTGTCGATTAAAACGCCTGCCCGGCTTTGCCCCATCGTATAAAAGACATATGTGGAACATACCAGAAAATTGCCCTTTTCCGCGATTAATCGCCAGAAATCATTTTATGTAACTGGATCATCGTCACGAATCGTGTATTTTGTCATTATCCTTGATTTTGAATAATAATAATAAACAGTAAAAAGTCCAACTGCTGATGAAATTTTATTGTTGGGTCTTTATTTTCTAAATAAGCAAATAAGTCATCACAGCAGGCTCTGGAATTTTGAATTTTTCAATAATGTTCATCGAAATTAGGTGACAAACAACTTCTCTGAAGAAATCACACTTGGAAAACACACTGTTTGATCAATTTGGCGTATGGGACTTTTATTCGAATATCGCTAAAAGTCAAGGGGGTCCCGTAGCGTAGTTGGCTACACGTTCGCCTTTCAAGCGAATGGTCATGGGTTCGATTCATAGCCCCTCCACCAAAACTCTCGTCAGTCGCCGGATGCGCAGCCTATGCGGTGGCGTATTGGGGTGCACGCTTCACCGTCACGGCTGCCTGATGACGACTGACAACTTGTTCTTCTCGGAGGCATTCCTCCAACGTTACCCGGATAAATGGCAACCGGACAATGCAACGATCATTGGATACACGACATGGACAAAACGAACACGATGGACTCACGACACGATGGACCAGCAACGACAACAACAATGAATAATGGAAAAAACCTAAAAATAGATTCTGTTTGGATTCTGGCTGCAGAATACCACAGTAGATATCGGCACAGTAGCAGTTAAGTAACACAGAGTGCCTATCAAATAAATAAAGGAATAAAAAAAATCGCTAAAAGTTATTAATATTGACCAAAATGTCGGCAATAATGTATATTGAAACTTCGCTAAAGGCACCTATGGTCTATTTAACTATTCGAATTACTAAGAGGTTTTTTCCAGGTTTGGACAAGGGCTGCCCCAGTGTGGGTCGCTTTGATAGGGCCTGCTTGCGGACACATGTAGCTTTTGTAGAGGATTTACAGAGCCCACTACAAAACCCCGCCACATCCTAGGCAGGCCACCTAACTCGCAGAGGCTGTGGGAAGGGGTCGTAAAGCCCTTGGACATATTCCCTGCAGCCCCCCACCAAACGCGCACTTGATTTTTCAAAAGTGTCACATTTTCTGTGCTCAGCACACTTCGATTCGTATGTGCTATGACTATGAGCTAATTTTGTAAAAACCCCAGTAGCACATTTTTGTTCGCATGAGAAAAAAGTAATTCTGGCTGTTGTGAGTCGTTCTTAACATGGACAACAGACCTTCAATCAGATTTGCACCCCTGTAGAAGAGCATCCCCCCCATCTCTGTCAGCATACGATCATAGTTTCCATTGTACCCCGGCAAGCATTACGGGGAGATTAGGATAGTAGTTGCTGAGTAAGAGGCTAAGGTCCGCGAGATGGGGTCTATTTTATTCCTTCAGATACGGGAAATACCAATGCCCAGCGTTTTGCCGCCGTGGTTTTATATATTTGTAATTCAATTAGATCCTCAAGTGACCCAAATGATCCTCAAGAGATCTCAGTTGGCCGTAACATGGTTGTATAGTGGTCTACAAGAGGTTGTGAGAACTGGGAGGTCTGCATGGAATGTTTTGAGATTAGGTTCTGAAGTACGCTATAAAACTCTGATACAACCTCGATTGTTACTCGGGTTGTGATTTTATAAACGTAAATTGGCGTTCTTGGCATAGCACAATGGATTTTCTTGAATGTGTAAAAAATAAATTGTGCCCTGAACGTTTGGGTGATGAAAGATTAGTTTCTCTTTCTCTTCAAATGGAAGCTTGGAATATAGAAGGTCGTCTTATTTATATCGTCATCAAAATTTCGCTCATAAAAATGTACGTGTAAGTTTGGAAGATGATATCAGCATTTCTATATTATTGTAAAATGTGTTTAACTTCATGCAGAAGTGATACACTCATCGAATTAAACAAAATGTATAATAGCCCTGCTGGGGGCATCCATTAATACATGCTGTTGTGTTTCATCTTTGTATCATGTATTTCACCATTACATCGCTGTTTTGCTCACAAGTAAACGTGTTACAAACCAGTGTCATTGAAATCGTTGAGCTACTGAGCTATGTGTTACAACAAATGAGTTGCGATTCACATAACATCATATATACGGATCATACTATTCTGCATAAATATTTTAGATTAAAAACATCTCAAAGTACCTACCATATGAATTTGACAACAAACTTTCCATAACAACAGACACGAAAGACGCATACCTATCTTATTTGTAAATCAATTAACACCTACGAAGCGAATGTTGAACCAGTTTCGATCGGAACGAGTTGGATTAGTATTGTTGTTCCAACATACGATTTTGAATAACTCGGTTTCTTCCTGATTCTCGAGGAACATAAGGTAAAAGAAAAACGTTCTTTTAACCGGTAATGTTCATCGTCCAGTCATGTTATATTTAGACTATACAAGAAAGAAGTTAAATATTCGAATAAAGATTTTCTTTATAACTCTGTCAAATGTCATTGCTCGCACCACTTAACGTTCACGGCTAGCGAAATAAAGGGGGGAAAATCGAGAAGAAATTTTCCTTCGAGATCCAACTCTACGGTGTCCCGCACATCTTAATTATTCCACTCATCCCACTCTGTCGCCACGTAACGAACGATTAATGGCCACCGGCCTACTGTGACGTGGCTGCATTTCCCCATGCCCGATGGCCGCGACTGCTGCGGCGTGTCGCGAAGGGAAATCTATTAACTCAGTTCGGCGAAAATCCCTGCACCGAGCGAGCGGCATTCATAAAACGACGAAACCGGCCGGCGCGCGGTGGACGCCTTTGGCCACCTACGCAACGTTGGAAAATGACGGTCCACATGAATATGCCGTTGTCGTCGAATTGTTGCTCAATTTAGATTCGTTTTATTTTCGTGCGGACGCGCGATGATGGTACCTATCCGATCTGATCCTCCTTTTGACATTCTTCAACTTGCGGGCATTATAGCGTGTTTAATATTTACTTTTACATTTCAAGTTATTTAGATTTGCTGGGCCTAGCTAATACTTTTACAGAATATCTGTGCTATTGAAACAAGGGGAAAAGTGCCGAAAAAACAGTTCGGGATTTGGATCATTTCCTGGCGTTCTCGCGCTGAATAGTACACTCCCAAAATTAAATCCGTAGTGTTGAGTGGCGTGAACGGCGCTTCGCGTTCGATTGTTTATTTTGTAATCCCAGTGAGTAAATATTTTTGACAAACTCATCGCGGTCATCATTTTGGAACTACGAGCAATGGGGAAATCAAACGATTATGTAATTTAAATAAGTCAGTCAAAATCTTTGGAGCCAATCTAATTAAAGTAACTAATTGTTTCGTTATTTAATCTTTTGGGTGATGTTGGGTGATGTAACAGACATATTATCTCTTCTAATATTTTGAATCTTGGGAAGGACTTGCAACTGATCCTGAATTCAAGGTCGACCGCTGAATTATTCACAGTGAGGAAAACCGACCCAAAATGCTACTTATTCATTGTAGATACTTGCTGCGCCAGAAAAATACTTTTCCTAAAAAAGAATGGTGCAATTTTCATTAGTCGGAAGTTATAGGAATAGCCACTGCCCCTTTTACCTCTGAAAATCGAATGTTTTTCCACGATAGCTAAAATTCAAAGTAGATTGCGACTGATTATTTTCATTTTTCTAGAGTAGAAAATACGACTGGTATATATTCAGACCTTCGATCATGATTATTTCGCCCCTTTTTCATAAAAACATTTTTTTCTTTGACAAGTAAGATTTTAAACCATACATCCCTATATAATATTAACTATAATGTATATAAGTTTTATCGCGATTTATAAATATATCTGTTGTTCATGTAATCGCCAACAGCGAATTCCATTTAATCGATATTTTGATTTACAAGAGATCGGGAATAGTGGTAAGGAGACGAAAAAAAGAGCTTGAGCAATACTAAAGTTAAGTGTTTAAGCACCGGATGCCTAAACTAACATTCTTGTAAGAGCGTAAGGTTGAAAAATTGTAATAAACCCAACAGAACTTGAGACTACCACTTGAACTTACGAGTAACAAAAAACTGTACATTGATATATTGCATTTAATCCAGTCTATGTTGCAAATGCATAGAAAAACTTAAAATGTTCATCTGCTGAAATTTTCAGCCTATATTCAGTTGGAAACAATGGTGGAAAGTATAAAAACAACTTATTTTGAAGTTGCTCGCAAATTCGTTTGAGGACGAGTGCGGATGATCTTTAACTTGCAATAGGAAGATGAAAGCCTATATCTTCTTGTGTATTCAATCTCGTAGCCGAATACGACACACTTTACGTTACGGTTAGCAAAACATTTTCGGTTGATTCAACTATAATCACTCAACATTAGGGTGGCTCAAATTAGTATGGAAAAAACTTGACAGTTTGACAACGTCTTACCCGAAGGTACTGGGTATCAAATCAGAATCTAAAATTGGAGACCGTCACGAAATCATGTAAGATTTTGAACGATAATACAGCCTTTATCTTTCGATGGATTTTTGATATTTATATATCAATCGACTCGGAAACTCTCCAGCAATTTGTCAATTTCATTGAAACTTTTGATTATTCACGATAAGCTATTGGAAGTTTCAATCCTTGTCCTACCCAGTAAAAATATTAGAATTAACCAATCCCGTTCATGCATTCCTAACACGGACATCAGAATGATATAAGTCACGGGCATTTTGACCCACCGTTTCATTTTCTCTGGGTATAAATAGATCCGTGTTTCGCGGCCGCGCGACATTTCTGGAGATCTGGATTTATTGCAGTTAATTTGGAAGGCGCATTACTCGAAATTAATCGATTCTTTTTAGAACCTCAATTTTCCAGAAAAAAAGGTTGAGCAGGATACATTTTCATCAAAGACAAACCATCATCGCTTGGCCACAGCGGAAAATGACTTCATAAGTGCGTGTCGGATTATTGAGTGGTTGCTTTTAGTGATTCGGCAAATGCTGGGTAAAGCGTACCATCCCTAGCAGCACAATTCAGACTGATTTAGTTGCAGCAACTCATATGCAACCTGAATTGGTCGCATATGAGTTACAGAAACTGATGTACAACATGTGTGTTACTCGGGATTGCTACTTCGCGTACCTGAAGGAATAAAATAGACCCCATCTCGCGGTCCTTAGCCTCTTACCCAGCAACTCCTATCCCTACCTCCCCGCGGTGCTGGCCGGGATACGAGCAACCTTAGGGAAGATCGGGTAACCAACCCCGGTGGGAACTATGGTCGTATGCTGACAGGGAAGGGGGGGTTTTCTCCTCTCCGGAGGTGCAAATCTTATTAAGCGTCTGTTCTTCATGTCAGGATCGGCTGATCATCGTCCGAGTGCCAGCGAGGGACTCATAGTGATGGGTGATATGCAAAGGCGCGTGATCGGGTGGTGGCCGATCAATGAAAGAATGTGCAGGTTGAGGATCAAAGGCCGGTTCTTCAACTTCAGCATAATCAACGTCCATAGCCACCACTCCGGAAGCACTGATGATGATAAGGACGCATTCTACGCGCAGCTGGAACGTGAGTACGACAGCAGCCCAAGGCACGACGTCAAAATCATCATAGGAGATTTGAACGTTCAGGTTGGCCAAGAGGAGGAGTTTAGACCGACTATTGGAAAGTTCAGCGCTCACCGGCTGACGAACAAAAACGGCCTACGACTAATTGATTTCGCAGCCTCCAAGAATATGGCCATTCGCAGCACATACTTTCAACACAGTCTCCCGTATCGGTACACCTGGAGATCACCACTGCAGACAGAATCACAAATCGACCACGTTCTGATTGATGGACGGCACTTCTCCGACATTATCGACGTCAGGACATATCGTGGCGCTAACATCGACTCTGACCACTATCTGGTGATGGTTAAACTGCGTCCAAAACTATCCGTCATCAACAATGTTCGGTACCGACGACCGCCGCGGTACAACCTAGAGCGACTGAAGCAACCTGATGTCGCCACTGCATACGCGCAGCATCTCGAGGCAGCGTTGCCGGAAGAGGGTGAGCTCGATGGGGCCCCTCTTGAGGACTGCTGGAATACAGTCAAAGCAGCCATTAACGACGCAGCGGAGAACAACGTCGGGTATATGGGATGAAGTCGACGGAACGATTGGTTCGACGAAGAGTGCAGACAGATTCTGGAGGAGAAGGACGCAGCGCGGGCGGTCGCGCTGCAGCAAGGTACCCGGAAGAACGTGGAACGTTATAGACGGAAGCGGAGACAGCAGACCCGCCTTTTTCAGGAGAAGAAACGCCGCCTGGAAGAAGCGGAGTGCGAGGAGATGGAACAGCTGTGCCGTTCTCATGATACACGCAAGTTCTATCAGAAGCTCAACGCATCCCGCAAAAGCTTCGTGCCGCGAGCCGAAATGTGCCGGGATAAGGATGGGAGCATCTTGACGGACGAACGTGTGGTGATCGAAAGGTGGAAGCAGCACTACGAGGAACATCTGAATGGCGCTGAGAGTACAGGCAGTGAGAGTCAAGGCAGCGGAGGAGATGACTACGTCAGTTCAGCGGACGATGGAAGCCAACCAGCCCCCACCTTGAGGGAAGTTAAGGATGCCATCCAACAGCTAAAGACCAATAAAGCAGCTGGTAAGGATGGTATCGGTGCTGAGCTCATCAAGATGGGCCCGGAAAAGCTAGCCACTTGCCTGCACAAACTGATAGTCAGAGTCTGGGAAACTGAACAGCTACCGGAGGAGTGGAAGGAAGAGGTTATATGCCCCATCTACAAGAAAGGCGACAAACTGAAGTGTGAGAACTTTCGAGCGATCACCATCCTTAATGCCGCCTACAAAGTGATATCCCAGATCATCTTCCGTCGTCTGTCACCATTAGTGAATGAGTTCGTGGGAAGTTATCAAGCCGGCTTCGTTGACGGCCGCTCGACAACGGACCAGATCTTTACTGTACGGCAAATCCTTCAAAAATGCCGTGAATATCAGGTCCCAATGCACCATCTGTTCGTTGATTTCAAGGCGGCATACGACAGTATAGACCGCGTAGAGCTATGGAAAATTATGGACGAGAACAGCTTCCCTGAGAAGCTTACCACACTGATCAAAGCAACGGTGGATGGTGTGCAAAACTGTGTGATGATTTCGGGCGAACACTCCAGTTCGTTCGATTCGCGCCGGGGACTAAGACAGGGTGATGGACTTTCGTGCCTGTTGTTCAACATTGGGCTTAAAGGTGTCATGCGGAGAGCCGGGTGTAACAGCCGGGGTACGATTTTCAACAGATCCAGTCAATTTATTTGTTTTGCAGATGACATGGACATTGTCGGCCGAACATTTGCAAAGGTGGCAGAATTGTACACCCGTCTGAAATGTGAAGCAACAAAAGTTGGACTGGTGGTGAATGCGTCAAAGACAAAGTACATGCTTGTGGGCGGAATTGAGCGCGACAGGTCCCGCCTGGGAAGCAGTGTTACGATAGACGGAGATACCTTCGAGGTGGTCGAGGAATTCGTCTACCTCGGATCCTTGCTAACGGCTGATAACAATGTTAGTCGTGAAATACGAAGGCGCATCATCTGTGGAAGTCGGGTCTACTACGGGCTCCAGAAGAAACTGCGGTCCAAAAAGATTCGCCACCGCACCAAATATGTCATGTACAAGACGCTAATAAGAACGGGTGTCCTATACGGACATGAAACGTGGACAATGCTCGAGGAGGACTTGCAAGCACTCGGAGTATTCGAGAGACGGTACTTAGGAAGGACCATCTTTGGCGGTGTGCAAGCAGACGGTGTGCGGCGGCGAAGAATGAATCACGAGCTCGCCCAACTCTACGGCGAACCCAGTGCCAGTATCCAGAAGGTAGCTAAAGCCGGAAGGGTACGATGGGCAGGGCATGTTGCAAGAATGCCGGACAGCAACCCTGCAAAGATGGTGTTCGCTTCCGATCCGGTAGGTACGAGACGGCGTGGAGGGCAGAGAGCGAGATGGGCAGACCAGGTGCAAAACGACTTGGCGAGCGTGGGGCGTATCCGAGGATGGAGAGATGCGGCCTCGAAGCGTGTTCAAAAGTTTTGAAGAAAATGGTGTGTTGAACCATATAAGCTTGGTTGGTTGATCCGCTATACAACGTAGGCCATTGTTTATGATATGTATCACACTAAGCGATATGTAAGAAACCAAGCGATTGAATCAAGACAGGCACCGCTAGGTGGATTAGTCTGGGTTTTTTCGTTTTTAATTTGTCGTTTAATGCTGTAACAGTTGTTAATTCCAAAAACCTTGCTTACGGAAGATCCTTGGACTTGAGGCTGGTTTCTTTGGTCCCCTCCCCTTAGGCTGAGTGCCCTTTCGGCCTCGGCATCACCATGACAACAGAGGAAAAATACGAGATATTGAATTCGGGCTTACTGTTGAAGTCGAAATAGGTATCTGTCAAAGGATAATCAAATGGTGGAATTAAATGTGATGGCATCTTTTTGCAACTAGTTGCAAAAACTAATATTTGTGTACTATGAACCTAATATTATTTGTATTGTTTGGATTTGGCAGCACTCGTAACAGATTTTTGTTTCACGGCACGCTAAAAACATTAAATAAACATGATTTTTGATAAACTGCCGGACATATTAATAAACAGTAAACGTAAAAATATGAAGAACATATTAAAGAATATTTTAAAAAGGTAGGTAATAACATACAAAAAATCGGAGAAAGTTTAAGGACATAGTTGGAAGAGTACCACGATGGCAGTCAATATGGCACCGGACCTTCCACGGGTCAAACCCACACCTCCCGCACTCCTCTCCCACCAACATTCGAATGCATCGAACAGCATCGAACAAAAGTTCAATATTCAGATTACTAACCTGTTCACAGTGTATTTATGTACTTCCCGTGATAATTAACATGTTTCTTCAAAGAGTCCTATGTATTTCGGCTCGAAATATAGCATCAACCAGCAGTTTCGTGCCAATTTAACAGCCGTCCGCGGTTTGGTGAGTTTATCACTGCACTTCACTTCTTCTCAAAGGGCATTGAAAAAATCAAATTTTTACACACTTCTCCGCACATGAGCAGCCCAAAATGTTGATGGAATGCAAATTATACTTCACTTTTTGAAGTAAGTCACTTGTTTGAAGCGAAAACTTAATATAAACTGCAATTTTTGCCCGAAGAAAACGATGAAAAACTGATCGCGGAGCGAATGTAAACACCGACACCGATAGCAGCAAACTAATAAACAGGGTGGTTCAAAACTGATTTTGCTCCGCCACGCTCAGTCGATCATGTTTCATATTTTGGGTGTCGTTCGCTGGTTTCGGTCGGTTTGAATAGGGGCTTACCGTGCACAGGTCGTTTCAGGTTTGTATGGCAGTTGATATGGTGAGGTTGAATTTTACATTATTCTGATTGTGGCACTCCGTAATTGAGCGCTGGCGAGGGGAAGACCATATGACTGGATGAAATTCAAGAGCTTTCACTCCTTAGACAATGCATATTGAATGGACGTTCCAATAGTTGGGAGTCGATTTTATTCCAGGTTGCAAATCTTTAGCATGATAATAAAGCCCCAAATACAATGTCGGCGGAACAGAAACGGAAACGGCAAATTTGACAGTTGGCCCATATATTTTCTGTCAAATTTGCCGTTTCCGTTTCGCTGACATTGTGTTTGTGTAATTGTGTAATTCAACAAAATAGCCCGATTTTTTCTGTGATATCTATCGCACCAGAAGCAGATATTTCATACAAAAAGTGTGACATGGGGGTGAGCGGAGTATAAAATGCTATTTCAAGGGGTCTTTCCTAAGGTGGTTCAGTGAAGTCTCTGGAATGTTGCTTTCAGCTATGTGGGTTCTCTTTTCGCCAGCGTTTGGAGGGGAGGCGCTGTAGCCAGTGTAATGAAAGGTTTAGTTTCCCATAAGGGGCTGTCCATAAACCACGTAGACTCTTGAGGGGGGGGAGGGGTTTCGAAAAAGTCTACGATAGTCTACGAAGGGGGACCGGGGTATACCAAAGACTTTTTAATTTAATGTTTTTTAAAAGCGATTTATACAGCAGCTTTGTGCGAAGTTCACTTGTTTGATTTCTTTAAGATGTTCCGGTTTTTTTTGCAAGACTTTACCGAAATAATCTCTTGCATTTCCCCTTAAAAAAATATGAATTTCACTAAAGTAAAAGTCTGAGCTACGGTTTAAAACTATCATGGATTTCCCCAGGAAATTCTTCTGTGTTGAGCAGGGAAATTCTCCAAAGTATTCTATAAAAACTTTCTTCAAAATCTTCACTTGGATCTTACTGCAGATTCTACTAGAATTTCGTTTGATATTCGGCAGAAACTTCTTTGCAAACTATGGAAATTATGTGAAAAATATCCAAGAAAAAGTCTTTGGAATGCCCAAAAGATATTTTTTGAAACTTGTAAAGGGAACTCTCCGAAATTTCCACGAGAAACCCTTCAGAATGGAGATTTTCTGGAAAGTCCCCGAAATTTTTTGCTTAATTTCGGAGATTCTTCGGAATTATCAAAAGCAAAATTTTTCGAAATGCCCGTGGAAAATTCTCCTTCGTAAATTTCTTCGGCAGTTCTAATGCAAATTCCTTGGAATTATCGATGGAAAATTTTTCGGAATTTCTAAATAAATTGTTGAAACTTCCACGAGAAATTATTTAAATTCCCCACCAACAACAGTTTGAGTTTCCACAAAAAAATACAATTTTTGTAAAAAAGCCCTTCTAATTTTCATGAAAATTTATTCAAATTTTTTACGAGAAGTTCACAAAAAGTTCAACTGAAAATTCTCCATAATTTCCACCGAAAATTATTCAGAAAATATATTTTGGTTTGCCCATAAGACTTAATTAAATTTCCTCAAGAAATTGCTCCAAATTTGCAAGAGAAATTTAAAAATTTGTAGGAAACCATTCTAAATTTTCACGGGAAATATTTCGGAATATCCGTTTAAACTAAAAATTGCCTCGGGAAATAATTTCAAATTTTCACGGAAAATTACTTGGTTTCAACAGATGATTATTGCATGGAATTTTCAAGAAAAGCATCGGAATTATCACGGAGAGTTCTTTGGAGTATTTCAAGGTTTTCACGATTTTTACAATTGTGAACCGGCCCGGCGTTGAGAATTATAGGTTAGATGCGTGACAGATTTTATCAGTGGCACGCCGATGCAGAAATGTCGGCGATGGTGGTGCACACCTCTAGAAGGAATTGAATTCAACAGTAATTAAATTAATTGGCTTTGAGATTTGATTTCAGGAGTTATGGACAGAGGATTAAATTTTATTTCGTTTCAATTTGATTTTTGTTTTGTTGGATTTTGTTCAGTGTGATTTTGTTAAGTTTGAAATTTGAATTTTGTTGAAATGTTTGCATAAAAATGGAATTGAATAGCTGAATTCTCGCTTAACTTTTCAAAAGGACCTAAGTAACATTTTTTTTATGAATTAATTTGAATACTGTAATCAAAAGCTTTCATGTTTTTCTGTTGATTGCACAATTCAAATTAAATTATTGAAAAAAATGTTACTTAGGTCCTTTTAAAAAGTTAAGCGAGAATTGCTTAAAACGTGATTGATTTCCATATTTTTCCAATCACATATGATGTTATTTAAAATTTGGTAAAGTCTACGTAGACATCATGGGGGGGAGGGAGGTGTTTTGAAAAAGTCTACGAAAATCTACTATACTATATTCCTCAATTTATTTTTAAGTTTAAAAAGTATTTTGATTCTGTACTATGATCGAACGGAGATTTGATAGAAAAATTTAGATACTTTTGGGAATTCTCACAAATAAATAAAAAAAGGACGATTGGACCAATTTTCAATAAATATTATCGAACTAAAATGTATTTCCACCAGTATCTCCATGTATGAAGGGCAACTCAGCAATTTATTTTTTTTTCAAAAATGGAAACTGAACCATTGCGTTCTACTCGACAATCAATGATACAGCTTCTAACAAAATCGAATCGTGTGAATGTGATATAATTTAAACTGGATTTTGGATGAATTAATACATTACCAATCCATGTTTTATTTAAGGTTATTCTACTTTATATATACATCCCATTCAAATCGTACAGTTGTCCCACGTGAAAAATGTCAAAATCCAAAGTATATTAAGCCATTCAAGGAGCAGAATAAAAACAATTTATGAAATCATGTTTATTCATCAAATATATTTGTTTTACAACCATTCCTACGTTTTAAATTGTCTTCCGCATTGGCCCTTGAACTTTAAAAATTTATTCGATTTGTTCTATTAAATCTAGGTTTAAGTTGAATACTTCATGTTAATTCTAGAGAGCATCTGTTTTTTAAACAATTCATGTTGAATAAGTGGAGAATAAATAATTCTCATCATTATTTTTCATCATATAAAATGCTTTCCACAAAACCATCATAATCCGAGTTATTCTTCAGCGCTCAGAAGATTTCCATCTAACATGCATTCGACCCTGCTGCGACAGAAAGAGCATGATTGTCAACTACGAAACGAAATGAAAACAGTGAGAATTTTCTCTCTGGCAAAGAGAGCGTGACGCTTGTCAGTTTTGTTTTGTTGAATTTCTCCCTTCATCCCAGTTAGAACGAAAGCTCTCTCGTAATAATTGTTCGTAATAAATTCTTTGTGACTCTTTTTAGCGGGTATCTTTTGACAGCGCAAAATGTATGGAATATTACGTAAATAATGACATCATAAAGCGTATTTACCCTGAAACGCCAATTATTATGTCATTAATGGCGTAATCTGAATAGGCTATAAGTCTAATAACTCAATTTTAAATATCCTCGCTTTCAAATGCTCTATTTTTGCGAATTTTAGCCAGTTTCTCCAGACAGTCCTGCTACTTTTTACGTAGCCTTATCTACGTCAGTCAATGATGAACATCGAAAATATTTTCGAAAAGATGTGTCCCCCCGCCATCTCATTCACAGCTACTCTGTCAATGTATTTAGCCCCGAAGTAGGCGAGAAAATCATTTTGACTGTCGTCATAAACATCGCGCTTCGCTGAAACAAAGCTTCTCCACGTGTTTCTAGCTAGTCTAAATAGAAACCAGTGTGATGAAGATGATATTTTTTGTTTGTGAGTTCCGTCGGACTTGGAAAGGGACCGACTTACTCACGGCTGAAGACGATCCGAATCATCGTGGTGTAATGTGGGTAAATAGGCAGTATTCAAATGGCGATCCTTAATTGTCCTATTTTCTAAAATGACATCCGAATCGAGTTCTTCCACGTCTTTCGATATTTAGTTTAAGCGTTTAACTTTTAGCATAATATAAAACGAATTGGAAGGAATTGCCAACAATGCCATCGTAAATTTTGCTTCAATTGTGTTTCACACTGATCGTGGAATTCCGCATACAAATGTGAATTTGTTTTCACTTGCTTGTTTATTCAAAGGAGATTATTTATTATCAAATTTGTATATTTGTCTGTCATGAGTCTGTAGCTGTGCGTCCGCGCTTTGTATACGCGCAGTTAGCCTTGAGTTTACCAACAACGCATTTTTCAAACGCTGTTGTTTGAAGCATCAGACACAGTGTGTTAGGAGTTTCGGCATCGCGGCCCGACTAATCGCAATAACCTTCCAATCTGCGGATAAATGTTGCATATAATTTCCATGGCACAGGATAGATATTCAGAGAGATATCGAAGAGCCACATTGGAACGCTGCCGGACATAATGTGTTTGAAGCTTAGCTCGACAAGTATGAATGGACGTGGTGCAAACTCCTGGCCTACTTGTTGGGCGGTTTGTCAAATCTCCTTTTAACTTACTCACCCGAATTGTTACCCCAACAGTGTTGATCTATAGATAATGTCTCACTACACAAGAGTACATAGTAGAAAGATGAGCTACACCTTACCTACCCCCTTTCACCCCATCAGTGTGTTTGGCATATTACAATCTGTATCCTTCATCGGCTCGTCAGAAATAATTATAGCGTGACCGTTCGTTTTGGCCCGTTTTCCATTGAGCGTTTTCCACCCAACCCAGCTCATCATCGTTAGGAAAGGGGCGTTCATTTTCCGTTTGAAGAGTGCATTGTAGACCGTCACATTTTGACAGGCAAGGCCAAGTGACAAAATTTAGTTGCGACCGGAACGGATGGATCCACCTACCGAAATGGTTGACTATTGGAACTACTATCGGCAGATGATTTTCGTCTTGAGACGTTATCAAAAAGCCATGTTGGTATATTCTTAAAATTCAGTTGTGTTTTTTGACATTCTTTCTCGTACAACAAAGTTGTACCAAAGTTGTACCGTTTACTGCAAAAATAAAATTTTATAAGTGGCTTGTATTTGACAAGTTGTAAAGTCGTGTTGGGGCCCTCCTTAGCCGTGCGGTAAGACGCGCGGCTACAAAACAAGACCATGCTGAGGGTGGCTGGGTTCGATTCCCGGTCCCGGTCGAGGCAGTTTTCGGATTGGAAGATGTATCGACTTCCCAGGGCATAAAAGTATCATCGTGTTAGCCTCATGATATACGAATGCAAACTTGGCTTAGAAACCTCGCGGTTAATAACTGTGGAGTCGGTCTCCAACTGTTAAAGTCACATAACAACAAACATGTTTGTATTCACTCAAAAGCAGTCACGCGTGTATTGATCATACGAGTTAGATTATTCGAAATATTTCTGTTCAATTTTTATTTGATATAATATATTCAAGCTTGTCAGTTAAAATCAAGGTATGCAAACGCCAAACCGAGTATCGTTGTAGATTTTGTCTATCGTCCGCATACTGGATTTTTGCGGATAATGGTTTTATAAATTAAGACATTTTTACTTTCTGGCTTCATAATTAGTGTGACTATTTCATGAGCAGTGAAAAGTTTGGTATGTTCAGCAACACGGGAATTAAAAACACTCAACTATAACTGATACGTCTTTGGAAATATGTATTTACTTCAAGAGAATGCTAATTTCCTTCTGTAATTGATAAATTGTTATAAATAAATAAATAAATAAATTGTAATTACTGTAAATGTGGACTGACAAATATGCAATTGCTAGATTTTGTATCACGCTGTGTCTTAACGAGCACTATAAACGGAAAATTTGCTTCAATTGCCAAAGCAAGGGCCTGTTCACAAATTATGTAACGCAAAAATCGGAATTTTCGACTTCCACATACTTTACATTACATACTTCCCAGAGCCACTCACTACAATTGTTAACCCCCTAATGCCCTAGACCGCCTTGAGACGGGGTATTTTGATTATTTTTTTATAATTTTCAATTGATCAGATTAACTTCAATGAATGTTTAAATGTGGTTTAAAGTCAATTTTCAAAGTATTTAAATTTAAACTTATAAAAAAATATTGAAAATTGAATAACATTTTGCTCTTCCATTTTTCGCTCGTATACATTTGAAGAGTAAAATATTTGTAGTTTAGTATTTTACTACAAACCTTGTTTAGATCTATATTTAGTCTAGAGCAGCAGTGCTCAGCCTTTTTCTTTAAGAGGTACCCCTTCACACTTTTGCATCAATTGAGGTACCACTTATTTTTTTTTGCTGTAAATGGAAATACATTGTAATTCATAAGATATATGAAAAATAAAACCGCAAAAAAAAAGAAAAATAAAAAAAAAATAAAATATGTGAAAATGAAAATAAACAAAATATATGTCTTAGCGAGATGGATCAACTAGGCCCGAGCTCTATATGACATACAGAGAAAAAAAAAAGTCTTTCCAAAAAGTTGGTTGAAATTTTCATTATTCCGAGTTCTTGCAAACATACTTCAGAGGCTCATGAAAGGCGGCTTTCGAGTCACTTTAAAGGAGGCTTCTAAGCCTCTTTAAAGGACGGCTCTGAGCCTCTTGAACGTTGGCTTCCAAGCCTCTAGAAAGATGAACTCTGAATCTCTTGAAGAGAGGCTTCCAATCTTCTTAGAAGCCGGCTTCCGAGCATCACGAAAGCAGGTTTCCGGACCTTTTGAAAGAGGGCTTCCAGGCCTCTCGAAAAAAGGTTTCCGGGCCTCTTGACAGGAGGCTTCCAGGCTTCTTGAAAGAAGGCTTCCAGGAAACTTGAAAAGAGGCTCCCAGAAGTCTTGAAAGAAGGCTTCCAGACCTTGAAAGGAGGCTTCCAGGCCTCTTGAAAGAAGGCTTACAGAAAGCAGGCTTCCAGGTCTCTTGAAAGGAGGCTTCCAGGCCTCTTGAAAGAAGGCATCCAGGCCTCTTGAAGAAAGGCATTCAGGCCTCTTGAAAGCAGGCTTCCAAGCCTCTTGAAAGGAGGCTTCCGGGCCTATTGAAAGAGGACTTCTGGGCCTCTTGAAAGGGGACTTCTGGGCCTCATTAAGGGAGGTTTCCAAACCTCTTGAAAGAAGGCTTCTAGACCTCTTGGAAGGAGGCTTCCAGTCCTCTTGAAGGAAGCTTTGAGGCCTTTTGAAAGGAGGATTCCTGGCCTCTTGAAAGGAGGATTCCAAGCTTCTTGAAAGGAGGATTCCGGGCCTCTTAAAAGGAGTATTCCGGGCCTTTTTAAAAGAAGGCTTCCGGACCTCTTGAAAAAAGGCTTCCAGGCCTCTTGAAAAAAAGCTTCCAGGCCTCTTGAAAGGAGGCTTCCAGGCCTATTGAAAGGAGGCTTACAGGCCTCTTGAAAGGAGGCTTACAGGCCTCTTGAAAGAAGGCTTCCAGGCCTCTTGAAAGGAGGCTTCCAGGCCTCTTGAAAGGAGGCTTCCAGGCCTCTTGAAAGGAGGCTTCCAGGCCTCTTGAAAGCAGGCTTCCAGGCCTCTTGAAAGGAGGCTTCCAGGCCTCTTGAAAGGAGGCTTCCAGGCCTCTTGAAAGCAGGCTTCTAAGCCTCTTGAAAGGAGGCTTCCAAGCCTCTGGAAAGCGGGCTTCTAAGTCTCTTGAAAGCAGGCTTCCAAGCCTCTTGAAATCAGGCTTCCAAGCCTCTTGAAAGCAGGCTTCCAAGCCTCTTGAAAGCAGACTTCCAAGCCTCTTGAAAGGAGGCTTCCGGGTCTCTTGAAAGGAGGCTTCCGGGCCTATTGAAATGGGACTTTTTGGCCTCATGAAGGGAGGCTTCTAGTCCTTTGAAATAAGGCTCCCAGGCCTCTTGAAAGGGGGCTTCCAGTCCTCTTGAAGGAAGCTTTGAGGCCTCTTGAAGGAAGCTTTCAGGCCTTTTGAAAGGAGGATTCCGGGCCTCTTGAAAGGAGGATTCCGGCCATCTTGAAAGGAGGATTCCGGGCATCTTGAAAGGAGTATTCCGGGCTTCTTTAAAGAAGGCTTCCGTACCTTTTGAAAAGAGGCTTCCGGACATCTTGAAAGGAGGCTTCCAGACCTCTTGAAAGGAGGCTTCCAGGCCTCTTGAAAGGAGGCTTCCAGGCCTCTTGAAAGGAGGCTTCCAGGCCTCTTGAAAGGAGGCTTCCAGGCCTCTTGAAAGGAGGCTTCCAGGCCTCTTGAAAGGAGGCTTCCAGGCCTCTTGAAAGGAGGCTTCCAGGCCTCTTGAAAGGTGGCTTCCAGGCCTCTTGAAAGGAGGCTTCCAGGCCTCTTGAAAGGAGGCTTCCAGGCCTCTTGAAAGGAGGCTTCCAGGCCTCTTGAAAGGAGGCTTCCAGGCCTCTTGAAAGGAGGCTTCCAGGCCTCTTGAAAGGAGGCTTCCAGGCCTCTTGAAAGGAGGCTTCCAGGCCTCTTGAAAGGAGGCTTCCAGGCCTCTTGAAAGGAGGCTTCCAGGCCTCTTGAAAGGAGGCTTCCAGGCCTCTTGAACGGAGGCTTTCAGGCCTCTTGAAAGGAGGCTTCCAGGCCTCTTGAAAGGAGGCTTCCAGGCCTTTCGAAAGGAGGCTTCCAGGCCTCTTGAAAGGAGGCTTCCAGGCCTCTTGAAAGGAGGCTTCCAGGCCTCTTGAAAGGAGGCTTCCAGGCCTCTTGAAAGGAGGCTTCCAGGCCTCTTGAAAGGAGGCTTCCAGGCCTCTTGAACGGAGGCTTTCAGGCCTCTTGAAAGGAGGCTTCCAGGCCTTTTGAAAGGAGGCTTTCAGGCCTCTTAAAAGGAGGCTTCCAGGCCTCTTGAAAGGAGGCTTCCAGGCCTCTTGAAAGGAGGCTTCCAGGCCTCTTGAAAGGAGGATTCCAGGCCTCTTGAACGGAGGCTTTCAGGCCTCTTGAAAGGAGGCTTCCAGGCGTTTTGAGAGGAGGCTTCCAAGCCTTTTGAAAGGAGGCTTCCATGCCTCTTGAAAGGAGGCTTCCAGGCCTCTTGAAAAGAGGCTTCCAGGCCTCTCGGAAGAAGGCTTACATGCCCCTTGAAAGTAGGCTTCCAAGTCTCTTGAAAGGAGGTTATCATGCCCTTTGAAATGAGGCTTCCAGGCTTCTTGAAAGGAGGCTTCCAGGCCTCTCGAAAGGAGGCTTCCAGGCCTCTTGAAAGGAGGCTTCCAGGCCTCTTGAAAGGAGGCTTCCGGGCCTTTGAAAAGAGGCTTTCGCATCACTTGAAAAGAGGTTTCCGAGCCGTTTTAAAAGAGGTTTCCGAACTTCTTGAGAGAAGGTTTCCGAATTTCTTGAAAAGAGGTTTCTGAGCCGCTTGAAAAGAGGTTTCCGAGCCTCTTGAGAGAAGGTTTCCAAACCTCTTAAAAGAAGGTTTACTGATTTTTAAAAGGGGGTTTTCGGGCCTCTCGAAAGGGGGCTTCCGGGCCTCTTGAAAGGAGGCCTCTGAACCTCTTGAAAGTAGGGTCTCGAACCTTTTGAAAGGAGGCTTCCGAACGTGTAGACTCTAAATTTAAGTGCAGAAGCATATTCTTAACTTTACATTCAGCATTTTATTTCGATCAGGTAGATTGCATAGAAGATTTTTAAAATTTGTTCCTTCGTTGTTCTGCCCTTTTGATCTTTTGTCCCACAAACCTTCATCCAATGTGCTGATTGTATATAGAAGGATTCAATAGATTTTGAGTTACTGATCGCCATACATGCTATGTACAGGACAAAATTTTGAAATAAAAAAAAAACATGCACGCCAAATCATTTCTTATTAGACAGAAGTTGTACGACCGTGATCAGTTTTAAATTCAATTTTATTGGCATATCGGTCTCGATGCTACTCGTATAGAGGAAGGGAGCAGCGTGTGTGCGAGAAGTGTTAGCCGTATAAAAGTATTAGCCAAATAATGAATATGCGAATCGTTGCCTCCGTTTTTGTCAGTCTCGGTAACAGTGACTTTCATACCCTGCACGAGCCATCCCCAGTAAGGATGTACACGGACAGACAAATCAACCCAAACTTTGAGTTCAATATACGCTATATATTGACAATATCTCAGAAAAAATTTACCCAAATTTGGGTAGTTTTCTTTTTCTTTCCCATGATTGTTGTCAAAACTAGAGCAAGATGTAAACACTTCACCGGGGTTGCTCAGCCCAATAACCCAAATTTGAGTATATTCAATATTCGCAGTTTTGAGTTGATCAAAGTCCACTTTGGGTAAATTAAACTCAGCTGTGGGTAAATTGTTTACATGGGATTAAAGGCAAACTACCTAGTGCCAGAAAAGTCAATTTACTCAAATTTGGGTTATTGGCCCAAACCAAGAGTTTGAGTGCAAACAACCCACTTCAGTGTACGGCAAAGACGGACGCTTCGATAATTTAGTTATTCTCAAGTGGCTCTCGCATATTTCAACACCTTACAAACCATTTGACACTTGTCGAAACCTAGCGATCGGATTCCGTTCTTTCCCATCTGCTTTCGCACACACGCTGCTCCCTTCCTCTATACGAGTAGCATCGAGTCAGATATGTCAATAAAATTGAATTTGAAAAATTAGACATGTATCAAAACTACAGCGGTACATGTACCTACTCCAGGTTGAGATCCGCTGGTCTAGAGCCAAGCACAAGGAATATAAGAATTCGAGTTCCAAGTAGTCAGGGAGAAAATCGGCTGACAGAAGAACATTAAACTTTTTGGGGTGAACAAACTGCCAGACAATTTCCAAAAAATCAGTGACTAGTCTGAGTACACTTGTGAAAAGGAGGTTGTATCGGATGAGTGCACAGATTCACTTTAGACCAGACCGTTCAAAACCCACAACGCAGACATTCAATCGATTTGGAGAGCAAAAGTTCGAACGTCATTATGGGAACTTGGTTTAACCACAGATAACAGATATTGAGGCTGGTGTCCGATACGTGTGTAAACATCCGCAACCGTTAATTCAAATGTATTTTAAATTTGGACCGCGTTTGGCAATCGATTGGAGATGGCGCAAGAATCATTGTTATTGAAAACGCAGCCCGAATGCGGCTGTCAAATGCATTGGCTGCGTTCGACGGTTGTTAATCAGCTGCGTCTGTGTGTACTGCCGCAATTAGTTGAGTAGATGGCAGTAGTGGGCCAACGTATATCAATTTAAAAGTTTACACAGGATTTTCAATAAAATTTGTTCTAGCCTAAATATCTGTTATCTGTGGTTTAACATAGGTGTATCATGGATTAGCGCAAGAAAAATCATATTAGCAAAAAAATCATACAAAAGTCATTAATGAAATTGAATCCACTAGTGGGCCCCATCATGACTGTTTTTTTATGGTTGATGTTAATTACTCGCCGTATTTATCCGACCCGGCAGGCTTCGATGGATAAACGACTCGTGCTGAAAAAGTCGTCTTTCGTTGCATAAATAACTATTAGCGCCACAGTAGGTAACATAAAACAAGGCAGTTTTGATGGTAACATTTTTTTTTGTATAAATACCCGTATATGCGATGGTGATGATGATGATGGCAATAATATTTTCATGTGTTTGATCCTCCTTTACTTTTTTTTCGCAGCGAGCGTATAATGTTTGGGTCCGATATCCACCCACCTTATGATTCAAGATTGAATAATCTACGCTTATTTTCCGCCTGCCTATTTCTTTACGAGTGGCAACGATTTATGTCAGGAAGTTGACTCCCCCACGTGGAGCCTAAATGTCGTATAACCGTCAACACATGGGCCGGCTTCAGTTCCCATCCGACGGAAGGCGTGAGCAGACATTTTCCGTTTTTATAGAATGCCAACGAATTTGACTGGAACTCAAATCAGGCCCATTGGTCACGATAAAATTGAAAAGATTTCATTGCAAAGCATGAAATGAAAACTTTTGTAATCATTTTCTAATACTCTCATCGTCGAGTTAGATTTATCTACCATACAAAGCACGTACTATCAAAGCAATCCACGGCTCATTTCACCACGTGGAGGCCATTTTTTTAGATTATACATATATCTGATTTAATTCCTATAGTTTTTTTTTCAAAAAAAAGTACCTACCTTTACACTACATAAGTTTTTTTATGTACGTAGTAATAAATAAAAACAGAAAATTTAGGTAGACTGTGACAAACTGTTTGAATCTTACTGTGTAAAAACTGTTAAATCACATTTCCTACAGATTATCACAGAAGTGCTTAGACATACGAACTTCGGTACCCGACGGTATTTCGCCACATTGAGTACTCGGCCGGTTTGGTGATGGGGCTGTGTTGGTCATATTACTTGTTGAACTGAATGTGTTACGTTGTATTCGGAAAAAATCTTCACACCGATACGGTGATTATATTTACAACAATTTACAAGAGACAAGAATTAATAAATGCACCCGTGAATGTAAACTTCATTGTTCGCCGGCCGGCGTCGTTTTTCGTTTATCTTATTTATATGACACATGAAAAATTCCATCGGTCTTCAGAAGTGCATTATTCCTGAGTCGTGGTTGTTTGGATTTACTTTTGAATATTGGTTTTGCGGTGTGATGACATGTGCAACAGAAGAGCAGCAGAGAATTCATAATTATAACATTATATGAACATTTTCAGTGAGTGTGAGTTCGAGAAGGAAGGTAAGGTACGCGAGCGAATTTCTCATCCTTCCCGTCTGATTCACGCGAGTGCATGTTCGTTTTCCTTCGATTAGCCTACGACGATGTAGTGTCGTAGTATATATAACTATTTATTAGGTTCGAATAGTAGAAATTGTCTACAAATGATAAATGAGTGGATAGTTGTACAGATTTTTCAGAAAAATTCTCCAGGAAAGCTTCTACGTTAAGCTGAAAACATTAGTTAGAACGCCCTGCAAAATATCAAAATCTGCCTATCGCTATCATTGCAAATAAACGTTTCAAATCTAAGGGGCCCCACACACGCTCCGACATGTTGTACAACTTTGACTCCGCCCCCAAGTTTGTGCGACCAATTCAGTTTGTACAACTGTCTGACGAACAGTTGGTACAACCAAAACTCCAACAAACGTAACATTTCGTCATTTTCTTTATGTATATGCAGATGTGTTTGGTGCTTTTTCACGAATACTTAATTGGATGAATTGAATTGGAATGAAATAGGATTGGAGTGCAATTAGATTGGATTTGAATTGGAATGAGCTTAAAATTAGATTGGTTGTGGATTGAATTGAATTTTATTGGAACGTGAATGGCATGGTATTCGAATTTTGGTGATCGCATTCCAATCGATTGAATTTTGCTTAGAGTTGGAATTGAATTTGATTATGATTGGAAGTTTCGAAGAGGAATCGGAAGTTTCTCCCGGAGTTCCTCCGGAAGTTCATTCTGGAAATCCTCCAGAAGTTCCTTACGAAAGTTTTTTTTCCGGAATTCCTCCGGCAGCTCCTCCCTGAATTCCTCCATAAGTTCCTCCCAGTTTCAGAAGTTCCGAGAGGAGCTTCCGGAGGAATTCAAGGAGGAACTTTCGGGTGAATTCGGAAGTTCCTCCCTAAAATCCTCAGAAAGCTTCTCCCGGAATTCCTCTGAAAGTTCCTCCCATAATTGCACCGGAAGTTCCTCCGGAAAATAGAATTGGATTGTTCCACCAGGACATCCTCCGAAAGTTCCTATATTAAATCCTCCGAAAGTTCCTCCAGGAATTCCTCCTGAAGTTCCTCCAGGAATTCTTTCCAGGAATGCCTTCACCGGAAGTCTTTTTTTGGATTCCTCCGGAAGTTCCTCCAGGAATTCCTACGAAAGTTCATCAGGAAGCTCCTCCCGGAATTCCTCCGGAAGTTCCTCCCAGAATTCCTCCAGAAGTTCCTCCCAGAATTCCTTCGTAAGTTCCTCCCGGAAGTTCCTCCTGGAATTCCTCCGGAAGTTCCTCATGGAATTCTTTCGGAGGTTCCTCCCGGAGTTTCTCCGGAAGTGCCTCCCGGAAATCCCCTGGAAATTCCTTCTGGAAATCCCCAGGAAGTTCCTTCCGGAAATACCCCGGAAGTTCCTTCCGGAATTCCTGAGGAAGTTCCTCTCTGAATTCCTCCGGAAGTACCTCCTGGAATTCCTCTGGAAGTTCCTCCTGGAATTCCTCTTCGGAAGTTCCTCTCAAAATTTCTCCAGAAATTATTCTAGGAACTCCTCCAGAAGTTCTCCCCGAAGTTCCTCCTGGATTTCTTCCACATGTTTCTCCCGGAATTTCTCCGGAAGTTCCTCCCTGAATTTCTCCAGAAGTTCCTCCCGGAATTTCTCCGAAAGTTCCTCCTAGAATTCTTCCGGATGTTCCTCTTGAAATTTGTCAGGAAGTTCTCTGGAAGTTCCTCTTGGAATTCCTCTGGAAGTTCCTCCCGGAATTCCTCTGGAAGTTCCTAGAATTCTTCCGGATGTTTCTCCCGGAATTTCTCCGGAAGTTCCTCCAGGAATTCCGCCAGAATTTCCTCCTGGAATTCCTCTGGATGTTCCTCCAGGAGATCTTCCGGAAATTCCTCCCGAAGTTCTTCCGGAAATTCCTCACGGAGTTCTTCCAGGAATTCCTCCCGGAGTTCATTCGGAAATTCCTCCAGGAAATCCTCCGGAAGTTCCTCCATGAATTCCTCCGGAACTTCCTCTCAGAATTCCTCCGGAACTTCCTCTCGAAATTGCTCCGGAAGTTCCTCCATGAATTTCTCCGGAAGTTCCTTCATTATTTCACCTAGAAGTTCCTCTCGGAATTCCTCCGGAAGTTCCTCTCAAAATTTCTCCAGAAGTTCTTCTTGGAATTCCTCCGGAAGTTCCACCTGGATTTCTTCCGGATGTTCCTCCCGAAATTGTTCCGGAAGTTCCTCCCTGAATTTCTCCAGAAGTTCCTCCCGGAATTTCTCCGAAAGTTCCTCCTGAGCGATTCCAAGCAACAGCATCAAAATTTAAGAAAATTTTTAATTCATGATTTTCTATTGAGTTGAAACTTTGCACAGTTTTTCAATTTCATCTAAATCGTCATTTTTCGATATCAAATCTTCATATTGAGTCACGACTAACTTTTCAAAAGGGTGTATGTGAAAATGGTTCAAAAATATTTAAAAAGCTGCACAGCAAAAACGGAATGTTCGATTGTTATGATTTTTTCAGCAAAGTTAGACAACTAAATGGTGATTCTTAAGAAAATGTGCACAGTAAAAAAAATTTTTTGCCTTTAAGAATATCATTTTGTCACAAAAACTCAAATATCTCAACACCCTATCTTTTTACGAACGTATTTTTTTTTAGGAAAAACGGTCCATTATATTAGCTATCTACCATAAAAATTTGGTTATAAAGAAAAAGTTATGACATTTCAAATATTTCACAACTTTCACATATAGTAAACAAAAAAATTTCCGTGTATTTTTTTCTCAAGAATCGCAGATTTGATGCTGATTTTATTGTTAAGGGCCTTGCGTGAGTTAAACAAGTTGTTTGTATGATATTCCATATTTATGTATTCATCGATATTATGTATATTATATGTATAAATAAATAAAAATGAATTAATATTATCCTAAGTATTAAATTAAATGTGGCAGTTACACAATGTTGTTATAGAAACTCTAAGAGTTTTGGGTTTGAATTTTGGTATGGGTTATGATATCATGAAAACAGTTTATTAATACTTATGTTTTATTTATTTTTATTCAAATTTTTTAAAATATCGAACACTTTTGAATTATTATCAGCACAGTTTGAGTATAGTTTTGCTTTAATTTTATTTTCCGACAATGGAATGAAACAGTGAAATTTTTGGGTTCCTTGGATCGTTTTCGCGTTATTAAATTGCTCGCTGAGCTCTGAAGCCTTTATTTCGTACTCTTCAGTAGTAGTAAAACAAAATGATAATTTGGTTAAATCTTTTCTTTTCTACGATTTGCCCAATCAAAAAGTTCTTTCGCAGTTTTAATTGGATGCTCACGTTCTTTGGCTAAACTTGCTCTTGTGGCCATGCGCTTTATTGTTCCTCCAATAGCATCACAAGGACCTTTGCTATGTGATGTAGCAAAAATGCCATTCTGCATCAATTCCGTACATTGATTTAAATTGACATAGGCTCGAAAAATTCTTACGATTTTGTACTGCGACGCTGCTCCATCAGACATGAAATATATCTTTTTGACTTCTTTATGCTTATCAACGCGTAAAAAGTTAATCATTTTTCAATGAACAAGTTTACGGATACTGAATCGTGTCTTAAATCTTCGGAAATTATAATAAAACTTAAGTGTTCAATTTGCGTACTTCCATTAAAATAAATAACGAATGGATGAATTGTAGCTTGTTGTACGTTCCAGTGATGGGACTGCACTTCATCTTGCAATACAAAGCTGTAATTTTCAGAAAAATCACAAATGACTAAAAATTCACCATTTTGTAATGTATTTTCGTATTTTTAAAAAGCTGGATTGTTCTGTTTTAATGAAATCGTGAGGGATTAAACTTTCTAATTTCAAGCAAAATATGACACAAACTCATCTACAGGTTTTACAATAGTTTCTATGTCACACCTATCCGTGGTCACCCATTGCTCACATGATAACTGATCAATATATTTTTCTTCAAACTCAGCGAATAAAGTATTTTCCAATGATGAAGAATCTGGACAATCCGAACAAGATCGTACATAGCAATTTGATGTTGTATTTTCACACAAAAGACTACCAGTTAACATTTTAATATCCTTTGTTAAATTGATTCTTTTCAAACTATGTAAAATAAGATTAATATTCTCATGGGTTGTGCACACACACACATTATGTGTTCCTGAATTGGAAAGAAGCTTACATTGCCTTGGCCGAAGGCTTGCAAATGAGGAAAAACCTATTTTAATATTATCGTGAATTTGCTTGAAGCGTGTGTACGCTTCTTTCAAAGTCGTCATCATTAATCGTTTTGGATTGCTTGACGCTTTCCATCTTTTTTACCGATACATAATCTTTTGACCAGGCATAGCTCGACTTACTTCATCATCTTCAAAATATTGAACTACTATTTCTTTTGTCTCATCTGTTAATGCAGTACTAGACCTAGTATTTTTGGTTGAAAGACAGTTATTCTTCAATTGTTTTGTCTCTTTTACTGTATTTCTATTGGTTTTGAACTCATCAATGGCATCCTGAATAGACCACGAACTTGGCAGCATCGACAAAATCAATAATTTTTCTTTCCTTGTCGTGGCTGCATTCGAGAACCTTTCCTTCATATTTATAATTACCTCATCGTAGTCTGTATTTTCCACATCATCAGGTCCTAATTTGAAGAGGTTTCTTCGTACAGCTTCGTTTATTTCACGGTATTTTTCTCCGGGTAATAAACGTAGTCCATCTTACTCCATTTAATCGGAGTCACTTTTATCCCAGCTATGCCCTCGTTAAAGCGTTCGATGTTGACCTTTTGGATACACTCATCTTCCGATTGATTTGTTGAAACAGATTTCGCTGATGGTACGGTGGCAAGGCTCTCAGCACTTAATACTTCTGGTAATTCCTCAGTTGTTGTCGATACATCTGGCAATTCCTCAGTTGCTGTCGTTTTCGAACTTCCTGCGCTCTGCTTAACCGATGATATACAGATTGCTCTTTTGTCAACGTTTAGACGGCAGGACGTGCAAATGCGTAAATTTGTATTCAATGTGGACATTGGAGCATAACCAGTCGCTTTCAGTTTATCTATGGTGCTTTCGGTGAGATTTCGTAACTCTTTTGAACACTTTTTTCCATCAAACGGCCTACAACAGCGACTTGTAGCGGCTACTCATGTTGTTCGTAATATTTCAATAAACAAAATCACTTTTAAGTTTTTACTGACTAGTTTGGTGTCATTTGCTTGCTGAAGAAAACAATTACTATAAGATCTTTAACAACCTTAGTAGTAGTAATTTTTTTGCTTTTTCGTGAGCATTGTCATGGTATGTACCTATCATGCATTTGTTGTTGTTGAAGATACCCGTTTCCTCCCGATCATGAAGTCTATTCTCTAAGAGGTATATTTTTTGCAGGTAAACTATAGACGTACACGTGTATATAAATCTTTGATTTTGCAGCTTTTGTCTTAAAAATAACATTTCTGATATGTTTCTATCAACGTTATTATCAACAGGTTTCAACACTATTAAAAGAATTTTTCGCCAGTCACGTGCAATGAAAATTATGACACTATCAATACTTTTGATCACAACACTGGATCGTGTCTAAGTTTCTTATAGATGCTATGAATAATTAAATCAAAATATCATGAAAACAACTTGTTTAAATCACGTCCCTTAACAATAAAATCTGCATCAAACTGCAATTCTCGAAATAACTTACACAGAAAAAATTTTTTTTTACTAAATGTGAAATTTGTGAAATGTTTAAAATGTCATAACTTTTTGTTTATTAGTTTACCATCACCAAATTTTTATGGTAGATAGCTAATATAATGGACCGTTTTCCCTAAAAAATTACGTTCGAAAAAAGATAGGGTTTTGAGATATTTGAGTTTTGTGACAAAAATGATATTTTTAAAGGCAAAAAATTTTTTTTTTTACTGTGCACATTTTCTTAAGAATCATCATTTAGTTGTCTAACTTTGCTGAAAAAATCATAACAATCGAACATTCCGTTTTTGCTGTGCAGCTTTTTAAATATGTTTGAACCATTTTCACATACACCCTTTTGAAAAGTTAGTCGTGACTCAATATGAAGATTTGATATCGAAAAATGACGATTTAGATGAAATTGAAAAACTGTGCAGAGTTTCAAATATTTTCGAAATGGTCGCTCAGGATCGACTGACATGCCCCCGTGGAATGCCTCTCCTGGAATTCTTCCGGATGTTCCTCCCGAAATTTGTCAGGAAGTTCCTCCCGGAATTTCTCTGGAAGTTCCTCTCGGAATTCCTCTGAAAGCTCCTCCCGGAATTCCTCTGGAAGTTCCTCCTAGAATTCCGCCGGATGTTCCTCCCAGAATTTCTTCGGAAGTTCCTCCAGGAATTCCGCCAGAATTTCCTCCTGGAATTCCTCTGGATGTTCCTCCCGGAGATCTTCCGGAAATTCCTCCCGAAGTTCTTCCGGAAATTCCTCACGGAGTTCTTCCAGAAATTTCTCCCGAAGTTCATTCGGAAAGTCCTCCAGGAAATCCTTCGGATCCTTACATGTTTCTCCGGAATTCCGAGGATCCTCCTGGAATTCCGAAGATGCTCCTGGAATACCGAAGTTCCTCCGGAAGTTATCCTAGAGTGTCCTCCGGAAGTTCTTAAAAAAATTCTCCGGAAGTTCCTCTGAGTGAAATTTCTTATGGAGAATCTCCGGAAATTCTGCATAGAAATCTTCCGGAAGTTCCTCCAGAAATTTCTCTGGAAGTTCCTCCAGGAATTCCTCCAGAAGTTATCCAAGGATTTTTTCCGGAAGTTCCTAAAAGAATTTCTCCGGAAGTTCCCACAGGAACCAGGGCTCCTCCAGGAATTCCTCCGGAGGTTTCCAAGGGATTACTCCGGAAGTTCCTCTAAATAGAAGTTCCTCCATGTATTCCTCTAGAAAGTTCTTCACTTTCATTCTGTGTATTTTTTGGAAAGTTTTTTCGCATTCGTTCTGTGGATTTTTTGGCAAGTATTTTCACTTTCATTCTGTGGATTTTCCATATGAAATACTTCCAATTTTTTTTAGGAATTTTTCTGGGAATCTGTCAATGAATTCCACTAGAAGTTGCTTTTAAAGTTCAAGCGTGAATTCTTCCGAAAATTTTCCCGGATTTTTTATATATGGTCACTCGGAAATTCTATCAGTAATTCCGCAATCAATTTCTATGAGAAGTTCTTCAAAAGTTCTCTCTGTAGTTCTCCTGAAAATTCCCTAAAACTCTTTTTAAATTACTTCTCCAACTCAACAAACATTACTTACTCATTCCCAGAATTTCCTGCCAAAAAACCCAAAAAAAATCTCCATATAGTTCCTCCAAAATTTCTCCAAGAGTTCACTAGAAAAGTTCTTCAGGTTTAATCCGATTCAAAATTTCGGAATTTTTGTGCAATATCTGAAGGAATGCTAAAAAAATCCTTGTACAGCTATTGGAGAATATCTTGAAGATATTCACGAAGGAATTCCTCGCATGAGTCCCTGAAGAAACTTTCAGATAAATTTTTGAAGGAATTTCCAAAGAAATTTCTGTAAACTTTCCTATGGAATTCCAGGAAGAATACTCAAATAAATCACTGAAAGCGTTATATAAATTCTTAAAGGGATTTCGGTTGAATTTTTGAACAACCGGAGAATTTCGCGATGGAGGCATTCTGTAAGGAATTTCTAAAAATGTTTCCAAATTCCAAGTGAAATCTAATAACTGGAGGTATTTTTCAAAAATTTCATAAAATCTCTGAATCTGAAATTCTTGAAGGAATATCTATTGGCTATATACGAGCATTTCCATAAATTCCAGAAGATAAATATGGGTCATTTTTTGAATAATTAAATAATCAGGCGGTTTTAGAAAAAAAAATGTTTGACCGAGCGTACGCTGTATTACAAGGGGCGTAGTGCCAAGCGACATGGTAAATTTTCATACGGCAGCGGCGCAAAAAATTACTGTCGGCGTGGCGCGACGGCACACAGGTCTAATATTATCTTATTATTATTGTACTATTCTATTATAATATTATTATTATTATTATCGCAAACTATCTTATTTTCCGTATTATCGCAAAAATCACTTTCTGCTCCTGGATATTCCACCGAAGGAATTGAATGCAACAGTGTTGTACAACAACACCACACACAATGCAACTTGGTTGTACAACATTTGACTCCGCCCACCACAAGTCTGAGCAAAATCAAACTGTTTTGATTTCATCCGACCAACTTTGCAACTTTGAAACCGTCCGTCCGACAGTCGTACAACTTGTCCACAGACGGTCCGACTTGGTTCCGACCGAACCAAATCTCCTGGGGGCGGAGTCAAAGTTGTACAACACGTCGGAGCGTGTGTGGGGCCCCTAAGATATTCATTTAAATACCTCTTGCAATAAAAAAGTGTGAATTGGGTAACGACAGGCTCTATGGGATTTCTCCGTTTGAATGTTTTTATCCTGAGTCGATGTATCAGAGGTTTTTTTTTATGTCTATGACGATAATACGACTACCGACAAGGTCATCTACTGTCACCCTAATGTTGTACTCAGTGAAGAACAAATGCCTATCATCTATGTGCATATTTGAAGCGTAAAATGCAATCATCATAAAATTAACCCGTTTTAAAAGGCATGGACCGAGGAAGTCGTCTCCTGATGTGATGTCGTTCTCGGTGTCCGGCTTGCTGAAAGATACAGAAACTAAACGGCAGCTCGAGTAGTAATATTAGAGTCATTTTGTATGTTTCCCCAACATGAAACGAGGATGAATGACGACTGCGAAAGGTGGAGCACAAAATAGTCCAACGACAAAGAGTTAATAGTGATATTCTCAAGCTATGTTAGAGCTTTGTGTTTCTACTAATCTTTTCAGTTCTTTTAAGGCTCTATTTTTTCGTAATGTCGGCAAATTTTTGTGGAGCTTTATTACAGCCAACTAGTTTGCCAATATATTCATTATTTTAAGATTACATGTAGATGTATTTATGTTTTTAGGCAAGCTTAAAAATAACACTGAATTCCTTTTACAAGCTCGGCCCATTAGGGCCCCGATGTTGCTTAATAAACAGGACCAGTGGTATCCCAAGGGAAATGAGAATGGACATCTTAAATATGTTCATCTTCATAGAGGTGGTACACTAATTACAAAAGGTTTTTTTTTTGAGTTTTCAACCACATTTTTTTTAGTAAGGAGCAAACAAAAATGACAAGCCCTCCCTCCCTTCATAAGTCCTTGCGTTGTGATAGTACGCGTCCATATGAGCATACGAGCTGATGGAGACGCATGGTGTTGGTGCATTAATTTTTCATAACTAAACATTAGGGTGGCTCAAAAAACACTTTCTCAATTTTTTGATGGGCCGCCCTCTTATTCGATTCCATTTGATGCCCTGATGCTCTGGACAAAATTTCAGCCAAATCGGTTAACGTTTGGGCGGTGCTAAACTCGTTGGAAGTTTATAAGGGAAAATGTATGCAGAAACATCGAAAAACAGTGATTTACAGTTGGACGGCACAAATTACGATGCAGAACTATGATACTCATTCAGTTCTTGTAGAATTAAATACAGAATGTTATTCTGGAAACCGCGAGAAGATTAGAGTTTATTAGGCAAAGATATTAGGATTTTACTGTGTTGTAGGGGTGAATTTATTTCTTTTCAAAGGTAAAAGAAACGGAATTTGGTCAAACCCCACTCCAGAGAAGTGCTAATAACTCCACCGGGCAAGCACTAATCTTCTCGCGGTTTTCAGCATAACATTCTGTATTGAATTCTTCAAGAACTGAATGAGTATCATAGTTCTTCATCGTAAATTGTGTCATATAATTGAAAATCACTGTTTTTGGATGTTTCTGCATACATTTTTGCATATAAACTTCCAACGAGTATAGCACCGCCTAAACGTTGACCGATTTGGCTGAAATTTTGTCCAGAGCACCAGGACACGGCCAATCTAAAAAATTGGAAAAAGTTTTTTCTATACTAATTGAGCCACCCTACTAAACATAGAGAGGTAATGATGTAGCGTTGGCTAATCACGAAAATTAATCAATAATTTAGCGATAATGAATAGTTGATGAAAAGGACGTATGAAACCTTGTCAGAAAAGCCGTTCAGGGAGATGATTGGATGTCTGACTTATCTAACTCTAACATCCAGAGCCATAGCGTGGAATTCCGGCGCCCTTGGCAAAACATTCATTGGGCGCCCCTTTTCTACTAAGGAAAAAAATATTCAAGATTTTACATTTGGATAACAATTTGAATTTCAGGAATAATAGATTTTGACTATTCGCAAAATATTCTGGGTCCTTAGCAGAGTCATGATGAGTGATTTGAGATGAGTGGCGGGGATCGAAATCAAAAAAATTGATCGCAATGCACTTTATAAATAATTTTTCAATTATTTTTGGGCTCTGTAAATTGAGGGGGAAATAAAATATAATTCTTAAGTGAGTTGGTATTGTCGTAGTCGCTATTAGAAGCAGCAGGACCAGGAAAAAATACAACTTTGTACCAATATCTGATAGTTTTTTTTTGGGAAAAAATCGTACTGAACACTTTACAAAACAAGTATTTTTAAGCTTTTCAACTCTTCCCTAGTAGCACAATTTTGGCTGATTTGGTTGCAGCAACTCTAATGTGACTCTAATGTGGTCGCATATAAGTTACAGAAACTTGTCTATAACAAGTATGTTACTCTGATTATAAATTCAAATTCTAAAAAAATGCTTTGTTTTTTCACCACTGTGCTAGTAGGTACAAGTTTCTGGTTTGCTGGGATCCGAAAAGTCTAATTTTGCGGCCGAATGATCTTTTTTCGGATTACATGAATATTGTCTGAACAAAACAAGCAAATTTATCAAGAATTAGAGATGAGCCAGTTTATGACTGCAAGCCTCTATAATACAGACAACAATTGATTACAGTTCGACTGGGGTGTTTATTGAAATATTTTGGCTTTTTTCAGTCTGATATATTAAAAAAAAAAAAAAAGAAAAAGGCCCAATAAACGGGCCGAAACGTCGGGCAATGCAAATATAAACCCGTTTGAATATATCAGACTGAAAAAGCCAAAATATTTCAACAGACAACAATAATAATCTTGAATTTACACAAAACATATACCACCCATACTACTTTATCCGAATCTATACCATTTCGTCGAAAGACATTTCGTCGAATGACATTTAGTCGAATGGCATTTGGTCGAAAAGACATAACGTCGAATGTACATTTGGTCGAAAGGACATTTAGTCGAAAATGTTTTTTTAATGCACTAGATACGCAGGACATTTGGTCGAAAGGACACTTCGTCGAAAGGACATTTGGTCGAACTGACATTTAGTCGAAATCTGATTTTAGTATGAACAATCTTTGTACATTTGGTCGAATGACGTTTGGTCGAAAGCGAGTTTTCGAATTAAAAATCGTGGTAAATTTGGTCTAACAATGTTCCGTCGAATGGCTATATGAAAGAAAAGAACTTTAGTCAACAACAATAAAAAAATAAATGATTTATTCGGGATTTCTAAAAGTCACATAAATATTGCTCCAATATTGTTCAAAGAATGATGGGTCCATAAAAACAATAAATAATACGAAAACGGTGAATATCCCGAGAATATTTCCGACTGGATATTGACTTTGGCGAACCCCTCTAACCGACTACGATGATTCTATACCACCTGGTCAAAAGAAATTCAGTCACCATTTCACCAGAAATTCATATGACCATTTGGACGGAATTAAATTTTCGGCCAATAATAAACGAATTATGGTTGGAAGACAATTTCATTCTGAACTAATTATTGTATAAATATTGAGTGAAAGAAAGAGTTTCAATGAAAAGAATAAGAAAATCATTTTCATTCGACAAAATGTCCTTTCGACTAAACGTCCTTTCGACGAAATGTCATTTGACCAAATGTCATTAGACTAGCTGTCAATCAACGAAATGTTCCAAAGCCGACTACGATGAAGAAGTTACATTGATTTCATTGGTTTTAGATAATGTGCCGAAAAAAAATAGAGGGACTTTCACCATCAGTACCTAATATTTTGCTACTTCTGTAGGTTTTCAATTTTTCTATAATACACCAGAGTCTCCAGAAGCTCTTTAGCTCAGGTGAAAAATCCTCATTGACATCCATATTCGTTTCTTCCGCTCTTCCGCACTTCCGCTGAACTTCCTCACGTCGACTGAATTCCTCTTATCAGTTTATCTATGAATCTTGTGGATTATTTATTAAAATTTAACCAAAACTCTATTGACGATTTATCCATTTTACTAATTACCTATTACCGACTAATCACTTTCTAGGTTCGACTAAATGTCATTTCGACTAAATGTCCGTTTGACTAAATGTCCATTCGACTTAATGTCCATTGAACTAAATTTCCATTCGACTAAATGTTCATTCGACTAAATGTCCCTTCGACCAAATGTACTTTCGACTAAATGTCATTCGACTAAACGTCACTCGACGAAATGTCATTCTACGAACTGTCCCAAAGCCACTTTTTCCTGGTATTATTGGTATCGTATCGTAGGCAGCAAAGCATTGTCCAGGACTCGTGTACGTAGAGGATTACCGATCTAAAGAGCGTTCTGTAGAAGGTCAATTTGGAGCGACGGCAAGCTCTATTCTGTCGAGGAGTGCGCGAGGCACGAATAACCCCACAGTGCAGTAACCCTCTACGTACTGGTGGCGCCAGAATTCTGGTAATGGTGGGGCACCAATATTTTTGGCGTAATTAATTCATCTATAATTTGGCGTCAGTAATAAGAACTATAATTGGAAGCGTAAATCAATAAAAAAAATGTGAGTCAGTTTCAAGTGTAACGCATTTTTAGTGCATTTTATCTTCTGTAATTGAAAATTTCCTGTGTAATAATGGGTAGACTGTAATTGTGACATTTTTGGGGGGCTTTCTAGCAAGCAATTTCATAGTTTAAACCGGGTTTTACTACTGACCAGAATTCTTCGTATGTTTTTAAGAATTCCTTAGGAATTAACTCCTGACATTTTTTTGTAAATATCTTAAAAAATTCTTTGGGAAATACCTCCATGATTAAAAAAAATCAAGAATACTGCCAGAACTCTTTCGAAAATTATTTTAGGAATTCCTTCGCATACCATTGGAAATTGCAATCCCTCTGAATTTTCTCCAATAATTCCTCCGGAATTTCCAGTCAGAAACTTCTTAAGGCATTTCCGATATTCTTAAATTTCTTCAAGAATATCTTTGTATATTCCTCCAAGAACTCTTTCGGAATTTATCTATGGATTTCCCCCAGAAAATCCTCCGTAAATTACTTCGGAGAAATATGCAGAAATTTCTTTGGAAATTCTTTCGTATATTCCTTTAGGAATATCAACAGAAATTGTTTTAGTTTCGATATTTGATGAAGGAGAAATCCTTCAAAAATTTCTAGGAGATTCCTTAAGGAATTTGTTTAGAAATTGATTTAGGAATTTCTCCGGGATATGTTTTAGGAAATGCTTCAGAAATTCTGGACATTCGTCCAGGAATTCCTTCCGAAAATTTTCTGGAAAGGCCTTTGCAAATTTCTACGGAAATTCCTCAGAAGCTTCCTCCAGGAGATCCTTTCAGTGTAGCCACACAGAATTTCTTCCGAGTTTCCTGCAGTAATCATTTCGGAAATTTTGCTGGAAGATTTTTTCAGGAAATTCATTGAAGAATGAAATAGGAAATACTAAAGGAATTATCGGAAGAGTTTCTAAGGGAAATTTCAAAGGAATGTCCAAATGAAATTTCCGAAAGAGCACTTATAGTAATTTCTGAAATATTTCTAGAAGAATTTATGAAGTGATTTCTGAAAAAAAATCCGAAGGTTTGATACTAATTAAATTTCCAGAGGAATGTCCGAATGAATTCCTGAAAAAAATTCAGAAAAAATGGTATCATTCGGCGTTGCGGCGTTGTTCCCAAGCGTCCCAGTGAAAGACGTTCTGAATCACCTGGCGGATGGGCTTCTAACACACAGGACGGAAACTGCATGGCGAGGAAAGGTGAAGATGTACCTAATGTTGGCAAGGCTATGCATGCCGGAGAACTAGGGGGAATGACGGCTTTGGCAGGTTTTGTTCTATTATTGTCAGGGGTTTTTTATGACTGATTATGCTCAAATTTGGCCTAAACATTCTTTACATATCAAAGAATATTGTGGCCAAATTTCATAAAATTCGGTCGACAAAAACCCCCCTGACAATAATAGAACAAAACCTGCCAAAGCCGTCTTTTCCCCTACTTCACATTCCGTGGAAGCTTCTACAAACAGACGAATAATGCACCAATGGGAAATCCGCTATCACCGTTTTTGTGCGAACTATTCATGGCGAATTTGGAGGACAACCTACAGGGACAAGGAGTACCACCCAAGAAATGGTGGAGATACGTCGACGATATTTTAGCATCAACAATTTCCAGCCCAATGTCACAAATATTATGGTACATATTCCTTATGCTATGCAGTTAAGTGTCGTGACGTGGTTCGTGGATCGACGATTTTGAAGCAGCTGACGGCTTTCCGCTATTGTGGGTGCGGCGATCGGAACTTTTGTTAAACATCCTTTTGTGACGCATTCTGAAGTTCCCTTTCAGAGGATATTACTGGAGGCGTTTCCGGTGTCAGAAATTTTACGGTTTCGGATTTCGATGAGTATACTTTATACACCCAGGTTTTTTTTTACACGGTTTGGTTTTAGTAGTTTAAGACCTTCAGCGTCAATGAAACAATGAGTTAACCCCACGAAAAAATTCACAAAAAATCAAAGAAAATTCAGGGGGTATTTTAAAAGCTGTAAAAATTCAGGTTAACCGAGAAATTAATGAATTCCAACCGCGTAAAACAAAACCTGGGTGTAATTTTATATTTCTTAGTTATTCACATAATTTTTCCAATAATGAGAGCTGATGGCTTGGAATTAAGTAAGGAAGATATTTTCTGCTTCTTCTTGTGTATTTTGTATAAAAGTATGCTTACCAATTTTTGTTGTCCATCTCTTATTTAATTACTATTATTCATTTGGATGCATTTTCTCGCCATTCTCGCTAAGGGGTCGTACACTAATTACGTAAGCACTTATGGGGGGAGGGGGGGTCTGCCATTATCTTACGCTCCATATAAATAAAAAAATATTTGTATTAGAAAAATCTTACATGGGGGGAGGGGGGGTTGAAAAACCCAGAAAAAATGCTTACGTAATTAGTGTACAGCCCCTAAATGTTGAATTTGCGTTTAAAAAAAATGAATATTTCATATACATAAATTACATAATGTTCAAACTTAAATATTTGAAATATTTTTAAATCTGGGAATTTTCCCGAACTCTTGGAAATATAAATGTCAAGGCGAGATTACTGTCTGTATTTAGAGGTGAACCAGCCACGGGATGAACACCCCTATAATAAAGAATAAAATACTACGAGGGACAGCCCTATGATTGGCTGTGCGAACTGTAGAAGTAGAATACGAAAATACTACAAAAATTGTGGCCGAATCCAATAAAATATCCAACCTGTTCATACATTCAAATGATTGGAAGCATGTAATTGTTGGTATTGCAATACCTGATCGTGTTGTGCCTGAAGTGTTTTGCACATTATTATTTTGTTAAATGGGAAGAAATAGGGGGAAGGGGCATTGATTAAAATTTTCTTTCATTCTCGTTTCAGAGAGCGAACAGTGGCGCTTAAACCTAGGCTAATTAGCCAGGACGAGTTTAATAGCTCCCAGGGAATCAACAATGGAGAATCTTTTGAAGGCATGTCTGCAAGAACTTCTTGATGACTAACCGAATTAATTTCTGGGTGTAGTTTTTACGAAAAAAAATGTCTGGAGGATTTTTCGAACGAACTTTTGCATAAGTTCATGAAATATCACCTGGATGAATGGGTACTGGAGAAACTTCTGAAGGAACTCCTGAAGTAAATTCCTAAAGAATTCTTGAGATTATTCGAAAAATTATGATGATGGATCGACTGCAATTTTAATTCCAGATTCAAAATAGTGTTTTATCTTTTCCTTCAGATATTACTGATGGAATTCTTGCAGGAGTTTCTGAAGTAATGTCCGAATGAATTCCTGTAGAAATCTAAAAAATTATATGAAAATTCCAATATATGTAGGTATTTGTTTAAAAATTCCATTTGGATTCCTATGATAATTATTCAGTAAATTTATATAACAATTCCTTCAGAAATTTGTTAAGAAATTCTTTTCGAAAACCTATTCAGGTTACTAATAAATGATTTGAGTGTATTACTTCTACGTGAAGTATCCTAACGCAGCGGTTCTCAACCTTTTTCATAAGAGGTACCCCTTCCAACTTTGGCATACTTTGAGGTACCCCCCCCCCCCTTTTATGGTGTAAATGAAAATAAGTATAAATAAGGTACATATATGAAAAATGAACCTGAAAACTAACGGGTGCTAACGGGATGTATAACTCTTCATAAAGTTGGTTGATATTTTCATTAGTACGTGAAATGATTTTTATTAGGTTTATACATTCCTACAGGACTTGTCTCCTAAAAGTAAGCTTCTGCGCATCTAGAAAAGAGCCTTCCGAGCTTCTTGAAGGGAGGCTTCCCAAAGGCGACTTTGAAGCCCTTGAAAGGGGGCTTCCGAGCTTCTTGATGGGAGCCTTCCGAAGAAGGCTTCCACGCCTCTTGAAAGGTGATTTTCGAGCCGCTTTCAAAATGCTTCTGAGCCTCATGAAAGTAGGCTTCCAGAATTCCAGAAAGAAGAATTTCAAGCCTCTTAAAAAAAGCTTTCAAGCCTCTAGAAAGGAGGCTTCCGAACCTCTTAAAAAGGGGTTTCCCGAGCCTCTTGAAGGAGCCTTCCGAGCATCATGAAAGAAGCTTTCCGAGTCTTCTGAAGGCAGCCTTCCGATCTTTCCGAAGGGAGGCTTCCGACCCACCAGAAGCTTCTAGGCATCTTGAAAGGACGCCACGGAGCCTCTTCAAAGTAGGCTTCGGCGATTCTTGAAAAGAGGCTTCCGAGCCTATTGAAGGGAGGATTCCGAGCCTCTTGATTTGATGTCTGACTGCTGTCTGTACTGCTCTAAAAGCCTTCGAAAGGCGGCTCCCAATGCTTTGAAAAGAAGGCTTCTGATCATCTTGAAAATACGCTTCTGAACCTTTTGAAAGGAAATTCCGAGCCTCTTGAATGAAAGTTTCCAAACCTGTTGAAAAAATGCTTACGAGCCTCTTTAGAGGATCCTTCCGAGCATATTGAAAGGAGCCTTCCAAGCATTTTGGATGGAGCCTCCCGAACTTTTTGAAAGGAGCATCCCCAGCCTCTTCGTACCTTCAAACTCAAGATTTTAGTTACAAAGCATATATAATCCAATATTTTGTTTTTATGCAAGATTTGAACATTTTCAAAATTTATTCAGTAGACGTTTTATCCTTTTGATTTTTTGTCGCACTGCCCTTCATTCATTCATTTATTTAGTTAACATCTAAACAGATAACACTGAATCAACAATTTGACGCCACAATACACGGTTCGAGGCCGCATCTCTCCATCCTCGGATACGCCCCACGCTCGCCAAGTCGTTCTGCACCTGGTCTGCCCATCTCGCTCGCTGCGCTCCACGCCGTCTCGTACCTGCCGGATCGGAAGCGAACACCATCTTTGCAGGGTTGCTGTCCGGCATTCTTGCAACATGTCCTGCCCATCGTACCCTTCCGGCTTTAGCTACCTTCTGGATACTGGGTTCGCCGTAGAGTTGGGCGAGCTCATGGTTCATTCTTCGCCGCCACACACCGTCTTCTTGCACACCGCCAAAGATGGTCCTAAGCACCCGTCTCTCGAATACTCCGAGTGCTTGCAAGTCCTCCTCGAGCTTTGTGCATGTTTCATGTCCGTAGAGGACAACCGGTCTTATAAGCGTCTTGTACATGACACATTTGGTGCGGTGTCGAATCTTATTCGACCGCAGTTTCTTCTGGAGCCCGTAGTAGGCCCGACTTCCACAGATGATGCGCCTTCGTATTTCACGACTAACGTTGTTGTCAGCCGTTAGCAAGGATCCGAGGTAGACGAATTCCTCGACCACCTCGAAGGTATCCCCGTCTATCGTAACACTGCTTCCCAGGCGGGCCCTGTCGCGCTCGGTTCCGCCCACAAGCATGTACTTTGTCTTTGACGCATTCACCACCAGTCCAACTTTTGTTGCTTCACGTTTCAGGCGGGTGTACAGTTCTGCCACCTTTGCAAATGTTCGGCCGACAATGTCCATGTCATCCGCGAAGCAAATAAATTGACTGGATCTGTTGAAAATCGTACTCCGGCTGTTACACCCGGCTCTCCGCATGACACCTTCTAGCGCAATGTTGAACAACAGGCACGAAAGTCCGTCACCTTGTCTTAGTCCCCGGCGCGATTCGAACGAACTGGAGTGTTCGCCCGAAATCTTCACACAGTTTTGCACACCATCCACCGTTGCTTTGATCAGTCTGGTAAGCTTCCCAGGGAAGCTGTTCTCGTCCATAATTTTCCATAGCTCTACGCGGTCTATACTGTCCTGCCCTTCATACACTGTGCTGGTTGTGGAGGGCAGGATTCAATAAGTTTCGATTTACTGATAGCCATGCATATTATGTACAAGACAAAGTTTAAAAATAAAAATAAATTACCCAATTATTAAAACTTTATCAGTAAGCTGTATAGGAATTTTAATACATCCGCCATTACGCTTTGTTGTTCGAGGTACCCCTTGGGACCAGCGAAGGTACCCCCAGGGGTACATGTACCCCAGGTTGAGAACCGCTGTCCTAACGGAACTATCAATTCTGTACTTTCGCTTCGAAATCTATCATGAACATGTACGTTTAAATTTGGAATATTATATTAACATTTCCATATCACTATTCAGGTTGTTCTTTGCAAATCCCTTCGAGAATTTATTCAAATATTCATCTTGAAATACATTCTGAAATTCCTCCAAGGATTACTTCTAAAATTTCTCCAGGAAATCGTCCAGATATTATTTTGAGAACCCCTCCAGGATACCTGGATACCTGGTTGGCTACAGCGTCGATACACCTATGCCTGGCGTATTGTAGAGCTCCATAATCGTCGGTCTTGGGCGATGTTCCTCCAGTTTTCCCGAACGATTAGGTTCCCCAGTTCCGATTGCACAGCCAGCGTGTTCGTGGCCTTCCACGAAGTCGCCGGCCCCTATCTGGTTTTCCGTTGAATATTGTTTTGTATACTATTCCAGAATAATTCCTAAAATTTCCCCAGGAGTTCATTTGAATACTCCTCCAGGGATTCTTTGGTAAGCCCTCCCAAAAGCAATTGTAATTTTCTTCAAAAAATCCTTCAGTAAAACAATGTAATATTCCTTTGAAAATTCCTGCAGAATTATTCCAGAAATTTCGTTCTTACATAGGAAGTCTTACAGGAATATCCAGAGGAGTCTTTAAATGAAATTTAAAAGGTTTTCTTGAAGAAATGTCGTAAGAAATTTCCAAAGATTTCTCGAGGGAATTTTTAAAAATGTTTTCTAAATGAAATTTCCGAAGAATTCCTGAAAGAATTTTTGAAGGATTTTCTGAAGGGATTCCCGCAAGAATGCTCAAAGAGAGTTCCGAAAAAAATTCAAAAAGAATATCCGAAGGTCTAAAGTTATTCCTGGAAGAGTTGCTAAAAAAATCCGGATGAACGAGCGAAGGAATTCCTATAAGAATTTTCGAAAGAATTTCTAGAAAGCTGGAGAAATTCCTGGGGGAAGTTTCGAAGCAACTCCAATAAATTCTTTCTAGAGTTTCCGAAGGGAGTTTTTGAGAAAGTACTGGCAGAAATCTTAAAACATATTCCGAAAAGAATTCGTAAAGGAATTTCGGATTGTCTTTCTAAATTTTCTTATAATTCCAACTTGTCTTCGGAAATACCTTTCTAAATATGCTTAAAAATTCCTTCAGAAATTCCTTCGGAAATTTTCCTAGGGATTCCTAGGGCAGGGATCATTTACAAATTCTTTTAGGAATTTCTTCGGCAATTCTTATGTAAATTACGTTGGGAATTTGTTTGGAATTCCAACGGAAAACATTTCAGGAGAATTCATTTTATGATTTCTTTTGAAAATTTCCCAAGGAATTCCAGCGGAAAGTGATTTAGGAAACCTTTCAAATTTGTTTAAGGAATTGCATCAGCAAACATTTTTGGCTTTTGTCAAACAAATTCTCCTACTTTCCTTCCCTCTAGGAAGAAATTATTGGTATTCTTTTGAAATTTCAATAAGGAATTTATTCAGTACTTCGTCCAGAATTTTTTTCAATATTTCGTTTAGGAATACCTTCGGACATTCCTCCGAAAATTTTATTGGAAACTCCTCAACATCTTCGGATATTTATTTAGAAATTCTATCAGGAATCTCTTAAGAAATTCATTAATTAAATCTATTACGAATCATGGGCAGCAGCAGGGCCGGATTTAGGGAGGGTCCGGGGGGGGGGGAGGCGTGGCCCCCACAAATCTTATGTACCAAAACCAACCTTTTCTGTACATTTTAGGGCCCCCACAGGCTTTCGGCCCCGGGGCCCCCCTTCGGCTAAATCCGCCCCTGGACGTATAATACAAAAGGAAAAACTCACCCTTCCGATTCAAAACCACCTCTGGAGTCCGAACTTCGCTCGCAATCGAGGACAATAGAAGGATTCACCTTCACCCGCCTTCTCCGATATTTTGATCCCGTTGGATAGTGTATGGGAATTCCCAGAACATCGACTATTCGCTCGCTGAATACTCCTTTATTTTAATTTGAAAGAAAAGAACTGGTTTTATTTTTTTGTTTCACTAAATATCAAGGTCAGTTATCTAGAACTTTTATTCAAGCTGTAAACAAAAGAAAATATTGTTTTGGACTACCCTACTCTTCGCCCTGTACAATAGCGAAAAGGCCTTTTTATTTCTATTCAGAAACCAACGCCACAACACAGCAATGGCAAAACCACGTTATAAATGTGTTTTCTCACTATTTTTAAACTTCTTTCGTTGCACTTTAGCGGTACTTACGGTTTTTTTTTGGAAATGATGAATAGTTTCGGAATGGGGGCCCTCCTTAGCCGTGCGGTAAGACGCGCGGCTACAAAGCAAGACCATGCTGACGGTGGCTGGGTTCGATTCCCGGTGCCGATCAAGGCAATTTTCGGATTGGAAATTGTCTCGACTTCCCTGGGCATAAAAGTATCATCGTGTTAGCCTCATGATATACGAATGCAAAAATGGTAACCTGGCTTAGAAACCTCGCAGTTAACAACTGTGGAAGTGCTTAATGAACACTAAGCTGCGAGGCGGCTCTGTCCCAGTGTGGGGATGTAATGCCAATAAGAAGAAGAAGAAGAAGTTTCGGAATTCAATTTTTCCGCTTACCGTATGAAGCAAAGTCGATAAAGAAATTACACAATGTGGTTTTATGCTGATGACTGTTGCTGTACTCCGGTTCTTGTTTTCACCTCCTACACTGGTTTAACTTCACCTTACACGCGTTGAACTTACTTAATCCACGTCGCCACTTTTAAGTACTGCCAAGAACTAGCGCGAAACAGTCAAACCAGGTGGAAAGACAAAGCGAAGAATGCGAGACGTATGGAAACCGTGAATACGTGATAAGGAATTAGTGAAAACCATTCAAAAGAAATTCTCTCGATCGGTGATGAAAATCAATGAATAATTTGTATATACATGCAAAAACAAAATGACGAACAATTCTAGACCAACATTTGAAAAGGGCGTAACAGCCAAAATTTATTCCTTCTGATTCTTCGTCTACGTATATAGCTATATACGTGGACAAAGAATCAGAAGGAATAAATTTTGGCTGTTACGCCCTTTTCAAATGTTGGTCTAGAATTAGTGTTTTTGTTCTCCGCCAAATTATTACTACCAAGTGCAGCACCAAGCGAAAATAATCTCTTAAAAGTATGGTAATGTGTAGTTGAAACCTCTTTTGTTAAATGGTAGGAAGAACTATTTTAATTGGTTATGGAAACCCCAGAGAGAGGTGGCTAATTTGTCTATCCATCATTCATTCAAAATAGCGTCCAATGTTTTTGTTCTTATTTCGATAAATTAATTAATTTATCTGAAGCTTCGAAGGCGTCTTGCTATTATTTGACATAAGATATATAAACACAAAAGGCTCGAACAAAATTAGCTAATTGCATGTTTTTACCTGGAAATGTTAAATGCCGATAAATTAGCACTTTTTTTTTTTTTTTTTTTTTTAACTAATTTTATTTGCTAATTATCTAATACATGCATTCATCTCTTAGACTAGGTGTTCCGTGTTTTCTTAACACTATCATCCTTATTTGCTATGTTACGCTTTTAGTTATTATTAATACATTTCAATTGCCTCTGGCAGTTAGAATTTTTTTCCTCTGGTTGAATTGAACCATGTAGGAATCACAATGTTTTCATTGTAGGAATTACAATGAATAATCTTAACCTGTTTTATACTAAGGGTACAAGGAGTTAATCGTTGCAATAGAAGATTGCAACGATTTTTGTCTAAAATTGGAAATTATTTTGTTGGACATTTGTTGCAATGTCTCAATATTAGAAATTCTATGAAGTTCATTGGTACTATACCACGGAGGCAACTTCAGAATCATTTTCAAAATTTTATTTTGAATCCTCTGGAGTGCCTTCTTTCTGGTATTGCAGCAACTAGCCCATATTGGCACAGCATACAACATGGCAGGTCTAAAAATTTGTTTGTAAATCAAAAGTTTGTTCTTAAGACAAAGTTTTGATTTTCTGTTTATAAGTGGATATAGGCACTTAATATATTTGTTACATTTGGCTTGAAGGCCTTCAATGTGATTTTTAAAAGTTAATTTTGATCTAGCAGAAGTCCTAAATATTTAGCTTCGCTAGACCAATTAATTGGAACCCCATTCATAGTGACAATATGTCTGCTAGAAGGTTTCAAATAAGAAGCTCTCGGCTTATGTGGGAAAATTATAAGCTGAGTTTTGGAAGCATTCGGGGAAATTTTCCATTTTGCAAGTAAGTGGAGAAAATATCCAAACTTTTTGCAATCTACTACAAATGACACGAAGGCTTCGCCCTTTGGCTGAAAGGCCCGTGTCATCTGCAAACAAAGATTTTGACACCCTGGTGGTAAATCAGGTAAGTCAGAAGTAAAAATGTTATACAATATGGGCCCCAGTATGCTGCCTTGGGGATTATCAGCCCTTACAGGTAATCTATCAGATTTAGTATTCTGATAGTTTACCTGCAGCGAGCGATCTGATAAATAATTTTGGATCAGTTTAATGATGTACAGAGGAAAATTAAAATTCATCAATTTTACAATCAAACCTTCATGCCAAACACTGTCAAATGCTTTCTCTATGTCAAGAAGAGCAACTCCAGTCGAATATCCTTCAGATTTGTTGAGCCGAATTAAGTTCGTAACTCTTAATAACTGATGAGTGGTTGAATGCCCATGGCGAAAACCAAATTGCTCATCAGCAAAAATAGAATTGTCATTAATATGAACCATCATTCTATTTAAAATAATCTTTTCAAACAGTTTGCTTATTGAAGAAAGCAAACTGATTGGGCGATAACTAGAAGCCTCAGCTGGATTTTTGTCCGGCTTCAAAATTGGAACAACTTTGGCGTTTTTCCATTTATCTGGAAAGTATGCCAATTGAAAACATTTGTTAAATAAATTAACCAAAAAGGATAAAGTGCTCTCAGGAAGTTTTTTGATAAGTATGTAGAAAATACCATCATCACCCGGGGCTTTCATATTTTTAAATTTTCTAGTAATAGATCTCACTTCATCCAAATTGGTTCCCAACGAAGGGTCAAAAACATTCTCTTGATTGAGAATGTCTTCGAAGCTCCGTGTAACCTGATCCTCAATTGGACTAGTGAGACCTAGACTAAAATTATGGGCACTCTCGAACTGCTGAGCAAGTTTTTGAGCCTTTTCGCCATTTGTTAATAAAATTTTATTTCCCTCTTTAAGCGCTGGAATTGGCTTTTGAGGTTTTTAAGAATTTTGTTAATTTCAAAAGGGTTTCGAACTGGGATCCAACTTCGAGACATTATTCTCAAAGTTGGTATTTCTCAGAATAGCGAAACGTTTTTTAATTTCATTTGCAAATCTCGCCAAATAACTTTCAACGCGGGATCGCGAGTTCTTTAGTATTGCCTTCTTCTCACATTTTTAAGACGGATCAGTAGCTGAAGATCGTCGTCAATAATAATGGAGTTGAATTTAACTTCACATTTCAGGAATTGCAATGCCTCTGGCTTCGACAATTAAATTTGTCAAAGATACGAGAGCATTATCAATATCACTTTTGGTATCGAGAGGAATATCAACATCAAAATTCCTATCGATATACGTTTTATATAAATCCCAATCAGCTCTATGATAAATAATTAAAAGTAGAGCTGATTGGATTATAAATGGCATCTTGTAAGATTTCAAATGTCACAAGAAGGTGATCAGAGTCAAAGTCAGCATGAGTTACCAACTGGCCACACAGCTTACATGAATTCGTTAAAACTAAATCAATTGTAGAAGGATTTCGACTGGAAGAAACAAGTAGGTCCATTGGGATATTGAATAGTATAATATCCCGCAGAACAATCTTCAAATAAAATTTTACCATTGGAATTGCTTTGAGCATTATTCCATGAACGGTGTTTGGCATTGAAGTCACCAATTACGAAGAATTTTGATTTGTTGCGAGTCAGAATTTGAAGATCAGCTTTCAACAAATTCTTTTGCTGCCCATTGCATTGAAAAGGCAAGTAGGCTGCAATGAAGGAAAATTGTCCAAAATTTGTTTCAACAGAAACTCCCAAGGTTTCAAAAACTTTGGTTTCAAACGAAGAAAATAATTTATGTTTGATACGTCTATTAATGACAATGGCGACCCCACCACAGGCGCTGTCAAGACGATCATTTCTGTAGATAAAATAGTTTGGATCTCTTTTAATGGAGAGTCCTGGTTTTAAATACGTTTCAGTTATAATGGCAATATGCACATTATGAACTGAAAGGAAGTTGAATAATTCATCTTCCTTACCCTTTAGAGAGCGGGCATTCCAATTTAGAACTTTCACACAATTATTTGGATCCATTGAAACGGAGTCCGATAACAATTTTTTGTGTACTTTATACCAACCTGAACAGCTTCAGGAATTGTATTTGCTTTGAACATTGCATCAATCATGTGATGCAATTGTTCAGTTAAAAAATCAAAATCGGAAGCAGTCATGCTACCTGAATCGGCAACATGACCGTTATTTTCCGTTGGGACATGGGTATAAACCTCATTTTGAGAAGAGAAATTTGGTCTACCAGCAGCGATGTTTGCATACGTAGGTACATTGGAAAAATTGGAATTTACTGAAGTGCTTGCTACCCGTTGACGAGCGGCAAAGTTTGTTTGTGAATTGTGGTGGGTATGAATTGCTCGACCGGTAGCGGGTTTCGAAATTTGAGCGTTTGAAAATTTTCTACCCGTCGAATCTGGGATCCGATTGGAATTTCCCGTCATCAATTTTGCACGGGAATTCAAAACTTTTTTGCGTGAAGGGCATTCCCAGAAATTGGATTTATGATTGCCCCCACAATTTGCACATTTAAATTTATTGGAATCTTCTCTCACAGGACATGCGTCCTTGGCGTGAGAGGTTCCACCACAAATCATGCATTTAGCATCCATGTGACAATGTTTGGTTCCATGACCCCACTTTTGGCACTTACGGCACTGGGTAGGGTTTTGGAAATTTCCCCCAGGCCTGCGGAAATGTTCCCATGTAACACGGACATGAGACATAATACAGGCCTTTTCCAAACTTTTCATATTATTCAGTTCACTTTTGTTAAAATGAACTAAATAAAATTCTTGAGAAATGCCCCTCTGGGAAGTACCAGAATGGGATTTCTTTTTCATCTTAATTACTTGGACTGGTGAAAATCCAAGTAATTGAGAAATTTCAATTTTAATCTCATCCAGTGATTTATCATCACTGGGGAGACCTTTCAAGACGACTTTGAACAATCGCTCAGTTTTGTCGTCGTATGTGAAGAATTTATGGCGCTTCTCAGTTAAATACTGAAGAAGACGTTTGCGATCGTCAAAGGATCCCGGCAAAACGCGGCAGTCACCCTTCCTAGCAATCTGAAATGAAACCTTGATCCCCTGAAGGTTACTCAAAATCTCATTCCGGAAGCCAGAAAACTCGGCAACAGATACCACAATTGGCGGATTCCTTTGCTTTTTCGCATGAATCGAATCACCTGGGCTAGAGGTAGATTCGATTTGCTCAATTTCATCATTAATCAAATCGAACTGATTGCTCAGTTCGATTGGAGAAGAATTATTTCCGATATTAGAGTTAGAAGGAATATCTGAATCCTCCAGCTTCCTTCTATTTTTTCCGCGCTTGGGCAGGACGGTCTTGAAACCTTGTTTCTTTGAAGGAAGTGGAGAATTCAGAGACTCCCCCTTCCTCTTGTTTTTATTAATGCTCATGGTTGAGCGTGGAGACGTGACCTTCTAAGAGGTTTTTTCCCAGAACGGTGTCCCTGCAGGATTACCACCGCTTGTCGGAATTTTACTTCCGCAAACGGGTCCAACGTAAAACGAAGGATCAGTGGGTACAAATAGCGCTAAGAAGCACCGTTGAAATTAAAATAGCTTCGGGTAGTATTAAAAACTTCCTTCCGCAAAGAGAGAAAGAACCGCACAGCACGAAAGCACGATGCGGTCTGATAAATTAGCACTTACTATATACGAGCCAATGGCCCAAAATGAGCAGTTGAATTAGGGTATACCACCCAGAAAGCTGGTATCAAAAATGATGTTGAGTAGAATGACATTGTTCCGCGGATGTCAAGCGTTTCACTCTCCTGTGAAAACCATTTGTATTCATTCAACTCAAAATCTTATATAATAAAAATGAGTTATCATTTCCTTTGAGGCAACATAACTCACGAATGAATGGACCGATTTGCAAGATTTCATCACTAATAAATTTGTCTTGTGATCAACTGCGTTTGTACATACTAAGAGTTGATCAATTTGACAAGGAAAGTTGGAAAATTGTCAAAATGCAATTTTGAGGCGATTCAGGAGAAAACCCAACACGATCGCACAAAAATGATCTAGAGTACGGCGCTGCATTAAGCTCAACAATTGACAATTGAATGCCAAATAATACCTGAAACCCCGAGCGAAGTCGGGTACGTTAAACTTGTAGTTAATAAGTCCGTTGTGCGCAAAACACTGAAGCTTCAGATATTGTTGAAATTCACTCGTTAATCTCTTGTTAGTTGGGTGTTCTCTGGTTAAGCCGTACCCAACAAGCAATTTGAGTTGAACAAGCTAGTTTTTTAGCTGAATAAGACTATTTTTGGCTAAATAAGTGCTTTAGCCGCTTTTAAAGTTAGCTGGGAAGACCGAATACAAAATACTTTCGGACACAAGTTTGTTTCACGTTCCTAACGTCAACAGATTTTGTTTTCTCATCGGGCAGCACGAAAACTTGGAATTAAAGTGCTGATTTAAGAAATACTAGATTTAGAAGTAAGTGGAGCCGCCATCTTGTTTCCAATCGAAATGTCAAAAACGGTTGCAACCCGGCTTGTTGACATTTTTATGCGCAATAAGTAAACTTAAAGTTCGACAGTTTATCGCTTTGTCGTTCTCTGGTTATAGGGTTGCTAGCTGATAATTGAATCATTTGTTTGGGAAACTGCATAAGTCCATTTTACACTATTTCGAGAAAACAACAGAAAACTGTTTTTGAACAAACTTGCACCGAATCTTTCGATTTCTTCGATACAGATCAATAGTTTTTGGCAAAACACAACACCCTGAGACAATTTCAGTGCAAAAAATGTAAGCAGTACTCCACAATTGCTCTTCAAAGTACGTGGACTTATGTAGTTTCTCAAACAAACGAAAAAAATTTCATACATTCCTGAACAAAAAATTTTTTTTCCGTATTTTTTGCCAGAATACGTATTTTTGGACGAGGATTCAGAATATATAAAAATCTCATTTTGGCCAAAAATGTTACATATGCAGTTTCTCAAACAAACGGTTCAATTGTTTAAGAGTTTTATACATTAGTTAGGATGAGATTGTCAATTAATCAATGAAATGTGTCTGTACTTGCCATGTTCATTCAGAAATAAAGTAAATTGGCGAAACATTGGCATTAGATGCCTGGCTAGCTTAAAAAGGAATGATGTCTGGACAAAGAATGCTCTGAAATTTTCAAGTTCAACACATCGCATGGGTCTGAAATAAGAACAGCAATGGAGAACTACGAAAATAAAACATCGATTTCGTTGATTAAAGGTTAATTAATGGGTTGCATGTAGAAACGCAAAAAGATCCTCGATAAGCATTCATACATCCTAATATTTAATTAATTAATGATTAAAGAATAAAAGTAGCAAGAGATTGCACCTTGGATATTTTTTATAGAGGAGAAGGGGGATGTGAGGTGCATACCAGTCTTATTACATCAGTTTCCTTACCCATGTGGATACAACACAAAGTCAGCTTTATTCTGTTGGTATCACTGACTGTCGCATGTCGATCGCGAGCAAGCCGAGGATAACCATGTCGCCGGCCGGCATCGCCCGACCCGGCATCAGCAGCGAGTCAGTGCAAGTGACGCGTTCCGATCAGTCATAGCAATTCGGAGCGCAAATAACGAACTATAATTTTAGCATATTTACAAGAGCGATCTGATACGTTTGGAAGTTCCGAATCAACTTACTCGTCTCGTTTATTGCAATCAGTTTTAATCCACGGATGATTAATATTTGTACCGTGGACAGCAGAGAATACGCTGCGTAGATCTCTGAAGATCACTAAAGGCGCTGGTCCAGAATATTCGGTTATAGCTTTCAGAATCGTCCATGCTTCAGCGCTGAAGATCGAAGATTTAGGTAACTGTATACTCAAGTCACGATCCGGGTGATGAATGCCAGAGCCAACTCGAAGTTCACTCACAGAATTATCGGTGTATACAATATACATGCCTCCGTTACGAGTACCACAGATAACTGGTATAGTGGTATAGCATCCCGATCAATAATGCATAACAAAATTATAACAAGGGGTGTTATTTATTTCAGAAAAATATTGTAACAATATGTGTTATAAATTTGGCTGGTTAGTTGTTAAAATAGCTAAAATTATATCAAAAATCCCTCTAGCCATAACACAATTAAATCAGAGGTTGATACCTTCATATCAACATTATAACAAACGTTGATATAAATATTCGGCATAAAAATCTACTTTGAAGGTAATTGCCTACATCATGGGTAAAAATCTGATACGCTACAACGACGGATTTCCATCCAATGTAGGCAATTAACTTTGTTCCAGCTATTAATATCAAGCATGGGTTCAAGTTCTACAGAAGATGACTACCTCTGAATTTCTTTCCAATATATACAAAAGATGTAGACAATTATTTTGTGAAAATATACATAACAAACGTTGTTATAATTTAAATATGAAATAAAACTGACTGAAGACACATTTTTATTGAACTATCTAATTATAACAAACGTTGTTTTAAATAAGAACCATTGATAGAATTGAGTTTTAATTTTGTGATGCATTCCTGGTCGGGATACGTGTGTAAATATCCGCAACCGTTAATTCAAATGCATCGAACATTTGGAACGCGATTGGCAATCGTTTGGAAATGGCGCGATGATCAGTTGAGTAGATGGCAGTGGTGAGTCAACGTATATCATTTCAAAAGTTTACAAATGATTTTCAATAAAATTTGTTCTAGCTTAAATATCTGTTATCTGTGCGAGTACTTATTTCTGATAATTTCTTCGAACTGTAACCAACTGTAACCTTTTTGATATTGGGGGACCATGGTCAAACCAGGGAATGTTAACATTGCCTGATGGCATTAGGCTCCAATCTTCCTTCAAAGAAATTCCTCCAAACCAAATGTTGGGTATATCCAGATTGAGCATGTTTGCAGCTTCCATAGCTCGCAGATAAGGGGGGAGATGACATCAATGCGCATTAGTAATTGTTGTCTACAGAATAATTTGTTCTTTCGCCAGGTCCAATGGCAATATTTTAGTGTCAGCTAAGACGCTATCAATCGGACTGGATCGGAAAGCGTCAGTACAGCACCGGATAGCCTCATGGAAAATCTGAAATATAGGTTTTAAATCGGTTGCATTTATAATAGAGTCTTCGTATAGCAATTTCTGGAGTGCAGCTCGATTAATACAGAACATTGTTGATCTGTCTGCCCCAAAACTTTTTCCACTTAAACATTTGAGCAAGTTTAATACCTTCCGTCCTTCTGTTTTAGATGTCATCACATGTTGTTTGAAGCATAGCCGAGAGTCTAACCATATTCCTAGATCTTCGTGTATTTAAACAAAATTGATAGATTCACGCCCGTAGTTGAGAGGCGGCTGCTGTTTTTTGTGGTGCCGCTTATAACAAATATGCATGGCGACTGTTTTAGCGATCGAAATGTTAATTCTACCACCTGTTATTCTACTCGATAAGGCAATTTGTTTGAGAATTTTCTGTAATTTGCAGCGTGTGTGAAGAACATTTGAGCTGGTTACACCGACGGTTATCTCATCAGCAAACATCTCCAATAGAGCAGCGTCCTTCACGTACTTTTGGATAGAGTTCACAGCGAGGAGGAAGTATGTTACGGCTAACACCGATCTTTGAGGTACTCCATTTTGAAGTACCTTTGTCGAAGAGATGTATCCGTTGTAGCAAATTCTAAATATGCGTTCTTCGAGGAACTTATTGCAGAATTTGGCCATCCTTCCGCCAATGTTAGCTTCACGCAGTCCTCCTAAAACCAAGCGACGCCAAATTCTGTCGTAGGCCTTTTCGATATCTAGGAATAGAAATTTAACGTGCACCATTGCTTTCCGTCCAAATTGTTCTACTTATTTCCTCCAACACGGTTAGATGACTTTACCCATTAATGGGTACTATGTTATTGTTGATACTATTCCGGTGGGAATAATATCAACAATAACATAGTACCCATTAATGGGTAAAGTCATCTAACCGTGAACGTATCCAAGGTTTGCCTTCCCGACTAGAAGGACATATCAAAATTTCAACCTATGTTATTATGTTATGCTGAATTTTTATAACAAAATTTGTTATAAACATGGTGTAGGATGTTGTTAAAATATCTAAATTTCTATCAAAAATTACACTACTGGAATCAAAAAACTATCAAATTTTGTTACAATTTTATCATAAAAATAACAAATTTTGATAAAAAATTATAACAGAATCAGATACAAAATATATTGTTTATGTGCAGTTGGGATTTTTTACAGGTCGTGATAGGGCTCCAGATTGTGATCAACAATCAGAAATTTTTGTTTTTATATGTACAAGAATATTTTTCGAGAACATGAAACTAACAACATTGCAATAAAGGCAACCTTTTCAAATTATATCAGCATTGTGATATCTATGGCTGGAGGACTTTGCTACATCTATTTTAATTGCCTACTGTTGGGCAATTCGGTGTTAAGCATTTTTTTTAAATCATATTATGATAAAATCCTGTTACAACATTTGAAAGATAATGCTGCTAAGAACAAAATTGTATCAAAATAAGTTATAAATATCACAATATGTTAAATTTGTGTTCAGTTTCTGTTATGCTCTTCTAGTCAGGTTCCTTTTCTGAAAGCAGCTTGCTGATGGCCGAACGTGTTCTGTTCTTCCAATACGTCCATCAATCTTAGATTTATCATCCGTTCGAATAGCTTGAGGACGCAACTGGAAAGATGGATAGGATGAAGGTTGTCGGGGATGTTTGGGGATTTTCCTAGTTTCGGAATAGGAATAAGCAAAGTTTCTCGCCATATTTCAGGAAAAACATTTGTAGTCCATAGCTGGATATAGGTTTCTAGAAGTTTCCTTTTCGCATAGTACGGTAGGTGTTGCAGCATCACATTGTGCACTTCATCTGGACCGGGATATGTTCCAGTAAGTCGATCTAATTGATATAGGAGTTCATGCATAGTAAATTCTTTCGTGTATTCCAATTCATCCGCAGAAAAACGAACAAGTATTTTTTCGAGTCTCAATTTTCTACGACGAAAGCTATCATCACGTGTTTCGTCCGATGACGATCCCTCAAAGTGTAGTGAGAGGTGTTCTGTAATTAGTCCGGGGGATGCTGGGTAATTAGACCGAAGGTCATTAAGCCGAATAGTCATCAGGCCAAATGGCCATTAGGCCGAATGAGCACTGGGAAGTAATAAGTGACTAGTGCAAAGTGAGAAAGAAGTAGAACGGAAGAAGAAAAAAAGAAAAAGGAGGGAGAAGTAAGAAGGAAGAAGGAAGAAGAAAAAAGGTAAAAGGAGGAAGAAAAAAGGAAAAAGGAGCAAGAAGTAGGAAGGAAGAAAGAAGAAGGAAGAAGAAAAGAAAAAAGAAGAAAAGAAGAAAAAAGAAGAAAAAAGAAGGAAAAACAAGAAGGAAGAAAGAAGAAGGAAGAAGGAAGAAGGAAGAAGGAAGAAAGAAGAAAGAAGTAAGAAGAAGGAAGAAGGAAGAAAGAAGAAGGAAGAATGAAGAAGGAAGAAGGAAGATGGAAGAAGGAAGAAGAAGAAAGAAGAAAGAAGAAAGAAGAAAGAAGAAAGAAGAAAGAAGAAAGAAGAAAGAAGAAAGAAGAAAGAAGAAAGAAGAAAGAAGAAAGAAGAAAGAAGAAAGAAGAATGAAGGAAGAAGAAAGAAGGAAGACGTGAGAAAGATGGAAGAACCAGAAGGAAGAAGAAAGAAGGAAGAAGGTAGAAGGAAGAAGGAAGACGTGAGAAAGATGGAAGAAACAGAAGGAAGAAGAAAGAAGGAAGAAGGAAGACGTGAGAAAGATGGAAGAAAACAGAAGGAAGAAGAAAGAAGGAAGAAGAAAAAGGAAGAAAGAAGAAGGGAGAAGGAAGAAGGAAGAAAGAAGGAAGAAGGAAGAAGGAAGAAGAAAGTAGGAAGAAGGAAAAAGGAAGAAGGAAGAAGGAAGAAGAAAGAATGAAGAAAGAAGAAGAAGGAAGGAAAAAGGAGGAAGAAAGAAAGGAGAAGGGAGAAGGAAGAAGGAAGAATAAAGACAGGAACACCGTGTGGTCGTACAGACTGTACACTTAACACCTAGAGACAACGGACAGGACCCCAGTGGACCAGTGGAGAATTTTCCGATCACGAAAATTTTCTTCTTACCGGGGCGGTAATCGAACCCACACTCCCTAGCACATGCGTCTAGACGATTGACGTCGCTAACCTCACAGCCCACGAAGAGGAAGCAACAAGGAAGAAGGAAGAAGGAAGAAGGAAGAAGGAAGAAGGAAGAAGGAAGAAGGAAGAAGGAAGAAGGAAGAAGGAAGAAGGAAGAAGGAAGAAGGAAGAAGGAAGAAGGAAGAAGGAAGAAGGAAGAAGGAAGAAGGAAGAAGGAAGAAGGAAGAAGGAAGAAGGAAGAAGGAAGAAGGAAGAAGGAAGAAGGAAGAAGGAAGAAGGAAGAAGGAAGAAGGAAGAAGGAAGAAGGAAGAAGGAAGAAGGAAGAAGGAAGAAGGAAGAAGGAAGAAGGAAGAAGGAAGAAGCAAGAAGGAAGAAGCAAGAAGGAAGAAGCAAGAAGGAAGAAAGAAGAAGGAAGAAGGAAGATGGAAGATGGAAGATGGAAAATGGAAGAAGGAAGGAAGGAAGGAAGGAAGGAAGGAAGAAGGAAGAAGGAAGAAGGAAGAAGGAAGAAGGAAGAAGGAAGAAGGAAGAAGGAAGAAGGAAGAAGGAAGAAGGAAGAAGGAAGAAGGAAGAAGGAAGAAGGAAGAAGGAAGAAGGAAGAAGGAAGAAGGAAGAAGGAAGAAGGAAGAAGGAAGAAGGAAGAAGGAAGAAGGAAGAAGGAAGAAGAAGGAAGAAGAAGGAAGAAGGAAGAAGGAAGAAGGAAGAAGGAAGAAGGAAGAAGGAAGAAGGAAGAAGGAAGAAAAAAGAAGGAAGAAAGAATAAGGAAGAAGGAAGAATGGAGAAGGGAGAAGAAGGAGGAAGAAAGAGGAAAGAAGAAAGAAGAAGGTAGATACAAGAAGGGGAAAGGAATAATGAAGAAGGAAGAAGGAAATCAAAATCTTCCTAATTTATATTTGCCAAAACTTAAATTTTTAATGTTTTTTATGCAGAACTATATTAAAATCTGCCATCTGCTCTGGTTGGGTAACGAATGCAAAAATGACAACTTTTCTATGAAACCTTTTTGGTCTAGCATGACCATTTAAACCGTCTATTCCTGCCATTAGTAATAACATACATAAGTGTAGTCGAATTCGTTGTTTTAGTTTGATACTTAGCTAAACGGAAGAATCCGCACATGTTAATTAATCTGTTTCTGTGAAATACGATCAATAATTATTATTTTTGACAGTAATCTTGTTCAATCGCGGTGTCATCAGCATGTCAAGCGACTTTCGTACATTGATTATTTCTGTCGCTTGGTAGCCGGTTTCGTGAACGAAAGCACATAAATACCTACTAGGTACATAGGTACATACTAAATGACGCGATTTTTTTTCTTGTGCTATTACTACTCGCGCTGTACTCAATTCGAATTGGTTAAGCGGCGCGCTGCCGGCCGTTGTTGAGTGTTGTGGTACAATCAGTTATAAATGTAAAGTATTCAACGATAATTGAAATCAGTTTGAGTTTGATCTGCCCACGTACGTACACCGTAGGGAGTTGGCGATTGTATGAGTGAGGGTCTCGTCTCGGCACGAATTTATTCTGCGTTGATTTGCCTTCACCGACCAACGTGACGATGGCGATAAGCTTTAGCGTCGAAAATTAACGAAATCGCGGCGAGGCATCTGATCACGCGTTGATAGAAGGTCGTTGATAAAAGGGTTTGTTTTTATCACGCATACCGAAGAAGGGCTATCAGATCGAAGGCCGCAACATTTGAATTCGCTTTCAGTTGTCATGTTGTGAGGAATGAAGTAAGGTAGGAAGACCGTGATGAAGTGCCATTGCGATGACTGATTATTCGAGACTCATTGTCATAATTGGCTGTTTTAAAGTGAATTGACTTTCGTCGATGGATAATTTATTATTATTTTTTCATTATTACAGGAAATACTGGAAAGTTCAACCCCTCAAGTTGTCATCCTGCATCATAAAGAAGGTAGGTTCTATCCATCACAGAAAAAAAACCCATGGTCTAATCCATCGGACTGACAATTTTCCTCGTTCGTTCAAGCCGAAAAACATGCTAATAAGAAAACAATTTTATTATCGAGTTTCTTCTCAAGGTTAGAACTCGCGTTTTTAATTGGGTTGAGTGTTTTTTTGCATTGCTGCTGCCGTCATCATACCGATCGTCGTTATTCGCTTGTTGTATGGTGCGTCTTGTTTTAATTCATGCTTGTTTGTATAGGTTGGCGTTTTTTTGGGCAGCGTATCGAACGAGTGCGGATGTGATAATAAACATCAGTTGTGAAAATTCGGTTTCAAAATGAGAATCGCGTAGGCGAAGGAATTGAGCTTTGAATGCGGTTCTATTTAGGATTGTAAATATGACATAACCATTAATGTCGGGATGTTTTTTCTCAGCGGTAGGCTCTGACTCAGCAAATAATCGGAGACACGACGCATCCACACCGTACGCTTCGAAGGCGATGTTGTGCTCGCACCATCAAGCGGTACCCCACCATTTCTCGAAGGCTGGCGCCTCTAGTGATCGGCGATGAGTCTTACTTAGAATCTAACGAATCCAACCCAAACATATGCAACCATCGTAGGCAGTAGGCCTAGACTCGTTTTGCCTGAAAACGGTGATGATTTTTCGCTTCTCTGGCAGCGGAAGCGATACGCCTCCTTCGATTGTTTGCGCTCGCTTAAAACCTCATCAATCATTGCTATTGGTGAAGATTTTGCTTGGAATCACTTTGTATCGCATTTTCCATTGCATTGTATTACGAAGCCGGGGAACACTACCGTGGATCGCTGATAGATCTACACGCGGCTTCGAGTTTCACGCTGCAGCGTAGTGGTGCAGCGCCGCATTCTCCACCACGAACTGAGATTGTACAACAGTTTAACAAATAATCAACCGTAAATGAGTGAAACACGCTACCTGGTTTAAATTACCTCAGTGTGCGCCGTCAGTCGCCGGAAAGCTAACAAATCTTGCCGACACGTTTTCCTCCCCGGATCAAGTGCTCTTCACACTTGCACTCAAGCATCACCGCCGTTGGACCGGGTATCGCATCTCAACCACCGGCTCGGCCAGACCGGGCTGTATAGCTTCAGCTTGCTCTCGCGGTTCCTCTTCCGTTATCTTTTATTGACTTTCGTTCTTATTCGTCGGTGCTCGAGTTTATTACCGTCCGGTGCCGTATACCTACACTGGGCACAGGCAGGGGGGAGAATGTCGCAATTGGGATTCCATTGAACAACCCAAAAGAAATCCACCACTACATTCACCTGACGCTTTCTGATAGTGTATAGATAAAATAGGACATCGGAGAAAAACAACAACCATGCGGTAAGAACTCGCGTGCCTTCGATGAAAAGTCTCCGTCGAACGACGCGAAAGGAAGAAGAAGCAACGACCAGTAGGCTATTGCTGTGTTTTGTTTTGCCAAGTCCGTATGAGTGCGTTGTAACTATGGTAAACAAAAGCTGGTTTGTTTACATTTGAATGTTGCAATGTGTGCGACGGTTAGCGGATAAATAAGCTTCCATTTTTCGAGGTCACGTTCCGTAGTTTTGGAAAGGATTCGGTACAGGTGCTGTGTGTACACGACGGGAGGGATTCTCACAACTACCAACTTCCGCTACTGACTGCCGCTATAGCGCCGATTCGGAAGTGCATACGTGTAAGCAGAAAAAAATGTTTACTTCCTCGCATCTGGACGAGGTGAGCACGAGGCATTCTCACCAATACCTCGACGATCGGGAGTGTAAACAAACTGGTAGCTATGGCAACAGCTGATTTTCACTCGAGCAACGTTCGTCATCAGCTGTGTGTCACCAATATCAGTAAGTAGCGCTCACGGTGTCGGACCAGACAGCGCAAGTCATTGAGTTACCCGATTTGGTGGTGGTGCTAGAACGGAGCTGGCACTCAACGGTTGGCTGCGCAAGCCATTCGAGGGTAAAGAGGGTAAACATAAATTTTTCAATTCATTTCAGTTTTAGCCGTTCTCGAGTACGAGTGCATCCGTGCGATATATCGGCGCGCCTTCCGTTAGAGTCTAGGCAGATTGGGAACAGGCGGTTAAGTAAATGCGGCGGCGGCCGCACTAGGAGGCACACGAGAGGGAATCAATATGTGAGCGGAAAATAATAAGCAGAGGAAGAAGCTACCGCCGTCCAGTACAGAGGTGGAGAAGATTTAATGAGTTTCCGTTAATGTTATTAGAAATGTTAAGTGTTACGCATCGTTACGGTTAAGTTTATTCCACGTGAGTTTGTGCTGTTTTACAAGTGGACCTTAGTTGGCTGGAAAAGTAACAGGAAGTCAATCCGGTAAACTTTTTTGGGTGTTGAATAATCGAAACTTTGCAGGGGATATTGGGAACGCAGCTGCCTCTTACCAAATCAGGAGCAAGAGAGTGTGGTTTATGATTTGTACACTTGTGACACAGCGAAAGGCGTGAGGAGAAAGAGAGCCGAGAAGGTGAGGCAGTGGAAAAAAAAAGTTTCTGAAAGGAAGCACGCAATTCAGAAGCTGTGCAGCGTGTCCAGTGAAAATCTAGAGGAAGACCAGACTGGCAAGCGTTGAGAAAAGGGAGGAAAAAGTGCCTTCGGCTTGGCCATATTTAGATAATTGGAAAGCAGTGCAGCGCGACGAGTAGCCGAGGAGAGCCAAAACGAAAAGAAGTACGCTCTGTCAAAGACCTATTTTTCGTGTCACAGTACGTGTTGTTTGGTGTGGTGGCTAAAAGCAGCGACAGCGACGACGCCATTTAGGGAATAACTAAGCAGGCGGAGTCTGTATGTTTGCAGTGTCCGTAACAACACATCGCCCACTTCGGTTTGTGTGCAGTGCGATACAGTTTCTTGTTTCTACAATTGATTGAAATTGACAGTTGTATGTTTTCGTTGTCACTTTGTTGCCTGTTGTACCCTTCGTTCGTTCATTTGTGACTTTCTGTGTGTTAATGTTTGGTGATTCAGTGTGACGCAGTTTGGAAAGTTTGGACATACTCCGGAAAGGATTACGATCACGAGCAAAGAAATTTTCCAGTGGATCCCACTATGAAAACGGTAATTATCTGGTTTGTTGTATGCATAGATTGATCGTTTTTTCAACTCTGCGCAGTTCAATTCATCTAAAAAACGTGTTTTTTCCAAGACAAGTTACGGTCGAGCTGTGTGCTGTTAGTGAGCTCGAATAAACAACACGGCAGCTCCAACGCGAGAGCTAGCAGATAGGGATGGTTGGTAAAAGCTGAAACGTGGCACGTGTTTGCATGTTTGGCTGTTGTTCCATAGAGCTCCATCAGAGCCGGAGCATTCGTGAGTGGGGGTTGAGCTGAACGAGCAGCCAGTTATTAATTAGCAACTATCGAGAAGCCTCAGAACTAGCACTGCTTGCCCGCATCGGCGCTTTCAATCCGACAAGTCTGACCTAGTTTGTTACTACATGGGTACTTGTGTCACTTATGCAAATTTTGACACACACCTCCAGTAGAGTGTGTGCATTATCAAGTGCCGCTCTACTCATGAGCCTAGCGACCATGTTGCAAACTGGAAAGCCATCTTTTTCTCAAGTATATACACTTTTTCTTCGACCAATAAACAATTCCTTATATTCCGGTGCATGATTAGAGCTTGTCGCTAGAGGCGTTCACGTAGGTGTTTGTGTTTTGGTGCAGAAAACAAACACGTCATTTCGATTTCTTGCAAATTCTCTGATTTCCCATTTGAGCATGTGTGTGCGTGCAGATTTGTGTCAGAATCATGGCGAAGGTGACATGCGGTATGATGTAATATCTACGTAAGCTTGGACGCAGTTACCTTGGGTGATGCCTATTCTTCGCCCAATCATCTCATTTCTACTTTTACGAAAATATGCTGCGGCTATTTGAATTGATAAGAGCCACAAATCGCCCTTCCATCAAGATCGCCAAAATCCGACGTCGTGTCGGGAAAGGTGAACAAGTGTAGGGCAAACCTTCAGGTACGCTTCCAGCATCAAGCGTAATATATGTAAACAGTGATCCATCTCGAATTTAATCACGGATGCCAACGCTCCATACTGCAGCGTGTCGCCCCTTCGCCGATAAGGCAGGCGTTAGGTCAGCGTCTGCATGTAAACAACTACGTACCATCAGTCATTGCCGCTGCCGGAGAACGGTAAAGCGGTGATGAAAACTCCGCAGTGGCCTGGTCGTTCAAGGAAACGCCAAGAATGTGTGTACGAAGACCACAGATATCAACGGAGCGTGACGGCTGCGGAGGGCGAGACAGCCGGCTGCCGCGATATAACTCTTTCAAATTAGCCCCCATCGTAGTGGTGGAATCCGTTGTTTACTTCTCTATTCTTCCCGAGCCATAACTAGAGCTCTAATTTCAGCAGTTCGTTGATGCGGGCCACACATCACCAACACTACCAATGCAAACCGTGCGATTTCAGTGCCACTGTATTGGTGCGGACGGCCACTCGCACTCATCCACTCACCAAACGTGATGGTGTGAGTTGGTTTTTGTTTATTGGGTATCGTTTTCACTCCCGAGCGTGATAATGAATGATAATCGACATTTCACTTTCCGGTTTTATCGTCTTTCGTGTCCTTCCGATGTCCCCCAAAAGTTGGAGGGGGTGTTCGGGAAAGGGCGACTGCGGCCGTATGCTCTAATTCAATAGAGAATATAAAGTAGTCGTTCATAGCTGTTTGTGGTAGACCTAATCCACGCTGAAATACGTAAGCTGCGATGTTAGAAACGTGGCGATTGATGGTTTACAGTGGAATGCATCCCCCAAGCCCGATGGATTACGATGATCCACTATGGGGATTATCATGCTTGGTCAATATCTACTCGAGTAAACGTCAACAAATAGCTGTCAACCGAAGTAAGTAGCTGTTTGGCCATTTGCACAAAATGGCAGGCAAACAAGCGTTCATTACTTACTGCGCCGAGCACTGAATGCGGCTTATCATCGCCGTAGCGCTGTAGTCTTGGTGAAACTCCACTCACAAGGTTCGATGGCTTACCATGGTTTGTTGTTGTTTTTTTTCTCTCGTGTGTAAACACGCCTAAAGCAAACGGCAAAAACGATCCAACGACAACAACGCAATGATTTTCAATCCAGCGAGCAGAAACGTTACACTTTACAGTTGGAAGCCACCAGAACACGTGGACGGCATCGGATAACAGTACGAAGGGGTCGGGCGTTGGAGAGGTACGCAAACAACCTTCCATATTGGTACTTATATCAGCGTTTATTACGAGGAAAATCTTGGCTTAAAAACCTAGTGGCTACGGTGACATAAATTCTTGTCACCAAACGCCTATGCGCAAATGTGACGTAACTTCGTTATGAAACTGGCAACCCTGTCGAATGGTATGTCTCACATTCGTATAGTTTACGGCTAACAGGTGCGGGAATTAAATGCTGTTGCTGTTGTTCTGCCCAAAATGCGGTGGCAATTTGATCCTCCGCACCGTCGTCGGGGCTATCGGAAGATAAACATTGCTGCTTTGATGGAGTGGGGCAGACGCCGTCCCGTTGGTATTGACCAACGAGGGGGCGGTACAAGCGTTTCGAGCTACACCGTTTCTCAGAGTGCGTTATGGTGGTGATGATGAATCAACTAGGAGGCGATCTAAAATTAGCCGCTGGCTTTGCGGTACGCGGTTTGGCTGAGGATGCAATGTTGCACCGTTCACTCTTTCGCTCTGTCTGGCTGGATGTGTGTATCCGGGGCTGCGGGATTTGGAGGCGTGATGGTGTTGCTTAGCTGCCGGATACATAGTCCTCCCACCTTGCATTGATTCTAGCCGGGCGCTGTGCGTTGATTAAGTCATGCGCGCACACGCGGTCGCTGAAACGAGAGCATATTTTTCTGTGGGTTTTCATAGGTTTGGAGGGAGGAACTCGGCACACCGCAACGATGTCAGTTGTATAGGTGGTAAAAACGATTTAAATGTAAGAAATAATACAGAACAAAAACACTGAACAAATGAATGGTGTTTTGAACGTCGAAGGAAGAATCCAAAATGGCGACCGATAGGATGATCGGTATAATAATTTTGGGTTCTACGTTCTACTCTAATGGTGTATTAAAATTATTGGGCGTTTTAAAAAAAGTTCTCCTTACTATGTATTAGAACCTTGTAGCTTTTTGCCTCTCTCGTACAACAAAGTTTTACTGAAAGGCTGTATGATCATTCCAAAAACGAATTTTTGATAGAAGACCAGGCATCCATAGTGTTATATACCAATCGACTCAGCTCGACGAACAGAGGTGATGTCTGTATGTGTGTGTATGTGTACAAATTTTGTAGACACACTTTTTGAAACTTAGCATTGTCCGAATTACTCGCAACAGGTTCCATTCGACGATTCTGTCCCATTATTTGCTATTAAAAATTGGCTAGATCGGACTATGGGATCAGTAGTTATGACCAAAATACTATTTTTTATGCCCAAAACACGCTAAAAAATATTCATTAATATTTGCTTAGTATTTTTTTTTGAACGAGAAAGGCACCAACACCGCTAGGTGGATTAATCAGTTTTTTTTTTGTCAAAACCAATAAGAAAATATCAGGGTTTTAGTTATATTAATCTAAAAAGTTGCTAAATATGTAGACCACAGCTATGTTTTGGATATTCCATCATAACAAATTGCAGTTCAGATGGTAATCTTAGCCGTGATTGCTTTTTTCGTTATGGTGAACATCGTAGTCGCGTCAAAATGGTTACATGACACGCTAAATAGTATTCAGGGCTTATAAGTTTTATGATTCGGATTATCCAAACTGTTTGTTTGTTTGGTTGACGAAGGAAAGGGATCGCCTGCTTCTGTATCATCTACCACGTATGTGAACGACGCTAACAACAACATCCAAGGCAACCACGATGCGATGTGAAACATCTCCATCACTGTATGTGTGCGTCACTCATTTCATGGCTTTTTCATTAGTAGGCGTCAGCACCGAATGCAGCTACTAACCAAAGTGTGAAGCTTCTTTTCTAAATGGAACGAATGTGTCACACCTGCTTACGTTTCGTCTTCACTTGAACTGGGTTAAGTTTTGCAACATTCAGGGTTTGGAGAGCCCACACGGTACCACATAATTAGCTTATCTGGCCACGGTCTCTGCAGGAGCTGCAACGAGGGACGCAAACGCTGGCTACACCACATGTCGTTTCTGACATGGAGCCCTTTCCGCAACGCCTGGCTCTTATCACACAATGCTTTCAAAGCTGTGTGCACCGAACATGTCCGTTCCGTCCCCTACCCGTTTGCTAAGTTGTTTCGTTCGAGTTGTTGTGAAAAACGCCTTTTGCTGCCGTTTATCACTCGTTAACATCAATCTACACCGCAATCGACACATGTTACATTGCGACGACAACAACAACGCGCTTCAACCCTGTTATTCGGGCTAAACCAACATTTTCTTCTTTTACTGGCATAATATCCCCTGATTGGAATATTGCCGTTTTACAATTTAATATTAAATTGAAAATTGAATACTTCCACAGTAATCAGCATTCAGAAAAATTGAAAAAAATCAGAATCAGCTATTACGGATCGGGAATCGAACCCAGCTCTCGGCTCATGGTTAGCTTCATATCCGCTTAAGCCACCGATGAGCCCATGGAAGAACCCAAATTGTAGCGCAGAGTGATAAACGTATCGGAGGTTGAGGCAGGTTTCCTGCTCATCTAAATTCAACCCCATTCGTAACGGGGGTTGGTTGGTGGCAACTGATGGGGGTTCGCGAACAGTTGGTTATGTACGGTCTTTTTATTGCAAGATATCACGCGACCGCACGCATACACAGTCCCCCTCCTCCCAAATTCGAACCTTTCTTGCAACAATCCGATTCAAATTGCCCTTCCCAGATCTAATTAGTTCAGCCGGACCAGGCAGTAGGCTGGGAACCGCATTTTGCGTTCCACATTTGTTTAACTGGTAAGCGTCGCTTTGGCAACGCGGCGACCGAAGTACTGCTAATCGGCCAAGAATGCAGCGCCACCTGCGATGATGTAACGGATGATGATGGCTGTTGGTCTTTTGGTCGTCGGTCGGTATTACTTTACAAGCGCTGTCACCGTTTACGTTTGTTGACGCCAAAGTAAGCGCCTGTCATAAACATAAATGCTAATATGTGTTAAAAATAACCGTACACTCAGTCAGTCACATAATACTGCCCTTAAGTATTCTACCTCGCATTGCTGTCTGAAGTTTTGGGTGATTTGTTTTTCGTTTTACCGAGAATGCTCTCGCCAAACCATCGCCATAAAGTTTGTTATGATTGGTAGTTGCTAATCGGTCTGTCATGGCAACCAGCACAGGAACGAAAAACAACAAGCATACACGTACGTGTGTAGGTTTGTCACACATCAAGTAGCGGGACCACGACAACACGTCCGCCCGCCCCGCATGGCATAATGATTGTGCGAAATTTCGTTTCGCCCAAAACGACATTAACGGGGACCCGTTTCGTTGAGCTGTGGTCGTCCGACACTCAGCAGATAGACATCAGCGGGCAGCCAGAGCACGCTTGTTTAGCTCGTTAAAGATTAATGGTTTACCTACTGTCTATTTATACTGAATGGCGTAAATCTATGCGCTGGCCCTGCCTTCATATTGGCCGTGTCTTCTTCCGGCATTTCTTTTTTGTCGCGCTGTCGTTCTTGTTCAAGGGAATAATTCCCTTCGAGTAGGTTATGTAATCCAATTGTTATGGCAAACGAGGCTTGAGAAATGACATCCATCCATTTCTTCGGGGAATTCATATTCGCTCTGGTCGGATGGATTTCGGTCTCAATGGGACGGCTTGGTTTGGGTTGGCAGGCGACAATGCCAGGGAAGTGCGGAATGATGATTGATGATTGCGTGATTGATGGCAACACTGGTTCGTGCTTGTCGAGCGGTTATTAGAATGTCAGGAGCTTATCTGAGAAGCAAGGAAAAGTCAGAGAGCAGCATGTGGTCCTAAATTATGAAGATATTTTGTGCATACAAGCATTATTCATTCAGCACATAGGTTTACCCGGCTTGTATTATCGTACGTAGTCTTCTTAATTAAGATTTGTACCGCTTTCAGCCGATCGAGAATGCTAACGGTTGACTCTTTTTAATATTGCTGCTAAGCGTTCTATAGGAGAATGAATCGAAATTCCCGTAGATCATTTTGTGATAATTCTCAGAATCATTATGTTAAAAATATGAAGCCTCAAAAAATATAATGGTTCTTTTTTCATCATAGGCCATGCGACAGTCAGTCCACAAACAGTGCTTAGTCAGATTGATAGAAAGGGTTTCCACGATACTCTGTGCCATCCGAATGAAATGCATGAATTAAAACTTCAACGTATGTAACACGATAATGCATTCCATATGGCTAACTCCGAAAACAGAGAAACAAGACTTACAAGACGGTACAAAGTGTCGTTGATTGGTTCATCCTATTGCACTCCGGATCGTTAGAATTTCTGTAATATAGCACCATTAGATATCTGGGACAATGGACTTCGAATGTCAACGGATCGAAAATAGTCATGAGCACTCGCAATACTTCACGTTTTGTAAGACATCACTGACTCTTGGTCACTCGAACCTAATTCCGTTATTACTTTGAATTGAGTATCCAGTTGCGGATTTCGAATGCACGAATTAAATTTCTCGAGCCAGCTATAAAGCCGCATCTTGCGATGCTACACGCTCACCAGCAGGTCGTCCACGAAGTGCTGTTTCATGATTGCTTCTGTCACCTCTATGGGTATTGCTCGGAGAGCCTTTCTCTGTTTATTTTATTTTATGTACTAGCAGACCTGACGAACTTCGTTTCGCTTAACATTGATTTATTCTCTGATTAGTTCCTGAGTTATGGAGAAATTTATGCTTCATTTGTATGGGAGCCCCCTCGGTCTCGAACCATCTTAAGATCCTTGTCCGGCCCCAAAAACCTCTGCAAACAAATAAGTGTCACATAGACAGAAATTCATCCTTAAGAAGCAAGCCTCGAATCGTTTTCCGTTGATGGTTGTATGGCCTTTCTTTGAAGAGAATGCTCTTTAATTTTCAGACGATGAGGAAGATTGACAAAGTTTCACAATACCCATGCCGTCAAACGAAAGGTATTTCTTTATTGCCTTGTGCAGATTCTCGTCTGATGCGGAACTTGTTCCTGTATGGAAAGAATAATGTATTAGATTTGATAGACTTATTTCATTACTCCTACCACAAACAGTCCAGCCTTCCCAAGTAACAATTTCCATGCTTCTTGGATTTATCTAATTCTTATTGCAGACTTATGACAGCAATCACCAAGCTAATTGCTCAGTTTTATTAGCCCTCTTATCGCTATCAATAAACCTCTCATAAATCTGCTGAAAAAAGCTTCAAACGTCAAATGCCCGTTGACCATATGAACAGATCTATGGTTGTGATAAAGAGCGTAATAAATCTAATTCTCAACGCTCGGATAAAGCTCCAATTTTTGGTCATAATGTGGTCAAATGAATTACCCCCATAAGAATGTTTGCATTGCGAAGAGTTTATGACGGTGTTTAAAAAAGCCATATTGAAAATGGAAATGCATTTCGAAGTCATTGAAAAATATCACTAAAATTTATGATTAAACGTAATTTTCACCGCGTATCATGCCTTTTCTGACAACAAATTTTTATTTACTAATAATTTCGGTAAAAGTACTAATCAATTTAGCAGACATCTTAGATAATGTGGTAATAAATATTTTCAATTTGTTTCCTTGAGGTACGTTATATTGCCGGCGCTTGGTATTCAACCTTATTTTTACACCAGCTTTGACCATGAAATCGGACGCGCACCTCATTTTCAATGGCAGTAAATCGAAAAACAAACCTGAAAGCAAATATTATTTTGTTGTCATCAACATAACTTCCATCAAAAATCCATTTTGTTATTATTTTTCTGCAAAGTTTTGTTTTTTTTTCAAAGCAACATTTTGACAGCTGCCGCAGCCAAATTCCCTTTTTTGCGGGTGGTTTAAAAAAGGTTTCTAAATGCTCTTATAATTGGTTCATAGTGGTTATCTGGAGAGGGCCACTTGGCAATAGCTTACTCTTATAGAGGTCATACGAAGGTTGCCGTGTATTATTCGGTTTTATTGTTAGATCTTATAAATTGATCTTGAAAACCTTTCCTAGAGCGGAATAAAACTTGAAATGTTACTTGGGTTAGCTAGTGCTATTAGTGTATCAGGTTTTCCTTCGCGGCTTTCTAGAACCAATGTGACGTGCATATGTTTCATTTAAATTAGGTATGATTAATTTCTATTTGGGAGACATCGCATATGCGAAAACTGGCCAATCATTCCACATTGTTTATGCTTCGTACTTCATCCAATTCGAAGTTTTAAACATTTTCAACTTGAAAACCCGAGAAGGAAAGACTTGTTAGGGCTATCCTTTTTCACAGCGTTTAGTACTACCGGTTCATCGTAGATTGAGCGGACATTCTGCTTATCCAAGACCAATTTTGTCTGCTGAAGCACGGTGCACTGTTCCTATTGTTTAACATATATTATCACCGGCTGGAAGACATCGGAACAGAACAAATCTCGTTGATATGCGATGGATATTACAATTCTGGCGAGTAATCATAGAAGATGATTCACGCACCAGATTCACTCCGTTATGGAAGAGACTCGCATCTACCTTTCTGTACGTTGTATGGAAGTTCATGGTGCTTGAAACATTTCTTCAATGGACGGGACTCATTTCGAACAGTCTTATGTTCTTGAACTCTAGGGATGGTCACGGAGCTAGGTAGCATTTCATTGAATGTCGCTGAAGTAGAACTAGGCGGCCGGCCGGACGGGCTTCCTTAACTTTCTTCGTATTTTTCAGCCAGTTATCTAATGGTAGAACTGAGGCTGCACTCAGCTATGGGAAAACTCACTCACTCGCACGAACCACACCGATTAAAAATCCCTATCAATCAGCGAACACATGATTGCAAAATGAATGCTACTCAACCCAACAGCGAACCAACAAACGATTCATACCTACTGAGTGCCCCAGGCAGGAATAAGTGAAACCACAGAGAGTGCGAATAGAAATCGAGAGATGAGAATGAACCGATGTTTAGTGAGTGCAGCAGAAAACACTGAGTTGGACTCAGAAGATTGATTCAATTTAGACTCAATGATTCGTTTTGCGGCCTGATTCTTTCTGCCGAATCCTCACTCACCACTCAATTGCGATTCCATTCGTTTACGAACCGAATGTAAACAAATACTCGGCTATGCATCATTTGCTATCTGTGGGAGAGATTCGGTGATGAATTTTGTCTGTTTGTTTTTTGGCATGATTCGTTACTAACTGAAGCCAAACGGCAGACAATCGAAATTGAAAGTTTTGGAAGGGCTCGTGTACAGTTGCCTAATTTGCGATTGTGTGTAGATGTGAGTGAAAGATTAGTCGCTAAATGAACCGATTTTTCCCATACCTGGCTGCACTCACTCGTGCTTTCCTCACTTGCCATTTCTTCTAAATGAATATAATTTTTGTCCAGATATGTACGCTCCAATTTGCGTTCTCTGATCTGCAGCTTCAAGAGCGATTTTGATGATATCTTTGACGACGGCGAAGGGTAAAGGTGGCCGTGGTCATGAGACGTGGTAACAATGCTAATGCAACTGGTAGCTTACTACCTTATTATACACTTTATACAAAAGACACTATTTGCTTGTCATAAGACGAGTTTCTACCTTCCCATTTAATTCCACCACTTGATTGTACCTTGCCAGATACGTATTTCGACCTCAACAGTAAGGTCGCCTTCAGTGTCCCGTACTTCAAGACAAAATTTTCAAAACGACTTATCTGCTTTTGTAAACAAAGATTCAAACGACGATTCGACGAATCTGATAGCTCTTCCACGCAAACCAACACCATCAATAGATAGATGAAGGATTCCGCTACCTGTTGATGGTGTTGGTTTGCGTGGGAGAGCTATCAGATTCTTTGAATCGTCATTTGAATCTTTGTTTACAAAAGCACATAAGTCATTTTGACCATTTTACCTTGACTTGACTCGTCAAGTGGTGGAATTAAATGAGAAGGTACAAACTCGTCTTGACAAGTGAAGACATTCCACTAAAAAGCTCAAAATAATTTTCTTGACACTTTTTGGTCATTTATTCTGGAACTGATTGTAACTTTTTCGTCATCGTTGGTTAATAAAGTCGCTATTTTGAACAGCAGTCATCGCTGCCAGCCCTGTTAATAGTAGACCAGTGTACTGCATTTACAATTTATAAGAAATTCGATTTTTCGGGATCACAGTGATTGTAAAGTTGATCAAGGTCTACAACTTGGGGTTATGAATAGGAGCAAGAACTCAACTGGTTTGCAAATGAGGAATTCGATTACTATCATGAATAATTACGCTGTATTGACTACGCCACTCGTGGAACCGCAAGCCAAACTAACTCTTTTGATCCAGGATGGAGTTCCAAAATACTTACCGATACTTTTGATAGAAAGCTTAGAGACCCATAATGTTTTGTACCAATCGACTCAGCTCGTCGAATTGAAACGGTGTCTGTATGTATGTGTGTTTGTGTACAAGCATATGAGACACACGTTCTGGTATTTGGCATTATCCGATTTGCTCACAACAAGTTGCATTCGACGCGAAATGCGGCCTAGTTTTTCGCAATTAAAAATCAGCCTGATCTGCCATTGCCTTTCGGAGCTATATTAAAACAATGCTACAATGCTGAACTACTCTTCCGTTATCTTGAAAAGTGACGTAATGACTGTAGCCACAAAGCTAAAGCCCCAGCTGGAGTTAAAGAGAAAAATTTGACTCCTTACTGAGGAGAGGAAGTTGGCGGTAAGCCAGGTAGCGGAGTTGCTATGACGCATGACCACCACCGGCGCAACTCCTAAGCCTGGAAAGTTGTCATAAATCCCAAGAATTTAAAGGCTCAAGTGAAGAAAGCCGCAATAAAGACGGTTGTGGAAGCTGAGGCCAAGAAGGAAGCGGCAAACGAAAAGATATGCAAAGAAATTATCGTCGAAGCTGACAGTAAGAGCTATGTCGAAGTCTTGAAGACCGAGAGTGACGAAGAGAAGCTCCTCGGCTGACGAGAAGCTGTGGACTGCATCTGCAGGACTCAGAATAACGAGATGATTGTTGTCCTAAAGTGGGATGATGCACAGAAGTGTTCCGTGTATAGGAAGTTGATCGAGGATGTACTGGGCGATGGCGTTCAGGTTATAGCTCTTTGACCCCCTATGTGGTGGTCATCCAGTGTAAAGGGCTAGATGAGGTTTCCGAAACCGGTGTGACCTGGTCGAGATCAGTGTAGAGTAAAGCGCCGAACCGTAGTGAGCTATGCCGAAGGTGTGAAGTTACTCAAAGGTGTTAGATCTGTGCAGATGACGAAGACAACAAACACCCCTCCGGTGGACAGGCCTGTCCAGTCTTGAGGCAGCCAGGCGGTGATGCACCTCAAATGGTGCTACAACAGTCGATCACTGAGAATAGAACTGATGTTGCCTTGTGATTTACGGTGCCTGGGTGTATGGGGGCAGTCGTTTCAAACGCTGGCAAACTGGAGGAACGGAGGACGCACAAACTATGACTAGTTAAACAAAGCAAGCGATCCTGTCTTGGTGAGTTGTTAAGGACGGCGAACGATACCAATTTGGGGGATGCGTACAGGGTTGTGATGGCTAGGATTTGAAGTACACCACTTGAGATGTTTCCGAAGATGTTCGCCAGGATAGTAGACGGCTCGTCGATTTGGCCTCCTAGGAGTCTGCCGATGTAGTTCCGCTAGTTACTACAAGCCACCGGGTCCATATGGGATTTCCAACCTCGTCTTCAAACAAGCGATTATTTCTGAGCCAGATATGTTTAAGAGTTGCCTACAAAACTGCCTGGACGAAGGTAATAATTTAAAGGAGAATCATTTAAATTTTTTCCTTTCTCGTATACTACGTATAATTAGTATTTAAGGTTATATCACAGACAAACAGACATAACATATTGGACATTCACTCATCAAATTCATCTTCGTACAAACATTCACGACATCTTTTGTTTTCACTAAGTTGGGCGAATCGCGAACCAGTTGGCGGTAATGAGCAAACGTCAAACTCGAGCAAATACGATGCGCGCGCCAAGAGTGATCGATGATTATTTGAATTGGTCAGTAAATTAGTAAACGATTGAAATTTCACGACTGTTATGTCTGTTTTTCTGCGCCTATATGTTCACTCCAAAACCGAACTTTTGATAGAAGGTTCGAAGACCTATAGTGTTATATACGAATAGAGTCAGCTCGACGACACACTTTTGTAGACACACTTTTAGGAACATATCATTGGCCGAGTTAGTTGCAACCTGGAATCCTCCTCCATTGCTTGGTATTGAAAATTGGCCAGATCCGACTATGGGCTCAGAAGTTATTGCCAAAATACTATTTCTTGTACACGCTAAAAATACTCATTTATATTGTTGACGTAGGACTACGTCTGTCTTTCCTATATTGGGGTACATTTTGCGATTGCGGAAATCGGAGACTGACACGAAAATATGATAGACTTTGAACTTAAATATTTCAGCCGTTTCTCGATGGATTTTCATATTTTTTAACCATTCGATCAAGGATGAGTCAACGCTCCTTTTTATCTATCTGAGAATACTGATTTTTAATTATTTAGTATCGATAATTAATAAAAAAAAGTTTATCCAGCTTTTTACGTTGGCCATAAACTTGATGAGACACCCCTCGATAATGACAGATGCTGTGTACAGTAAACTATAACAGCATCGAGGTTGCATTGATTTTTAGTTTGTTTTAATTATCTGTCAAAAATTTTCACTAATGGATAATTGTTTACAAATTACGGTCAATCAATTTGAATATTAAATTTTTTATAAATTATTTCAATTCTAGCGAACCGGGAAAGTAAGATTTTACAGCGAGCAATGTAGTAAATTTATGCCAAGTTTTATTTAATCGTTTTGAGGAATGCAACGGAGAACCTGAGAATATGTAACAAAAAACAACTGGCAATTGCTGCGTGTGCAAAGTTTAAAAATTTTGCAGTCACTAATGAGCACTGAAGATGTCTCCTATGTATTAGAAAATAAAAAATATTCTACAATTTACTCTGTTGTTGTCAACGACTGGGATGTAGTCATTCTTGGTGACCTCAATTTTTCTAAAATTCCTTTGGTCTAATTTTATGTTGCTCGACGTTGGACGTTCCTGGAATCCTTTCATACCACAACACTTTACGTGATAGCTACAGTAACGCGATTCGTCAGTTGTACCCTTTGCGCCGATAGAAACAGTCTGTAGGAATTATTTTAAACTCATCCGGGCTTAAAGTATCATTGCATCAATTAATAACTAAAGAAGTGCATGTATGGCACTAACTTAAGTATCGCCTATAAGCTAATTTCTAATACGGTAAGCTTGCGAAAAGCCAAAAAGAAGTCAACCGTTAATGCCACATTCTTAAGCAATTTGATTTCTAATCCTTTTCCAGTTCTAGTCGTTAAGCAAATAGAGTACATTCGCAAACTATTTGCGATTTATAACATGAAATTGTTTCAACATAGTTTCAACTTATTAGCTTTTTGTATAATTTTTTCTTTATAACGACTTTATTTTCACAGAAACCTCATTGAAACACATATGGCGTAATAGCTTATACATTATTTCTTGCTCGCATTCAAGGAGGAGTTTATAATCTTAAGAAAAATCCGTCGCTCCAAAACAACAGATTCACAACTCTCCCTCATATATTCTGTTTTCCGCATTATTTGTGCACAGGCCTGTGCAAAAAAAGATTCAATATTGCGAGTTGTAGTGACGAAATGATGATGTAGAAAGTTCATCCTTCCACCATATTCTTCAAATGGAAAAGAATAAAGTGCATATTCCACCAACCACATAGACCGCACCTAAAAAGATTAGAAAATTAGATATATTTATTTTTGGAATTTAAACTCAAGGAGCTAGACTTTACTAAGCAAAGTCTAGCTCCTTGATTGAAACTTGAGAATAAAAACTTTTGAAGTTTCATTGTAAACAAAAAGTTAACATAACAATACAGCATACTTCGATCTAAACCGGGCAAATTTATGGTGGACAACCCAAATGTCAAAAGGGGTGATTCAGATATTATAGCAGATTAAGAATAAAAAGCTGGATAAATAGGTAAACCAAGCATCGCAAGCACAGACATCAAAATCAAGCAAATTGCGAGTTTGGATCTGATCCTCAGTTCGAACAAGATTTCTCGCAGAGTGGACGCGGAGGAGCGAAATCAGCGAAGCGGACACAGCAGCACGAAGGCGCTGGGAACATTCTCAACGGAAAACCATCGCAATGTGGCGTCTTAGCGAAAACTCATCAAGTGGCCGTCAGACAAAAACAGCACGAAGTAAAATTTCAATGCAAAGGTTTCGACAAGCGTTAGACTGCAGTTAGTTATTGGAAAGGCGCGTTGTGGAAAGAAAATTCATTCTTCTCAGGACCAGCATTTCCTAGTAAGAAAGCGTTGATTGGAAAAATGGATTGTTTCGGTGACATCGGCGGTAGGCGTGGTAGCTTAGTATTTATTGCACCAGCTCTCTCCGAAGTGCTATCAAATTTGCTAGTTACGATTGAGTTTTGCCCTTTGAATAAAATTCCACTCGGATCAACCTTCTTTTGTATAAAATGATGGACGGGAAAGAATCGATTTCATTTACAATGACTAATAGAAACAATACCAAAGAATCTTGCCAGAAAAGTTCACTTTCCGTCGCCGACAGCCAGATCGGTGATGATGCCACTAGTGGAAAATATTTACAGTAACCACCCATCAGCGGCCGTCGCTCGGACCGACAGATGCCAAGCGATAATGTTTTGTAATATAAAGAAACCTCGTCTTGGGTCGAATTTCTGTTGTTACTTTTCTCAACAATAAGCATTTTGGATAACTAACAGCTCATAACCAAATTCAGAATCGGTCCGCTCCCTGCGTAATCGCCATCAAAATCGTAATCGCCATTACACTGGATTTTGTTTTTACGCAATTTACATTTTCTCAATTTTCTACTCATCCTAAATGTTTAACGTATATTAATTACCATGTGATTTTTCTTTGATTTATTCTGGATTTTTTGAAACAAATTGAAGTCACACGATCAAAAATACGAGTGAAAAAAAATCGTGTAGAAACAAAATCCTGTGTATATTGACCTGAAGAGCTTTGATTCAAAATGATTTTTTTTTTTCAAATGACACAAAATTCAATAACAATGATAGCGTAGGTAGCGGTGATGGTCGTTAGCGATGGTTGCGACGTTCAAGTCGATGTAGCAAATTTACCTCCGTGTCTAACAACTTAAAGTAAAAGGTTGATTTAAATTTACATGTGCTGTAATTTCGTGGTTTATATTTTTAATGGAAAATAAAAAAAATAGGCCCAATACAGGGAATCGAACCTTGGTTCGCAGAGTGAGAGCCCATCTCGTTAGCCAGTATTTCAACTTCTTGTAAGCGAGCCAAACCAGGTATAACAGGTTAAGCGTTCTGGTGATTCAATTACTCTTTATTAAACTAAACGATAGCTTATATTTACATGACACGGAATCTATTTCGAGACCGAATTGTTGGAGGTTGGGTTTGTTAAAAGCATCACAGATTCTTTGTATTAAAATTTCTGGTATTCTGGTATTAATTTTCAATTCGGTGAACCCACTCAAAATCAGATTATTTTCAGCTGTTCTGGTGTTTGCTTAAATGTTTTATTTTCAATAACGCGCATTTCTTATCACAAACGTCAACAAAACAAATCGGAATCTTTTGAGAAAATTTCACATGATGTTTTAGTCTTTTTCATAGAGCATGTGTAAATCCAATGCAAACATATAGAAATCGATTTCAAGTTCCGCGATGCAAGCAATAGACATACCGTAACACTTACTACCAGCTCCTATGCAACACAAGGTCCTTTTTGCTACTACATATAAAATCCATTAGATGAGGCTACGTAGTCCTTCGTCACACTTGCGTACAACCCGATTGGGCTGTACTTTTGAGTTTTTTTTAAGTATTTTTTGCATTAGAAAGGCACCAACACCGCTGGGTGGATTAACTAGGGTTTTTTTTTTAATAATTTCTGTGATTGTTCATGTGAGATCAAATCAAAATGAGGATCTTGAGGATACTGAAAATTCCGTCAGTAATTTGAAAAGAATAGCGAATGGGTTCTTGACGAAGACTGCAGTATTTTTTGGATAACCATCCAAGGATTGGATGGAATAAATGTTAAAATCCTATGAGATTCTTGTTTTAGAGATTTTCAAAAGGATTCTGCGGAATCGATAGGGAGCATATATTGAAATAATGATAATATCATTCAATCACATACAAACAGACATAACAGTTGAGAAAATTTCATCGGTCATGAAATTACCGGCCAATTTGAATAATCATTAGTTGCCCAATCAATCACTCGTGCGCGCACCAATCGTTTTTGATCGAGCTCCACGAACGTTTGATCAAACCCGCCATCTGGTCCGTGGCCGTGGTCTGCGTAAATTGGTACACATAAAAAATGTCGATCGTGGTTGCATGACTATGGATTTGATGAGTAAATGTTCCATGTGTGATGTCTGTTTGTCTGTGGTTTAATGCCATATGCACTGTGACCAAGCATGCACTAGGTGGCCATTTCGTGTCTATGGTTTATTTTATGGTTTATATTTTAGACTAGGGGTCTCCAGTAGCCTTGCGAGCAAAGGCGTAGGAATGCCAATCCGGAGATGGCGAGTTCAATTCTCGGCCCGGTCTACGATATTTTCGGGTTGGAAACTTTCTCCACACCTTGGGCATAGTGTACCCATTGTACTTGCCACACAAGATACATACTCATGCAATGGCGGGCATAGAAAAGCTTTCAATTGATAACTGAGGAAATGCGAATAGAATTCCGCAGTTGAAAAGCAGGCCAAGTTCCAGTTGGAATGTAGAGCCATTGAAGAAGATGAAGAAGAAGAAGATCTTAGACTAACTTTGGATTTTATGAGGAAAATCTTCGGATTTACTCAGAGCTGATAGCGTTATAATCTAAATCTAGATATACATTAAAAGCAGATATAGATGTCGATAACATTGGAATCATTCGTTAAAATTAAGTAGTGAGAACAGTTAAAATTATAGGAAATATAAAAGAAACATCTGCATGATAAATTTCTCGTTCGAAGCACAGTTCTATTATTCGATCAGGTAATTAAAACTTCGTACTGCAGTCGCACCACGAATTCCGATTGGCCACCAACCAATAGATTATGCAACATTGCTTGAACGTAACCCTTAGCAACTACCGCCACTCACCGAGTACGGAGTTTTCTTCGGAAAGCTATAGAAAAATAATTCCGTAGCCAAACGGACAGGACGCATAACCAAATGACCTAGAAATTATAAGTCGGAACATCGAAAAAATAAATAAAAGCAAAACAACACTCAATGCCTACTACCTTGGCTACCTACTTCCGTCAAGTAGTCCCCGCCGACCCGACCCGTATTCGAGCCCCCATCCATACGCCTCCAACCAACAACGGATGGGGTTTGTTTGGCCTCAAGGTCATCGCCGCCAACAACGACCGACGACGGACGGATGGGGACGAACTATGGCAACTCGCGTCAACAAAACGGCACAGGCACAGCACGCGGCTGGGCTTTGCGACCAGGTAAGAGCGCACGAGGAAATCCAAACGGGAAAAACTGATTCCGTTCCGCGTCCGTCGCGGCAGGGGAAACCGACGATGTGAATTCCCGTGACAACCACGAGAGTACCAAACAAATAAACGAGCGGAGCAAACACTGATGGATACGGGCCGCGGTGGTGGCTGACGAAAGAGTCACGAGCGAGGAAGGTGCGAACTGCGAGTTTGCTCACGCGGTGAGATGAGTGTCGATGAGTGAGTGCGTCACCTAAATAGTTGGCCGCGTGCAGCGGACGGACGACCGAGCGACGACGTCGTCGATGGAGGATGGAGGTGACGGCAATCACAGGCGGAACAGACAGTACGCCACTGCCGAAAGCGATTGATTTCAATTTATAAACAATGGAAAATCGCGATTGTTTTTGCTCGATTGAAAATTTAATCGAACCTACATGGGCGCTGAACCGTAACATGAATCCGCATGTTGTTTTCGGGCGCGCGTTTGTGCGAGAGTGGCGGAATTTGGGCTGGGAAATGGGATGGTGTACGTGCCTGATTGAAGCTCGTGTATGTTTTACCAGGGTTTTGCTTTTTTCTTTTCTTTCTGTTGAATTATGGATTCTTCGACAAAGCACATAACCGTTCTCCGGTTATGTACCTACATACATCCGCCACCTGGCGGTGTGTGGGGTTAAACAAAACATGAAGGACAGGAAAAGAGCTATTTTTGTTTATAGTTTTCCCATCACATGGATACAGCACCACAGCAGGCGCTGCTGGTGCAGTTGCCTACTTTGCCATGGGAGGAAAAGGAAATACCGAGAAATGCGGACACAGACGCTGCTTACTTGGCTGCATGCAGAGATATGGCGTGGCGTGGGTGTGAATTGGAGTACTCTATTGTTTTGTGCTCACAGTATACCTTGCAGGCGTAAGTGACAGCTAGAAATCATAAGTGCCTCCTATACATGTGTGAATATTACGTATGGGAAAAATAAGGAAGAATCTCCCGGACCAGGTACACTTGACAAAGTGTGCTCCGTTGAAGCACTTGCACGGGATCCTTTGATATTTTAATAAGGCCGCCAGAACCAGAGTGCTCCAACTTCAATAAATTACTTTCGTTCCCAGCGCAGGGCTGTACCCAGTGCGAACATTTGCTCTGTAGGATGATTTCCAGTGGTGGAATGCTTGAACGGAGGTTGTTGAACTGATTTTTTTTCCGTTTACTGCATCAGAAAAGGACGATTTTTTTTGGAAGGCTACTGCGATTCAAAAAAAGATTGTTTTAACGAACCAGTTTGATCGAAACTTGCGCTCACCTTTCTCCTTTTTGTCTTCCTCGACATGACGCGATGCAGTGACGGGAGAGGGATAGGAGGGGTTCGTTCCACTGGAGGTCGTTATTTTTATGTGCTCGTTGCTTTTCGCTCCCGGCGGTTTGTTTCCAACATGAGGAGAGAAAAAAAGCATGTCAGGGGATATGGGTAGCAAATGATGGGACAAAAGTGCATCAAATACGAGAAGAAGCAAAGAGGTTCAGGTTTACTTTGAAAAGGATGTAATGCCACATAGGCGTCTCTATAAATTTTGTACAATCATCTTATTCACAACTGCATAATAAGGAGTTGTTCACTACTTTGTTGAACTACAGTTTGTTCGAATATAAATAAATCGAATAATAACTTTCGCCGATATTACGATTTTTTTTGATGCGTTATCCAATAATGGTGAGTACGATAAGACTTCTCATTGGAAACTTCAAAACAATTAATAATGATAAGTATAGCATTATCGGAAACGTTAAAAAGAGCCAACTGTTTTCACAGGATTATACTACTTGTAATCGTATATAAGCCCTCAAATGAATAGAAAGCCCAGTAAAGATGGAACTGATATGCGGTCATAGGCAGAAAAAGGCTGATTTGAGTTATATTTATTTATGAACGATTGTGATGTTTGGCAGAACGTGCCTTTGTCACATTGCGAATTTTGAAAAGGGTTGTTGTCAGATGAAACACTTATTCTTTGGGCAGGAAAACTGGTTTTGAACGAAACTGACGATCTAGAGCAAAGTGTCGATTATAACAAGAAAACAAAAATGTTGTACAGAAATATTTCCCTTTCCTCATTACAGTCGTGATTCTTATTGACTACCGTCTCGATTGTGTTTAAAAATACTCGCAACCCTTCTCCTTGCTTATCCATTGTGTTTTCTGAAGCCTGATGTCGTACTCGATATGTGCGAGTTTAATCAAGCGGAATTTGTCACCGGGGATTAATAGGTTAGCTTCGCTTTTTCGTGTTTGTGTTGTCTTTTGCCAACGACGCGACGACGGCGGCCACACACGGCAACAGAAAGGAAAGAAGCTCAAACCTTGGCGTTTCTAATTTTCTATCGACATCCGCGATGAAGTTTTGACGCACGGCCGTCAGGGTTGGGCAGAGTGAAATATGTGCCGGCAGGGTTGGACTGGGATTTTGCAGCTTTGGGATGCTTAATGGGCGAAAGATAAACATAATTTATTTATTGTAGGTGGAGCAGGACGCTCGCCTTCGTTTCTCCCGACTAGAACGCCATTTTCATTTTCATGTGAAAGTGAGACACGTAAAACTTTCTGCTGAACTTGTTTGTTCTTTTTGCGAATAGGAAGATAAGCGGTGCTAACCGGTTCTGACAAGCACACGCACTACCATCGCCATCGATTCGTCCCTTTACTGCTTGATGACTTGATAGTTGTTCGTGTGAAATTATTCAATCCATTTCTGCCGTTGCCATCGTAAACCAGTGCTCGACATGGTACTGCCGCTACCGTTGGCGAACGAAGCCGCTAGAAGCGAAAATAAATTTTGGCCTATTCTAGGCATCGGCTGAAAACAAAAGCTCCCTTGCACTGCACAAAGAAGGTCAAGGTCAAGGGGCGATGGTTTTGTTTACCGCTAGGGCCGTTGCCTGGGTGACCCCACCCCTGCTGCTTGTTTATTAGATGCTTCGAATCAATGCAGGATATCCCGGATAACATGAGCATGTTTGGGTATGAGACGAAGAATGACAAAAAATAAACAAACAAATCAAGTTCCAGGCAGCAAAGTGTATGCGCTTCGCTTTCGCACACACATTCAAAGCCAAATGGAACTGGCTGGTGCATGTCAAGCGCCTCCACCGAATGGCCTGCCCGAAAGCGAAGATGGTGAAGCGAAGCAAGAGAATTCGTACGCGGCGCGGTGAGAGAGTGAAAGGAGCAAGAGACTTGTTATTAAATCGATTTAGATTTTTGCAGTCGGAAGACCCATCACCGAGGACGGATCAAATCTTAATCTGTTCGTTTAATTACACTAACTGTTCGGCTTTTTGTCGCCCATTCTAATTGCCTTTAAATGATACTTCTTCTCATATGTCTCATTTTTTCTCTCCCATTTCTTTCGCAGAATGTCTGCAGAGCGGCTTCCTTCACACGACGATGCTGATAGTGGTGGCGGTGGAGGAGGAGGAAATACAATTATCGGTGGTCACGTTACAGTAGAAACATCGTCACCCGCCCTTAGTCCGAGACCAGATTTGAAAGACTCGGTGACGTCATTTCCGACGTCCATCGGCTCCAACATGGTGCTGTCGTCGATTCCCCTGGAAGCTAATCATCAGCTCATCCTTCAGCAGCACCTGGCTCAACAGCAGCATCACATTATTGCTACATCTGGCAACACCAATCAGAACAGCAACAGTAGTGCAATCAGCAGCGTCTCCAATGGTGGCGTAGGCAGTAATCATAGCATAATAATCAACAACAACACTAGCTTTAAGAACCATAACAGCAACAACAGCAACAATATCATAATTAGCGGTAGTGGCATCGGCGGTGGAAACAGTAACAATCATACCTACACGATTAATCTGAGCAGCAGTGGCGTCGGCAGCAGCGGTGCCAGCCACAACGGTCACGCAATGATTCAGAGTTATGCCACCCCTGCGAATAGCGGCGGTGGCAGTACGACCACAGTAGGCCACCATGGCCATCACCAGCCGCAATTTTACTCTGCACCAAACAACATTGGTTCGGTTGCCGGTAGCCTAGCAACGGCCCATAGCAACGGTGCCGCGACAGCTTCATCGACGGCGACGGTCGTGGCGCCACCGGCCTCGTCTTCGGCGACGAGCTCGTCCTCGTCCAAACTGGTCGTACTGCAGCAAGGACATCTCGGCGAGAATTATATAAGTGAGTAGACCGCACCACACCGTACACTGTTTGGCGATGATTTCTTCGTGCTCATTTATGGGGTTTGTTTGTAATGGCTCTAGTTGCAGGGGTGGGTACGAATGGAAAGGATCAAATTATATGTCTCCATGAGGAACCAACCCCGTCGCCCGGTATCCGAATGGGGGGCGTGGCGGTTGCAGTGTAGAGCAGTCTTGAGTCTAATTATTAGGGAAATTTCACTAGGAAGCCGTTTTGAGTAGACCTATCTTGATCTTGGTGGCATTTTAGCTGGTTTGGGGGCTTTGGTGCTTCGAAAATCGATTGCAGAAATGCTGTCTGTTGGAATGTTGAGCAAGCAAGTTTCAACAAGCGTCAACAAAGATGAATTTGTTAGCAAATATCGTAGAATCTGGCAAAAATCGTGAGGATAGTAATGCTAGATACATGTTCTAAACATACATTTTAAAACACCAATTGCTTATCATATATTTGTTTGTCATTGCTTCATCGCTATATGCTAAATATATCATGCTTTAAAAAAAATGAAAAGCACGTGGTTTCCAAGATGACCTATTTGTTGCTTCGTCATCTCAAAAATAATTATAATTTTACCCTAGCCGGGGATTTTAATCCGCCTTCGGCCGGTGCACATTTTTGATTTTATAAATTTAGTTAAATTATTTTGCTCAATAATGAACTCTTTGTTTTTTGACGTTGGGCAATGTTTTACCCGAAGGTACTGGGTGTCAAATCAGAATCTAAAATTGGGCACCGTCACGAAAAAAATGTTAGATTTTGAACGTTAATAGTGCCTTTATCTTTCGATGGATTTTGGAGATTAGCGTGCATGCTGAGGGTGGTGGGTTCGCTTCCCGGTGCCGGCATAGGCAATTTTCGATTCGGAAATTGTCTCGACTTCCCTGGGCATAAATGTATCATCGTTTTAGCCTCATGTAAAAATGGTAACTGGCTTATCCCAGTGGGGGATGTAATGCCAATAAAGAAGAAGATATATTAATCGACTCGGAAACTTACCAGCAATTTGCCAATTTCATTGAAACTCAAGATTATTCACGATAAATTATTGAACATTTCAATTCTTGTCATACTCAATATAAAATTCAGAATTAATCAATCTCGTTCATGCACTTCCAACACGGACATCAGAATGACGTGAGTTACGGTTTTTTGGCACTCCGCACTGCTTCATTTTCTCTGGGTATAAAAAGATCCGTATTTCGTGCTCGAGCATCATTTCTGTTTGAGAGTCCATGGTGAGCGGACTCGGAAAGCGGACAATACAATGGCGTCGGTAGCGGTTCCAGCCCCGGTGACGGTGGCTCCTGCATCTGTAGCGTTTCCGCGGCAAAGTATAGAGTGGCTGTCGTCGGCATCAGCAGCATTCCAGTAAAATTTTCTCGCATGGCTTTGGCTATGGTTTTGTTCCTTTCAGGACCACCATTTTATCCAAAGGAAAATTGAGTCGAGACGAATTTTGTTCCGAAAAGATGGTCCTTAAAAGAACCGATTAATTACCAATAATGGGCCTTTTGAACCACTAGCGGCAACTACTCATCAGTTTGAATTTGGTTGAAAATTGTGACTTAAGTAAAGAGTTGCTTCAAAAGATGACTGCCAATCGATTTTACTTCAGACAAAACCGTCAAGTGAAAGTTTCTTTCAATCGAAAGTAAAACGGTTCTTTCCAATACCATTTTTCTATGCAATAAAAAGCTGATCCAAGAAGAAATGTTTTTTTTTGTGTGTCTTTATTAAGGAGACTTTCAGAAAGAAGAAATGTCTTCCAAGTGCAGAAAAGTTAATCGCAACAATTAGCTTACGTTAGAGGTGAGCCAGCCTAGGGCTGCAAGCCTCTTTAATAAAGAAATAAAAAAAAATTAGCTTACGTAGTCCAATGTTTACCCTGCGGTCGTGTTTGTACATAACCCTTCTGATTTTTTCTATTGCTTTACATTTCAACGGTAACTTGGCCTGATTCTCAACTTGCTCGCAAGGCTGGAGCTCCCATGAGGGCGTCCAACCACACAGAATTGTGATCATTTCGATCCACATTGACTCTGTTCTTTTGGTGGGCCGTACGGAATCATCTTATATGCACTGACTTATTTCGGTAACATTTCATCTAGATGCAGGGAATTCGAAACGAACATTGGAGGGAAGTGCAATGTTTCGTCTTTCAAAGATCCGATCAGCTCATGCGATGATTGTGACAAGGAAACTGACGGTGGCAGACATCTTTTTTGCAGTACATTCTGTATGCTACTCCGCACGGGCAAACAACAATTTCTGAAATAAAATAAAAAATAATTATGTACTTTATCAGGATAAAATCAGATCACAATTTGAATAATTACCTGTCGGAACATTTCACGATCTGAAGAAGGTATTGACTGATTCTGACGTGAGCAGCAAACCGGCTTTGATTGAACTCGTGAAACAAGTCTGGATCAGTCTCCGACGAATCAGGCTCAACATACTAGGCCACTGTTGGATAGCCATCGATCGTCAACTCATTCCACGTTTCTGCTAATAATTTATCAGCGAATTTGAAATTTCGTTTCTCCAAATCAGAATCGGTGGTTCTTAATTGGCTATCCAAATGCGACACGAAACGGTCTTGTGGAATCACCAAACCAGCGAGCTCTTTACTCAACGGTGCCATGCGTCGTCGGCGCATTCGTCGTAATGAACAGCGCATCGATATTATTTTCCTTGAAGTGATGAATGGCGACCTGGATCACTTTCCGATACCGTGGGTTTTCATCGGGATTGCCTTCGACGATTAAAATCGAGACTGCCTTGACCAACCCATCGAACTTCCGTAACTTTTCAAATGATTCGAGGCAGGAGCAGGCGTCCAAAATCCAAAGCATGTGAGTAAGCCGTTGAAGATGAGTGCTTACCGGATCGTATGGCAACGGCCTACAGATCCAGACCACCCAAGCCCGTTCGGCTTAATTTCGATGCGGCTTATTCGCAATCATCAAGTCGTGGTCGGACAGTGTGATTTTATAATCCATGTGCATAAGCAGGGGGTCCTGCTTATTGGCAGCTGTCAAACCAATAGCAACCCTCGCTTTGTCATCCTGGCTAATAACTCAACCTCGTTATGAGCAACGCCAGTTCTTCGAGTGATCGATTCGAAGCTGTTCAGAATCGGCCGTCGGGATGGTACTGATGTTTTGTATTGCTCGCACGAAGCAGTTTGGCCGGTACCGTGGAAATGTGGCATTTTCCTTCGCTGCTGTCAGCTCTCCTCGGGATACGTGGCTGATCGTTAGATGCTAAACCCCTTTGACTGCAATGCAAGTGTCAGTTCATTGAGAGTTTTCACACTTCCTACGTTTTCATCGTGCCGTCTGTCATGAGCAGCAGACCCATGCAGGGCTATTTCACAAACTGTCTTGAGCAGAGACGGCTGCTCTTCTTCAATCATTGGACGCCCAGCTGAGTTCCGAAACGAGAAGTACTTTCCTAAACATATTCTATAAATTTAACAAGGTACTTATTTTAATAAAAATGTAGATAATAATAGTAGACTGGAGTAAAATAGACAACTTATTCTCAAGATGCTAGCTGCCAATATTGACCTTGCAACCGGGAAAAACCATCAAAAACTTATTTCGCGTCCGTTGCACGGTTGCTTCTTATTCATTTTTGGTGTGGTTCATTGTGGTGGAACAATACTTGAATCCATCGCAATGGGGAGTTATTATTCTTTTTATATCATTTGGCTTGATTGCCACCAGATATCGATTTTAAAAAAGTTGTAATCCTTCAGGCATTTTATTTCATGCATTCATGCATTATGAAATATAAATTAGAGAACCGGCATATGTATTTTCAAAAAATTTGGTAGAAAATTAAGAAGTGCGGTAAAAAAAATAAATGTATAAGGATTATTAAAAATTAATTCCTTTTCAAGGAAAAATATGATTTTTTTGACGGAAATGATCTACTGAATAGTTATTTGTTAACGATTTTGAGTTGACTTTAGTAAACAATATGTTGGTTTTAGAGCTTTGTGGTGACATCCGGTTCCTTTTGTGACGGTGATAGCTATGACAAAGTTATTGGTTTTGCCACTGGCACTTAGCTGTGGTTAACGATTTTCCCCAAAGCTGGAGCAGTTGTCCCTCCCATTCCTTGATTTCACTTCTAACGTTTTCTTCCAATGCATCACTGTTCATCTCCTTCCATTCTTGTCTTGTCTTGTCTTGTCTTAGCACATGCACAGCCAGTATTCACTGTTCATCTCCTTCCATTCGTTCTAAAACGCGACGGCATCAGCCTGGCACTACTGCTTTTCTCTCTCGGAAAATGCCTTAACAAAGGCATTTTACAACGATTGGAAAAGTTCTCCGCGATTCATGATTCAATACGTAAAACACGTGAGTTAGTTCTCACAAAGTTCTACCCACGTGTAACGATGCACTACAGCTTGGTTGATTTGATAACAACAACTGAACGAGAATGAGCGTCGTCTTCATCTGTCATTCTATGGAAAATTCAATTAGTGATTCCAACGAAAACTATCAATTAATTTTTCAATTAATGTTTAAAGCATTTCCGGGAAGAACTTCACAAAGTATTTATGGAGAAATCCACGAGGGAATTCTCGGAGGTTTTTCGAAGAATCTTTTAAAGAAGTCCCTGGAGGAATATCCCAGATAAAGCTAGGAACCTCTTCAAACCACCGACCAACCCACAGTAGTTTTGAGTTTTTCTTGATCCGGCTAGGTCCAAAAGCGATGCCGAACATAGATCCATTTTAAGCTTGATTTCATTGATCCAATTAGTGTATCCAAACAACCGACACACGCTCTCCAGAGTTGGATTTGTCTTGATTCGAATTAAATCTGTGCTTCTTCTTCTTCGTTGGCATTACATCCCCACTGGGACATTGCCGCCTCGCAGCTTAGTGTTCATTAAGCACTTCCACAGTTATAAACCGCGAGGTTTCTAAGCCAAGTTACCATTTTTGCATTCGTATATCATGAGGCTAACACGATGATACTTTTATGCTCAGGGAAGTCGAGACAATTTTCAAGCCGAAAATTATCTAGACCGCCACCGGGAATCGGACCCAGGCAGGACCCAGGCAGGACCCAGGACCAGGTCTTGCTTTGTAGCCGCGCATCTTACCGCACGGCTAAGGAGGGCCCCACCGAGAAACCTGAACCTGAACCTGTGCGCTGCTTAAAAATTTATCAACGGTGACGTGGCGGCGTCACGCCGTTTGTAATCGGCGGTGGCGGCGCGGCGGCGTGGGTCGGCGTGAGCTTATTTCAAGCAATAGAAATTTTCCAATTATTTGTGACAAATTCCTCCATGAATTCCACCAGGAAGTCCTCTGAAAGCTGCTACAGGAATTGCTCCAAAAGTTCCTTGAGGAATTCCTCCAGAAGTTCGTCCAGGAATTTTGCCGGAAGGTCCTACAGGGGCCCGTAGGGGCTCTCCTTAGCCGTGCGGTAAGATGCGCGGCTACAAAGCAAGACCATGCTGAGGGTGGCTGGGTTCGATTCCCGGTGCCGGTCTAGGCAATTTTCGGATTGGAAATTGTCTCGACTTCCCTGGGCATAAAAGTATCATCGTGTTAGCCTCATGATATACGAATGCAGAAATGGTAACTTGGCTTAGAAACCTCGCAGTTAATAACTGTGGAAGTGCTTAATGAACACTAAGCTGCGAGGCGGCTCTGTCCCAGTGTGGGGATGTAATGCCAACAAAGAAGAAGAAGTCCTACAGGAATTCCTCCACAAATTCCTCCGGAAGTTCCTTCAGGGATTCATCCGGAAGTTTCTCCAGGAGTTCCTCTGAAAGTTTCTCCAAGAATTCCTCCGAAAGTTTCTCCAGGAGTTCCTCCGGAGGTACCTCCGGAAGTTCCTATAGGAGTTTCTCCGGAAGTTTCTCCAGCAGCTCCTCCTGAAGTTCCTCCAGAAGTTCCTCCGGTAGTTCCCCCAGGAATTCTTCCGGAAATTCCTCCAATAGTTCCCCCGCACTTCATCCAGGAATTCCTTCGGAACTTCCTCCAGAAATTCCTCTTGTAGATCCTCCACGAATATCTCCGCAAGATCCACCAGGATTGCCTCTGGCATTTATCCAGGAATTCCTCCAGAAGTTCCTCCAGGAATTAAGCCGAAAGTTCCTACTGGCATTCGTTTGGAAGTTCCTCCAGGAATGCGTTCGGAAGTTCCTCCAAGAACTCCTCCGGAAGCTCCCCCAGGAGTTCCTCCAGGAATTTCCTTAAAAAACGCTGCAGGAATTCCACCGAAAGTTCCTATATGAATGCTTCAGGATGTTTGCTCAGGAAATCCCCTAGTAGTTTTGTAACTTCTTAAATAATTACTGATTACAATTCAAGACAAAATTTTCAAAATGACTTATCTGCTTTTGAAAACAAAGATTCAAACGACGATTTGACGAAAAGGACAGCTCTCCCACGCAAACCAACACCATCAATAGGTAGCGGAAACCTTCACCTACCTATTGGCGGTGTTGGTTTGCGTGGGATAGCTATCAGATTCGTCAAATCGTCGTTTGAATCTTTGTTTACAAAAGCAGATAAGTCGTTTTGAAAATTTTGTCTTGAATTTATCCTGAAATACACTCTGGAGTTGCTTAAAAATCTCCTTCAAGAACACATGATAAATTATTTCGCATACTCTACATAAATTACAACGAGAGATCTTAAGATATTTCTTCTGAGTTCCTTCCGAAATTCATATGGAATTCCACTACACCCACATCCCGGGAATTCTTCCGGAAAGTTGTCCAGGAACTCTTGAAGAACTTCTTAGGGAAATTAAATGACGAAATCTAGATCTAGAAAATCTTCCGCGCTTTCCTCTGGTAATTCTTCCAGAATTTCATACCTCAAAATTCCTCTAAGTATTCTCCCGGAAAGTCGTTCACAAATAGATTATCCTGGAAATTAATTCTCCGGAAGTTTGTTTAAGAATTCTTCCGATTTTTTTTCCAAGAACTCCTTCAAAATTCTTCCAAGAATCTCCCCGGAAATTCACAATGAAGCTTCTGAAGAATTCGCCCAAAAAATTCTGCATGAATCTGCATGAATTTCCTGGAAAACTCTTCCGACATATCATAAGGAAATTACTTCGGAAATTCTCCTGTTTTTTCTTCAGAGACTTCTTTAGAAATTCTCCAAGAAGTCTCTCAAAAATACCTACAAGAATATCCGTAAAACATCTTTCAAGGACTCCTCCATTCATTTATTCAGTGAACATCTCTTGACAGATAACACTGAATCAACAATTTACACGGTTCGTGGCCGCAGCTCTCCATCCTCGAATGCGCCCCATACTCGCCAAGTCGTTTTGCACCTGGTCTGCCCACCTCGCTCCACGCCGTCTCGTACCTGCCGGATCAGAAGCGAACACCATCTTTGCAGAGTTAATGTCCGGCATTCTTGCAACATGTCCTGCCCATCGTACCCTTCCGGCTTTAGCTACCTACCTAGCGAGCTCGTGGTTCATTCTCCGCCGCTACACACCGTCTTCCTGCACACCACCAAAGATGGTCCCAAGCTCCCGTCTCTTTAATACTCCAAGTGCTTGCAAGTCCTCCTTGAGCATTGCCCATGTTTCATGTCCGTAGAGGACAACCGGTCTTATAAGCGTCTTGTACATGACACATTTGGTGCGGTGGCGAATCTTTTTCGACCGCAGTTTCTTCTGGAGCCCGTAGTAGGCCCGACTTCCACAGATGATGCGCCTTCGTATTTCACGATTAACATTGTTATCAGCCGTTAGCAAGGATCCGAGGTAGACGAATTCCTCGACCACCTCAAAGGTATCTCCGTCTACCGTAACACTGCTTCCCAGGCGGGCCCTGTCGCGCTCGGTTCCGCCCACAAGCATGTACTTTGTCTTTAAGCATTCACCACCAGTCCAACTTTTGTTGCTTCACGTTTCAGGCGGGTGTACAGTTCTGCCACCTTTAAAAATGTTCGGCCGACAATGTCCATGTCATCCGCGAAACAAATAAATTGACTGGATCTGTTGAAAATCGTACCCCGGCTGTTACACACGGCTCTCCGCATGACACCTTCTAGCGCAATGTTGAACAACAAGCACTAAAGTCAACGAACTGGAGTGTTAGCCCGAAATCTTCACACAGTTTTGCACACCATCCACCGTTGCTTTGATCAGTCTGGTAAGCTTCCCAGGGAAGCTGTTCTCGTCCATAATTTTCCATAGCTCTACGCGGTCTATACTATCGTATGCCGCCTTGAAATCAACGAACAGATGGTGCGTTGGGACCTGGTATTCACGGCATTTTGAAGGATTTGCCGTACAGTAAAGATCTGGTCCGTTGTCGAGCGGCCGTCAACGAAGCCGGCTTGATAACTTCCCACGAACTCGTTCACAAATGGTGACAGACGACGGAAGATGATCTGGGATATCACTTTGTAGGCGGCATTAAGGATGGTGATCGCTCGAAAGTTCTCACACTCCAGTTTGTCGCCTTTCTTGTAGATGGGGCATATAACCCCTTCCTTCCACTCCTCCGGTAGCTGTTCGTTTTCCCAGATTCTGACTATCAGTTTGTGCAGGCAAGTGGCCAGCTTTTCCGGGCCCATCTTGATGAGCTCAGCTCCGATACCATCCTTACCAGCTGCTTTATTGGTCTTTAGCTGTTGAATGGCATCCTTAACTTCCCTCAAGGTGGGGGTTAGTTGGCTTCCATCGTCCGCTGAACTGACGTAGTCATCTCCTCCGCTGCCTTGACTTTCATTGCCTGTACTCTCAGCGCCATTCAGATGTTCCTCATAGTGCTGCTTCCACCTTTCGATCACCACACGTTCGTCCGTCAAGATGCTCCCATCCTTATCCCGGCACATTTCGGCTCGCGGCACGAAGCCTTTGCGGGATGCGTTGAGCTTCTGATAGAACTTGCGTGTATCTTGAGAACGGCACAGCTGTTCCATCTCCTCGCACTCCGCTTCTTCCAGGCGGCGTTTCTTCTCCTGAAAAAGGCGGGTCTGCTGTCTCCGCTTCCGTCTATAACGTTCCACATTCTGCCGGGTACCTTGCTGCAGCGCGACCGCCCGCGCTGCGTCCTTCTCCTCCAGAATCTGTCTGCACTCTTCGTCGAACCAATCGTTCCGTCGACTTCGACCCATATACCCGACGTTGTTCTCCGCTGCGTCGTTAATGGCTGCTTTGACTGTATTCCAGCAGTCCTCAAGAGGGGCCCCATCGAGCTCACCCTCTTCCGGCAACGCTGCCTCGAGATGCTGCGCGTATGCAGTGGCGACATCAGTTTGCTTCAGTCGCTCTAGGTCGTACCGCGGCGGTCGTCGGTACCGAACATTGTTGATGACGGAAAGTTTTGGGCGCAGTTTAACCATCACCAGATAGTGGTCCGAGTCGATGTTAGCGCCACGATATGTCCTGACGTCGATAATGTCGGAGAAGTGCCGTCCATCAATCTGAACGTGGTCGATTTGTGATTCTGTCTGCAGTGGCGATCTCCAGGTGTACCGATACGGGAGGCTGTGTTGGAAGTAGGTGCTGCGAATGGCCATATTCTTGGAGGCGGCGAAATCAATTAGTCGTAGGCCGTTTTCGTTCGTCAGCCGGTGAGCGCTGAACTTTCCAATAGTCGGTCTAAACTCCTCCTCTTGGCCAACCTGAGCGTTCAAATCTCCTATGATGATTTTGACGTCGTGGCTTGGGCAGCTGTCGTACTCACGTTCCAGCTGCGCGTAGAATGCGTCCTTATCATCATCAGTGCTTCCGGAGTGTGGGCTATGGACGTTGATTATGCTGAAGTTGAAGAACCGGCCTTTGATCCTCAACCTGCACATTCTCTCGTTGATCGGCCACCACCCGATCACGCGCCTTTGCATGTCGCCCATCACTATGAAAGCTGTTCCCAGCTCGTGTGTGCTGCCGCAGCTCTGGTAGATGGTATGATTACCTCTAAACGTTCGCACCATTGATCCCTTCCAACAAACCTCCTGCAGCGCTACGATGCCGAATCCACGGTCCTTGAGCACATCGGCGAGTATGCGTGTGCTCCCGATGAAGTTGAGAGATTTACAGTTCCACGAACCGAGTTTCCAATCGCTAGTCCCTTTTCGTCGCAGTGGTCTTCGCCGATGGTTCCGGTCCGTACTCTCTTGTTGATTTTTCGTTGCTTATGATTTTTTAAAGGCTGGCTTGCAGGGCCTGACACCAAACCCCTTAAATTTCCGGAGGACCATTCCTCCTTATTTCCGGTGGACCATGGTGCACAGTTTCACTTTAGAGTCCCTCGCTGGCACTCGGACGATGATCAGCCGCCCAAACATGGGGAACAGACGCTGTTGTGAGCCAATCCTGACATGGAGAACAGACGCTCAATAAGATTTGCACCTCCGAGAGGAGCAAACCCCCTTCCCTGTCAGCATACGACCATAGTTCCCACTGGGGTTGGTTACCCGATCTTCCCTAAGGTTGCTCGTATCCCGGCCAGCACCGCGGGGAGGTAGAGATAGGAGTTGCTGGGTAAGAGGCTAAGGACCGCGAGATGGGGTCTATTTTATTCCTTCAGGTACGCGAAGTACCAATGGTACGCTTTACCCAGCATTTGCCGTGCCATTGCCATATTGATGTAATAATAATTTCAAATTCATTGCCCCAAAACTATATTATTTTGCGGGCGCGTAGTGCTCAATCTCATTTTTGCACTAACTTTCACCATGAAATCGAGCGCGCACCTCATTTCCATGAAAGTACATTGAAAAAATAAACTTGAAAAAGTATTATTTTGTAGTCATCCTCATCATGATTTTCATCTTTTAGTTTGTTATTATTTGTTTGCAAGATTTTGTTTCTCTTTTTTCAAAGCAACATTTTTGACAGCTGCCGCAGCCAAATTCCCTTTTTTGCGGGCGGCTTGAAACGGATTTTATATACTCTTATAAGAGGTTTATAGTGGTAATCTAGAGAGGGCCATTTGGACATATCTTACTCTTATAGTGGTCATCAGAAGGTAATCCTGTAGTAATGGGTTTTATTGTCAGTTCTTGTAATTCGATTTTGAAAACCATTCCTAGAGCGGAATAAAACTTGAAATGTTACTTGGGTAAAGACCGTAGGTCATGTCAACCTTCCTTTTCTGATTACCGAGCCTACTGATTTCATAAAAACTTATTCCTTGGCTGATCGTCCTAGTGACGTCATCAGTCGTAAATTTATTTGAATTGCCTCATTTTTAAAATGTGAGAGACCCTTGATAAAATCTGTAAGAGAATATCTACACACTACCAGTGATGTACAAAGGAATGGGTGAGGCAACTCCCGAACATCCCTTTTGAAACATCTACGGGAAATGTTCTAGCTGTTCCTTCGGAAATAATTTTGGAACTTCTCCAAAAACTCTCTAAGAATTTCTTCAGAAATCTGGTCACGGATTCCTTCGGAAATTTCTCTAGGCTTTGCAAATTTGCTAAGGAATTTCTGCAAAACATAATTTAGGATTTCTTTCGGAATTTTTTTTAGCAATTCCCCGTATTTTTTTTTTAAATTACTTTGAAAATGAGCATGAGCATGAGCATTATGACCGCACAATTTGTAGTTGCTACTCCGTGATTGACTAGAGCTTGCGAAATTGTACAGAGAACACAATAAATGGGGCTTGGAATTAGCTACCCATTCTCAATGTACACGTTTCGGGAACTCAAATATTTAAAGTTAATAACGGCGCCGGCCACGTTCTTACGGTCATATAGGAAGGGAAGGATTGTTAGTTCAACTACTACTAGAGACCGAGAACACCTCTGCATCTCCACGATTGTCTTAGGATGTGGTATTGTGTTAGTTTCATAGGATATTTTATCTGGATTCACTTTGGTAAGTGATGCGATCTTCTTCTTCTTCTTATTGGCATTACATTCCCACACTGAGACAGAGCCGCCTCGCAGCTTAGTGTTCATTAAGCACTTCCACAGTTATTAACTGCGAGGTTTCTAGGCCAAGTTTACCATTTTTGCATTCGTATATCATGAGGCTAACACGATGATACTTTTATGCCCAGAGAGGTCGAGACAATTTCCAATCCGAAAATTGCCTAGACCAGCACCGGGAATTGAACCCAGCCACCCTCAGCATGGTCTTGCTTTGTAGCCGCGCGCCTTACCGCGATCTATGGGATGGGAAATAACCCTAACACGTTGTCTCGCGACGAGTAAAAAGTTAAAACATGCACGCCCGGTGGCAAATGAAAACTGAGGAGAATCGCGTTTTGGACGATCGAACAACATGCAGCACTCTGTACTTACTTGCTCGATGGCTACTGCATTGGAAATCAATGAGCTCCGTGTATTCTTCTTGGGTATTTAACAAAAGGCGTTAGACTTTTTATTTTTATTTATTCAATTATTCTTACTAGCAAAAAAGATTATCATACACGTGTTTATGTGTTATTGCAACATTGAGATTAGTGACGTTGCAGCCATTAGTGACGTAGGCAAAATGGCCATCAATTAGAACTGCGTCACCTTAGGTCACCGAATTTCCGCAGAAATTCAAATGGGATCCTAGTTTCCTCCAGAAATTCCTTCAGGAACTCCACCAAGCTCTTTTTTGGCATATTTAACCAAATTTCTGGGAAAATATTTAATTTGATTGGTAATAGCACCCCAGTCTTACTCAGCCAGTACTTATTTTTAGTTTAGTTGATCATCTATTGAGATTTTTACATACCAGAATGCGAGGTGCGGAGTGAACTGTCTATTTTGAATGCCAATAGTGGGTTCGTTCGTGTATGTCCTTCCAGGATTCAGGGGTCAAAGTAGGTTAACGAAGTAGCATTGAAAATTCTTTAAAGAAACTAGACATGCAACCGCTCAAACATTGCCCAATTATAGATGTTACTCAAAAAATAAAATGGATTTTTTTCCTTTAATTTAGATATATTAAGAAGTAAAACGACTGGAATGTCTTTCAAAGTCTTGAATTGGAAATAACTTTTAAAATGTTAAATAACTCATTTGTTAGTCCTATGATACCTAAATCTAATTCTCAACACTGCTCAGGGGCTTCGAAATGTGAAGCAGGATTTATTGATAAAATTTGATTAATCAAAATCAGAGAATAATAAAATAGTTTTAGTTTAAATAACATTTTGAAATCAGGTACTGATTAGTGTCGCCGGCAATTGACTATTGAATGTGCTGTTTGATGATCGGCAAACGTAGAATATTGCAATTTTAATCCACTGAAGTCCATTTTTATGCGGGCGCTTCAAAACCGCATGAATCCCTTAATTCGCCGTAAAACTGATTTTTTTCAGTCATTGTTTTTTCATCCCGCCGGTTCACGCCTCCGCCACCGCTGAGGCAAAAGTGACCATCACACCGCCGCTTCCGATGATATGAACGGCGCACATGTCTAAAATCAACAAGCAACTCTTTCAAATTTTCACGGGGAATATTTCTGATTTTGAATAGAATATTTCTGAACTTCACAGGATTTTTTTCTTAACTTTCACAGGAAGTGCCTTTTTTTTAATATCAATTAAGAACTATCACACATATTTCAATTGGGAATTCTTTCAGGACTCAAACAAATTTCATAGAAATTACTTATCGAGAAAGACTTTTGCCTAGCAGAAAAAGTCGCTTTATCGAAATAATGCTGGTTTTAAAACTCAATTGAAAATGAAAGTCATGGAAGACAAATATTTAGCATTAGTTTCCAAAAACTAGATGTGGCTGTCTATGAGCGCATTTTGCATAAAGGGGGGTAAGAAAATGTTGGAGTTCTGAAACAAAGTAGTAACTCAAATAATATGGGAGCCAAAAATCTAAATATAACCTAATTGGAACCCATCAAAGAACTCGCAACCTAGGCTTTCAAAACTGCAAGCACCCATCTTCATTTAATGCAACAATCATAAACCAACCTAATAAACCGTTTCTCGTTTCGTCCTCTACCCCGAACAGCCACAACAGACAACATGAACGGCGTTGGCAACATTGTCCTGCTCGCCACGGAACAAATGGACATGAGCAGTGCCGAGCATGACTTCATTAACAACAACGTGGTCATCACTACGAGCAGCGCTGTCGGCGTTGGAGCTGGCGGTCACCTTAGTCACAGCAGCAGCAATCACCACCCCGCCCATCAGCAGCCGCTTCATCATCATTCGCAGCAGCAGCAGCATATCCGCACTGGAACCGTGCTGACGGCTACGAACGGAGCGGGCGGGACCAGCCAGGTCGTCATCAACACCGACGAGGAACTGACCCCACTCACTTGGCTGCACGATAAGAATCTGCTGAAAGGTTAGTTCAGATGCTGATGAGTGAACACTTGAACAGATTTATTTTCAGCTGGGTCAAAATGGCGGCGGTGACGATCGCGGCATGCTTTGCGATAGATTTTAATGCGCTGTGATAGAAGCGAGGCGGGTGCGGGAAGACGGCCAAATAGTTTTCACTTTCACGCACGACGGTAATTGGAATGTTACGGTGCGGTGTTGGTGCAACTTGGTGGGTGGACCACTTTCTGGCGCATTCCGCCCACCGTCGGCATCATCATCGCACTTGTCTTTTGATGGGATACATGCCGGTGGCATCGCGATGCAAGCAACATCGTTGTGGCAATGCGAAAATAGTTTTGCGTGCACAATTTGTTTTCCTTTCCTTAGCAACACAGACGGCGGCGGCAGGCTGTTGGGAAAAGGCGTTGTCGTCTGCTTTTATGCACCGAAATAGACAAAGGTTGTTGGCCCGAATGGACCCGATTCTTTCGTCTTCTTCTTGGCGCGCTGCCGTCGGTATTGTTGGGATGCGCCCAACGGCAGTCAATGACTCGGCGGAAAAATTCATCGTTCGTCAAGGATCCGAATGCGGGAGGGGCGGGGGCAGAGCATGATTGGATGCAAACGCGAACGCATCGCAACGTTTGTCGTGTATTATTGATCTATTAGCGAATTGGATGGCGGGGTTTGTTACCGTTACTGTAGTCGTTGCGAATTATTTACGATCGTTGTCGCCGTCGGTCGGTCAGTGTAGCAAATCGCAGCGAACAAAAGAGAAAACTTTAGTGGCATGATGATGCACATCGTCATTTGATACTGCGTTCTAAATAGGCTTCCGTTGATTTGCTTCATCTTACAGGCATAAATCTAAATAAGGTTCCAGTGTCATCCCCGGATAGCCCACGGCAAGCGGGTGGCCATCTCTCACCAACCAGTGACTTCGTGGAGGATTCCAGCGTTTCGGAGGATAACACATCCTCCGCTAATTCATCGTCAGATCAGGTTGGTTCTAATTATATCCAACAAAATAGCTTTGCCTAACCTTTTATTTCTCGTAAACAGAGCATCGGTGTATTCTGCACGGAGACGATTCCGTCGAATGCTCGGCACGTGACGGTTGGCAGTGGAGGATCAACTCATCACACGTTCCAGCTTAGCAACGGTGTCGGTGGCCATAAAACGATCACCACCATCAACGGAAGCACCATTGTCGAGTATCCCGTGATTTCATCGGACGACAAGGAACTCAAGTCTCCGTCATCGACAGTGTCCTGTGCTTCTTCGGCTTCGTCCACTTCTTCGTTGTACAATTCAGCACCTTCACCAAATCCAATATCCGGGTCGGCACACAATGGTTCGACCAGTGGTGCCAGCACGCCACATCAGCACTTCCACAAAAAGTACCTGCGAGAGGAGCACGTGAAGCAGTTGAAACAGGTCAGCAGCTCTTACGCGACGCCAGTGAAGCAATTATCCAGGTGAGTTCTACTGAGAACCTTTTCTCGAATTCTCCAATTAACTTCGATTAACTTAAGATGCAGTGCCGTCAAATACGAGGAAGGTGAAATCATCGAAGAACGTCCTTATCCACCGGCAGCGCCGATGAAGAATGGTTACCCGTCGATGGCCACTTCTCCGAACGTGAGTAGTGACGAATATGGAAGTACCTATGGTAGTGGAGGTGGCAGCATGAGGCCTCCATCGCCTCCACCCTCACCGCAGCATCACCTGATACAGGGACAATCGATGAATGGGGGAATGCTTGGGCATCCGCCTTCTTCTCCGCAACCACAGTCGCAACAGCAATCAAAGCTGTCGCCACCGAAGTCTAAGCATCCAACCAACGTGCCATACGACCCGCTAGTTCACATCCAGAGCAAACCGCCATTTAGCTTCAGGTATGTTTTCATTTTCTTCCGAAGCCATAACGACAAGTTTTGTATCGTGTTTTCACATCATTTAACAGTTCGCTGATATTTATGGCAATCGAGAATGCTCAGCAGAAAGCCTTACCTGTGAAGGAGATCTACGCATGGATTGTGCAGCATTTCCCGTACTTCAAGACTGCACCGACCGGGTGGAAGAACAGCGTACGACATAATTTGTCACTGAACAAGTGCTTCCAGAAGGTGGAAAAGGCAGCGGTAAGTGTTGAAACAGCTTTTATGGGACAGTGAAAAACTAACGAGTGCTATTCTTATCCACAGAATCTCGGAAAGGGCTCGCTCTGGATGGTTGAACCACAGTATCGGCCAAACCTGATCCAGGCCCTATCGCGATCCCCTTTCCATTCCGGGTCCGGAATAGATAAAACCACATACAAAGCCATGCAGCAACAGGCTCAGCAGCAAGCGCAACAACAGCAACGCTCAACTGATAGCCCAACCAGTAGTGTTGGCAGCAACTATTCCAAGGTAGTTTGCCTAGCGTTCGATATCCAAAATATGCCAACTCATCCATCATTCTTCTTTTCGTAGGACAACTTTCCGTACCTCGCTAGTCGTTTGGCACCGGGTGAAGCACAAAGCGGCGTTCACCTGTCGCATCATCTGAACGGGCAGCAGCAGCATCCATCGGATCTGGATGGCGACGACTTCAGCCGGTCGTCCACACCGGTCGACTACGATGGCGATCTTCCACATCAGCACCTGCATCACAATCACCAATCGGCGCCGGGTGGGGTGGCGTATCACATGTCGTACCACCATCTACCGTCGGCAGCGGGCGCGTTGGGGCCACCTTCCGGCAATTCTGGTGGTACCAATGGATTGTCCAATGGGTACATTCCCAGTGGAAGCATGATTCTGCCCAATGGGCAGACCGTACCGGCCGCGGAGATTATCGGACGAGACTGGAGTGCGGACACGATTGATGACGTGAACGCCGCTACCGCCATGTTGGCGCTGAAGCATGGACCAAAAATTTTCACCGAAGGATTCCAGAACGGGTAAGTTGAGATTTGTCTGATTTGAGATTGTAAAGCATTCATGGGATAGGTGCTCCGCTTTGGTAGTGAGTAAGCAGAGGAAATGGCACCATTCCTAGTGGAGGAGCGAACTGTAACAAAATGTGAATGGAATTGAATGTTTAACGAGCACTACAGCAAACATTCAAACGAGCTTCCTGCTCCATGGGAATCTTTTATTTATAAATGCAGAGTCAGCAACAAACGATGAACATGGTCGAATGCAACATTCCTAAGCATGGCTTACACTCGAATAAAAGTTTAAATTGCGGTCAAAAGAATGTCGATGCACTTAGCTGAATCTGGTTAGACCTCATCTAGGTTCTTTTTTCAGATGTAAAGGTCGATAGTATGTCAAGGAACAATAGCAGCAAATCAACACTTCTCAATAGACGCCGCTTTCACGACCTCGTTTGAGAGGTGGATGCAACTTACCTGCGAAATGATACGCTTTGGGTATCAAAAGCTCTGGATCCTGAGTGGGATTTCCGCTTTGGCAAAACTATTTTACGTCAGATATCGACCCATCGTCCTACCCCATGCTCAAATAGGGAAGGACGGTTTGACCGAAAGCCATTGAGTCGAAGGCCACTACATGAAGTTTGGCGGAATATGTGACCTAAAAGCCATTTGGTTTATGTTGTTGTTGTTGTTGTTGTTGTTGGTGACGGGATTTGAATCCTTTGGATCATTCATCCCCGAAAAGTCATTTGGTCAAAATAGACATACGATAGAAAATGTCGTTTGGTCCACCTATGGCTGAAAAAGTCGTTTGACCGAAAAGGGCATTTACTCCAGAACAGGACGGAAATCGAGTTTGTTTTTATCAGACGTTCGGCATTGCAGGCACGAATATATCGCAGAAAGGATTCTAGTGTGGTAAAAATGTTCACTTCTCATTCTAACTAACTCAATGTGAAAAGTGTGAAGAGATGACAAGTGACAAAAATGACAATTGACAATTGAGCTTGAGCAGTATGTCCGTACAATTTACTACGTGATTAAGAAAAACTTTCCAAGTATTATATAAAGAACTAATTGAATTGAACTTGGGGCTAGCTATCCATTCTCGATGTACACATTTCGGGAGCTCATATACTCTCAGTCATCAACGGCTCTGCCCACGTCATATCTGAAGCGAAGGGTTGTTAGTCCGATTCTCGTTGCTAGTAGAGGCCGAAAGCACATCTTCGTCTCATAATTTCCATGGGATAGGATATTGTGATAGCTATTAAAGGCTTAGATAGAGCATAGAGTCGTGATCTGGACGAATTTTCCAGACTCGACCGTAAGTCGCAACAGTACTCAGCCAACTGAAAACTAGTTCACTTTAACACGATCATTCATTAATATGTACATCAAGATAAATACACTACTACGTGCTCCAATCTGCCAAGTTTATGGAAGAGAAGAAGGCGGGGTTTAAAAATTCATTTTAAAACGAAAACAAACCCGCTGGCTCTCCCGTACTAAAATCCAAGATGGCTGAATAGTGAATTTGGCAGATTTGAACAGTGGATTATTCATCTTGGTTTGCACGGTGGATTTCATCCAATTGTCGCGAATTCTAAAAAAGTTCGCTACACGATCATTAGAATTATTCTACCAAAGAGTATATTCTTATTAAAAATTAGGATTTCCAAAAATTAGGAAATTTCCAAAACCACATATTAGTAAAGAGAATCAAATTTGCTTTATTCCTAATAACTTGTAACCTAGATCTAATACACTACATTCTTCCCCACCTCTACTCTCAAGGCTTGTAATGAATAAAGAATGATTATAGCTATAAATCCTTGATATTTGAAGGAATAATCTTGTTATCAATTGTTACTTTGCCATGCTTGAACTATAAAATTGAAATTAAAAAATTAAGCGAACGACTCATGAAACGAGAAAAGGCGATAAGATTCTAAAGCAATTCACTTACATTTGACCTGCCGGGACTCTCTTGGTCCTGGACCGCTCACGCAGTTCCGCTTGTGTTGTGAACGAGAAGCGTGCTTTTTTCGAAGGTGTTGTACTTTATACAACGGCGCGAGTCCCCGAAGGTTAATATAGAAAACATACTCAAATTCATCCGAAATCTAACCTAAATCCAATCTACATCCAATCCAAATACAAATTTAAACTGTATTTCAACCAAATCCCTATTGAATTCAGTCCAAATCCAATCCAAATTCAATCAAAATTAAAATCAAATCCAATCTAGAAATAATCCAGTTCGAATGCAAATCTAATCCAAGTCCAATCCATTTTCAGTTCAAATCCAAACCAAATTGAATAAAAATCCAATCTAAATCTAATCTAAATCAAATCCAATTCAAATCCAATCCAACCTCCAATCCAACCCAGTATCCAATCCAAATCCAATACAAATTTAAATTCAACTAAATCCAATCCAAATTGAAAACATATCCAAGTTCAATTCAGACACAATCCAAACCAAATTCAAATATAGTCTGAATCCAATCCAAATTTGAACAAAATCCAATCCATTTTCAGATCAAATTCATCCAAAATTAAAAAAAAAAATCAAATAGTCATGGCGGCCAAATTTTCAAAAATATCAAAGTTGCAATTTTTTTCTGGAGGTATATTTCTCTTAGGCGACTATTTGTCTCTTATGTTTCGTTGCGGCTTAAAATATGCGATGCGATATGATTCAATCGACTAACTCTTTAAGATTTTGTTCAACTTCGAAAACATTGGACAATCCCGTTTGTGCATCGCAAGTACAGACGCCAAATACAAGCAACTAACGTGCTCTTTCCTAATCTTTAGTTTCTCAGTTTGATCAAGTTTCCATAGTGAGCGCACACGACGGTGTGGCATCGGAACCGGTTCGACGATGGTTGCTGTAGCGAATTTCTCGGTGAATCAAAGCGTGACGGTCGCCATCGGCAGCAGCAGTGGAACTTGAAAAAGTTTCGCATCGGTGGCTTCCATAAAGTCTCATTTTCATTAAGATTCGTACTGTTCAGTGGTTGCTGCTAGTGATTGGAAAAGCGAATGATTGCCATTTCTATAAAATGGTGGTTTATTTTCGATAATTCGCCTTTTCGATAGCTAATAGCAACAAAGCTAAAACTTAAACTAACGCCATTCATGCTAATCATTGTTTGGAGCGTCTCCTCTCCCACGAGCTTTTCTGGTTCTGCTACCGATGGGATCGTTTCCAAGCACTTTGATTTGCACTGTGTTGAAAATTCGTCTCAGCCTTCGTCTCTAACCTTCGTTTGTGTACAATGGTGGTCCTGAAAAGAACCGATTTGTTTTCATCAATGCGCTTTTCCAATCACTAATAACAAAGTCATTGGAAAAGCGCATTGATGAAAACAAGTCAGTTCTTTTCAGCATCACCATTTTACACAAAGGAAGGTTGACGAATTTTCATCAAGGTGCAAATCAAAGTGCTTGAAAACGATGCCGTCGGTAGCAGAATCAGAAGAGCTCGTGGGGTGAGACGCTGCAAACAATTATTAGCATGATTGGCGTTAGTTTAAATTGTTGCTATAAGTGATTGAAAAGCGAATTATTAAAAATAAATTGGTTCTTTTCAGAAGCACCATTTTATATAAATGGCAGAAAGATTCTGTCAGTATAGCAGAATCAAAATCTCTCGTCGGGGGAGACGCTCCTAAAACTTATTCGCATAGATGGCGTCAGTAGCAGTCAAGTGACAATTTCCCACAAAATTCTGACTTTGGTTTTGCTGCTGTTAGTGCTTGGAAACCGCATTATCAGAAATAAATTGATCCTTTCTTGAGTCACCATTATATATAAAATTGAACAAAGTTTCTCTACATCAAAAAACACAAACGCAGAGAATTCATGGCGTCTAATGGGAAACACATACCGTAGACCCCCGGTAATATGACCGTTTTTAATCTGAACACTTCTAATTTGAACTCAGTTCGTTTGAACATCGTTCAAATTGAAAATGGTTCAAACGTCATTTAGCACGTGGAATCGAGAAAAGAAAATAGAGCATCGCGAAACGGAATGTAGAATCAAAACAAACCGGCAAAGAGAGCAGCCAGAAACCAGTTTTTCTGATGCAAATAGAGTTCCACCAGAACCAAAAGTTCAAATTAAAAATGAATTCCGTTAATTTGAATGAGGTATCAAATTATCGGGGTTCCACGATATTTTCTTCCTCTCTAATAATAATTTAAATTAAATATTTTACACTTTACTTAATCTGTTGTCCAAATGGCGGTCAAGCCTGGGGTACAACCTTTTACGTTTTTACTTTGATCGCACAAATTAGAACAAATCCGACAGGATCGGGCGAACTATCTGCTTGCTGCAAAAACTACAAACAAATGTGCACTAAATATAATACAAAACACGATCAAACGCGTACTAACTATTTTTTGTCTACGGAAAGTAGAACAAACCTTACCTGATCGCACAATCTATACTGTCTCGTTGCTCCATAAATGATTGCACAAATTAGCACAAGACCAACCAGGTCGCGCAAACTACGATCAAACGCGCACTAAATATTTTTTATTCGGATCGCACAAATTAGAACAAACCCGACAATTTTGCCATCGCACACGGCGGACGTGTTCTTGTTGCTACTCTTGCTAACGTTCGTTATACCAACCACAATGGGCAGTGCGCGGGAATCTACACTAGTGATTGATTTTAGTGTGCTTCCAATGCGTCTCGATGTTAGAAAGGTCAAATTGTTTTTGGATGATCAGCTGAAGATTGAGTATGCGGATGTCAAAAGCATCCAACTGCACAACACCCGCAATTGTGCACTGATTGGAATGGTGGACAAAGAAACCGCTTTGCGCTATCAGTTGGAGTACAATTACAAGCGATCAATTTTGTGCAAAGAAAAGGAAAAAATGCTCATGTACGGAGAAGTTATTTCTATCCGGAATGAAACATGGAAGCACAACTTTCCGGGAATTTCTAATGGTGCCCTTGTTCTGCGAATGAACTTGCTTCGGCACATTCCATCTTTTATAACAATTGGAGAATGTACGACTATGGTAACCTATTGTAATCAGCCTAAAATATGCCGCCGGTGTAACGAAGCAGCGCACCCGAATAGAACGTGTCAAGAACCGATCAGCAAAACTGCAACAGTGACGTCCCCATCTTCCACACACGATGTGCCGTTCAGTCAGGCAGACTTCCCTCCGATAAACAACACTGAAAAACCATCATCGCCTCCTAATACATCAACAGTAGAAGAACGACCACAAAAGGATGACGAGTGGACTGATATCGAAGACAACGCATCTAATTCATCGTCCGAATACAATGTAGTAACAAACAAACGTCGGCGATCAAAGTGGTACAAAGAGATGGATGCAAAAAAGGCTCGTAAGGACCAGTGTTTCTTCAACGCGGGCCAGATGAAAATAGTTGAAAAAGTTAAAAACATTTTGGGGAATAAAAATGGGAAAGGCGGTACTAGTAAGTAGTATAAATTAATATAAGCTCTGTGAAGCTGGATGCGGCGAGTGAGCCTTAAATAAACGGAATAGATAAAAAACAAACCCGACAGATCGCACGAACTATCTGCTTGATACGCCAAACACGAACAAACTCGCACTAAATATTTTTATTTCGATCGCACAAATTCGAACAAAGTCGACTGGATCGCGCGAACTATCCACTTGATGCGCAAAACCCGATTAAACGAACACTAACTAATTTTCACTTGTCTACGAAAAAACATACTTGCTGCATAAAACAAGGTCAATTTTGATATCGATCGCGTAAAGTGGAACAAACCCAGCCGAATCAAGGTAACAATCAGCTTGCTGCTCAAAATACGATTAGAGAGACCGTTACGAATCGTTAGCGGAGGCGTTTGTTGGTTGTCGTGGATATATTTTCAAATTTTCGTTTTTTTTTTCAGAGACGAGCCAGCCTAGGGCTTAAAGTGTCCTTAATAAAGACACAAAAAATCGTTTTTTCAAAAAAAAGTCTGGTAATTTTTTTCTCTGAAATAAATAAATAAATTATGAATATCTTTTGGTAGTTTGCTCAACAAAATCTCGGGAATTCCTCCAAAAAAAAAAATCCTGGAAAAGTTCAGAAAAATTGTTTTGAAAATTTCTCGGGAGTTTGTTCGAAATATTCTTGGAAAATTTTTCGCAGTTTCATCGGAAAATTCTTCGGAACGTTTTAGGAAAATTATCAGGACTGTCTTTGAAACATTCTCAAAAATTGCCTCTAGATTTTTTTTCGGTAGGGGAAATGACGACTTTGGTAGGTTTTGTTCTATTATTGTCAGGGGGGTTTTTGTTGTCAAAATTTTATGAAATTTGGCCACAAAATTCTTTGATATGCAAAGAATGTTTAGGCCATATTTGAGCATAATTAGTTATAGATACCCACCCCCCCCCCGCCCCTGACAATAATAGAACAAAACCTGCCAAAGCCGTCATTTCCCCTATTTCTTCAGAATTTCTTTTTAATCAAATGTTTGAAATTTCCAAGCGTCTTTTTTTAGAAATTCCTCTGGAATTTTTTTAGATTTTTCTCGGAAAATTCGCAGGAACTTCCTCATGAAATTTATTGGATTTTTTTTTTCTAAGGTTCTCGGGAAATTTTTAGGTATTCCCAAGTGAAATTCGAATAATTCTGCAGAATGTCCTTGGAAATTTCTTGAATTTTGTGTAAAAACTATAAGGAATTTTTACGGATTTTTTTCTTCGGATTTTTCTTCCACAAACTTCTTTGTTGTTTTTTGAGAATTTCCGTGGAAAATACTAGAGAATTTCCTTTAGAAGTTTTTTAGAATTTATTTAGGGAATTATTTGAAACCCTTTCGAAAATTTATTTGGTATTTCCTCGGAAAATTGTTTGTAATCTCCTTGGGACATGTTGCGAACAGCACAGAAGTCACCGATCGTTCAGCGCGGCAATAAATACAAATTATATTGCATCATGCTATAAAGCTATATTTAATACATATTAATAAATACGACATCGAATGCAATAAATAATTAGGTACTCACATCTTCAGTGTTTTAACTATTTCAGCAACAGAAAATGTGATTCTGTCGCATCCGTGCTGTTGCATCGTTATTTTCAACTGATTAAAATAACACCTAAAATTGATACACATATACAAAAAAACAACACACAGGGTAGCCAGGGGTTAACCATTATATTCTTACGTAACAGGACATATTTCAGGAATTCCGTGAAAAATTGTTAGAAATTTTTTATAGCTTTCGTGGGAATGCTTCGGAATTTTGTGGAAAATTCATTGGCATTTCCTAGGGAAATTTGGAAAATTCGTCGGAATGTCCTCGGAAAATTCTTCGGAAAATTTTTGGGAATTTTTTCACGAAATTAATTCTTTTGAATTTCCTCGGGAAATTCTTTGGAACTTTTCTTCGGAACTTCTACGAAAATTCTTTGGCATTTTCTCGAAGAATTAGCTGGAAATGAAAAATGAGCAGGGTTCATACTTTTCGTTTTTGTGAGACGAAAAAAAAGCGATTTTTGTGCAAAAAATGAATCTTTGTTCTAAGGAAATTCTGTTTTTCGTTTCATCATTCTTACGCCTCACTCATTTTTCGCGAAAATTTTCTGTTTGCATTTATAAAAAATTCATGACCGCAACGGGATTCGAACCCAGAACACTAACAAAAATGGCACCGGCGGGTTGAGCTCACTCTAGCCACACCACAACTTCTTCTTCAGGGTGTCGACTCAAATTTAAGAATCAAATTCCCTGACTTTCCCTGACTTTCCAGACCATTCCTCTAAGAATTCCAGGTATGAGAAATGTTTTTTTCAATTCCTAAAAGCGTTTGAAAATCTCTTCATGTGTGAATGCTTGAAATACATATGAGTTCCTGAGCATTAAGCGGTAAGTTGTTGGGTGGTGAATAAATCAAAATAAATTCTATTAAATCCACTCTACCCGTGCTTTGCTGCTGGATCTTGATCGAAACAATGTGTAGATAGAGCGGGACGCGGGTCTGTTAGTGTTGGATTGTAGCATTGGAATCCTTTCCCATTTAAAACCATAAACCATATCGTGGTCAGTTGGGCGGAGTGGAACAGTAAAAGCAAGGTCGGAACTGTAATGCGATGTTGTTTGGCGTTTTGTTGAGGGGATTAACTTTATCAATTTGCTCTATAATATGTTTGCTTAAAAAAATTGAAATATTCCATTACTTCATTTTTATCATGACAGATATCCGCATTTCGGCTTGAAACGAATGGTCGGATGTAAATGAAATATTGCGTATGCGTACTTGTCTTTTAGATATCTCAACCAGATCGTTTTCCAATTACTATTTTTTTGTAAGAATGGTCCAAATGATGTCGAGTATTTGATAAAAAAAAGTTATGTGCTAACTGCGCATTGAAAGCAACAACTGACTAACTGACTTACTCTTAATTACTGAGTTGCAGTTGTTAAGCACGAGTTATTGCGCTGGAAAATTCTGAAATTTTCAGGAAGTTTCTACCAAAAGGGAATCGTGTGTCTCATGACTAAAATTGGCTACTGGAAGCCTAAAAACTTCTAGAAACAGAACATTAAAGATTTTTAGAGTATCGTAGGTAGTTCTGGTCGTTCACAAAGTTTCAAGTCAATGCGCAGATTTTCATAATGCACATTTTCTAAAATTGGCTCCAATTAATGTTATGCTGGTGCCTTCATCCACCATTGGGAATTCTCACGGACTCCCTGGAGACACGACTAATGAACTCTTTCCAAACACTCGTGGAAGTTTATAGATATCCTTTTAATGCCGTTAAAAATTTTACGGGTTAGGTATTTTCATGAACACCGTGAAACCTCCACTGGATCTCAAGTATAGAATTCTTATTCACACTCTGTGGAGTTTTTGGACTTCTAAAAGAAGTTACAGACCAATACCTACAAGCTCACATAAATCTATGCAGCACTTACAGTAAGCACAGCAAAATATTCTAACCACTTAAATACTTTCAATATTTTGATCTGAATACACTCAGGTCGAAAAGCAATGGTCCCATCCAAAATATGCATAGAATATTAGGTCGTGTTTATGAAGTAGTGGCATAGCTAGTCTTAAATGCTAAGGGGACCTACACCTATTCCATTTATTTTATTGATTTTTTTGTTGTTTTTCAAAAATGGTCTTGGAGTTTTAGTATTGCTTTATTTATAGAAAGACAGACAACTGCAACAAGCAATTAAACTTAATAAGCAACATCTAATAGAGTTTTTTTAAGAACTCGTGGAAAAATGTTTAAAGATTCCTTGGCATATTTTAATATGAATCCCTTCACGTAGATATTCAATTCAAATTAAAGTAAACACCATACAATCTATCAAGTTTTTGGAGCGGAGCTTTTGAAAAAAATCTACTGAACATCCATCGAGGAGCTTCAGGGTAAAAACTATCTAGACAGCTTGCTTAAATCCTTTGAGATTTTTTTTATGTTTCAGTGAGAATTCTGAATTAATTTCTGGGGAAAATTCTCAAAGATCAACCAGAATAATTCCTGATAAAGTTGTTTAATAAACATCAAAAGCTGTGAATGTGAAACTGAAACATTATTATTGACAGCAACTTTATCTTCCTATTGCGTCCGAGCATGATTATGGAGTATCGAGTAACGTTTAATTGAGAACATCGCCACCTACGTTCATGAGGTAGACCATATGTTGCTTTTATCCGCTATCATTCTCTCTACATGACCATTAATTTTACCACCGAATGACGTGGCGATCGACTAATTACTTTATAAGCCCATATCATCAAATGGAAGTTCACGAAATGTTTTTGAAACGTTACCTACAAAATCTTGTTTGAAGATGATGCCGATGCTGTGGAGTGCCGTCACAGTTGCACAAAGATACTATTCGGCGTTTTCTTTTAACAAGCTTCCAAATATCTAGTTGTTGGTTGTAGTTTGAACATGTTTGGTGATTGTTTGTTGAACGATTCTGAATTATGCCCTATTTCAGCCATTTGATTCAGTTTTGACTGCTTTCACTAGATATATTTGGGCGTTACATTTTCTTCAAAAGGTAATGTGATATATTAGATTTTTCATTAGAGTTAGTTACTAGTCAGCAATTTGAATTTATCAAGATGGATCGCATTTAATGAATTTTTCCTGTACCATAAGTACAACAACATAATTTGAAAAGGAATTGCTCTCGCGATTGATAATTAAGTATTTGAACAAACTTCCAGAACTTCTTTTGAGAACACAAACGAAATTTTCAGCCGTATGACTTGTTTGGCCATAAAGCCTGTTCGGCTTCACGGGCTTAGCATCTTATTCGGCAAACTAGTTTTTGGCAAAATAATTATTTCCGACAAATAAAATTCAGCTTTCAGGCAAACGACCCTTACCCATTCAAATATTATATCCATACGAAGCCGCAAACCAATGATCGTTTTTCTTTTGCTTCCAGAACTCCTCCGGTCATTACCACATCTCCGAGCGAAGACCACACATACTCCGCAGGAGGAAGCGTTCCACCACCAGGCCTGAGCGAACGCTCTAGTCAGAATAACAGCGATAATAACAGCAACGGAACGTCCTCAGATGCGGCCTATGAGAGCAGTGAGGAAAGGTAAGCATTGAGGTATTCAAAAATTACTTCGTCTGCAAACGGCCAAAGTTTATCATAAACGACTTAAGAAACTATGCAAAGGGTATTAAGTAATCGTTCGATATCTAATAAGTAGTTTAAACTATTCAATTGCATTTTATAATTGAAACAATAGCATTTAGAACTACAGTAATGTAACGAAATGCTTTGAATTTCTCGTTCATCTATTGTGTTCCAGAATTTTTTGAGACTATAAAAAAGGTACTCTAAGGGTCTGTCTCATTTGGAGAATTAAACTTAAAAGTGACAGTTCGAAAATTAGCAAATAACCCGGTAATAAGAATGGCTGGTGATGTCCAGCAATTCCAATAAGACATCGATGCAAAATGATTCGATATCTGTCAAAAGTAATCTTGCTCTGCGAGCAGGGTTATTTGATAATTATTGAAATGTCACTTTTAAGTTTAATTTCAGTTTAATTCTCCAAATGAGACAGACCTAAGGATACTTTATTTCTTGCGCTTAGTTTCATAGGGGCGTAACTGTATTGATCGATTTCTCTTCGTCGATGTTTTCTTTTTATTATTGTACTGAATTGCGCTAGTTTGTCGATGATTTAATGGTTTGATGTGATAAAGGATGATTGTATCTTGCACCAGAATCAATAATCACGGTAGTAGCTTTTGAAACAATTGAGTTATTAACCAAATATAAAATCGATTAAAAGAAATTGATCAATACAGTTACGCCACTATGAAACTAAGCGCGAGATTTAATGTTTTCTTCACGTTTGCCTAACAAATTACGAGTTCCAAAACACTTATCAGTTAAGACATGATTCATCAACGAGCGTTCCTTCCATCAACAGCCATAATCTGGTGATAGAGGACCAAGAGGAGCAGCGCCGCCAAGCGGGAGTGGACGCCCTGTTGAACCTCGCCGGAATCACCAACTACGCCCCCATGTCCGGACCTACTGGCAGCACCGGTTTGAAGCGGCCTGCTGACCCCACCAGCTACGACGACCCACCACCACACAGCGGTCCTCGTTCACCCTATCATCAGTCGTCGTTCTATCACCAGCAGCAGCTGGAGACCACACCACCGTCCGGATACAGCAGCGTCGCGGTCCAACAGCATCAGCAGCCACCCCCGTTCCGCAACTACTACATGCCGGACGATCTGAGCGTGCAGTACTCGCCGTCACCTTCGCCGGCGAAGAAGAGCAAACCCTCAACCGGTTCATCGGCCTTGGCGAACTCGTCGGCTTCCTCCACTTCGGTGCGGATGCTCAAAAAGTTCAAGAAGAAGGCATCCTGGGTGCGGTAATATCGTGCCGAAACCGACGGACGGCAACGGCAGCCATAGCTGTCGATCCTCTAGTTTATTTCTATTCGGTACATTCGTGGATACCGTTTCTATGTTGGTTAAGTGCTAAAATCAAAGTTATAGATAATTATGCTTTATATTTATAGTCAATTATTTTTCTGCATAAGTGTTTTTTTAAGCCAGATAGACTGTGTAAAAAGTGAAATTTTTATATGAATGATTGTGTGCGAATAGTGAAAAGTGCTACTTCTTACACTTTTTGTGGAAGGATCGTGAAGCATTTTGTAGGCATCAGTGTGGCAGTGACAAAAACTCTGAATTAGCTAACGTACTTTGACAGAATATTCATAAAGCTTGACAATTTAGTTGCTTTATTGAACCTTTTGCGTTTTGACAAAGATCTTTGTCAAGGATGCAGTTTCATAGAACAGGCTTTCTTATATTAAAACTGAAACTGAAAATAATATAATTATGCGTACTAGAGATATCAGTAAGTTTTACGTTACGGTGACTATGCAATTGATATCGGAGCGAAATATATCGTGGCTATTTTCCCATTTTTGAAATAGTGGAATTTTGCGAACTACTTACCACGTCGAGCTGAAACTAAAAACACCTCATGCATATTACTTCACTAAGTTCGAGAGCTGAAAAAACTGCAGACTATGAAAGGAAGATCGTTGTCTAGATAGCCGCTTTATGGCTCAGTTGTGTACTCACCAAAGCTGCATATCACCCTCAGAGATCCAATTTGTCACTGTCCAGTGTGCCTCTGAAACAGTCGCTGAATAGTTCGATTTTAGAGCGTCGTCTCGTCATAAACGGGCGCGCAAAACCCCATGTTGCATTTGAATGTTTATTTTTTTCTGTTGAAAAAGTTATTATTTATTTAGATGGGTCAGCAGTAGCAGCGGCAGTACTAAAACAAAGAAAAGTCTAAACATTTAGAAACCAGACAGAAGTGGCAGCCGAAAGGGCTCGTGTCCCCTCCGCGGTTGTCTCTTAGTAGTTGAGTTAATTAGACATTACTCGGATGGAGAAGAAAAGGATTGAACTTAGTCACTCGCGCCTTTGATTTTTATCTAGAATTTAGGAGCATACTTTTTCTATACACTATAAAAAATAACAAGTGAGAGAGGCAGTGCGCGAGAGAATGACAGCGAAGGAGAAAGTGAGGTTAGATAAGAATCATACATTTACAAACACTTACCCACACAGTTAAACGCAAGCATACAAACACAAATAGCAATGTAAACAAATCCAAGCGAAGCAGAGAGCTACCATTTGTCATCTATGATGTGACAATAATGTCAAACTGACGGGTAGCGCTGCAAACACCAATCAAAGACGGTCACGCTTTTAAAGCAGTGCATAACAGCCTCAGTGTTTTGTTTTGTTTTATTTTTTTCATCGCTACCACGTGTCAAGCTTTGACTTTTTGTTTTGCCTTTAGAAACGGTGCCAATGCAGTCGAGAATCGTGTAATAAGTTGGATTACAGTTTCCTGACAAAGTAGCAGAGCAGGAACGCCCTCGTTGAGTTATAAATCATATTAGCGAGTAAGGTTCGTTGCAGTTGTAGCGTTAACTCTGATGATTGATGATTTCAAATTGTGGTTAAGTTTGTGCGAGGTGAACACGTTGTTATAGCAGTACTAAAGTGACGATTATGCCGCCGCTTCGAGCGGGGCTCTTATTGGAAGGTTATAAATATGAAAATGTATCATTTATTGAGTTGACATTTTAAGTTGTTTTATTTTTCTTCGTGTCAGAAAGCCTTATCTTGTTATCGTTGCCTACACTGTTTTGTTTTCTTCTATTGTTAAAGTTTTGCGAGTTTTGATCTCACGCGCTGAACAATCACCATTTATCATCGTAGTATACATGCGAACGAATCAGTACTGGAAAGTTCTTCTGAGCAAGTTACACTTATCTAGATAAGTAGCACATTCATCGATCCATCATCGCCTCTTAATGACCTGTTGCCTATCTTTAGGGGTATATTTTACCAAAGCGTATTTAGATGTTGATATCATTAGGCCTAGTGTGGAGTGCCATCGTTCTTGATGACACGGACATGTTTTGCTTGATAAGATCACTGCAAAGGACGGCATCGAGGATGCTTTGAAATACAAGTGAGATGTGCCAAAATCGAAATAAATAAGCACTTACACATGCATTACAACTAGCCTTTGTTTCTAGCGACTCTTTGTTGAACAGAACGCTATCTGTTCGTGAAGTTCTGTGTAACTCACGCTGTTTCATCTACATTGAATCTATTGTTATATAGTCTTCCAGATGTATATTTACAAACACACATACACTCAAACCGTACACACACCATGCGTAGGATAATGTTAGTGTAATCAAGCCTTTAGAGGGCACTCGCTAGGTTATAAAAACTATAAAAGCCTGTTGGAAAATGCTACCTAAACGTAGAACACTAACCAAATGTTAACAACATATATTATAGGATACACACTCACAGATTCCATTTAGAGCGTAGTGAACAATTACACATTCACAAATCTGGGTAAACAATAATTCTAAACGAAGCAAAACAAAAATCCATTAGATACTGGTGAGAACGTATTGTACCAAACTATTAACCCTTTTACGCTTTATTGTTACACACACACCGTCGTCACACATCCATACATACTTAACGTCTAGCGGTAACCTGTTAGTATTAGTGTCGGATATGCGCGCATCGCTGATTGACGCAAAAGGAACCATCACAACCCGTAGAGCAAAGCAAAAACCTTTACAATAGGAGGTATTAACGCATGAAATAATGTCTTAACAAATCCAAAACATAGACTGCACCAGACGTTTTAAGAATCGCAAAACAAGCAATATACTTACCAAATAGTAGAAAACACAAATGACGCACCCGCGACTGGCGAAGCTGTCTTACACGCGGTAATATTCTCTACAATCAAATCATACTTAGAAAACCAATTGAATCACACTGAGTTTCTGACCTACATCTGATGAATGATTCCGCAACAGGTTTACAAAAACATGCGCAATATCTGCAGTAGGTATGATACTGTGTTGAAAGTCCGGAATGAAAGCAGTTACCTTTTATTGACACCAGCGATTGGGAATATAGAAATCATCAATAGACGAGTCGCTCCTTCAGAGATGATAATAAATATAAAGGTTGGTAGTTGGTGCTTTGTCTAAGACAATCCGAAAGATCCTTTGAAGAATGTTAACATGGCATTTGAAAGAGCAACTCATATTTTTTATTATGTTAAAATATTGGAGATATAATATTTATTGTCTCATGTTTTGCCTAAGTCATATTTTTTCAAATAGGGTGGGTGTACCAATTTTCGCCATACATAAGAACAACTATTTTTTTTAAATAAGTAAAAGGCATGTGGGTGGACATCAAGCGAAGTTTTACTTCCTGCTCCTTATAACAGCTGTGAAAACTACAATATATATTCTTATAATCCTCATAATTGATTAATCCATAATAGGAACGCATGCACCAGTTATGGAACTATTCCTAATTTTGGTTCCTTATTTGGCAAATCCCATTGTTTTTTTTATGGGATTGGCCAAATAGGGACCACTAGTGCGACAACTGGTGTAAAGGACGTCAAAAATTAGGCAAAATCAATTTTTTCAATTATGATTTGCTTGTTTTGGAGGAGATCAAAGGTGTTATCGTATCATATGAGTATGCTTCATCAATATGAACTTGGTTTGCGATGATTTGATTGACCATTTGACATATAAAGCACTAGTGCGACAACTGGTGCTATAGCCACAACTGGTACATCTAGCCTAAATTGATATAACTCGGCAACGAAAAAAGATGTTTTAAATAGTTAGAGTTTTGAAAAAATATGGGTTTTTTGGGAAATTTGACCTTCAATAAGGCTAAGAATCGACCGAGCCAATAAAATGAGTCCCGGGAAAAGTCAATTGATAAATTATCAGTTATTTAAATTGTTGTAATAACATAAAGTTGATAAACCAATGTACCATGCGTCTCCATCCGTTCCTGTATTGCCGGTATTTTCGGCTGATGTAGATGTGGTCGATTTGATTTTCTGTAAAGCCGTCACGGAAGACCCACGTGACCTTCGGAACTGGTCGATGAGGGAAAAGCGATCCCCCGATCACCATATTATTAATACCACAGAATTCTGCGAACAGCTCTCCGTTTTCGCTCATTTCTCCGAGACCATGGCGTCCCATAACGCGCTCATGGTTCGAGTTGTGGAATCCGATTTTCGCATTGAAGTCACCCATACAGATCTTAATATCATCCTTTGGATTTATATATACGACAGCATTGAATTGGCCGTAGAAGCTCTCTTTGTCTCGGCAGCATCATCGGTTGGCGCAGAACACTGGATTATAGTAAGGTTTCGGACTCGTGTTCTAAATCTGGCAACGATTATCCTTTCACTTATAGGTTCCCACTTCATAGCGCAGTAGGAAGTAGTTAGTAGGAAGCCAACTCCGCGATTCCGGGGAGCGTGTTCACCTCGTTAACCAGAGTATAGCAGAACTTGTCCCGACGGCGTTCTGTGTTCTCCAAAGTCGGCCAACGGACTTCACTCAGTCCCAGGATCTCAAGCTTCATGCGGCGTGCCTTATTGGCAAGTTGTACCAATTTACCCTGCTGGGCTAGGTTTAAATTGTTCCATGTTCCTATTCGTGTCCGTTTCGCGCTAAGAGTCGTTGCCGTAAAATCAGTCCGTATTCTTTCATTATCGGATTCTCGAACAAAATGATGTTTCAGGAACAGTAGGTTGTTGGCCCGAGGTTCCCTATCCACCGGGATGGGGCTGCCATCTTAGGTATAGCTTCCGGTGAATTGCATTTAATACTCAGTCACTGGATGCCAGAACAGACGCTATTGGAGCCGCACCTCCTTGGTGATCAGACCCTCGATCAGTTGGGTCAATCTTGTTAAAAGTCCCACTCAACACCAGGACTAGGCTAGTGCGTTTTCAGGGAACACAGTTCGCTGTGATAGAGTCTGCTAGCGGACACATGTAGCTTTTTATAGAAGTTCAACAGAGCCTACTATCGAACCCCACCACATCCTAGGCAGACCCCACAGGACACACCCTCTCACTCTAGCTGATGTCAGAAGGACAACAGTGCCCAGACTACACTACCAGTTAATTAAGCAACCCTTAGCTGGTGGTCAATTGTTATAGGAAGACCCGTGGAAGCGTGAGTATTGGAACTTGTGAGGACCAGACCTATGTTAGGCGGTCCTTTCCGGATGTCAACTCACCATTTCGTAGCCCTTTTCGTTTTCCGCTTTAGCTTCAACTGCTGCAGCTTCTCTTCCATCTCCGTCCGCATTTCGTACGCATGATATCAATGTCGTCGGCGAAACCAAATAACTGGACGGACTTCGTGAAAATCGTACCACTCGTGTCAATCCCTGCCCTTCGTATTACTCCCTCCAAAGCGATGTTGAATAGCAGACACGAAATACCATAACCTTGCCGTAACCCTCTGTGCGTTTCGAAGGGACTCGAGAATGCCCCTGAAACTCGAACTACGCACATCACCCGATCCATCGTCGCTTTGATCAACCGTGTCAGTTTATCCGGAAATCCATGTTTGTACATTAGCTGCCATAGCTGGTCCCGATCGATTGTATAATATGCGCCTTTGAAGTCGATAAATAGATGATGTGTGGGATCGTGTATTCGCGGCATTTCTGCAATACCTGACGTACGGAGAACATCTGGTCCGCCTGGTACTGGCCCATGAACACTTTCGCAATTTATGTTAATCGATGGCATAAAATTTGGAAGAGTACCTTGTAGGCGGCATTCAGCAATGTGATTGCACGGTAGTTGCTACAAACCAGTTCATCGCTCTTTTTTACGACGGGACACACGACCCCTTCCATCAACTCCTGCGGCAAAACCTTATCCTCCCAAACCTTGCTAATTAGTAATTACCCAGTGCAGCGCTCTAGCCAGTGCCTCACCATCGTGTTTAAACAGCTCTCCTGGTAGTTGGTCAACTCCAGGGGCTTTGTTGTTTTTCATCCGGCCGATCTCCTCCTGGATTTCCTGGAGATTCGGAGCCGGAAGTCGCATGCCCTGCGCCCGTGCTCCCAGGTACATTAGCAAACCGCCACCGTTGTCTGCCACATCGTCATTCAGGTGTTCCTCGTAGTGCTGCCGCCACCTTTGGATCACCTCACGCTCGTTTGTAAGAAGGTTCCCGTTTATATCCTTACACAAATCGGGCTGTGACACGTGACTCTTACGTGAACTCATAGAACTTTCGTGCGTTATTAGCGCAGTACAGTTCCTCCGTCTCTTCACGGTCTCGATCTTCCTGCTGGCGCTTTTTCCTCCGAAAAAACGAGTTTTGTCTGTTCCGCGCCCGTTTGTATCGTGCCCTCGTGCGGTGTTGCAGCAATCTCGCCCATGCTGCATTCTTCTCCTCAACTAACTGCTCACATTCGCCGTCATACCAGTCGTTTTTCTGATCCGGAGCCACCGTGCCTAGTGCAGCGGTTTGCGGTGCTTCCAATGGCGGATCGAATATCTCTCCAGCCATCTTCAAGAGATGCTGCGCCTAGCTGCTCTTCCGTTGGGAGTGCCACTTCCAGCTGCTGCGCGTAGTCTTGGGCTCGTCTGCCGTCTTGTAGCCGCCCAATGTTTAGTCGCGGCGGACGACTCCGACGCGTGTCGTACATACAAGCTGAGGATAAAAGGCCGATTGTTTGCATCATCAACGTGCACAGCCAACACGAAGGGAGACCCGACGACGAGAAAGAAGCGTTCTACGCACAGCTGGAGCAGACATACGATGGATGCCCACTGCGGGACGTCAAAATCGTCATCGGTGACATGAACGCTCAGGTAGGAAGGGAGGAAATGTATAGACCGGTCATCGGACCGGATAGTCTACATACCGTATCGAACGACAACGGCCAACGATGCATAAACTTTGCAGCCTCCCGCGGAATGGTAGTCCGAAGCACTTTCTTCCCCCGCAAGAATATCCACAAGGCCACATGGAAATCAAGTAACGGTACTATTAAAAAAGATGATGGTTCTTTTACCAAGACAACTTATGAAACATTAGAAGTAATGATGCAAAAACACTTCCCGTGTTCTATCATCAATTTACATGAAGACCAGAATGTATCTGTATCGCAAACTAGTGTAAATGAAGCCAGGCGAGATATTTAGCAAAAGAATAAGATCACTGGAATGAATGACACTAGGAGTGATGCTAGTACTCTAGCCAGTGAAATATTTACTGAACAGAAAATATAATGGGCGATTGATTCTTTTGCACCATTCAAGGCGCCAGGTAGGGACGGAATTTTTCCTGTACTACTACAGAAGGGGAAAGAAATCTTAGCACCCATTCTGACTAAGATGTTCCGATTAAGCTTAATATTAGGCTATATTCCTATATATGGAGGGGAGTGCGTGTCACGTTTATCCCAAAAGCTAATAAGAAGGATAAATCATCCACATACTTCTTCAGAACAATTAGCTTATCGTCCATCATGTTAAAAATAATGGAAAAACTAATAGATGATTAAATATATAATCATCGTATTTAACGAAAACTCCTCTAAGCATAAATCAGTTCGCGTATCAGGAGGGAAAATCTTCAGTAACAGCGCTTCACAAGCTAGTTACAAAGTTGGAAAGATCTTTTGAAGCAAAAGAAATCTCAATTGCAGCGTTCCTCGACATTGAAGGAACATTCGATAACACATCTCACAGTTCAATGAAAAATGCTATGTTGAAACGAGGTTTCGATGTATGTATTGTTGATTGGATTGGCGAGATGTTATCAAAAAAATAAATGTCAGCCAACCTTGGAAGCTCATCAATTAGTGTAAGAACAGTAAAAGGGTGTCCCTTTAGTGGAGGCGTACTATCACCTCTATTGTGGTCTTTAATCGTTGATGATCTTCTCAAACAACTGGAGGCTCGAGGCTTCGAAATAGTTGGCTTCGCGGATGATATAGTTATATTGGTCAGAGGAAAATATGACTGTGTTATTTCTAACCGAATGCAAATTGCCCTAAATTTCATCACACTATGGTGTGACAAAGAAGGATTAAACATAAATCCTTCAAAGGCCACATTGGTGGCGTTTACAAGGAGAAGAAATTATTCTTTTAATTGCATATTATTCGGCAACTCGGCTGCATGAAAATTTTTTTTTTTTTATTTGGCTGCATATGCATATTTGAATTTTGATATGTTTAGGATGAATTTCTCATTGATTTTACAACATGTTCAGTTTTTTTTCAATTTTAATTGATGTTGCTGCGAGTGCACATTGTTTATTAAACGTGCACTCGCTTGGCTGTGGATATACAATAGTAAAGCACATGTGGAGATTGGACAAATCAAGCATCCGAAAGATATTCAATTTGCAAAAAAGAGAGCTAACTGCGGTGGAGGTTGGTACTCGGATTCTGATGGCTTTTCCGCAAACGTGACCTTTAGGTGGTCTTGTTGTGTAGGGGTTATCACGCCTATCTAGAGAGTAGGAGGTTGAGGGTTCGAGTCCCTCCAAGACACGTGGATTCTTTTTCGCAAATTTCATATCAATTTGTCCATTTCGAAACATATGCTGTGCATATGCACAGCCAAGATATTTAACAAAAAAAATTATTCTTTTCCAACTTTAAAATTGAAAGGAGCAGATTTGAAACTTTCAAACTCAGTCGAGCATCTTGGAATTAGACTTGACAGTAAGCTAAATTGGAACTTACATCTTGAGGAAGCATTGAGTAAGACTACAAATGCTTTATGGATAAGTAAGGCGACATTCGGTAAAAGTGGGGACTGCAGCCAAAAATGATTCAATGGATTTATACGGCGCTTGTGAAACCCAGAATTTCATATGTCGCATTAATATGGTGGCCAAAAACAAAAGAATGGGTGGTTCAGAAAAAGTTGGAAAAACTTCAAAGATTGGCTACTCTTTCATAAACTGGTGCAATGAGAAGCACGCCGAATAAAGCGCTAGACGCTTTGCTCCACGTGCTACCATTGGTTCAATTTATTCAGTTAGAAGCAGAGAAGAGTGCCTTGAAGATCAAAAGAGATTCAAACCTCTTCGAAGGTGACCTAAAAGGACATCTTAGTATTCTAAACAAAATAAATATCAACTCACTTATCACAAACAATGATGACTGGATGAGGAGAAGATACAATTTTTATCGTCGTGAGCGAAATAGGGTAAGACGGTATAATGCGCCCCACCTGGCCAAAACGCCCCCCTTTGATTTCTAGAAAACTATAACTAACTAAGGGTCAAATTCAGTTGGTACCTATAAATACTTGTAAAACCATCATCCTATGTGAATATGGGAATATTTTTGTATTACCTAATGAAAATATTTGCAAAATACAAAAAGTCACAGTTTTGATGTAACTTTTGATGTTTGTTTGCTGAACATTCTGGAGCGACTCTGGCATACTGTCCGCAAAACTTGCACTGGAACACTCAGTTGGGCAACAAAATTACTTTTCTCAGTGGTTAATATGATATAAAATTGCTCCCATCTTCAAAAATGTAACGATTTTCGAAAACATGTTTCACTGGCCAAAACGCCCCAGTGTAGGCAGGACGATATGCCCTTACCAACTGGACACAAGCGCAGCGAGCCTGCAGCAGTTGCTTCCAAATTGTATGGAAAATATTGAAATGTTATTCACACCTGCTTGGATGGACCTATGTTGGTTTTTTAATGTCAAGCGCATAAGGATTTGTAGCCTTTTTATTATGGGATTGATAAAATACTAATGAAGGGCTATTAAATGATTTTGGTTGAGATGGGGCGTATTGCCCAGGCACTTTTTAAATTTCAATTTTTCACGACTTTTCAAAAAAGCTTTATTACGTATTATCTGTAATATTTTTATGTGACTACTCACGGGCAATGCATTTGTGACTTCCTGCACTACCAAATAACACAAAGTTTGCATAAATTGCGTTGAAAAGTAAAAAGTTATCAAGGAGTTGCCTTAGGGGGGGCATATTATACCGTCTTACCCTACATGGGCAAACGGTGGACCAAATCTTCGCTCAGGATCAATTGTATTTTACACCGATGGTTCAAAGCTGAACAATCAAGTTGGAGCAGGCGTGACTGGCCCAGGGATAAATACTTTGATGGGCATGGGCAAATGGCCAACTGTTTTCCAAGCTGAAGTTCAGGCTATTCTGTGGTACTAGCTTATATACTAGCAAACATTATGATGTTTGCTGAATGGAATGAATAACTTGAGTATGTACATTCAACGAGAGACCAAATAAGCATCAAAGTAGTCGATGTGATACCTTGCCTCATTCAGTTTCTCAAACGTCAAGTAAACAGGAGACGCATCAATAGTGTTTGCCCGGAGTAATTCCTTTCCACTGATATTTGGATTTTCACAGAATGCTCTAAATTATGCTTACGCAGAAATTATAGGCATTCAAATATTTGCATAATGTCCCGAACCGAATCATTTTGTGGTGTATCTGTGTGTTCTCTTCGAATGGAATTCAAATTTTGGGAACATTCTAAAATAGAAGACATCTGGAAAAAACCTTGATTGCGAGGTAGTCTAAACGTTTCATTACACCAAACGTATTTATCACTCGCAAAATTTTATATCTTTCAAAAAAGATCTTAACACATACACAGGCTTTATAACAGGCCATTGCCCGAGCCGATATCACTTAAAGCTGTTAGGAAAACTTCAAGATGATGATATGGAAATGCTAATATCATCTTCCAAACTTGGACGTACATGTTCATGATAGAATTAGAGGCGAAAGTATAGAATTGATAGTTCCGTTAGGATACGATATAGATGATGTATGTCGTTTCTGCGGCATACAAGTAGAAAACTCGGAACATCTGTTATGCCATTGTCCGGCAATTTTTAGAAAAAGATTACAGTTCTTCAACAAGGGGCCGATAGAACCCTCAGAAGTTTGGGGAACAAGTCCCAATATGGTAGTATATGGATTCATCAGAACTATAATACCGCATTGGGATAACGCTGGTAGTCAAGGTAATGCAATTGCTCTAAATAGTAATGATGCGTCAACTTGACAAAGCTAGATCAAATGGGGCATATATCACTATAGATCTAACAAATGATCGCAGTGATTAAAATACCCAACAAGGAAAAAAAAAACGGAAAACCAAATCGACCACGTTCTAATCGACGGTAAATCCTTCTCCGACATCACGAATGTACACACTTACCGCAGTGCGAATATTGAATCCGACCACTACCTCGTTGCAGTATGTCTGCGCTCAAAACCCTCGACGATGTACAGGGGTTAGACAAAAAGGTTGATATAGGCAAAATTTTGTCGAAGTTCAAATGGAAACTCTTCTAGTATTCTGTTTCCAAGCAAAACTTTAGATTGGTCCTTTTCCACCAGAGATGTTCCGGGTTCTCCGAGGATATGACAAAAATGCATTTTTTCTTCTGCTTGTCGTTTTATCTGACGTTTACTGCCATCGTGTTTTATACTTTCCCTGGAAACTTGAACTAATATGCTGACCAATGCTGACTGCAGATCAAAAATCCGTTAGATACAGGGGTTAGACAAAAAGGTTGAGATAGGTAAAATTATGTCGAAATTCAAATCATCATAACTTTGCGTACAATAATCCGATTTTAATAAAATCAGGACCATCAGAAGCAGACGCTCTTCTAGTATACTGCCTCTCTGCAAAACCTGAGATTGGTCCTTGGCCACCGGAGATGTTCCGGGTTTTACGAACACGCAGAAAAATGTATTGTAGGATCAACAATATTTCGGTTTGAATTCAACAATAAATATTGTTAGCTCAGGGCTAATAATATTTTCATTTTGATTCAATCTAGAATATTGTTGTTTCTACAATCATGGTTGGAGCTGCATGATTGTTGTTTCAACAATATTATTGTGGGAACAATCGTCAATCTACTTTTGATTCAATCAAACAAACATGATCAATTTAACAATAATTATTGTTGATATACAAATTTGTTTTACCAAAATTTCCTTTTTCAATCAAAAGAATGTGACAAAAGAAAAGTGACGATTTAGTATTCATCAATTTGTTTTATTCTTCCTTAAGGATAATTTTACAATAAAGAACACCTCCTGTGATGAATACACAGCATAAATACATAAATTCACGTCCTCCATGATTATTTCCGAAGCGGTGGCGATCTTTGCTGCTTAGCATCGTCATCCTCATAAATCCTCTGTAAGCAACGTAGGAAGAGTTTATATTAGGGATTTATTTAGAAAATGCATTTGATGTCTCACCTGTTGTCCATCGGAAAAACCTTGGGAAAAATCTGTCGTTCTTTAAATGCTGTGAACCTTCTGGTGAAATAATAATTTCACGATATTTCGGCAACTTCTTGTTTGTGTTATTTTAGCCAATCTGTAAACGAAAGTACACTTCAAAAAATACACGCTGCTAGGAACTCATGCATGTTGAGATCAAATAGAAATATTGTTGAAATTACAATTATTTTGTTGTTTCAAACAGAGAATATTGTTGTTTTAACAATATTGTTTGTTTAATTCAACAATAGATCGATTGTTAACTCAACAATAATTTTGATTAGTTGAATCATACAAAATTTCGCTGCGTGAAGGTATGTTCAAGATGCATTTTTTCCACTGCTTGTCATTTTATGTGACGTTTATTTTCATCATGTTTTACACTTTCTCCAGAAACTAGAACTAATATGCCGACCAATGGTGGCTGTAGATCGAGAATCCATCAAAACTACGCAGAGATATGGCCATTTCCGTAAAAACGGTGCCGGGAACATGATAAAATGATAATAGATCGGAATAATGCAAATATGAGAATCTAACTACATGGTTTTGCGAGACGATGATTACAGAAACATTTCCAGAATGATAGTGTGCACTGCCACCCTTATAGCAGGTTCCAAGGGCGTTGCCGGAAGAGCTGGTTTTGGCACCATCTGGAACCATGCATATATGGGAATCTAAATTCATTTTTCATCAAGACGATGAATGTAGGATCGTTATTAAAGATATATTTTGAGGACTGCAAAACTCTCTGGCCAATTTGTAACAGGTTCCGGATGTTCTGCGAAAGTGATATTTATTCAGGGTGTATGGCCAATCCCGTACCGTTTTCACGAAAATGGCCATATCTCTACGTATACCTGATGGATTTTGGATCTGCAGCCAGCATTGGTCAGCATATTAGTTCTATTTTCTGGGGAAAGCATAAAACAAGATGTCAGTAAACGTCACATAAAATGACAAGCTTAAGAAAAAATGCATTTTAACATACCCTCAGAAAACCCGGAGCATCTCCGATGGCCAAGAACCTATCTCAGGTTTTGCATGGGGATAGTATACTAGAAGAGTTTCCACGTCCGATGGTCCCAGTATCATCGGAATCGGATACTTCTACGCAAAGTTATGTTGATTTGAACTTCGACAAAATTTTGCCTATCTCAACCTTTTTGTCTAACCCCTGTACATCCTTGCGTTGATTGGCTGCCACCCAATCACGCGTTGGCGCATCTTACCCAGCACTATGAAGCCGGTTCCCAGCTCGTTGGTGGTGCCACAGCTTTGGTAGAAGGTAGCCGCTCGATGCCCGCTTTTCCACCCTTTCTGTCCTGTCCAGCAAATCCCCAGCAGCGCCCCGACGTCGAAGTTGCGGGGATGTAATTCATCGTAGATCATCCTGTCGCAACCTGCGAAGCCTAGCGACTTGCAGTTCTATGTTCCAAGCTTCCAATCGTAATCTTGTATTTGTCGGCTAAGTCGTTGCCGATTGTATCGAGTCGTATTATCTTCTATGTCGTTCGTAATGGTTGTTTTTAAAGGCGGCTTATTGGGCCTGCGCAAACCTCCTGTCTCGTCGGAGGGCCGTCGTGTCAGGGCTGTTTAGCGTCCCACCTAACACCAGAACTTGGGCTTGTGCGCTTTGAGCGGCACACGGTCGCTTTGGCGGAGCTACGTGCGGATTCCAGGTGGGTGGCACGACGCCATGTTTTTGTAGCCAACATCTCAGTATAAAATTCATGATGTATGTGTTTTGTTTACAAACATCTCGTTTAATTTTCATTAGGATACAGAACTGTCAGTGGGATACGGTTGCGCAATGTTGGCTGCAAAACAAACCTATTGTGTGAGATAGGGATGCCACCGGGCTGGCGGATTCATGCAGCTTTTTATAGAGGTTTAACAGGGCCCACTGTCAAACCCCACCACATCCTAGGCAGGCGCCACAACTCGCAGATGCCCTGGGGAGGGATCGTCAAGCCCTTGGACATAGTCCCTGCTGCCCTAGGGTAGTTTACATATCAGGAGCTTATCTGCAAATTTCGTTCGTGAATGAACGAGTATGGGCGGGCTTAGAAAAGCTTTCAATTAATAACTGAGGAAATGCTTGGGTAACGGTACCAATAGTGGAGGTATTAGTAGACCTACAAAAAAATTTTTTTTTAAAAAATTGATAATTATGAGAAATTTACAGCTTTAATATCATAGTCAATAGATAAACTAATAAATTTGCTAACAAAAATGGGATAGATGTCATTTAACATCAACAATTACCAAATATTGCTTGCACCATTATGGGTACACTGTTCCTTTAGTGGCGGTAAAAATTAATTTTGGTTCCCATAGTGGTGCTATCCATTGGTTTCTTATGAGACTCGCCACTATTGGTACAGTTGCACCACTATAGGTGCAAGGGAGTCAATTTTGTTAAGGAAAATCATAGTTTTCAATAGTTTTTCAAGTGAAATCTTAAGATAGGTTGCATTTAACAGGATATTTGAAGCACGACTCATCAACTGAAACCATTTTTAAGTGTATAAATATGATAAATCTCATTATAACCCACTACCTCCACTATTGGTGCTAACTCCACTAAGAGAACGGTTACCCTAATAGAAAAATAAGAAACTCGGCCCGATTTAAAACACAATCAGGCGGAAATCGCCGAGAGTCCGAGCTGTAAACAAGACTATAAATTGACTAGGATTTTTTTATCTTTCGCGACGAAATTGCATGAGCCATGTTTTTTTAGCACATGGACAATATATCCGCTACTTTTAGCGTCAATTAAATCCATTTCGATCAAAGAGGTCTGTGAATTGATTAGATTCGACATTTATTCTCATGCGCCACCATATTCATGGAAATAATCGAAATTGCAGTTTATTTATGATCTTTCCTTGTTGACATTCTTGTTTTTCTATCTTAAAATTTTATCCCACTAATATACATGAAAAGGGATTTGGCTCTTCTCGCATTTGTCTTTGACTATTGTTTGTTATTTTCAATTGTTCAGAATTTTTGATATTGGTCAATAATAAAATCCTTAATGCATGTCTAAGAGTAGTGTTACGTACAGAATTAGAATGTTGCATCCCAAGATGCACCTTACTAAGCAATCAGATAGGCAGCAGCAAGACAGACAATACGAATGTGTTTCATCGTCGTATGTTTCTTTTCACACTATATCTATTGCGTATGTAAATGCGTACCAGCGAGTCAGGTCAAAGTATAGGTAGCTCTTCGGCAGCTAACTGCCGTCGCGTCGATCGCAGCATATTAGAATTTTTAGTTCGCTCTTGCATATCACCCGTGTCGGTCGGAAAGTAAAATACAGTCCACTTCATATTCGAACGTTATGAAGTTTGTTATTCTGATTAGAATAAATTGTCCGTCGTGTCGCAGTTAATCTTAAATACATGTTTTTAAAGCCAACTTCCGAAACGCGCTATTCCGCGAGTGACCCGTAGTTTGAATCTGGCCAGTGAAAAGGTTTATAACTAACATTTTTGGTCCTGATCGAGCCGGATAAGATCAACCACGTCTAAGCGGGACCACGTCTTGGTGAATAGTGCGCGTGGCTTGGGTTAATTGTGTGTCCGACCCAGAGTGTAAAGTGTGCTCTGATCCATTGTACGGAATCGATATCCGTCTTCTGCTAGTGAGCAAATTAATCAATTACTGCCAATGGATAGCAGTTAGCGAAAGTGATTTAAAATATCCTGTGAGGCCGTGTATGCAGTTTGGAATCAACGTTCTTCACAACTGATGCTGAATATTGGATTTTGATGCTGCATTTCGACATTTTGGATACCCCGAAGGATCAACCATCTAAATTCAGCTAAGTAGAGTGTGTGTGAATGTGTGGTTGAGGAGGCTTGGGCTCAGCGTGGTCTGCATGTGACGCTAGCCAAATAAAAGCGCATTGTCTTGAGTTAAATTTGCAAGCGCTCTGTTACCGTACTGTGGTGCGGGTTTGGACAAATTGAATTTTATTTGTGGAATTTTGGAGAAACAATTTTGAGTTCTCCGGTTGACTATTTAGTTCGGCACATTTGCGATTGCCATTTGACTAATTCCCACAGTTAGTGGTTGATAATTGAGCTGTCAATTCTGTCAATCCGTTCCGCTTGAGGTCTCGGTCGTGGTTCAGTGCTAGTGAAGTGTGATCTTTGTGCTATTCAGAATGCCGAAGTCCAATTTGAGGCAACTGGTGAAAGAGGAGAATCAGTTGAACGCAGCTTTGGCGAATGTGAAGGATTTTGTGGATAATTTTTATACAGTTCGTGACAGTGATATGGTTGAATTACGTTTAGTGAAACTAGATGAAATTTTTGAAGTGTGATCTTTGTGCTATTCAGAATGCCGAAGTCCAATTTGAGGCAACTGGTGAAAGAGGAGAATCAGTTGAACGCAGCTTTGGCGAATGTGAAGGATTTTGTGGATAATTTTTATACAGTTCGTGACAGTGATATGGTTGAATTACGTTTAGTGAAACTAGATGAAATTTTTGATCGGTTCTGTATCATTAGGGTGAACATTGATGTGCTTCTAGACGAAACCAGCGAAGAGTTTGAAAGTGCAGCTGATGACGATGGTGTTGATAGCGCGAAGAATGCTCCCGTCGGCGGTGACAGTGTGCAAACATACAAGAATTTTGAAAATTCGTATTTTCGTTTGAAGTCAGCGTTGCTTGCTAAACGCCCTAGAACAAAAGTAGAGATTCCTGAACGTCAAGCTGCCTGCCAACCTTCCCGGTTGAAGTATCCGGAGCTGAAGCTTCCATCGTTTTGCGGAAAGCTGCAAGATTGGATCACTTTCCGCGATAATTTCAAATCGTTGATTCACGACAACGGTGATTTGAGTCCAATCGACAAGTTTAATTACTTGCGAGCATCTTTGAGAGATGAAGCATTACTTCAGATCAACCAAGTTCAGGTGAGTGCTGCCACCTACAACATTGCGTGGAATATTCTCGAGGCGAAATATGAGAATCATAAGCTGATAGCACACGAACATCTGAAGGCGCTGTTTTCTGTTCCAGTGATGAAGTCGGAGTCGTTTGATGCCCTGAATACCGTCCTGATGACGTTCAAGGTCAATCTTCAGCAGTTGGAAAAGTTGGGAGAAAACACTGAGAACTGGAGCACAATTCTAGCATTCATGTTGTCGCAGAAGCTAGATACAGCAACCCTTCGTCAATGGGAAACTCATCACAGTTCGAAGAACATTCCTCAGTATGATGCTATGAATGATTTTCTGGAGAAGCATTGCGCAATTCTGCATTCTACGTCAGCCCGCAGTTCAAGTGATCAAAGAAGATCATTCAAGAGCTCAGCAATTCACACGCTTGTTTCTGCTTCATGTAATTGTCCAGTCTGCAATGGTGGACCGCATAGCATCGAACAGTGTCGTCGTTTTGACAAAATGAGAGTGATCGACCGAAAATTGTTGATCCGAAGACTTGGACTTTGCTTGAATTGCTTGTGTTCTGGACATTTTGTAGCAGATTGTTCGAGACGTACCTGTGCAAAGTGTGGACAACGTCATCACCATCTTTTGCATCCGTATTACCCATCCGCTTCTAACACGCAGAACCAATCGTCGAGCATCTCAAACAGGCCTCAAGTCGCGAACTCAAACGCTCAATCTCAGTCTCGTCAACAGTCAGTACAGCATTCGCAATCGCATCAATCCCGGATGAATAATACACAAATATCTCCACAAACCCCCCTTCCAAACCACCACTCCACCACATACACGACAGCCACCTCCCATAAAAACACCAACTATTTCTCACCACACTGCTACCTCACACAATGCTCGTAGCCAGCGAAGCACCACACTTTTGTCAACCGCTCTCGTGAAACTCGCCGATCGCTTCGGAAATACGGTCATCGCTCGTGCATTGCTGGATAACGGTTCTCAAATATGCATGATAACAGAGAACCTGTCTCAAAGGTTGAATTTCAAGCGTTCACACGAGAACTTGCCTGTGAAAGGTGTTGGTGATTCTATGACAGTGTCGAAACAATCGGTGTTAGCGAGGATCCTGTCACGTTATTCTTCATTCGAAACCAAGGATGTGAAATTTTATGTGTTGCCTCGAATTACTGTGAATCTGCCGCAGACAACTATTGACATCAGTTCCTGGAAGCTGCCATCAGACATCTGCCTAGCTGATCCAAGGTTCCACGAATCCAGTGCGATAGATGCAGTCCTTGGCGTATCAGTTTTCTACGAGTTGCTGCTGAGTGAGCAGTTGAAACTATCGGATTCTGGTCCGATTTTACGAAACACCGAACTGGGTTGGATAGTTGCTGGAGAAATAACTGATAGTCCAGTCACCACGTTCAGCGCTGTTACAGCCTCAGTCACCACAGAAGAGATACACGAGCAGTTAGCACGTTTTTGGGTCTTGGAGTCATGCCGAACGAAGAGCTGTCTTTCCGTCGAAGAATCTACGTGTGAATTGATTTTCGAGCAGACGACAACGAGAGACGCTGATGGAAAATTTCGAGTGGTGCTACCGAAGAAGCAGTTCATGATGGAACATTTGGGAAGGTCGAAGGAGATAGCAACCAAACGGTTCATGGGCTTGGAGCGCCGTCTGACTGCAAATCCAGAAATGAAGGCTCTCTATACTGAATTCATCCACGAGTATTTACTGATGGGCCATATGCGAGAAGTACGTAAGGAGGAGGAAGAACCTATCCACAGCTATTATTTGCCACACCATGCAGTCATGAAACCGGACAGTACGACAACGAAGCTCAGAGTTGTTTTTGACGCCTCATGTGCTACAGATTCTGGAGTTTCCTGAACACACACTGATTGTAGGACCGGTGGTCCAAGACGATTTTCTGTCAATACTGTTTCGTTTCAGAAGTACGCTATAGTCGCTGACGTAGAGAAAATGTATCGAATGATCAACATAATCGAACAAGATCAGCCATTGCAAAGGATTCTTTGGCGAGAGTCCGTCGATCAGCCAATTCGAACGTATCAGTTGAGTACAGTGACTTACGGCACTTCGTCAGCGCCGTACTTAGCAACTCGAAGTCTGAAGAAGTGTGCCGAAGAAGGAGAACAGGCGTACCCTGCAGCAGCCAAGGTCGTAAAGCGCAATTTCTATGTCGATGACATGCTAAGTGGTGCGCAATCTATCAAGGAAGGACAAAGCCTGTGTTATGATGTTTCGTCGCTACTCAGTTCTGCTGGTTTCAATCTCCGAAAGTGGCACTATAATCAGCCAGCAATCTTAAAGGCAATTCCAAATTATTTGCGAGACAAGCGAGAACTTTTAGACATCGATTCGTCGTCTACCGTGAAGACCCTTGGACTATGTTGGGAGTCAGCTACGGATAAGTTCTGGTTCAAAATGCCACTCTGGAAGCAGTCGTTACCTGTTACGCAACGTATCGTTCTTTCTGACTCCGCTCGTTTGTTCGATCCGTACGGATTAGCAGGGCCAGTGATTGTGCAGGCGAAGATGTTTCTCCAAGAGCTTTGGAAAAAGAAGTATTCTTGGGATGAACCGTTGAGCGCAAATCTGCAGTCACAATGGCTACAATTCCGGACAAAGTTGGATCGACTGGATACAGTTTCCGTTCCCCGCTGGATCGCATTCGACGATAATGTGATTTCAAGTGAGCTACACGGATTCTGTGACGCCTCGGAGAAAGCGTATAGAGCAGCGATCTATCTGCGAGTACAGCTTGCCGAGAGTTCTGTTTGGTGGAATGGGCCTGAGTGGCTTCAAGAGGATTCTAGTACATGGCCGAAGATGAGTGACAGCACAGTACAGCAGTTGGATTCAATTACGCTTGAGGAAAAGTCGTTGATAGCAGATGTAGTGCAGGAACTACCGTCTGATACGTCTGATACGTTGAAAGTCCGACAAGCATCACGCAAGATGGCTACTGTTAAGTTTTACCTGCACGTATTCGTCTTCCTAATAGTCACAGCAGTCTATATAGCGATGATAGCAGAGTTTAGAACTGAGGCATTCCTGGCTGCCTGCCTAGAGGAAATTACAAGAATTCAGTTGAGAAGATGGAGTCAAGTTCAGCGGTTTAGTCAAGTCTTATGGAAAGGATGGTCGACAGATTATTTGTCCGACCTTCACAACCGAAACAAGTGGACGAGGAGAAGAGACAACTTGCACATTGGAACGATGGTCCTACTGAAAGAAGACAAGTTGCCTCCGTTGCAGTGGCACTTGAGACGAGTGACGGAGATCCACCCAGGCGCCGATGACATCATTCGTGTGGTTACCGTTCGTACGCAGTATGGAACTTTCCGTAGAGGTATCCAGAATATTTGTATAAATCCCATCCGGGACAACCAGCATCGAATCGAGCACGCTCAGTAGTCAAGTCCGTCAAGTAAAATAAGCACTCAAGGCAGCAGGCGGCAATTATTTCGCCGTTGATGTCTGGGGGCGACCCTCAAGTTACGTGCATCTCTTAGTATTCTGTTGGAACATTCTGCTTTGCTTTCCTTCACTAGGGATGTGAACATCAACTGCACCTGCTTCGGACATCCTCGCTGCCAAATCGTCTGCTTGATCAGTGAGACTTCTTCAGTTCTTGTTTCCTGCTTTTGGATCATCATAAGGCTAAGTACGCCCCCATATGGGGCAACTGTCGGCATTTTGCGGTGCATTACCGCTACGCCACGGGGGCGATCTATAAGTTACGTCGATCCGCTTTTGTGTTTGTTCTGGATCCAAATCGCTTCGTATTCTTCGACAGATCTCCTGTTCACCTGTACATCGCTAGTCATCGGTATCTACTAGCCCACTGAAGTGCATGAGTCGCAGATCCTGCTGTTAGTTCCATTTTTCAATCGTCGTTGGTTCATCAGTTCAAATCATCGTATCACCGGCAGCAGGGAGCTGCACAACAGATGAGTATTCATTGCCCCCACGGGGCAACTTTGGCAATATTAGGACAGTCCGTCCGCATTTCGCCAGGGGGCCGAACCATAAGTTACGTGTCTCCTCTGTAAGTCCGTGTCTAGGATTACAGTCGTGTTTATCTTCAACAGATTCGATCAGTCCATCATCGGAGTCTCCAGTGGCGAATTCCATTTCTGCTAGACGCATGACATCAGTGCACGGATTCATCGTTTACGTGATTAGGACATCGTCATCAGTGAGCTACCCGACAGGATCGAGATTTCTGTCTTATGAGAATTACTACTGTTTGTTACAATCAATCATCTGAACATATTGTGTTATGTTAGTCAGTTAGAATGTTAGTCCAATTGTTAGTTAAGTTTGTGTTGAGAGAACTCAAGGCCGCCGGCATGTTACGTACAGAATTAGAATGTTGCATCCCAAGATGCACCTTACTAAGCAATCAGATAGGCAGCAGCAAGACAGACAATACGAATGTGTTTCATCGTCGTATGTTTCTTTTCACACTATATCTATTGCGTATGTAAATGCGTACCAGCGAGTCAGGTCAAAGTATAGGTAGCTCTTCGGCAGCTAACTGCCGTCGCGTCGATCGCAGCGATCGCAGCACATATTAGAATTTTTAGTTCGCTCTTGCATATCACCCGTGTCGGTCGGAAAGTAAAATACAGTCCACTTCATATTCGAACGTTATGTAGTTTGTTATTCTGATTAGAATAAATTGTCCGTCGTGTCGCAGTTAATCTTAAATACGTGTTTTTAAAGCCAACTTCCGAAACGCGCTATTCCGCGAGTGACCCGTAGTTTGAATCTGGCCAGTGAAAAGGTTTATAACTAACAAGTAGATTAAAACAAATTCAAAATTCCCTTTTTTTAATATTGAGAGTTGCGTAATTTTCTTTTTCTTCATTTTTTTGTCGGTGTTCCTTTGAAGAGTTTGTAGCTTAGTATTTTTCCACAACTAATTTAATACAATAGAAGGTTATGGCGATGAATGATTTCCTCTGAAATATTTCTAATTTCTAACACGGAAAATTGCCGATCGCTCCTCCTCGGAAAGTTTAGCCATCAACGTCAACAAAACCAAATCGTTGGATGTAAACACGGTGACTCCTTCCAGTTTCACAGTAGCCGGGCAACCAGTGGAGAATGTTGAAAGCTTCCAATATCTTGGTAGCCAAATGGCGTCAGACGGCGGTATTAAGATCGACATAGGCGCACGGATCAAGAAAGCAAGGGCTGCCTTTGCGAGTTTAAGAAATATCTGGAAAAACAGGCAGATAAGTGAACGCACCAAAATACGAATTTTCAACTCTAACGTGAAATCTGTGCTGTTATACGCTAGCGAAACATGGTGTGTATCAGTGGAGAAAACTCAACGGCTGCAGGTGTTCATTAACAGATGCCTGCGGTATATAATTCGGGCCTGGTGGCCTCACAACTGGATCTCAAACAACGAGCTCCATCGTCGTTGTCACCAGAGGCCGATAACAACAGAAATTCGGGATCGGAAGTGGGGCTGGGTCGGCCACACTCTACGTAGGGCGGAAACGAAATCTGTAAGCAAGCATTAGACTGGAACCCAGCGGGACATCGCAGCAGAGGCAGACCCAGAGGCTCATGGCGGCGAAGCCTCAATAAAGAAATAAAAGAAGTCGACCGAAATCTAACCTGGCAACAGGTTAAAGCGATAGCCGGGCATCGCTCAGGATGGAGATCTTTCAAGTCGGCCCTTTGCACCACCGGAGGTGTACAGGATTCATAAGTAAGTAAGTAAAACACGGAAAATGAAAATTAGGCCCATAATTTTGAAATTTTCAAAGCTTTTGAGCTTTATCACAAGGTTTTTTGACATGTCCCGTTTTGCAAACGGGTATGTCCCGTTTTTTCACCGGAATGATCAGGTCAGCCTATGATGAAACAATTAACGTTTACCACGCGCCTCCATGCGCTGTCCGCACCAGAGTCCAGAATGTTAGTTAGCCTCTGTGTTGTAGGTACGTTGTACTTTAAGAGCTGCTAGCTAAAAAGCGTTTTGCCTCTATGTGTTTTCCGGCAACAGAATACATATCACCTCTTTTTTGAAATTCAATTATTCTTAATAGTACTGACATTTTCTGCAATTTTGAGATGGTGTTTTCTAGCTATGTTCTTCGAGGTAAAAATATCCATGAAAAATGTTACAACTAACAGAATAAAATATTATTTGCTTGTATTTCTACTTGTGGTGCGAGTGTTTTCATCCCTGCTCAAGATCAGCAGTTTGGATGGCTGCTACCGAAGAAAAATTACGGCTCCACTAAATTGTCAGCTGAATTGACCAGTTTTGAACCACCATTGCATGTATTACCCTTTATTTTGCTCTTTGTTGACATCTTATGTTCACGGATTGCGCAGAATCCTCTGCTTCTCAATTCTCGAGGTTGTGTTCTCCCACACTGTTGTTACCATTTCTGCACTGCATTACCCGGATAAAAGTGTACCATAGGCTCAACAGTGTAAACAATTGAATTACCATATGCTCTACGGTATACAATAGCATATATTGTTTCTTGATGGTTGATATCTCTTGATATGTTGATATGTCTTGATATTGTATCAACACCGTGGATATCATACGTCAACATTGTTCTCTAATGTAACAATATTTCCAATTGTTTTTAGAACATTTTAGTGCATAAATTTTAATCTTTGATAACTTCTGAATATTTTGTTCAAATTGTATATAAGCAATATAACGATATTCATCCCATTGCCGCAAATATGCATTATTTTTCTTAAAATTTCATTTTTGAACGGTAAACCCGTCATAATTAAGAAATCCTATACTATAAAAATACAATACCACCTAATGTAATTTGAACGGGTTTCTTCGTATATTTTAACAATATATTTACGATACACTCTATTGTTTGACAAAAAAAAGTGTATGAAAAAATCTCAGATTTTGTATAGTTACGATACTTAACAACCCGTACGTTCTAATGCGAAAACTTCATTTACAATTTAATGAATGGTTCATAACAATACATTCTAATGTATTTCTATTATTTCATCTACATTAAAATTTATTGTAACTTTATTGTGTTTTATAGTAATGTTACAATAAATTATATTGTTTTTCTATAATATTTTTTATTCGGGTAGCGCAAGGGTAGAGAAAAAGCAAATTTTCATTCTCGCGTTCACGCCAGAATGTAGTCCACGTCCGTCTGTTTGGTGTTGGATCGCAGTCATCGAATATAAATTGGAAAATTGTTTTCAATCGACTTGTAAAGTGCTTTCCTTTAATATCCACGTGAGCTTCTATTGATTCGGAGTGCTTCTTTTACTACAACGCACAACAACAATCCAGTAAACGCTTAGAATTTCAGATTGCATTCAGCAATCACAAGTTAGCAAAGTAGCAAAAATGCGTTTGATCGATAAAGTCAGGGAGGTCGTCACGGTCCCCGTGTCGCCGAAGTATCTCCGCATCTCGACCATTCTGATTGCAATTTACAAAGTGGTATGTGCAATGTTTGCTTTTCCGAGAATAAACTAATCGATTAATGAAAAACTCTAAATCGTCGAAAACAGCTCATCGCTCATGTGCTGCTGTTCATCATGTTGCTGGGATTGGCCCACGCAGAGGAGATGAGTGCCATCCTTGGGGCGGACATTGCCGACCAGAAGGAGCGCGAGGAGTATGTTTACATCCCGACCAATGCCAAAGGCGAGACCATGAACCAGCTGCGGTTCAAATCGGCTGCCAACCTTGCGTCGGGTGAGTTTGGGGTTTTTCTTTTTGGCAACCCATCAACACGCCGTAATTGGTTTATGCGCAGTGGGGAGTGGGGAGTGATTACAGCGGAGTCAGACTATTGTCAACTTTGTAGAATGTTTTTCATAATTAATTGCATAGCACACGTGGGATTCGAGCTCAGAATGATATATTTTTATTATCCAAAGCATTTAGTTTAAATCCAATCTACTTTTTTACAATTGCTGATCACAATGTCAGGTTTAACAGTTTGTGTTTGAGTGTTAAAACAGCTTTCCCTCTCAAACAAGTAGAATGAATACACTATGCCCAGGGAGCCGAGAATATTTCCCACAACGAAAATAACAGATTTCATGAGCATATGAGCACATGGAGACGCATGATACATTTGTGAATTGGTATATCAACTAAAGTCATAAACTAAATTCCAACACTTTTGTTAATTAAATATAACTGCACAAGAATGCTAGCATGTGTAAAGTAACTTGTATTAAGGAAAACCTGAACCTAATTACATGTTAAAAGGCATGTACTTTGTTTAATATGACGAATACTGCGATCAGGAAATCATGAGGACTACTAGTTAAGTTCAAACAGTTGGTTCTCGGGCATCTTCTAAACGATTCTTATAATTCTTCCAATGTTGTCTTAGTGGCCATCCAGAATTTTTCAATCCCCCACTATGGTGTTTATCGTAGTATTTTAATACACCCTCTTCTTTTTCTATGACCACGTGGTTTTCTTGAATGAAAAAAAAATCTTTTCAAAACCATAAAACATTTTAGAAAGAATATTGAAATTCCTTTGACCTTTAACTTGTGTTTTCCAACCCTATACTTGTAGTTACATTAAAAGTGTGCCATTCAAATCATAAAATAAGATTTTTTTGCGGTGTTTTGTAATCTAAAAATTCTACGCGGAACTTTTGAATTGTATACTCTTAGACCAAAAAAGTTTGAAGATTAGCTTTCAGATGATTGATTTAGGATTTGTGATTTATGATTCAGCCAAGAGCCAAACACCATTAAAGAAACATAAAAAAAATCATTTGAATTCTCAAATTCAAAATGCTATGTTTTAGAAAAACTTAACCTCAGAATATAAAGATTCATTCATGACGTTCTGTTCATGAGATTTAAAAAAAAATATTCAAAATTCTCTTCGCTGTAACACGGATTGCTTCTATATCTCCATATTCAACCTAGAGTAAAGTTTAATTTGATGTGAAAGTGAAGTTTTTTTTAAATATTCATATTTTTCTGAAATGTAAAAAGGCGAAATACTTAGATCCTGACATTAATAGCTGGGCACATGAATGAGTGTTTTAATGGATTTTATGCAACTCATTTGAGCTGCATAATGGTCATTAAGGCTCGATGCCCACGTAGCGTCATTTCAACGCAGAGTGCACGTGGCGTCAAAAAGACGCAGGTGTGCACCGGGAAAAAGCGGTAACGCAGCGTCACCACGCCGATGCACACCAGCGTTATTTTAACGCTGCGTGCACGTGGCGTTGAAAAACCGCTACGTGAGCATCGGCCCTAAAGCACCTATTTCGTTGGTGTGGAAAAGTAGGCCGTTTTATCACTCAAAGACGAACTGTAAACATAATCCCTTTATGATCAGGAATTGCAAAAATAGTTTTTCGTTGAGGTAGCGGAAGTGCACCGGTTTGGCCAACTTAGTTCATAACAGAGTATGGTATCAATAACAGAATTAGGTATTATTGAGCTAATCTCTCCTGCTCTGGATACTTCCGGAGCCATTCTTGGTGAATCTTTCGGCAACATTCTTGGGGAATTTTCCAAAGGAATTCCTGGAGAAATTTCCGAAGAAATTCATGGGGGAACTTCCGGAGCAATCCCTGGAGGAACTTCCATAAGAATTCCTGGAAGAACTGCTGGAGGAGTTCATGAAGGAACTACTGGAGGAACTTCCGAAAGAATTCTTGGACAAACTTTCGCAGGAATTTCTGGAACAACTTATGGAAGAGCACCTTGAGGAAATTCCAAAGGAATTCCTGGAGGGCTTTCCGGAGAAATTTCTGAAACTGATTTTCCTGTAGGAACTTCAGAAGGAACTCCAGAACGATTTTTTTTTGAGAAATTCATAAAGGAATTCTCAGAGAAAATCCTGGAAAAATGTTCGAAAATGTTCCTAGTAAAGTTACCATAGGAATTCAAGGAAGAATTTAACGAGATTGTCTAACAAACTTCCTCTGGATTTTCTACTGAGGCTTCAATTAAAATTTCACCGGATTTTTTGTGAAATTTCCACGATGTTGCAATTCTCTTGTATTTTCACGAGAAATTCCTCATAATTTTAATCGGAGATTCTCTTTATTTTACCCGAAAAATTCTTTTAAATTTCCACTGAAAATTCTTTTCAGAATTCACGGGAAATTTAAAGAGTTTCTCAAAATCTATTCTCATTCTTGACTACAGGAATATCACATGGGAATGCCGAAAAGATCAGATGAATTCAGAAGGAACCTAGGAAAAAAATCCGATTCTAAAACGTGAGTAGATCAAATCAAGTAATAGAATAATTCAGTCAGGGGGTCCCGTAGCGTAGTTGGCTACACGTTCGCCTTATAAACGAATTGTCATGGGTTCGATTCTCAGCCCCTCCACAAAAAACCCTCGTCAATCGCCGGAAGTGCAGTCCGTACGGTGGCGTTTTGGGGAACGCCTCGGCCGCCTGATGACGACTGATAAAACTGTTCTTCACTGAGGCATTCCTCCAACGCACCTCGATAAATGGCAACCGAACAAAGCAACGATTATTGGATTCATAATATGTTCTGAGAGTATTTGGTACCTCTGGTCACATTCCGAGATGCTCTGGAATGCTGGTTTCCTGGGGGAAGTGGCACTTTCTGATCATTATTGAAACCTGGCTCCGTGGTCACCATTGATCAGCGAATAGCAGGCCATGACATTGCCTTTTTCTTTATCGAGCAACCTACGGGGTTGCGCGCTTCACGCCAGCACGCAAGCGAACGAACCAACCAACAAGAAAGCTCTTGACGAGTACTACGAGAATCTGAATTATTACTTTTTCAATGTTTGTTCTATTAGTATAGTATCAATTATACGACTATTTTCGTAACGCGACACCATTTCAATGTCACTGTTTTTAAAGAACAAATATCTCATGAAAACTAAAATTTTCGAAGCAATACAATGTGCACTCAAAAAGGTCATTAAAAATTGTATTTAATTACGTATTCACCAATCCATTTGCACCCAAATAGGTGCGATGGAGCACATTTGTAAAAATTTGATTAAGGATAGGCTGACCATACGTACCGTATTTAACGGAACAGTCCCGTTTTCTAGACCTTTTTGTGCTGTCCCGTCGTAATCTGAAATATCCTCAATTTGTCCCGTTTGTTCATTGATTCTGCATTGATCATACATAGAAAGTTTTTTTTTCGTCCCTATTAGAGATTTACAGCTCCCGGCTGGCTCATCTCTTAACAAAGAAAGTAGACCAAACCCTTTAAAAAAAGTGTATGATGTTGTGTTATTAGTGTTGCTTAAAAAGAGTGCTTTCTATGCCGTTTTGTATTTTCCATTGATCGACTTTTCTTAAGCTTTCAAACGGTTAATGACAACAGGTGCTTCTCCGGGAGATTTTTAACACAAGCAATGCTTTTTTCTGCTTATTCCGGAGGCATTAAAATTTGACCAATTTCATTAGTGGATTGAACGGAATTAGTAACTTGGTAGACAAGTATTTTCTTAAGATCAGGGGTGACATTGCGCATCTCGAATCGAATCACTCGATTCGTAAGTTTTTGGATTCGTTTCGAAAAAATTGCGGCATTATGTATTTCGTTCGACTTCATTCAGTCGCAGTACAAGATTTCGAATGGTGCTGTACTAGTTCAATCGAGTATGTTCTGTCAAACTAAACGTAAACAGAGAGAATAAGAGATAGCTGTCTCCGTGTTTAGTATGCCGCCCGCTGGAGAGACAACCTTCAGCGCATGGCGAATGTGAGTAAACAGAGAGAATAAGAGTAATTTCATCTGCGTGTTGTAAAGTCATCCTTCAGGGCATGAATTGGCACACTGACAAAAATTCAATCATATCCATTATGTGTGGCACAAATAAATTTTGACTATAGCATTTCCCACATAATGGCTATGTGAATTCGCATAACATATATGTGGAAACACACATAACCGTTATTACTTTAGATTTTTGCCAATAAAAAGGGATTTTTATTAGTGCAGTTAATTTATAAAAAAGCAAATTGTGCTCAATGACTTTAAAAAGCAATATTATTCATTGAGCAGTTGCTACCGATTAAAACATTATGCCGATACGACATGTTTTGTAAATTGATATGTTACGACACAAATTATAAGTTTTATGTTTTTTCGAGTTTATGCCACAGATCCAATTTTGAGCTAAATAATCTAAAGCTAAAGAAGGATTCGATAATAAATAACTTTGATGTTTCCATGCGTTTTAGTTAAATGCACTTGGGTCATCTCATGCGCGTTTTTTTGTTCAACTCATCTATTTTTACGTAGATTTTGGAATACACACGTTTACGCAGATTCTCCTCATAGATTTTCCACGCGATTTATTGAAATTGTCATGAAATACGTGAAAACTTCAAAAACCGATTTTAGTTGAAGTAAGGTCGTGGGGGCCCTCCTTAGCCGTGCGGTAAGAAGCGCGGCTACAAAGCAAGACCATGCTGAGGGTGGCTGGGTTCGATTCCCGGTGCCGGTCTAGGCAATTTTCGGATTGGAAATTGTCTCGACTTCCCTGGGCATAAATGTATCATCGTGTTAGCCTCATGATATACGAATGCAAAAATGGTAACCTGGCTTAGAAACCTCGCAGTTAATAACTGTGGAAGTGCTTAATGAACACTAAGCTGCGAGGCGGCTCTGTCCCAGTGAGGGGATGTAATGCCAATAAGAAGAAGAAGAAGAAGGTCGTGTGATATGTGCCATCACAAATATTGCCCTCCGCTCGCTTTCAAATCGACTTCTATAAAAACATTCTTCATGCCTGCCGTATCCTAACGGAACTATCAATTCTATACTTTCGCCTCTAATTCTATCATGAACATGTACGTCTAAGTTTGGAAGATGATATTAGCATTTCCATATCATTAACAAATATAATTAAAAACTTTCAGCAAGAGATAACTCTCGAACAACATTCGAAAGCTATAAAGGTGACGAGTGTTTTTCGTTCGACTTGAGTCGTTTTTCAGTGTGCTATCGAGTAGCCGTAATGCCAAAACATCTCGTTATTCTTGTACCTCCTCGAGCAAACTCGAACGATGAGTCGTTTTCGAGATCGATTCGAAACCCGTAATGCCAAACATGTTCGACTCGATAGAATTACGTTCGAATCGAGATGCACAATGCCACCCCAGGTCACGCCTCAACGTCAACAAAATGAAGCGAAGGGGCAGATATTCTAATTTTCAGATGAAGTTTATTTTACATTATTCTGTTTTAAATCTTCCGAAGTAGGTATTGTTGTTCAATAATTTGATTATTTTCGAATCATTCAAAGTCTTTCTGATTATTTTGAAATCATCCACTGTAAAAAACGACGGCATGAAACAAATAATTTATAATAAATCAACTGAACAAAATTGAGTTTAAGGCAGTTTCAAACCGAGCGAAAATTTGGTCGGATTATAGGCTAGATCTAAGGTCCGCACGTACTTTAAGGCTTGTTCACACATCAGGAACTTGTCTGCTAAATCTCGCTAATTGGACGAGATTTATGGGATGTTATGAAAATTAGAAATTCGGCTCGATTTAAAATACAATCCGGCGGAAATCTTCGAGAGTCCGGGGCTACTTTAAACGTAATTGAACGTCAATTTCGATCAAATCAAATGAATTGATTAGATTAGTACTTTGACTATTTTTTGTTATTTTCAAATGTTCAGTATTGAAAAGTTTTTGATATTGGTCAATAACAAAACCTTAATGCATGTGTAAGGGTAGATTAAAATAAAATTCCAAAATTCCCATTTGTTTTATATTCCTTCGTGTTTTTTGCCTGATTCCCATTGAAGAGTGAAATATTTGTAGTATTTTTCCACAACTAACTTAGAATACAAAGTTATGGTGGTGAATAATTCTCTCTAATATATTTCTAATTTCTTACAAGAAAAATGAAAATTAAGCCCAAAATTTTGCAATTTCCACAGCTCTTGAATTTTGATTTATTTATTTATCATCAGACTAAGGCCGGAGTGGCCTGTGCTGCACATAAAAGACTTCTCCATTCAGCTCGGTTCATGGCTGCACTTCGCCAAACACGCAGTCTGCGGAGGGTCCGCAAGTCGTCCTCCACCTGATCGATCCACCTTGCCCGCTGTGCACCTCGCCTTCTTGTTCCCGTCGGATCGTTGTCGAGAACCATTTTCACCGGATTACTGTCCGACATTCTGGCTACGTGCCCGGCCCACCGCAGTCTTCTGATTTTCGCGGTGTGAACGATGAATGGTTCTCCCAACACTTTCCTTTCGAAAACTCCCAGTGCGCGTTGGTCCTCCACGAGCATCGTCCAGGTCTCGTGTCCGTAGAGAACTACCGGTCTTATAAGCGTTTTGTAGATAGTCAGTTTGGTACGGCGGCGAACTCTATTCGATCGAAGCGTCTTGCGGAGTCCAAAGTACGTACGATTTCCAGCCACTATGCGTCTCCGAATTTCTCTGCTGGTATCGTTATCGGCGGTCACCAGTGAGTCCAAGTACACGAATTCTTCAACCACCTCGATTTCGTCACCACCGACAGAAACTCGTGGTGGGTGGCTCACATTGACCTCTCTTGAGCCTCTTCCTATCATGTACTTCGTCTTCGACGTGTTGATGACTAGTCCAATCCGTTTAGCTTCGCTTTTCAGTCTGATGTAGGCTTCCTCCATCCTCTCAAAGTTACATGCCATGATATCAATGTCGTCGGCGAAACCAAATAACTGGACGGACTTCGTGAAAATCGTACCACTCGTGTCAATCCCTGCCCTTCGTATTACTCCCTCCAAAGCGATGTTGAATAGCAGACACGAAAGACCATCACCTTGCCGTAACCCTCTACGGGTTTCGAAGGGACTCGAGAATGCCCCTGAAACTCGAACTACGCACATCACCCGATCCATCGTCGCCTTGATCAACCGTATCAGTTTATCCGGAAATCCGTTTTCGTGCATTAGCTGCCATAGCTTGTCCCGATCGATTGTATCATATGCGGCTTTGAAGTCGATAAATAGATGATGTGTGGGCACGTTGTATTCGCGGCATTTCTGCAATACCTGACGTATGGCGAACACCTGGTCTGTGGTAGAGCGTTCACCCATAAATCCCGCCTGGTACTGCCCCACGAACTCTCTTGCAATTGGTGTTAGTCGACGGCATAAAATTTGGGAGAGTACCTTGTAGGCGGCGTTCAGCAATGTAGTAGTTGTAGTTGCTACAGTAGCGGTAGTTGCTACAATCCAGCTTATCGCCCTTTTTGTAGATGGGACACACGACACCTTCCATCCACTCCTGCGGCAGAACCTCATCCTCCCAAACCTTGGTAATCACCCAATGCAGCGCTCTAGCCAGTGCTTCACCACCGTGTTTAAAAAACTCTTGAATTTTATCACAAGGTTTTTTGACATGTCCTGTTTTCCAAACGCGTTTGTCCCATTTTTTCACCGATCTGGTCAGCCTAATTAAGGAGTATTTTTTCATACTAAATGTCTGCTACTTTAATCGGCTATTAAACAATGTTTTCAAATCATTTTCCAGTGAAAAAAATATTTTTCTTGAAATTCAATATGTATTTTTTCGTGCTCTACAGATATTGGATCTATATTTTCAGTTTGAAATTTTGGTCCCTTGGCGTAGAAGTGCGTGGATTGTGTCTAATAGTGTCTTCGCTGCTACTCGTCATTTACTTACGACGTGTAACCAAATTGACCTCTCTCGTCATTTGTTTTATTGGCTCAATCGATTCTTACACGTTTGTAAAGTGAACTTTTCCAATGAACTTAGATTTTTAAGACACCTGGAACTATTGAAAACAATTTGGTGCGCATTATGTAATTTACCCCACATCAATTTTGCATCGTAGAAAATGCACCACAGTCGGTCCTCCCCACCCGATTAGCACGGTCGCATTTCAAATTAACCGTTGAACACGTGAACGATGAAATGGGAAGTGTTACGTCTGTTTCTCTGTGCTACACTCAAAATAATTGTCACTTTAATTCCACTATAAAAAGTCATGTAGACTTTAAAAATCGAAACTTTCATCGGCCTCACTGGAATCGAATAAAACTTAATCAAATCACAAGTGCATCTTAATAAGAATAAGTGGAATTCATTAGAAAACATAGAAAATAATATCTATATACTCTTGTAGTGAATTCTACTCAAAATGAATGTATGAAAATATATGAGTGGGGTTCTCAGAGCGAATTGTATGTTTATTAACAATCGCTTATGAAACATTTTGCAGAAGGATCATGAGAACAATTTGCAAAAAAAAATATGTTTGAGTGTGAATTGATTTTGTCCTTTTTGTCCTCGTCCTCGGATATCAACTACAGGAATATTATGGGAAAAAATTATCGAAGTTTCACTTAAAATTTAAGTACATGGTCAAACGAAAATTCACTTAAATTTTATTTTAGTTTCTAGTGAATTAAGAATAATGAGTGCCATGACTAATGAATCATTCAACTTTTACATCCGAAACTACATGGAAAATATCTGCATATGTTTTCAAGTAGCTTCTAAGTGAAAATTATTTTGAGTGTATCACAAATCTTCGGGTCTCCTGCACTGAACCAAAACCTCATCCTACCAGCGACTGGTTCTTGCTTTGTTCGGGCCCTTTAACGAAAATCATTCGTGCTTCGGATAATCGTCATTTGATTTCTTTGCCGCTGCTTGAAGTGCATGAATGGCAATCATCTCGTTTCCGTCTGATGCAGTTTATGGTTGCCAGATAAAAATCATATGAATAGTAAATGAAAACGAAATGTTTGTTGTATTATTTTAATCCAAATAGAAAGTAATTTGTGATTCAGCATACATAATTTCGCGAATAAAAGAAAATTGAAGAAAATCTGAGACAAGGAAAAGATAGTTCAGCATTGAGTCAATTTATTTGGAATCAAGTACACAATAACAAATATTCTCCAAAATTCATGTTTGGCATCCGGTAAACGGTAAAACGAAGCCGCAGCAAAATTCTCTGCAAAGTGTCCTCTTTATAATAGTTTCTAAAGCTGGTCTTCAGGATCAGCGCTGAATTCTGGGCATGAACAGCATAATAGCTTATGATATTAGCGTAGTTGGGGGCGTGATGAACAGTGAACTGTAAATTATAACGGTTTCGAATTTAGTTTTTCATTGAAAAAAAAAAAAAATGTCACAGCTTACCTTATGATGAAACAGAAGCGATACATCGAAGAGAGCATATTTCAAATCTTTTCAAAACGATAATCGAGTTGATTTCTGGAAAACAGTTGTGAATGTTCGCCTTTATTTTCCTTTGTAGAACGCGCTACGTTTTTCTCTAAATGAGATAGTCAAACAAATTGCAAATCAAGCGTTTGCAAATCACAGAATATCAATCGTGAACAAAACAAAAATTAATTTAAAAAAAAAACCGTCCGAGCAAGCGTCTTAATTTCACAAATGATGAATGTCGTAATAGGGCCCTACTGACATACATTTCCTTCATTTTCAAGATGATAATCTCTTGATGCAGAACGATACATATAGTGGTTGCATATGTATATTAAAATCAAAACATTTGTCATCCGAAAAGAAGATGATTTACATTTCGTTACATGATGATTGATTATACAGTAACATGCAACATACGAAAGCTGTACGACGCGGTACAAACGCACGGAGGATGACAAATTCTTTGTTTCAAGGATGAGGTTTGGGTTCAGTGTGGTACAGCGTTTCATCGTCCCAGTGGGAAAGCTGACTGAAGCCCACTGCCAGCCGGTTGTGCTCCTCAACTGTCATGGTCAATCCTAATCCTTAAATCCTGGAATCGTTACAATATATAGTTCTGGTTCAGTGTATTACTATTGATCTCCCCGCATCCTATTTGATTGTTAAATAGCATTGTGCTACATCAGAACAGTGAACACGAAAGCTACGATTTTTTCCAAGATCTACTTACCTAAGGGACCGAATCATGATGTGGATATTTACAGGAATAAAACATAAATGAGCGATGTGTTAAACTTCGGGATTTAGGTTCAACGCGGTATTGAACTTCTCATTGTTGATGAGCAATTCAGACAAAATTTGATAATTTTATATTGCCGATTTCACGAATTTGAAAAGTTATGTGTAGACTGTGAATTGCCCGCTTCTTTTTCTCACACTCACTCTCATTTCGGGTTGATAGATTTTTGTTACTGAAACTTACTCAATTATAACCCATTACTCGTTAGTCACATGTAAGCGTGTATACTGAATCGATCCCGCCATGATTTGACGTCTATTTGTTTTCAGATTGAGAACTCACACACAAACATTATAGCATAGCATAGCATAGCATAGCATATGTGATTGTACAAATCGTGGGTGGCTATACAATGCTCAATTCAAGCTCCATCCGGAATAAGGGCGAATGTCGCAAGAGAAGACTCTCCCCGTCGACCCCCTCTCCCTTAAACAAAACAAAAGTGACAAGCAGTAGATCTCTCTCTGGTTTATCACTTCAGAACGAAAGAAAACAATGCGAACTTGCATTCTGAGGTGATAAACTGCAAAGAAACTCCCTGCCTGTCACTTTCATTCAAATGAGGGGAAGTCGACGAAGAGAACCCTCTCCCGCGACACCCGCCCCCTTACCAGACAGAGCTTGAATTGAGCAATCTACTGTATATTGTCGCAAATTAGTACTTGGGATTAGTACCTTTTCCTATACAGTAGCAGTTGTATACCTGGCCACGTCCTTACAATCAGGAAGTACCGGAAGGAAGGGAAGGAATGTTAGTTCAACATCTACTAGTGAAGATGCAGGGAACCCATACTACCTTCATAGATGTCTCGGGAAGGAAAATTTGTGTTAGTGGGAAAGGTAAATAATAGGGAGCTCTATTCGACAATATAGAGCGTTTGTCAATAACAGTATATGCTGTAAAAGTAATAAAATATATTCATCAATTTACTTACGAACCGTCCTAAGGGAAAAACAAAACAAAACACAAAATTTCGGCAAATCGCGCGATCGTTCTGCCGTCCGAAACAAGATCCAACACGCACTGAACTAATTAACTTTATTACCGGCCGCGCAATGCAAAACACGAAATTTCGGCAAATCGCGCGGTCGTTCTGCCGTCCGAAACAAGAGCCAACACGCACTGAACTAATTAACTTTATTACCGGCCGCGCAATGCAAAACACGAAATTTCGGCAAATCGCGCGATCGTTCTGCCGTCCGAAACAAGAGCCAACACGCACTGAACAGAACTCACACACAAACATTATACACGGAAAATAAAACTTTTATGAGTGTATTGAGTGTGAGAAAAAGATGACTGTGAGAAAAAAAATCTCGCAAATCTCTTACACGCTCATTTTGATTTTACTCACCGGTGAGTAGTTTTGTATCGCCGTCTCTTTTTTTCCCACAGAAATTTTACTCACTTTTTGAAAAAAAGTGGAACTACTCAAATTTTGAGTGGTTCCACTTTATTTCAAAAGTGAGTAAAATTTCTGTGGGAAAAAAAGAGACGGCAATACAAAACTACTCACTATTGAGTAGAAAAAAATGAGCGTGTATAAAGTGCAAAAAGCACAATAAAAAATGGGCATTTTTTTGAATTGTTGTATCACACAAATAAATGAATTCAGGTAATTTTTTTTGTGTGTTCTCAAAGCCGGCCGGTAATTTGGCAAAAAAAAACCGTTAAATGTTAGCGGAACGGGTATTGTGGCCTAAATGTCGAACCGCCCAAATGATATTTTCGACCAGATGGCTTTTTCGGCTAAACTATCATTTTTGCCAAACGACCATTTCACCCAAATGCTATGTAAGGGTAAACGACTTTTCGACTAAATTACCAGTTTATCCTGTTTTGGCCAGATGGGATGACTTGTTCGACCAAATGTAATATTCGGGCAGGCAACTTTTGGCCTTGTGGCCTTTGTCAAAACGGCCTCTTCGTCATTTGGTCGAAAATAATTTGGCAGAAAGCCATTTGTTTGTCAATTGGCCGAGTAACATGGCCAAAAGTCATTTAACTGATATTAGCTTTTGGCGGAAACGATTATTCGGACGAAAATGGTTTGACCAAGCATGTAATTTGACCGAAAGCGGCATATGACCGAACTGGAAGTTTGGCCCTCACCAAAATTTATATGTTGATAGTTTTGGTCATTCCTGCATGTGCTTTGGTCACTCCTATTGCGCAATTATAAGACAAATAAAAAGAGGATTGGATTATCACTCAAGTACCTAGAAAATAAATTATTAAAATTTTAGAGAGTGTTTCTCAAAAGTAAAAACTTGTAGCGAGAGTTTGAAAATTTCCACTTTTTTAAACGAAATAATCGTAATTTGTAGTTATAATTTTATCTGAAACATCTCTTAAATGCATTTCTTCCGCTTTTCATTGTAGTCACGCTCTGCATGCTGTACATCGGAACCACTTTGGCGACAATCTACGTTCTGAGCTGCCTGGGATTGCTCATCGGAACACTTCGCAATCGGCACGAATTTTTCATCCCCTGGATGGTGGTGGACTTTTTCGGAACGTTGATCTCGGCGTCCGTAATGATTGCCGTTGGCTACAACAAGGTGACCTGCTACGCCATCGGACAGTGGCAGTATTGTGAGTTTATTTGCGTGAATATCTTTGAATGTCTTCCTTAATCGGAATGTTGTCTAATTTCAGGGGGCTTCTGCGTTGTTATGACGGCATTCAACATCGTTATCTGGATGGTGGTGCGGATGTTCTACAAGAATCTGTTGCACATGACGAAGTTGCGCGAGGTGGCCGTAGTGGCCATTCCGTGCCCGTCGCCTGGATCTAAGCAAATCCCGTATCACTTCCGCAAGGAGAATATGCACCTGAGCGATGGTGGGCTGAAGCACATTTTGTTTGACTCGAATGAGGCAAATTATTTGGTTTAAAACAAGAATGAAACATGGAAATGGATCAGAGGAGGTTAATGTGTTGGACCCATGGTTAACATACGATAAAGAGTGGGAAGTTTTGTGATAATATTTGGATTTGGATCTCGTGGAATCATTGGGAATTTTGTGATTATGAGTGAAAATAATAATGCGCAGCATAAAGCAAAACTTCGAAACTATTAGAGGTTTTATGAAACTTCATTAATTGTGCTATAACAATATAAACAATGCAGATTAAATCACAACATAATTGACTTCTTGAAAAATTCTTTGAAACTTATTTAACTTATTTTTTTAATTAGAATTATATCACAGTCGTTAACGTTTCGCAATACGTAATCTTTTGACATCCAAAAGGATATAAAACTCGTGAATACATAAAACACGATTCCACCGCCAAACAAAATTACGAGAAATGACACCACCAATGATTTACAAGGCGGCACAAATATCTAGCTATAACATTGAACGATTTGCTCGAATTCTTTGATAGGATGAGCCTAGATGTGTGGATATTGTATATATGGGGCACAATTTCTCCAGGTAATATCAAGGCGATATGCAATACTTAGGGTCACGGGAGGTAATGTTGGTCTAGAATTGATAACTAAGCCGTAATGCATTATTTTGTAGAGAGATATTTGTAACTGCCTCTTTATAAAAGTGTATTAAGTATATTTTAATTACAATATGCCAGATTCATGCACTTCTTCAACTGATAAGGGAAGATCCATTAATTACGTAACGCAAAAATTGAGCATTTTCAACCCTCCCTACTCCCTGTGTCACACTTTTTGTATGGAACATCTTAAAATTTTGTATGAATCGTCACACTTCGCTCACCCCCCTCTAAGCGTTACGTAATTTATGTATGCTCCCTAAGCGCAATAAACTTGCGAGAAAACTTACTTTGTCTCGGTTTTTTAGCAGCCATTCAAGCAAACCTGCTGTGCAAGAGTTTTTTTTTTATCTGCTCAATAAAGTGGTTTTCTAAATGGACTTGGGGGAGATGCGGTCAAAAGCGTGATTTCCTACGAAAACATGTATTTTCGAAGTGTTTATAAATAATCTAACATATCAGTCATTATATGGACCAAAATGCACGGCAAATGCTGGGTAAAGCGTACCATTGGTACTTCGCGTACCTGAAGGAATAAAATAGACCCCATCTCGCGGTCCTTAGCCTCTTACCCAGCAACTCCTATCCCTACCTCCCCGCGGTGCTGGCCGGGATACGAGCAACCTTAGGGAAGATCGGGTAACCAACCCCGGTGGGAACTATGGTCGTATGCTGACAGGGAAGGGGGGATTTGCTCCTCTCCGGAGGTGCAAATCTTACTGAGCGTCTGTTCTTCATGTCAGGATCGGCTCACAACAGCGTCTGTTCTCCATGTTAGGGGCGGCTGATCATCGTCCGAGTGCCAGCGAGGGACTCTAAGTGAAACTGTGCACCATGGTCCACCGGGAATAAGGAGGAATGGTCCTCCGGAAATTTAGGGGGTTTGGTGTCAGGCCCTGCAAGCCAGCCTTTAAAAAACATAAGCAACGAACAATCAACAAGAGAGTACGGACCGGAACCATCGGCGAAGACCACTGCGACGAAAAGGGACTAGCGATTGGAAACTCGGTTCGTGGAACTGCAAATCTCTCAACTTCATCGGGAGCACACGCATACTCGCCGATGTGCTCAAGGACCGTGGATTCGGCATCGTAGCGCTGCAGGAGGTTTGTTGGAAGGGATCAATGGTGCGAACGTTTAGAGGTAATCATACCATCTACCAGAGCTGCGGCAGCACACACGAGCTGGGAACAGCTTTCATAGTGATGGGCGATATGCAAAGGCGCGGTCGGGTGGTGGCCGATCAATGAAAGAATGTGCAGGTTGAGGATCAAAGGCCGGTTCTTCAACTTCAGCATAATCAACGTCCATAGCCCACACTCCGGAGGCAGTGATGATGATAAGGACGCATTCTTTACGTGCAGCTGGAACGTGAGTACGACAGCTGCCCAAGCCACGACGTCAAAATCATCATGGGAGATTTGAACGCTTAGGTTGGTCAAGAGGAGGAGTTTAGACCGACTATTGGGAAGCTTAACGCTCACCGGCTGACGAACGAAAACGGATTTGATTTTGCCGCCTCCAAGAATATGGCCATTCGCAGCACCTACTTCTAACACACCCTTCCATATCGGTACACCTGGCGATCACCACTGTAGACAGAATCACAAATCGACCACGTTCTGATTGATGGACGGCACTTCTCCGACATTATCGACGTCAGGACATAGCGTGGCGCTAACATCGACTCGGACCACTATCTGGTGATGGTTAAACTGCGCCCAAAACTATTCGTCATCAACAATGTTCGGTACCGACGACCGCCGCGGTACGACCTAAAGCGACTGAAGCAACCTGATGTCGCCACTGCATACGCGCAGCATCTCGAGGCAGCGTTGCCGGAAGAGGGTGAGCTCGATGGGGCCCCTCTTGAGGACTGCTGGAGTACAGTTAAAGCAGCCATTAACGACGCAGCGGAGAACAACGTCGGGTATATGGGTCGAAGTCGACGGAGCGATTGGTTCGACGAAGAGTGCAGACAAATTCTGGAGGAGAAGGACGCAGCGCGGGCGGTCGCGCTGCAGCAAGGTACCCGGCAGAACGTGGAACGTTATAGACGGAAGCGGAGACAGCAGACCCGCCTTTTTCAGGAGAAGAAACGCCACCTGGAAGAAGCGGAGTGCGAGGAAATGGAACAGCTTTGCCGTTCTCAAGAAACACGCAAGTTCTACCAGAAGCTGAACGCATCCCGCAAAGGCTTTGTGCCGCGAGCCGAAATGTGGCGGGATAAGGATGGGAGCATCTTGACGGACGAACGTGTGGTGATCGAAAGGTGGAGGCAGCACTACGAGGAACATTTGAATGGCGCTAAGAGTACAGGCAGTGAAAGTCAAGGCAGCGGAGGAGATGACTACGTCAGTTCAGCGGACGATGGAAGCCAACCAGCCCCCACCTTGAGGGAAGTTAAGGATGCCATTCAACAGCTAAAGACCAATAAAGCAGCTGGTAAGGATGGTATCGGAGCTGAGCTCATCAAGATGGGCCCGGAAAAGCTGGCCACTTGCCTGCACATACTGATAGTCAGAATCTGGGAAACCGAACAGCTACCGGAGGAGTGGAAGGAAGGGATACCCCATCTACAAGAAAGGCGACAAGCTGGGGTGTGAGAACTTTCGAGCGATCACCATCCTTAATGCTGCCTACAAAGTGATATCCCAGATCATCTTCCGTCGTCTGTCACCATTAGTGAATGAGTTCGTGGGAAGTTATCAAGCCGGCTTCGTTGACGGCCGCTCGACAACGGACCAGATCTTTACTGTACGGCAAATCCTTCAAAAATGCCGTGAATACCAGGTCCCAACGCACCATCTTGATTTCAAAGCGGCATACGACAGTATAGACCGCGTAGAGCTATGGAAAATTATGGACGAGGACAGCTTCCCTGGGAAGCTTACCAGACTGATCAAAGCAACGGTGGATGGTGTGCAAAACTGTGTGAAGATTTCGGGCGAACACTCCAGTTCGTTCGAATCGCGCCGGGGACTAAGACAAGGTGATGGACTTTCGTGCCTATTGTTCAACATTGTGCTAGAAGGTGTCATGCGGAGGGTAACAGCCGGGGTACGATTTTCAACAGATCCAGTTAATTTATTTGCTTCGCGAATGACATGGACATTGTCAGCCGAACATTTGCAAATGTGGCAGTACCCTACTCTCGCCTGAAACGTGAAGCAACAAAAGTTGGATTGGTGGTGAATGCGTCAAAGACAAAGTGCAAATGCTTGTGGGCGAAACCGAGCGCGACAGGGCCCACCTGGGAATCAGTGTTACGATAGACGGGGATACCTTCGAGGTGGTCGAGGAATTCGTCTACCTCGGATCCTTGCACACTAACTTTTTCTATTTCGAGCTCGGCAAAATTGGGCACCGCTGTAGCTCAGTAAATTTCAAAACTGAACCTCGGCAGAAAATTTCGTTCATTACTGATTCTCAGCAAAATATTTGCTGTATCTCGGCAACTGAAACGTCACTTTTACTGAGATCTCGGCAAAAATCATGTTTGCTGAAACTCGGCGGTGCCCACCTCGGGAAAATAATCAAAAAATGCTGAGATCTCGGCGAAAAAAATTAAGTGTGTGCTAACGGCTGACAACAACGTTAGTCGTGAAATACGAAGGCGCATCATCTGTGGAAGTCGGGCCTACTACGGGCTCCAGAAGAAACTGCGGTCGAAAAAGATTCGCCACCGCACCAAATGTGTCATGTACAAGACGTTAATAAGACCGGTAGTCCTCTACGGACATGAAACATGGACAATGCTCGAGGAGGACTTGCAAGCACTCGGAGTATTCGAGAGACGGGTGCTTAGGACCATCTTTGGCGGTGTGCAAGAAGACGGTGTGTGGCGGCGAAGAATGAACCATGAGCTCGCCCAACTCTACGGCGAATCCAGTATCCAGAAGGTAGCTAAAGCCGGAAGGGTACGATGGGCAGGACATGTTGCAAGAATGCCGGACAGCAACCCTGCAAAGATGGTGTTCGCTTCCGATCCGGCAGGTACGAGACGGCGTGGAGCGCAGCGAGCGAGATGGGCAGACCAGGTGCAGAACGACTTGGCGAGCGTGGGGCGTATCCGAGGATGGAGAGATGCGGCCTCGAACCGTGCATTGTGGCGTCAAATTGTTGATTCAGTGTTATCTGTTTAGATGTTAACTAAATAAATGAATGAAATGAATGGACCAAAAATGTCCATGTAAAGCCATCAATATTGCAACAAAACGATTTTATTCCAAAATTGAGAATTTCCATGCTAAATGAACGATGAGGGAAATATGCGCCACCCAAAAAAAGATAATCAAAATATTCCAATATTTCTCACCAAAATTTTCAAACTCAAATTTTCAAACAAGATTAGTGTCAACTCTATCATTTCAGTTAGTCAATGTCTTACACTGATAGTAATGAGGAGAAAATATTTTTGTATCTAAAGAAAAAGCATTGAGGACATAAACGACGAAATTGCGTTGGAATGAGCCAAAATAATATTTTATTTTTTAAATTTTTAATACAGAGTTTTTAACTGAGTTTTTTCGTTTGACGGCTTACAAATGTTTTTTGGCTTCATCTGCTTACGATTTTGAGACAAAATTTGGGATATAAACCAAGAAAAGGTGGTGGCGCATTTTATACATATTTCCCCTACCTTTTTTGCACATTGGATGAACTGATAACAATCACATTATTTTAGCATCCATATTAAATTCACAATTTTCAGTAGTATAGCGACACGATTAATCAAAACTTTTTGGGACAATATTTGGTGCATTCGTTGCCAAATTACAGCTCACTCATTCGAAGCAGCCCATCATAATAGTTTACCTTCACTGGTGGCTCCAGAGTTCTGACAATGGTTGAGCAACAGCATTTTTGGCGTAATTGTATCATTTACAATTCGGCATCAGTAGTAAGAACTATAATTGGAGACGTAGATTAATTAAAAAAATGTCTGGCAGTTTCATGTATAACGAAATCTTAGTGCATTTTATCATCTGCAATTGAATCTAAAAAATTTCCAATTCCTGTGTGACAATGGTGTAACTAATGGGGCGATCCCTACCCAGCACTAATGAGACCCCCCTTATTCAATGCCTCAGGGTCGGCGTACGCGCTTGATTATCGCGGCCAAGAAAACACTTAAACACTTTTGCTGAACGTACTCCCACTTTATTAACGTCTTCGCACACAGGTACCACCCGAGTAGCACAATTCACACTGATTTGGTTGCAGCAACTCAAATGTGACCAAATTTGGTTACATAAAGGTTACTGTGACTTTTCTACAACATGTGTTCTGCTTGGGCAGTCTTCCCACTTTCTTACGCCCTATCTCCTACCTCAACTCTCTCCCACTTTGATACGGTCACACGTCGGCGGGGCCCCGTTACTCGATCCACCGTTCCACCTACTTCTCGTTCTTTCTGCCGTTAGTCCAGACCGCTACAAAATGGCCGCTGAACACTGTCGGCTAGCTTGTAGCACTGGGAGTAGCTACTTGGTTGACCAGATACAGGACGTCAACGGAACGACACTGCGGATTTTCACGCGGTCTCCAGGTTGGTGGTTGGCGGTTAACGATGGCGGTGGATGATCGAGGAGCAGATTAGTGATGGTATTACCTGGATGATTCCCAATATTCACTTCCTGTTTTCTCACTCAGTTTTTATATCGCTAATATTGCTTTAAAATAGCTAGTAGTTTATTTTATCGGAACTGGTAGTCGCATTCACGTCCTTCTTATACAAAAGTTGCGAACTAATGGTTCTTGCGATGGCGGTTAAGTCGCTCAACTCGATAACCAGGAACTCATCCACCCATCTAGCTAATGTCCCATGGTTTCCACGATTTTACCACCCACAATGGCTGACCATCAATATCCTTTTTTGTGGCGTTTGGTGGTGAGTAGCACAACTATCATGATGTGGTTGCGTTCTGCACAGTGGGTGTTGGGTGGTGTCCAGTATACATGTTTAAACAGTTTCTTGTTATTTTTGTACAACACTATATTACGAAACACAAAAACACGAAAATCTCAAAGGTCTTGAACAGATCAACACACCACTGGTTACAATGGTTAGACTGTATTTGCGACATTTTGGGGGTTTTTCTAGCTAGCAAATCCAAAGTAAAAACCGGGCCTTACTACTGACCAGAATTGTTGAATTGAGAACCAGGATGTTCTCAAGAATTCCCAAGGAATCAACTTCTGACATTCTTTAGGAAATACCTCCAAGATTGTTCCCAATTTCAAAAAATTTCAAGATTACTGCCAGAACTCTTTTGAAAATTATTTCAGGAACTCCTTCGGATACCATCGGAAATTACATTCCCTCGGAAATTTCTCCAATAATTCGCCCGGAATTATTGGACAAGTTCGGATATTCCTATAGGAATATCTACTGAAATTGTGTTATGAATACTTTCAAAAATTGCTTTAGGAGGAATTCTTCGTAAATTTCTTTGGACATTCCTTTAGAAATTTGTTCGGAAATTGATTTAGGAATTTCTTCGGGATATGTTTTAGGGCTGCAAAATGGTGGGTTGACATCAAGGAAGGAGCGCCCAACAGAGCTCTGGTCCCCACAAGTCCCTATCTCACGCATCCACGGGTCGTCCGATGACAAAAGACCGCCAGCTAAGGGTTGTGTACTTAGCTGGTAGTGCAGCATGGGAACTGTTGTCCTTCTGACATCAGCTAGAGTGAGAAGGTACGCCTCGAGCGTCTGTTCACCAGGAGGTGCGGCTCAAACAGCGTCTGCCTGGTACCCAGCGGCTGATTAACGAAATGCTGTATCGCGTCAGCTATACCTAAGGTGGCAGCCCCATCATCGCGATGTAGGTAACGCGACCCCGGTAAGGTAGCTTACTGAAGCCTCTCAAATACCACGAAAAATGGAGATAGAAGAAAAAGAGAACGTTATTTTTGGCAACCGACCCGGCAACGAAATAAGGACTATGATTGGAAACTCGGTACCTGGAATGTCAGGACCCTAAATGAACCTGGACGAGTGAGCCTTCTGGCTCGTGAACTGCAGAAGGTTGGAGTGAACGTGGCTGCTATTCAAGAAGTCCGATGGCCTAGATCCGGAGAACGTGAATTCCGAGCCGTGGACCCCACGACCAATACTGCATTCAAGTATAACATCTATCACAGCGGCGGTGAAAAAGCAGAGCATGGAGTTGGTTTCGTAGTGATGGGCAAGCAGATGAAGCGAGTGATGCGGTGGAAACCCATTAACGAACGAATCTGTGTGTTGAGGATACGGGGCAAATTCTTCAATTACAGCCTAATCAACGTTTACGCACCGACAAACGATAAATCCGACGACGTGAAGGACACGTTTTATGAATGTCTTGATAAAACCTATGGAGAGTGCCCAAAGCATGACGTGAAAATTGTTATCGGAGACGCTAACGCTCAGGTCGGTAGAGAGGACTTTTTCCGTCCCATAATCGGTAGGGAGAGCCTTCACTCCGCCACCAATGACAACGGCCTACGGCTAGTAAATTTTGCTGCTGTCAGAGGGATGGCCATCAGTAGCACCTACTTTGCACGAAAGAACATCCGAAAGCACACCTGGAGACACCCAAATGGTGAAACTTGCAACCAGATAGACCATGTTCTGGTGGATGGGCGCCATTTCTCGGATGTTATCGATGTGCGGACATTCAGAGGTCCGAACATTGACTCTGATCACTATCTCGTTGTCAGTAAAATTCGATCACGGTTGTCAACTGTATCGAACGAAAGATCACAGCGAACGATGCGTTACAACATCCAGCGATTGTCGGCGGAAGGAGTATCGGCTGAGTACTGCCAGAAGCTCGACGAACGGATAAGTGCAATCAACGTTAGCGACAACATCAACGATCTGTGGGAGTCGATCCATGGAGCGGTGAGTACAACAGCACGAGAAGTGGTAGGCACTGCACAGAGGCGACCCAGGACGGGTTGGTTCGATGGGGAGTGTCAGAGAGTGACAGACGAGAAGAACGTTGCCAGAAGCCGGATGTTGGTGTCAGGTACCCGATCGAATAGAGATCGGTACAAGGAAGCAAGAGCAGCCGAAAAACGAACCCACCGCAGGAAGAAAAAAGAGTACGAAGAACAAGTGATTAGTGAGGCACAGGAAAAAATGGAGCAGAACGATATGCGGAGGTTTTATGAGTCTGTCAATGGCGTGCGGAGAAAGACAGCGCCATCTCTCGTCATGTGCAACGACCAACAAGGGAATTTGCTGACAGATAAAACTGAAGTGGCTGCCAGGTGGAAGCAACACTTCGAGACTTTGTTGAATGGAGGAAGTGACGGTGCATCGGTGAACAGAATAAATATTAGCGACGATGGACAAGCTGTGGAGTCACCTACACTAGATGAGGTTAAAAAAGCTGTCAAAGAGCTGAAAAACAATAAGGCTGCGGGGAAGGACCAGCTCCCGGCTGAACTTCTCAAACATGGCAGTGACGAGGAAATGCCTGCTAGCTGGTTGGACGGCCTCATTTGCCCTCTCTTTAAGAAAGGGCACAGACTGGAGTGCGCCAATTACCGAGGAACAACCCTCCTTAATTCGGCGTACAAAATTATGTCCCGTATTCTGTTCAACAGATTGAGACCGCTTGAAGAGTCCTTCGTCGGCGAATACCAAGCAGGTTTTCGTGAGGGCCGATCAACGACGGATCAGATGTTTACCCTGAGACAAATCCTTGATAAATTCCGGGAGTACAACTTGCAGACACATCATCTGTTTATTGATTTCAAGGCGGCGTATGATTCAGTGAAACGGAATGAATTATGGCAAATTATGCTTGAACATGGTTTTCCGGTGAAACTGATACGGCTGATTCGTATAACGTTGGACGGATCGAAATCAAGTGTAAGGGTTGCGGATGAAATATCGACGTCATTTGTTACCTTAGATGGATTAAAGCAGGGTTCAATATAGCGCTCGAGGGAGCGATTAGGAGAGCTGGTGTGCAAAGAAGCGGTACCATTATCACAAAATCGCATATGCTCCTGGGATTTGCGGACGATATCGATATTATCGGAATTGATCGCCGTGCCGTGGAAGAGGCTTTTGCGCCTTTTAAGAGGGAGACAGCGAGGATTGGACTCACGATCAATACCAGCAAAACGAAGTACATGGTCGCTGGCAATCAACGTGGGTCCATTAGTGGTGGTGGTAGCGAAATAGTGCTGGATGGTGAAAAATTGCAATTGAAGTGGTAGAAGAATTTGTGTATCTTGAAACATTGGTGACGTGCGATAATGATGTTACCCGCGAGGTTAAAAGGCGTATTGCAGCTGCAAATAGGGCTTATTACGGACCAGCTTAAGTCCCGTAGTCTGCAAACGAAAACGAAACTCGCGCTGTATACTACTCTGATTCTTCCGGTGGCTTTATACGGCCATGAGAAATGGACGTTAAAGGAGGCTGATCGGAGAGCTCTCGGAGTGTTTGAGCGTAAGGTGCTGCGGACAATACTCGGCGGTAAACAGGAGAACGGTATCTGGCGGCGTCGCATGAATCACGAATTGTACCAGGTGTATAAAGGACTGGATATTATTAAGCTTATACAACACGGCAGACTACGGTGGGCTGGTCACGTTGTTCGTATGCCGGAAGAACGTTAAGCGAAGATAATATTTAGTAGAGAACCCGGAAGAGGCCGCAGGCTTCGTGGAAGGCCGCGTACACGATGGCTTTTTGCAGTTGAAGAGGACCTGAGGGCGCTCAATGTTCAGGGCGACTGGAAGCGATTGGCCCAGGATCGAGTCCAGTGGAGAAGGATACTCCATTCGGCGTAGGTTCATCAAGTATCAAGTAAGTATGTTTTAGGAAATGCTTCAGAACTCCTCCAGGAATTAAGTCCATGAATAATTATGAAAACTACGCCAGGAATTCCTTTTAATATTCCTCCAGGAATTTCTTCCTGAAATTCTCTGGAAAGGCCTTTGTAAATTTCTTTCTAGAACAATTCCCAAAAGAAATTTCTGAAGGAATTCTCCTAAGGGAATTTTGGAAGATTTCCCTGATACCATTTCCGTAGAATTCCCCGTATGATCAAGAAATTCTTTAAATAATTCGTTAAGGATATTTCGAAGAAGTTCTCAAGTTTTTCAGGTTTCCCTGTAAGAACTTTTGAAGGAATATCTTGATGCATATTCGATAGAAATTTTGGACCTTTCTCTTAAGTAATTTTCTGATACTTTCCTGAAAGAATCCCTGCAGGAAACTTCGAAGGAATTCTTGGAGGAATGTGTAGAGAAATTCAAGAATTTCGGAAATTTCTCCAGGAGTTCCTTCGGAAATTCCTTGAAAAAATCATTCGGAAATTTCTGAAAGGATTGGAACACATGGAAGAATTTCCGAATTTCTGAAAATTCGCTAATAGAAATCCTAAAGAAAATTCCGGAGGAGTTTCCTAAAGTATTTTTATGTTTTGGGAGGATTCATCACCGTGAGATTCTTATTTGAAATTTTCGTTGGCTTTTTTCGGTGAGTACATACGCACTAAGCTCAAAGTAGAAGGGAGCAATCGAAAGTAATGAAGAACAGAAATGAAAGATATCGCAAGTGAGCGACAAGTATGAAATTTTTTCTTTATAGAAGGTTAAAATGTGCAAGGGCCATCAGTGAACAATATTGATTGAAATCGCTGTTATTTTGCCTGTGAATCGTACAGATATTCTTTCGAGAACTCCGTCGGGAATAATTTATAAAATCCCACCTGGAGCGCATATGAATACTCCTCCGGGGATTCTTTCGTTACTCCTCCCAAAAACCTTTGTCAATTTCTTGAGAAATTCCTCTAGTGAAACAGGATTTCTGAATGTATTTTTGAAGGATTTTCTGAAGGGATTCCCAAAAGAATGCTCAAAGGGAAATCTGAAAAAAAAATCCAAAAAAAATCTCCGAAGGTCTAAAATTATCAACCTTTACGATACCAGCAGACAAAAACGTCTGAAAGTTATTTTTCAATTTGCTTTCATTTCGTCAATGATCAACCGATTTTAACAAATGATTGGATCGAAAATTTGATATATTTTCAGGAAATAGTTTCAGGACGTAAATTTTCGTAATGGTTCCGGATTGAGGCCAAAATCTCGTGGGGTACCTATGGTAACCCAGAATGGAATTTTACCAAGAAACTCACGAAAAAATGATTTTGTTCATGAAAAATCTATGAATTGTGAATCTAAATGCAAGCATATGTTATATTTGAGATTTCTAGGACCCATCAGTTGGTTCCGGGTACATAGCTGCTTGATATCGGTTCCGATAGGGACCTAAAGTGGACACTTCCGAAATGGATATATTGAAACATATTACATTTACGGATTTGATCATATTGGTGCCGTTCGCCGATTTGGGACTTTTCTCAAACAAGCGACCGAGTACTTCCAAGTGAGTTCCGGTTCCGGTAGGAACCCAAAAAGGATATTTACGGAATTGGGTATATTGGTGCAATTCTACGGCTTAAAATTTAGGGTTTTTCACACATAAGCAAATGGAACTCATGCTGACTACTTCCAAGTGAGTTAGGTCCCCTTCGAGTGGCCAACTTTGAGCCAGTTCCAGTGGGAACCCAATGAGGACGTTTCCGGTATTGATCATATTGGTGCCGTTCAACTGCATAAAAATCGGGAGTTTACTCGAATAAGCGATTGAAACTAATGCTGAGTACTTCCGAATGAGTTTGTCACCCTCAGGTGGCCAACTTTGAGCCGATTTCGGTGGGAACCTAGGAGAAAAAAATTCGTGATTTTTCATGAATAAGGGATTGGAACTCATTCAGTGTGTTTGTTCTTCATGACCTGGAACCTTGAATCGTTCCAATTGATGACCCAATGAGGACATTTTAAAAATCGATCTTATTGGTGCTAGAGCTGTGCGCATATTGAAATTTTATCGGCCGCGGCGTGATGGACCATTTTCAGACAACGACGGCGGCGTGGCGAAGTTCCTCCAGGAATTCCTCCAGAAGTACCTCCAGGAATTCCTCCGAAAGTTACTCCAGGAATTCCTCCGAAAGTTCTTCCAGGAATTCCTCCGAAAGTTCCTCCAGAAAATTCTTCGTAAGTTCCTCCAAGAATACCTCCGAAAGTTTTCTCCAGGAATTCCTCCGTAAGTTTCTCCAGGAATTCCTCCGTAAGTTCTTCCAGGAATTCCTCCGCAAGTTCTTCCAGAAATTCCTCCGTAAGTTCTTCCAGGAATTCCTCCGGAAGTTCCTCCAGGAATTCCTCCGGAAGTTCCTCCAGGAATTCCTCCGGAAGTTCCTCCAGGAATTCCTCCGGAAGTTCCTCCAGGAATTCCTCCGGAAGTTCCTCCAGGAATTCCTCCGGAAGTTCCTCCAGGAATTCCTCCGGAAGATCCTCCAGGAATTCCTCTGGAAGTTCCTCCAGAAATTCCTCCGGAAGTTCCTCAAGGAATTCCTCCGGAAGTTCCTCCAGGAATTCCTCCGGAAGTTCCTCCAAGAATTTCTCCGGAAGTTCCTTCAGGAATTCCTCCGGAAGTTCCTCCAGGAATTCCTCCGGAAGTTCCTCCAGGAATTCCTCCGGAAGTTCCTCCAGGAATTCCTCCGGAAGTTCCTCCAGGAATTCCTCCGGAAGTTCCTCCAGGAAATCCTCCGGAAGTTCCTCAAGGAATTCCTCCGGAAGTTCCTCCAGGAATTCCTCCGGAAGTTCCTCCAGGAATTCCTCCGGAAGTTCCTCCAGGAATTCCTCCGGAAGTTCCTCCAGGAATTCCTCCGGAAGTTCCTCCAGGAATTCCTCCGGAAGTTCCTCCAGGAATTCCTCCGGAAGTTCCTCCAGGAATTCCTCCGGAAGTTCCTCCAGGAATTCCTCCGGAAGTTCCTCCAGGAATTCCTCCGGAAGTTCCTCCAGGAATTCCTCCGGAAGTTCCTCCAGGAATTCCTCCGGAAGTTCCTCCAGGAATTCCTCCGGAAGTTCCTCCAGGAATTCCTCCGGAAGTTCCCCCAGGAATTCCTACCCAAGTTCCTCCAGGAATTCCTCCGGAAGTTCCTCCAGGAATTCCTCTGGAAGTTCCTCCAGGAATTCCTCCGGAAGTTCCTCCAGGAATTCCTCCGGAAGTTCCTCCAGGAATTCCTCCGGAAGTTCCTCCAGGAATTCCTCCGGAAGTTCCTCCAGGAATTCCTCCGAAGTTCCTCCAGGAATTCCTTCGGAAGTTCCTCCAGGAATTCCTCCGGAAGTTCCTCCAGGAATTCCTCCGGAAGTTCCTCCAGGAATTCCTCCGGAAGTTCCTCCAGGAATTCCTCCGGAAGTTCCTCCAGGAATTCCTCCGGAAGTTCCTCCAGGAATTCCTCCGGAAGTTCCTCCAGGAATTCCTCCGGAAGTTCCTCCAGGAACTTCCGGAAGTTCCTCCAGGAATTCCTCCGGAAGTTCCTCCAGGAATTCCTCCGGAAGTTCCTCCAGGAATTCCTCCGGAAGTTCCTCCAGGAATTCCTCCGGAAGGTCCTCCAGGAATTCCTCCGAAAGTTCCTCCAGGAATTCCTCCGGAAGTTCCTCCAGGAATTCCTCCGGAAGTTCCTCCAGGAATTCCTCCGGAAGTTCCTCCAGGAATTCCTCCGGAAGTTCCTCCAGGAATTCCTCCGGAAGTTCCTCCAGGAATTCCTCCGGAAGTTCCTCCAGGAATTCCTCCGGAAGTTCCTCCAGTAATTCCTCTGGAAGTTCCTCCAGGAATTCCTCCGATAGTTCCTACAGGAATTCCTCCGGAAATTCCTCCGGAAGTTCCTCCAGGAATTCCTCCGGAAGTTCCTCCAGGAATTCCTCCGGAAGTTCTTCCAGGAATTCCCCCGGAAGTTCCTTCAAGAATGTCCACCAGGAGTTTCTCCTGAAATTCTTCCTGAAGTTCTTCCGAAAATTTTTCCACTGAACTACTATCAAATTTTACATAAAATTTATAAACCAACTCCACCTCACCTTCGGAAGTTCTTTCAAAAATATTTCCAGGAATACTTATGGAAATTCAATTGCGAAGTCCTTCCGAAAATTTTGATAACCCATAAAAAACTGAAAAATCGTTTTTGAAATTCTTCAGTAATTTCTTCCTCTGAACATTCCTAAACAAATTTCTGTAGAATGCTCACGAAAATCTTTCTGATAATTATATATATTTGAACTTCTCTCAGTAATTGACCAGAAACTTTTACAGAAATTCCTTCTGAAAGTCCCCCCATTTTTATTCATGGCACTGCCACCTAAATTTCGCCCTTTAATTCAAATTCTCCTGCCTCCTGTTCCTCGAGTTCCTACAGAAGTTTCCACGGAAATTACTTACTTGATCCTTGATAGGCTACAGCTCTTCGATGAACCTACGCCGAATGGAGTATCCTTCTCCACTGGACTCGATCCTGGGCCAATCGCTTCCCGTCGCCCTGGACATTGAGCGCCCTCAGCTCCTCTTCAACTGCAAAAAGCCATCGTGTACGCGGCCTTTCACGAAGCCTGCGGCCTCTTCCGGGTTCTCTACTAAACATTATCTTCGCTTGACGTTCTTCCGGCATACGAACAACGTGACCAGCCCATCGTAGTCTGCCGTGTTGTATAAGCCTAATAATATCCAGCCCTTTATACACCTGGTACAATTCGTGATTCATTGTACGCCGCCAGATACCGTTCTCCTGTTTACTGCCCAGTATTGTCCGCAGCACCTTACGCTCAAACACTCCGATCAGCCTCCTTTAACGTCCATGTCTCATGGCCGTATAAAGCCACCGGAAGAATCAGAGTAGTATACAGCGCGAGTTTTGTTTTCGTATGCAGACTACGGGACTTAAGCTGGTTACGAAGTCCGTAATAAGCCCTATTTGCAGCTGCAATACGCCTTTTCACCTTGCGGGTAATATCATTATCGCACGTCACTAATGTTCCAAGATACACAAATTCTTCTACCACTTCAAATTTTTCACCATCCAGCACCATTTCGCTACCACCACCACTAATGAACCCACGTTGATTGCCAGCGACCATGTACTTCGTTTTGCTGGTATTGATCGTAAGTCCAATCCTCGCTGTCTCCCTCTTAAAAGGCACAAAAGCCTCTTCCACGGCACGGCGATCAATTCCGATAATATCGATATCGTCCGCTAATCCCAGGAGCATATGCGATTTTGTGATAATGTTACCGCTTCTTTGCACACCAGCTCTCCTAATCGCTCCCTCGAGCGCTATATTGAACAGTAGATTCAAGAGTGCATCACCCTGCCTTAATCCATCTAAGGTAACATATGACGTCGATATTTCATCCGCAACCCTTACACTTGATTTCGATCCGTCCAACGTTATACGAATCAACCGTATTTCCACGGAAATTGCTTCAAGAATATTTTAATAAATCCCTGTATATTTTCCCAAAAAAATCTCGATGGGCTTCCAGAAGACATTCTCGAAGGAATTACCAAAATAAGTTGTGAAGTTATTCCAACAGAAATTCAAGAAGTTGAAGTATTTTCAAAGAGTGTTTACTACAAATTAAAAAAAAACTCTCTAAGAGTTATCCATTTGAATTGATTGAATTTTAGAATGAAATTCTGAAATAATTTCAGACCATAATTCCAAAGAAATTCTAATTCTTCAAATTTTCTAGGAGAAATTCCTTGGATTCTTGAAATACAATGGATTTTCTGGGTTGGATCTCATTTCCTAATTTAAAATCAAATTAATTTTGAAAGTGACAGTTCGAAAATAAAAATCACTCGGTCGAAAGAATCGCAGATGCTTTTCAATAAGACCGATCTGTTAGAAACAATTCTATTCGGTCAAAAGTGTCGTGGCCGAGCGAATATCCTTAGAACATCCGTCGAATATCTGAATTATCATGGGCTGTGTATTCACAAGTATGTTCTGACAGAACGAGTAGCTCTAGTGATACATAGGCGATGTACCTAATATTCGAATTAGTATCTTTCTTCGTTTCGTTCTGTCAATCGAGCTCATATTCGTGTGCTAATGGGCGCCTACTATTCGAACGCCGATTGCTTCGATTTGGCAATTCAAATCTCATTCTAAAAATTCATACTTTTATTACGCATCTTCTATTATTATTTTTAAACAATCCGCTAACACTACAAAAAGCAATCTTGTTATGTGTGCAGCATTATTCGGGAACTGTTTAAGTGTCACTTTTGAATTCAATTTGTGCTTAATTTGGGAAATGAGACGCAGCCTAAGAAAAAAATATGTATTGCTTTTCTCACCGAAGGATAGACTACCGTGCAAGTTTGTCGAAGTACCAAAACAAATGCTCACACGTCCAATTGTATAGAAATTAGCAAAAGCACAATCCAAGTAATCAGCTTTGGATTGAACCTAAGACCTTTTGCTAGTAAAGCATAGCGGTAGTCATAAGAACATAGTACACGCCCGTTTCAAACTACTCAGAGACTGAGTGAAATTTGGTGTGTGGTTAACATACCACTCTTCGCATCTTACAGATAAAAATATGAAAAATTCATTGTAAATTGATTCATATTGATTAAAAATTTTAATCTGCACTGTATCCATTGCCCATCAGTTTAAAGTTCCCCGATTGAACCAGCACACCGAAAATTCCTTCCTCTCATCGTTTCATTTTTGCTCTCTCACAATAAATATTCATTCATCTTGTTGAGAGTCATTCACGATAGCTGGCACTCTCCATCCAGCGGCAAATGCACTTAACGCTCTCTGTTTGTAAATAAGAACACTTTTACCTTCCCGAGTGTGCGTTCATCAGATGCATTCGCTGCAACACTCTCATGCTCATTTGTCGGATCCATCCTTTCATTCAAACAAACACTACTGAACCGAATGCAAGTTAATTCACTTCTCTGCTATTCGGGTTTTCTCCCGCATCTTCCCGCACATTCGCGCAAAGATCAAAACGCGGAACCAAGTGGGCACCAGCCAGAAAGCAGTGAAGAACACAGCAGAAAAGGAGTTCATTCGTTCGTTGCCTCGCCGAGACGGGTCAGTCGTTCACATTCGTCGTTCCCGCTCGCAAGTGTTTTTTTTTCGGGCATTTGTCGTCGCGCTGTGTGCAACCGAGCTGGGTTGGATAAATTTGATTGCTCATTTTTGGCCAAGATCGCGCGTCCAAGATTAACGCCGACGGCGGTGGTCCAAAACTCTGGAGCTACTACCCGGGGTACGTCGCTCGAGTAGGACTTGACCTACTGTGATCGGTGCGTTAAGGGTGCACGAGCCATAGTGAGCCTTGAAAAGTTTAGTGCTTGATTGTTATGTGGATGGAGGTTTTGTGAGTGAAAATTTGAATGGCTTAATGTACTCGACGCCACAAGAATCGACTAAAGATCAAATTTTGGGTTTGTTTTCTGCCGAAAATAAGAGGGCAAAGCATCGAGTTAAAAACACTCGAGGTTGTAAAGTGAGTACGCGAGTACTGGCCGGATTCGATTGGGTTGGACCTACATTATATTCGCTCACTGTGTTTGGGTGGTATTTTTAACAAGCCTCGCGCGCAGACATCGGTCCCCTCATCGGAACCGGCCGTGTAGGGAAGGTCGAACCGGCGAGCGACGAAGAAAGACGAGCGAGAAGATCAGTGAGATCTCGATGCCGCCGACGTCGCCGGTCGTTCGTCCATACAGTCGTCGTCGTCTTTGCCGTTGTCGTAGCAACCCGCATGCGAAGTGACAAGTGAACGCGAAATAAAAGCGAAGAGGAGATCACCCGCCGAAGCCGAAAAGTGCAAAACGGAGAAAGAAATCAGTGTAAGCTGCGCACGGCAGAGGAAAAGAAGCATCGATCATTTGTAGAAGTGTTGGTGCCCGTTCAACGTGAGTGAACGATGATGTGAGCTTTTCTCGTTGTTTTGAGAAGTGTGTGGGAGGCAAAGTGCAAGAGCCGAAGTAGGAAAAGTGCTGTTTAAGTAATTTCTCTAAGAATGTATATTTTTCAGCTGAATCAAATTCGAATCACAGTAACAACTGTTGGCGATTGGCGGCGGTGATTGTGGTTGAGAAATACAAGTGGCTCGGTTTTTAAGTGACAAGTGTGTCGGTCGACAAGAGTGACGGACTGTTTGCTACAAGAACGGTGTGCCACGGATGAATGGATAATAAATCAAAAATTGCTTATTTCTTAAATTGTCCAACGATTCGATTGGGATCAACTGTAAGGTGCTTTAAAAAAACCCAGTACAATATCAAAACAGAAGACTTGCTCATTCAGCTGGACACACGTACACTACGACAAAAAAGAAGCATTTGTTAGCAACGGTAAAGGCAGAATTAGGAAAGCTTCTAACAATAACATAACCGGTGGAAAGTAAACACGAGACGAAGGCAGAACGAGAAACTGGAAAACTGCCGCTAAGGGCTACACACAATAACTCAACGTATCAACGTGAATCAAGATTGGTGAGTGGCGGATGGCGTACGAGAGCCATAATATAATAAGAAACTACACGTTTTTCTTTTTTATTCACTGCGTTATTCACATTTGTAGATGATTTTATACAATTAATAAACCCACTCAAAACTCAAAAGTGTTCAGCTTCCTTCAAGTACCTAGGCATCGTCCAATCTCGCCCAAAAACTAATGGAATAAGAAATGTCGGAATAACTCATGTCAAATGCTCTGTTATGTGTTTATGTTGTTAAGTATACACCACATGGAGAAATATGGTTTAAAAAACAAAATTTTTGGAGCATCAAAAGTTTCAACAAATTCATCCAGAAAACGATATACGACGGCATGGCAACTCTTAGTTTGTACACTACAACCGTCGGAGGAGCCTCCAACCATTTTCGAAAGCAAGCACGGATTAATACATCATGAGTGAATTTCCCTTCAAAAGATGGATAAGCTCAATAACAGAAGACACCATGATCTAATTTCTGAATCGTTGTATCAATACATGAGCAAAAAACTAAGCAAATATCATTGATTGACTCAAGTTTTTTCTAAATCAATTTTTACAGATTTACATGTGGGTTGATTGCAAACAATCAATATCTAAATAAACAAAGGAATCTGTGGCTCATAGAACTACGTTATGTATTTAGTTGTGTAGGTTTTACTGGAATCGAGCCCAGCCATCTTCAGCATGGTCTTACTTTGTAGCCGCGCATTTCACCACACAGCTAAGGAAGGCCCTCTAGACAAATACTTAGAGGACATTATTGGGTTGACAGCTGAGAAGAACATCATGGAAGCCATGGTTGACTCGATAGATCATTTAATTGGAACTCCAGGACAAATAAAAATACATCTCATATGTCAGGACTTGAAAGACAATTACTAGAGCGACATAATTGGGTTGATATCGCGGCTGAGCCCATCATAGAAGCCGTGGTTGATTCGGTAGACCATTTGCTTTAAACTCCATGAAAAATTGGAGATCTTACAACACCTCATATGCCTGGATTATAGACGCAAAAGATAAACAAATACTTGGATGACATTATTGGGTTGATACCGCGGCTTAGCACATCATTGAAGCCATGGTTGATTTGATAGACTTTTTGTTTCAAACTCCAGGACAATTTTGGGAACTTACAACATCTAATATGCCTGGATTTGAGACGCAAATAAAAGACAAATACTTGGAGGACATAATTGGGTTGATATCGCGGCTTGGGACATCATGGATATCGTGTGAGATTTGGTAGACCATTTGATTCAAACTCCAGGACATTTCGGAGATCCTAGAACATCATCGTTTATTATCACACGTGTTTTATGTCTAGTTTAGATTTAAGTTAACAAGTTCACAGAAGACTACATGCTTTTAAATATTTTCTGTAGCTTTATATACCCAGTAGTACACTGTACACACTAGTACACTGGTTCCACCAGGCACCGAACTATTACCGTAGCCATAATACGGACGCTCATTTTTTTGGCGTTATAGTAGAATAGGCGTTCATAGCAGATTGACCTCTCGTCTGAGGCCACGAGGGCGGACGCAGGATCAAATTGAGTACAATATGGCTAATCTGAGGCGTTCATAGCAGATTGACCTCTCGTCTGAGGCCACGAGGGCGGACGCAGGATCAAATTGAGTACAATATGGCTAATCTGAGGCGTTCATAGCAGATTGACCTCTCGTCTGAGGCCACGAGGGCGGACGCAGCATGTTCTAAGCTTCTTTCTTTTCTTCTCTTTTCTTTCTCTAGCGCAGATATGACTGAGTCAATTGTAACGAGTTGTGGGTGACATCTTGCTAAACACACTCTTGAATAACGTAGCGGAAAGATTAGCAGCTTTTTCATTACAACTAGCTCGAGTTTCGTTGTAGCTTACGATGATACATCGTTTTATATGGAAATATTTATCACCGCTGCTTTAGAAAAGTATATCGAGCACATTTTAGTTACATTAAGCAAGATTCCTGCAGTTTTTCAACTGATAAACGCAATAAACTTGCGTGAAAAATCACTTCGACATGGTTTTCTAGCATGACTGCTAGATAGACTGATAGGCTGTGGCAGGCAGGCTGTGCAAGATTTTTTTTCTTCTGCTCAATAAAGGATGTTCGAAATCAACAGCCGCTTGTCCCAAGTGCAGGGATTGAATCCTTAAGAGAAAGAACAAGTCTCTCACTTATACGATATGTAGCATACCGCGAGAGACTTTTTTCGCAAGCTGTCATGATAGAGAACTGATTCGAGAGGCTATACCCCAAGATAAATTTCTTTTAGAAAGCTCCAAATGCGGAGAGTACTGGCTCGGATGATGCGTTTCAACTTGTTCTACACAGTTGTGCAGTAACCAACATGAAAGGAGCGAAAACAAAGCGAGAATTGTGGAAATCCAATATAACGCTAGGAAAAGGGACCAGTAGCGTAAACACATCTTACCTGCCAGAATGACCAAAGCCAAAAGAGGACGAGGTTTTCTAGGTTGCTACGATGAGCTGATGCATGAATACTAATGATGAACCCAAGGGTCATATCACGGTTACCGCATATCATGCGTTCTTGAAGTTCATCTAGTACTACACATCTTCCCTCCTCTTTAGAATAAAAATGCAATAACAATCACAATGGAATATAAGTAATATATAAAATATATATAAAAACATAAGCATATTTAAAATAATGCATTAATTCAACAATACGCTTCTGAACCGGAACAATAAAAACAATATTACACATTTGGTTTCCATTTATTATTTTTATTATTATAAATAGGTGCCCAAATTTCAAGGCTTCGGCTGTTTTGCAGGGCTAATATTCTTCTTCTGTAGGTTTGCTTGCTGTTATTTGTGGGCCTCGTTCAACCGTTCCATAACATGACTTTTATTGTTTCTACTCATACGCACTGCCGTCATACGCATATTTGTCCCATGTTTACTGGGATTCCCTATATACATGGGACATTTATGCGTGTAACGGCAGCGCAGCGCAAACAATATGAGATCCAGTTCAATACCTGTAGCTCATAGCCATGATGGTGTGCTAGCCGAAGCCACCGAATCATCAATCTTAATTAAGATATTTAAGAAAGAAATAGTAACACGAATGCTTTTCACAAATAATCAATCATACGTTGTGAAATTAAAGTACGAGAACATGAAACGTGTTCGAAGAAAATTGTCTAGAGCAGCTCTGAATGTCGCTGATGTTGTGATAGCTATTGCTGATGCTGTTTTTTATTTCCTTGGTAGATGAACGACGAAAGAAAAAGCTATCAATGTTTGATTTTTTTAGTAGTTTGACATCGATTTTGTTACATCTATATGTAAATCAATAGCACAAGCAACCATTGAACTTCTCGTTTAATAGGACTGCAATCAAAGTTAGTGAGTACTAACGACAGATCTTCATCGCAACCTTCACACCAGCTTTCTTCTTCATAATCAAATGCACGGTTATCGCATACTGTGCCATTGATCAGTTCTAATGACACTGATGAAGAATGTGACATCCATTAAATGCTAGTGGTTGAAGATAGAATTTGAATTAACCGTACTACCCTTTTAACTCTATGCCATCTACAGAATTCTGCAATTCAGATTCAATTGATCGTAGAATTAATCGTTAATCAATAAATAATTATCTCACAAACATAACTTAGAATAGAAAAAAAAACATATCTTAACAAAATTCTTCAAGATAGCTTTGATTAAGTCTCACAGTTTAGTATAGCTGCAATGGAATAAGTCACTAAAACCTTCCTTGCAGATGCTAATAACTTTATGAATCTTTGTTATAGAATAATGCTAGACGGCCATTTACATCATTCGAATAATGGCTATCAAAGTGTCTCGCTTACTCAGTCTCGGCTCAACAACAGGGGTATTGAAGTTGATTTATATTTTTGTTTCTTATTATGAAATCCGAATTCGTTTTTGTTCAGAACTGATTCCATTGCATTTGGCATTTATGAATTTCACCTATACCACCAAATCATTAAATCAGTTGAGCTTTTTTTCTCAATGTTGGCGGATCTGCTGAAAACTCTAAGAGTTTTTTTTTTGTAGGTAATTGTTCCATCGAATAACCAGAATTGCTAAAAAGGGAAAAGAATATTATACTTATACTGACAGAGCATCGAGCTATTACGGATGATGGTTTGAACAAATAACCCTTGAAAAATTTTTAAGTTTCAAACTTGAACAAATATAAATTTTGAATTAATCCGGACAGAGTTTTAAGAGCCTTTATATATTGGAATATAATTAAATTGACCAAGTTGAGCATTTGTATAACATTCGTTTATAGCATTTAAGTACAATTGCAAAATTCGTTCTACTGATATTATTGTTCTGCTTTTTTATAACATAGTACTTATTCTCAAGTTATTTTAAAATTCATTGAAGCACGATTATTTAAATTTGCACTTTCTTTTCTGTCAGCAGGATTCCCCTCGACCTGCTTAGTGTGGTCGATTTGGCCAGCTTAACGAGATATTCAGTATCCAATGTATGAAACTCATCTTACTCGTTCAACGCAGTCCACTTGACTCGCTCTGCGTGGTCCACTTTACCCATTCTGGGTGGTGCACTTGACCCGATTCTCGCGGTCCATTTGACCCGCTCTGCGTGATCCATTTGACCCGCTCTGCGCGATCCATTTGACCCGCTCTGCGCAATCCATTTGACCTGCCTTGCGTGGTCCACCTGATCCGCTCTGCGCGATCTTCAAGATCCGCCTAATGCACTATAGTGCCACACACTTTTACTTTATGGTTTTCACCTCGCTTCCATTGTTTCTCTACTAACCTGGGCAGCGACTATCCCGTTTTCTTCTGGTTAGCAACTCTAATATAAATAAACTCAAATGGTCCCTTCTCCACCAACATGTTTTATTAGGTTTCTCTTAGCGTTGCAATAATGAAAATTTGAAACACCTGGCAGGATCGCCATTGTGGAAATCCAATATAACGGTAGGAAACGCGACCAGTAGCGTAAACACGTCTTACTTGTCAGAATCACTAAAGCTAAAAGAGGACGAGGTTTTCTAGGTTGCTACGATGAGCTGATGCATGAATACTAATGATGACACGAGTTTAGTACTCTCCATTTAATTCCACCAATTATTTCGATATCTTTGCAGATACGTATTTCGACCTCAACTGACTCGAAGTCAAGTCAAGTACGAGACACTGAAGACGACCACACAGTTGTGATCGAAATACGTATCTGCAGAGATATCGAAATAATTGGTGGAATTAAATGGAGAGTACTAAACTCTTCTTAGACGGTTGAATACATTCCACTAAAAAGAGCTTAAAATATTTTTTCTGACTAATGATGAACCCAAGAGTCATATCACGGTTACCGCATATCATGCGTTCTTGAAGTTCATCATCTAGTGCCACACAAGAATCACCATTTTTCTGTGGGGGTTGCCTATCCGATTCTGTTTTTACGCACTTGTATACAAGTTTGATAAATTTTTTATCATGGCTTGTTATGACTCGGAACAGTTTTTGCCTCTCTTTTATCGTTGTTCGTTATCTTTTGAGTGCGATTTCTGCAAACCCTGCCCAAGTGGGATGAAAACTTCATCCACCTATAGAGCTCATATCTGGAAAATTAGCCAAAATTTTATCCATTTCGCTCGAAACTTTTGGTGGCTTGGATAAGAAATTGTGGGCAATTATTATTGTTTTTAATTATTGCTGTTCCAGAGAAAGCTTGCCCTTTTCCGGTTCAATTTTTAAACTACCGCAGCTGTCACTTCATACATTTTCTCTCTCGTTTCGCATGGCATACTTCGATGACAACACCAAATATCTGGTTTTTGTTTCAGTGTTTCAAAGATTTTTAAGCCTGCGGAAGAACTTTGACAGCTGCGGAAGAACTTTACGGAATCCGCAAAATGGAAAAATTTCAAAAGATCCGCAATACTTGGTGCAATAATCAAAAGTATGCAAGTAATGTTTGTTAGAGCTCTGATGTATGCTGATGTACAACATTAATTATGCTCAACCGCAGCATAATAGGCTAAGGATTGAGTCATATACCCTAGCATTGCTTTACGGAAGTTGTAGCTGGAACAGTGATGCTGATTCAATGCCTGTTGAAAAAAAAGCAATAGAAATGCATACAGGACTTATTCTTTAATATTCTTTAATATTCTACAATTTCTGAGGGAAGGGAAAGGAAGGGGGAGAAAATGATGATGCCCACTGCAAGCCGAATATACCTCTGCACTTGCCACGAGTTCATGCGGAATTTGTTGGATCTTTTGGGTTAGGTTCGAGGGGCAGGAGTTCGTCTTGGATAACGAGCTAGTAATGTGACAGATAGGAGAAAGCAACTGATAGAATTTCTTATTGGATATAGGAAAAGTTCATTTCTAATTCTAGCAGTTTCTACTAGGAGTTGAAGGTATAAGTACATACCTGAAAACGGTATGGCAGTCCATTTCCAGTTCTAGCGATTGCTAGAACATGAGAAATATAGAGAAAGATACAAAGCAGGAGAATGGAACGGACTTGGGATTGAACCCACGACCTCCTGCGTATGAGGCCGAAGCAGTAGCCATATGACTACCTAGCCCGTGTTGTGGGTTTTCCAGAGATTTTTTTTTTGACGTAGGATTACGTCTTTCCGGAACATTGGGGGATCATTCTGCAATTTCAAATCTGAGACCGTCACGAAAAGTGGTCAGGAAGTATGGGCTAATAACTCAGCCGTCTTTCAACCGATTTTAAAAAATTTGGTGTTAATCGATCGACGAACTCTTTAAGATTTTGCTCAACTATCGAAATAATGCATTCGAAGTGCTGAACTATTGAAAAATTGAATTTTACTAGGCACTGAAAATCGGTAAACCAACCAATCGCGTATGTGCATCGCAAGCACAGACATCAAAATCGTGCAACCTACGGGCTCGACTCCAATTCTCAGTTCAATTAAATTTTCTCGGAGAGCGGGCACAACGATGACGCCCGTAGCAGCAGTCTCAGCAGAAAGTGGAACATCGAGAGGCCATCGCCAAAAGCAACAATCTTCGGACTATCGTTTAGTTACTGTTAGTGACGCATTTTGGAAAGAAAGTCGGTTCTTCTCAGGACCAAAATTTTTTGAGAAGAAAGAGTTGATTGCAAAAATGGCATCGATTACGGTCCCCGGATACCAGTGGCGCCACTAAAAATGTTTTCTTAATAGTGACTATTTAGCAGCAAAGTGAAATTTTTACGCAAGATACAGACTATCGTTTGTTTGCTATGAATGATTAGAAAGGCGCATTGTGGATCAAAATCTATTCTTGTCAAATCTACTATTGTACGCAAGAGAAGGTAGAGCCGAAATATTTTCTTCGAAAGTGCACATCATAACCGCTTACGGTAGAAAGTTGGAATCTGATATCTATTAAAAGTGCGGGAAGTAAACAATGATGACGTCTCACATCATTGAGTTGCGTCAAATGAGATTTTCCCAAGATTCTGATTTCGGTGTACTTGCTGTTTATCATTGGAGGCGCGTCATTGGAAACAAAAACATCTTTTTACACGAGAGAAAGTTGAGTCGAGACAAAAATCTGCAAAAAATGCAAATCATAATCACTTGGTGACGGGCAAAATTCTTTGTCTGTAGCAGCCGATGCGCTTCTTGCATGGAGACGTTGCAAAACAATGTATTAGAATGGATGACGTCTATCGTCTTCCAGCGGCAAATCTTAAATTGGCTGACAGTGGCATCAGTAGTGGAAATTCATTTCAAAATTTTGCTTTCCTCTTTGAGTGGGACTGTGGCCCTGAAAAGGCCCGTTTTAAGTGAAGCTACTTCCTCGTTCATTCACTAGGAGCTGCCTTACTGGGTGACGACTTTGGAACCCTCCGAAACGGCGGGCTTGGCCAGCTCGACACGCACGAAGATGTCGTTTATGAGGCTGATTATAATACTCGACGCCTTCGATGAGACGCCCTTGATGATGTTTCTCCTCAGCATTTCCACCGCCGGTGATTTCTGGTTGGCGCTGCGATGTAATTGTCCGGCCGATTTTCCGAGTAAACAAGACTTCGGCTGGTCAGAATACGTTTGAATGGAGTTCGAGGCCCCGCCCCTTTGAGAGCCGTATCATTGGCATCGGCTTGCTTGCTCCGCCTTTCTTTCGTTCGATGCCAATGCATTCGTACATAACCAGGGCCTCTTCTTCTTCTTCTTCTTCTTCTTCTTCTTCTTCTTTTACTTCTTCAAAGTGCAAATTATAATCGCTTGGCATCGGCTTGCTTGCTCCGCCTTTCGTTCGTTCGATGCCAGTGCTTTCGTACATAACCAGGGGCTCTTCTTCTTCTTCTTCTTCTTTTACTTCTTCAAAGTGAAAATTATTATCACTTGGCGTCGGCTATCGCGTTTTGCGGTAACTTATCGAGCATTGGCGTAACTACCTCCGATGCCTAGGGGGGGCTATAGCCCCTTTATATTTTTTCTCGAAATTGACCCTCTTTTCAAAAAATTTCGAACATTTTAACACCTCATCAAATTATCAGCGGTAATGTGACAAATGCAGTCCATTCACCTAAGGCAATTGCAGATCAATCACACTCATTCGTATTATTCTCTTTTCTCAAGCACGTGCACGTGTGCACGGGTGAGCACAACTCACAGTCTATGTTTAATTGCGATCGACTAGCGTCAGGCAGTGGATAAATATATGTGCATACTTCATAAATAAAAATAGTCTATCTATCTCAAATGAAAAAAAAATAGTGCAACTTTCCATGGATTCCGCCGAGAATCTTCCAAGAATTCTGATGAGAATCCTTTAGTGATCCTGACTGGAATGTTCCAGGGACTCCGATAGGAATCTCTAGATATTTCGACAGGGATCCTTCAAGAATACCGATGGGAGCCTCCAGGGATCATAAAGGGAATCCACCAAGAATTTCGACGGGAATATTTCAAGAATTTGAAGGGGGATATTCCAGGGCTTTTGTCGAAAATCCTCCAGGAATTTCAATATGATGGTTCCAGGACCCAGGTATTTCATGAGCAATGTTCCAGGGATGAAGATACATATCGTCGAAGGATTCCGAAGCAATCCGTCGAAGGACTTCGAAGCAAATCATCGAGCGACTCCGAATTAATCCTTCAGTTATTTCGAAAAGAATCGAGTGGCTGACATTGGGGTCAGTAGCAATGAAATGAAATTTTCTCTAGATTCTGCTTCGGTTTTGTCGCTTCTTGTGATTAGGAAGGTGCATTACTGAAAACAAATAGGTTCTTTTCAGAATCATAATTCCACACGAGAGAAGGTTTGTCCGAGACAAATATTTTTCAAAGTACAAATCATAAGCTTTATTGCTGCTATTGATTTTCTTCAAAGTGCAATTCATAATTGCTTGAGAGCAACAGAACAACTATAACCAATGCTATCTCAGTGAAAAGGATTCACGTCACTGATCGTCGTTGCTCCGCTAGTTCATCTGCCAAAACGTTCGATTTCAACTTGAATGACCAATCATTGACCTCAGCCGTACAGTCCGTAGCAAAAATAGATAATTGCTCCGGAAAATGAAGTTTGAGTATTTGGTAACTAAATTTATATTTAGATCATAATGTATTTAATACGAAACATTCTTTCCGTTTTGTTATTTTCTTCGTTTTCTACTGATTCAGCCCAACAGTGCATTGATACAGTCTATAACAGCGGTTCTCAACCTGGGGTACATGCACCTCTGGGGGTACCTTTGTTTGTTTCTGGGGGTATCTGAGACAAAAATGCGCAATGGCGCATGTTGTATTCAGTTTCTGTGACTACCAGATAGAACGGATTTTTTTTCTTTTCCTGAATAAAGAGCACAACGGGTTGGGTCCCGGTGAGATTCTCCAAAGCCGAAGTTCAAAATCTATTGCGCCCAATCGGAAAAAGTCCATCAATTGAGGGGGTTAGGAGCAGAGGGATGTAAGTGACATTTTGGTCGAATTTAAGTTGACCATAGCAAAAAATGCTTTGGTTTTAGAGCTTTGCGGCAATACGTTATTTGTAAAAAAAAATGTGAGAATTCACTGAAAATTTGTAATTTTTTGAACTTTTATACGATTTGTATGGAACGGAAAAGTATTGAAAAACCCTACACCCATTTTTCTCAAAACTAAGTTTTTGTCACTTACACCCCTCAATTGATGTATTGGAAATTTATTTTCAAACATAATAGCAAGAGCTAGTTCTGCTCATTAAAGTTTGGGCAGATTCTATAACATGCATGCACCACGTCCTTATGGGTAAAAGGGAAATACCCATGGGACTTCTTGTGACAAACCGGGTGTCAAATTTTGGCATATTATTTGGCATATTATTATTTGGCCATATTGATAACAGTTTTCAAAAAGTCCATTGTAGCCCTATAGAGTTAAGGGCTTAGGGGAGTGAGTCTACAATTGTCACACGCTCTGGAGTGCGGAGCAGGTATGCTTACCACTCAACAAAGAGCGCCGCCATTTTGTAACCATTGGCAATCATTATTTTACTGCTCCATTGTCAGAATTCTTCGGTTTGTGAATGAAAAAACATATGCAAGCTAAATCAGACAAAAAAGTTGAGATAAGCAAAATTTTGACTAAATTCAAATTAACATAATTTTGCTCAAAATAATCTTATTTTGACAAAACCGGAACCATCGGACGTAGGCATTTTTCTAGTCTGAATATGGGAAGATCAAACTAAGTGGCTTTACCAGAGGGTGATTACATAAACATGTTCGAAAAAAGATTTTTGATCTGCAGCCAGCAAGTAGCCGGGAAATTAGTTCAAGTAATGACAAGCAAAATAATGTATTTTACCTCGAAAGCCCCGAAACATTTCTGGTATCCGTGAGCGGGTTCAGGACATACAATTTCTGTCAAAGTTCTGTCAAAAAATTCCATCATATGTTTGAGAGCACGAGATAAAATTAATCAGAAACTGACTTCCAGTTTATATCCTTTTCATTCCTAGAATTTCGATAAGAATTGCAAATTTTCATCATTTCATTTTCATTTTCATACTTTTAAAATATGTTCATGGACAAATAAATAGATCATAATATAAATATGCTCTCAGAATTTCTTTCCCTTCCTCGATGGCATTGAGTATTTAAACGGGAATGTGTCTCGTCACGCGTTACTTGTTGTTACAAGAGGGAGAATGAGATTCGAAATCCCAGTTTACGTAATTTGTGCACAAAGCCTTATTAGTGTTTCTAAAATTATAAATAAAAATATGAAATTCTTTTTTGAAAATTCATGGGTTTGATAGAGGTAAAGGAAATATCAAATATCCATTTTACACGCCCCCAGGTTTTTTTTTTTTTTTGAAAGAAAACAGGGGGTACCTCAAGCACTGCACAGGTCTGAAGGGGTACCAGAGAAGGAAAAGGTTGAGAACCGCTGGTCTATAACATTCATCGGAACCACGGCGTACATCACTTCAAAAGGCTTCAAGCCAACATAAACAAACGGCCCTTTTCAGGGCCACCAAATATTCATGGAGTAAGTTGTTGTTAAGGTTGTTGTTTACCGACCCTCTGTTTCTTTAAAACTGTGCTCATAGTTATAAACCGAAATCACTGGCGGAGACAGATGTGGGGCACCACACGATGCAATCACACCATTGTTCTCAACGGCTATTATTCTTGCACCAAGCGGTGCCCCACCAAATAACAATAGCTGGCTCCGCCAATGTTTATAGTAACAATCGGGTTTTCGCCCATTTGTTTCCAGGATATGCGACATGCCGAGGATATTCCAACCCAGAATGAATTTACAGCCCCATCTTCGAAAATCAGCACCAAGGAACATATTCAGAATGTCAAAATAAAATCTTCTACACTTCAAGAAATTCTACGTCCAATTGGCGGTCGTGTCTCGGATACAACCTTCTACTTTTCTAATAAGCTCCCTTCTTTTTCATACTGCGTTTCTATGATGACTTCGATTTATGTCTATTAATGATAGAAACACTTCGCTTGTCACATGCTTCGTAAAAATAGAACAAAAATTGTTATTTTTCGTTAGTTCGCCAATGGGGAGTTCATGTATAGATAGCGAAAATAAAATCAATCCATCTGTGTGAAACGTGATTTTTTAGTGGGACATGTTTTCATCAATATCTAAACGATGCCGTAAATAAATATAAAGCCAATAAACTCGATATGCTGAAATTCTTCTTCGTTCGTGAAATAAAAAATAAAATTTAATAGGGGGAATGACGGTTTTGGCAGGTTTTGTTCTATTATTGTCAGGGGTTTTTTTATGACTGATTATGGTCAAATTTGGCCTTAACATTCTTTGCATATCAAAGAATATTGTGGCTTAATTTCTTAAAATTCGGTCAACAAAACCCCCCCTGTCAATAATAGAACAAAACCTGCCAAAGCCGTCTTTTCCCCTAGTTTGATAGATGATCAGAAATTTATGCGGTACTTATTGTAAAACTATCAACATTTCTATGTTAAAGAAAGGTCAATCTTTTAACGTTATTTCACTATCAATATATGGTTCATATATGGTGCCTGACCATGGCTTCTTGGTTGGAATGGAAATGAAACAACGAGAACTGCCACAGCAAAGAAACACTGGAAAAGTTGAAAACACACATTCTTGGCCCTTTTTTTCCTGGCTCTTGTTTCGCCTTTCTACGTTGTCGGTTGTTGCTGCCTGTTCATGATGAGCTTTGGGCTCTCCTCCATAATACATATTCGATCGAAATGCGGCGATCAACTTGAACAAACACACCAACATGGGCACTTGGTCCCAGCAAGAAACGACGAAGTTGATGATGACATGGGAGTAGAGTAGGCAGGCAGGTTCCGTGTATGGAATGGATGGGATCGTGTGTGCTGGCTGAGCATAACGAGACCACGGACGGACGGGCGGTCAAACGTCGAAATGACGGAGAACATCCAACCCAAGTCGGTCGGTGGATGTGAAGAAGCTGGGATGTGGAAGAAATTGGAAAAAGATTGGAATTTTTTGCCTCCTGTTTCGGGGTCTCTCGTTGCCGCTCTATGTCTCTCGTTCGCGGTAGGATTCAGCTCCGGACGGACGAACAAGCCATAGGCAAACACGGTCGAAGACAACCGCGAGGTGCACCGCGAGGGAAGGTCAAGTAACGTGTTTTGTTCGCGGGAACAACCGAAGTAGGTACGGGTTGAGATCGGTTCGGATTCGATTTTTCAATATTTGAACTGATTGTTAGAGTGCTTGGCGTTACAAAAGGTCCATTACTTTGTGATAATTATTACCGACATTGATGGAAAGATTCTAATTGATGTTTGAGATATTTGATAATGAACAAATATTATACAAGTATACTTAGCTTCGCATTCGTCACGGTGGATAATTAATTCGACGAATTCAAACTGAGAATCTTATAGGCACTTAAAGCCTAAATGGATTTTTACGTACTTAAAAACTGATTATCATTCTGATATGTGTCCAGTGATTCTTTGCTGTGGTGGTCGACATGTAGTAGACTATTTCAGTGGGCTCCATTCGAGTGGATACTAATTCTGGCCAGATTTGATTGAACATGGCTTTTTGTTTAAGATAATTCGACTGTTTTTTTCGACATGCGAAGTGAAATGCAATTTTACTGACACACCCCAGCATGGGATTGGACGAAACGAAGACGTGAGGTGCAACAGCAATATTATCGCACGGTCAAATATTGTTCACAGCTACGTGGCAGATGCATGGAGAAGATCTGATTGCCGTGTCGTCCAGGAAAGAAAAAAATGCTGATTTAGAACAAGCTCAGATACTCGTTTCCCATTCATACGGACAATAATTACCTTGTTCTACACAATATTTACGAGCCAGCGTCTTCTCAGCAACATGCAGTTTACAGAAAATTATTCCCCTCAAGCAATTATGCCGTCAACCAGACTCAAAAACAAGCCCAGCTAGCAAAGACTTTTGCGTAACATAAAATTACAAACCCAAGACCAGAAGAAATCCACACCGGGATGACTGGACCTGCAAATATAATTAGCAGGTTGTTACCGGAGGCACATTCGCACGGCAATTGATACCAGTGCCAGTGCCGGTGGTTGGGTCGTGTACGCCACTGGAGTTTGGAAGCGGGACCGCTCCCTATTCATTATTGAGGTTGTTTTCGCAGGCACATCGCAAACCCATTGCACCGGAAGGAGTAACTCGGAGTATCGGCCAAGCAACCAGTCACGCAAACTCCGAACGAAAACCAACCGGAGTTTGAATCAGGTTCGCCCGAAATTGTAATCGAGGGTCCTACTCATTAGCCGTTTACAAACCGATCGATGATTAGATAGGCCGAAAATTTGATTACACCCATCACGTCCAATCGCGAGGGTCCGATTCCAGTCGAAGCCCCTTGCGCCAAGTCATAATTGGCAGTGATTCGCATTGTGTTATCAAGCGATGACAAGCGCAGATAACCGCAAACACACAGCAGGCCAGGCCATGTGCGGGCGGCACTGCAGCAGCAACAGCGGCAGCGGTTGGCGTCGGCCAACTGCGATGACGGTAAATCCACGTTTCGAATTTCGGTTTTGGCAGGCCGGTGTCAATTTGATCGACGCGTTCCCGTCGTTGGATGGTTTGATGGTTCACCGAGTCGGGATGATTGATGGATTCTCCGTGCGCGCAGCAATCATCATCGCACAACACAACCCAAGTCAGTTATAGGGGGGGTATTGCACGGAAAGTGAAGACGTTTGATGATGATGGACATAACCGGTGCCCTAATGGAGTGACGTAACGATGGATTTGGAGTTGTGAATGAAATGCATGCGAATGAGTGTTTTCGTCGAGTGGGAAGTTTTGCAATGCTTTTCTTGGACTTGGGAAGTGCGTTTAGGACTTGGTTTGAGAATGTTTTTCAGCAATACGACACATTTATTTTAGGAATCATAAACTTTGATTAATCCAACTTTCAAACATGAATAATTGGTCCACGACAGAATCTGACACTACAAATTTGAACTAATTCGTTGTTAATTTAATCCATTTAACCAGTTATAGGGCACTGCACGGTCTGCTTTGTCTTTTTCTCGCTGCAAATAAATTAGAAAACAACAAGGCCAGTAAACGTCAAAATTTATGAAGAACGAAAGAGAAAGAGATTTTTCCATGCAGTGCCCTATTCTTGGTATGCTTCACAAGTTAGCACTGGCGGAGCTAAGCTGGGGCCCGATAGGCCACGTGACCCACCAAATCTGATATTTTCGCTAAAATAGAATTATGTGCGCCAAAATTGCTCTGAATAAAAAAAAACTGGTTTTCCTAGAATTTCTTAGGGATGTTTCCAAAAGATTTTTGGATAAATCTTGGAATTTTGCTTCGGAAAATCTGATAGGTATTTCTCCGAAAATTCTATCGGAAATTCCTTTGTAACTTCCTGTAAGAATTCCTTCGGAAATAACTTCAGCAATTCCTTTAGAAATTTCTTTGCAAAATCTTTGGGTTTGCTTTGGAAATTTGTTTGAGAATTCATTCTGACATGTACCCAAAAATGTCGTCGATAATTTCTTTTGAAAACCCTTCAAAAATTTTCACTTCAAGAATTCCCCCAAGAATAATTTTGAAAATTACGCCATTAGCTTCTTTTGTCATTTTGTCTTCCTCCTCCTTCGTATATTCATCCGGATATTCCTTCGGAAATTTCCAAAAAAAAAATCTCAAGGAATATTCGAAGGCTTTAATTTTTTTTTAAACTTTATTTAGCTGTTGAAGGCTTTAAGGAATTTCTAATTAAATTTCCGGAGGAATTTTTAATAAATTTTCTCAAGAGTTCGTGGGTGAAATTATGAAGATATTCCTAAGAGGAATTTCGAAGGAATTCTAAAAATTTCTTCCTAGAGTTTCGAAAGGGATTTCCTAAGTAATTACTAGAAGAAAATTCTGGAATAAATGGTGATGAAAATCATTTGAAAAATTGACGAGTTTTTTATTCAATTTTGTCAGAAATTCCTATTCTAAAGACATTCTTGAAGGTTTTCCTGAAACAATTACCGTTAGTATTCCTAATGGAATTTCTGAAGAGGTTTCCGAATGAGTTTCAAACGAAATTTTAATGGAATTTATAAATTTCTTAAAGAATTACCGAAGGAATTTCTAATTTCGGAAGAAATTCTTAAAATAATTTGTAAAGGAATTCTCGAAGGGTTGTATGTAATTCGCCAGAAAGTCATTTGTCAGAATCAATTTGCCAGAATGGACCATTCCCCAGAAAGCCATTCGCCAGAATGCACAATTCCCCAGAATTGGTCAAATCCTATTTGCCTTGCACGCTTTTGCCCAGTGCATATACTTTTGGCATAACTGTGAACAGCGTCAAAAGGGAGGGCCATTTAGCATGGGGGACATTTTTCATTATTTTGCTTTGTTGTTGTTTTTAAGTAGTTTTCTAGTGAGGAATATAGCACTGTAGCACTCGATAATAGAATTGAAAAGACGTAATTCTTTCGAAGAAAGCATACATAAGCCGGGTATAGCCGCTTGCCCGGACTAAGGTAATGGTGGATGTGACTCCTTCTTTAAAAGTAGGTGCTTGCCCGGATTAAGGCAGAGCACAATGGGGAAAAATTGTCCATAACGCCAAAAAATTCAACATTTCGGATTGGTTCGCTGCACGAATCTGCAACCCCTCTAATGCCCCTCATTTGGGGGTCGTTCAACAATGATGTCACATGTTTTAGGGGGGGGGTCTAAGATTTTGTGACACTACATATACTAGGTATACAAAAAAGCGTGACAGAGGGGGGAGGGGGGTCTAGAAATCTCAAAAAATAGTGGACGTCATATTTGAATTGCCCCTTGTTATGCTTTCCGGGAGACCTTGGCATTTTGGGAAATAGTTATAAAATAATAGAACGTGGGGTAAAATGAGAAATGTTTTAGCTTCTTAAATCTTAATTAGCTTCTTAAATCTTAATCAGCTTCTTAACTCCCCTCAACTCCCTGGAAAATTCTAGATCAGACTAGTAATGTGAGGTTACTTGTAAGCAGTTTGAAGAATAAGAGATCAGTAAAATCAGCAAGATCTCATTTTCCAACATGGTGCAGTAGACAGAGCTTACATAACACGATTTTTTGAAAAATTTAGAAGCATTTGGGTAAAACGAGGCCTTGCAGCTTCATGCAGTGAACTTAACCACCTTTGCAAGATTCCTCAGAAAGTTCTACGTTTTGTGTCAAAATATCAACGCAATCCGCCGATACCGATCTGAGATATCGAATTAACTCGCGTTATGGACAATTTTTTTTTCCCATTGTGCAATATTTAGGCAATCGTGGATGTGATCCATTCTTTAAAAATAGACGTTTGCCAGGATTAAAGCAATCAATGGTTGGTATGATCCCTTCTTCAAAAGAAGGCACTTACCCGGATTAAGGCAATGGTAAATGTGATCTTTTTCTTTAAAAGTAGGCGCTTGCTTGGATTAGGGCAATGGTGGATGTAACTACTTCTTTAAAAGTAGGCACTGCCCGGTTGATGGCAATGATGGATGGGATCTCTTCTTTAAAAGTAGGCTTTTGCTAGGATTAATCTAATTGAAGAGTGACTCCTTCTTTAAAAGTAGGCGCTTGTCCGGATTGAGGCAATGATGGATGTTATCCCTTCTTTAGAAATAAGCGTTTGCCACAATTTCTTTCGCGCGCTGCTACGATCTCTCGCTGGTCCCAGGGAGTGCCTCGGACAAAAATGCGCAAAGGCGGATGTATACAGTTTCGATAATGTTTTATTCTAAAACTTTGTAACTTTCGAACTCTGCCAACCACAATGAATGTGGGACAAAACGTCGAATGAAGAAAATAAAAAAAAAAATAATGTAACCTACATGATTGAGATAAAATGTTTAATAATATGATACAAATATGCTTCTGAACTGAAATTTAGGATTTAAAGGTTTGGAAGCCTCTATTTGAGAGACATAAAGGACTATACTGAAAAGCTCAGTAGCTTCGTTATAAACAGCCTGGGAGCCTCCTTCTAGGTGTCTCAGAAGCTTCCTTCCAAGCAGCCCGTAAGCCTCCTTTCAGGATACTCGGAAGCCTCCTTTCAAGAGGCTCGGAAGCCTCCTTTCAAGAGGCTCGGAAGCCTCCTTTCAAGAGGCTCGGAAGAGGCTCGGAAGCCTCCTTTCAAGAGGCTCGGAAGCCTCCTTTCAAGAGGCCCGGAAGCCTCCTTTCAAGAGGCTCGGAAGCCTCCTTTCAAGAGGCTCGGAAGCCTCCTTTCAAGAGGCTCGGAGGCCTCCTTTCAAGAGGCTCGGAAGCCTCCTTTCAAGAGGCTCGGAAGCCTCCTTTCAAGAGGCTCGGAAGCCTCCTTTCAAGAGGCTCGGAAGCCTCCTTTCAAGAGGCTCGGAAGCCTCCTTTCAAGAGGCTCGGAAGCCTTCTTTCAAGAGGCTCGGAAGCCTCCTTTCAAGAGGCTCGGAAGACTCCTTTCAAGAGGCTCGGAAGACTCCTTTCAAGAGGCTCGGAAGACTCCTTTCAAGAGGCTCGGAAGCCTCCTTTCAAGAGGCTCGGAAGCCTCCTTTCAAGAGGCTCGGAAGCCTCCTTTCAAGAGGCTCGGAAGCCTCCTTTCAAGAGGCTCGGCATTCTCCAAAAATCCTTAAAGTCTTGTAAGAAATTTGATGAATATTCATTCATGGAGCACCGAAAATTTCAGACAATCTCGTGGAGAGCCATACATCATGTTAGTTTTGAGGTCCGTTTTTCATATCTCGCGCTTAGTTTCATAGGGGCGTAACTGTATTGATCGATTTCTCTTTATCGATTGTATATTTTGTTAATATCTCAATTGTTTCAAAAGCTACAACCGTGATTATTGATTCTGGTGCAAGATACAATCATCCTTTAACACACCAAACCATTAAATCATCGACAAACTAGCGCAATTCGGTACAAAAATAAAAGGAAAACATCGATGAATATTTGATATTGCCTGACATTTTTTAAATTCATTTATGGCTTGACTCATTTCCTCCCTAATTGTAGTTCTCACTACTGATGCCAAATTATAAATGAACCAATTGAACCAACCCCGTTTCTAATATTTGCTGCGTAAATAATGGTCATATACTAAACTATTTATTAACTTAATAACATAGTGACAGCAGACGAATTTCGCGCCAACCCTTCTATGGGGCTGGCAGCACCATCTCAGAATCGAATGAAACTTGGTGGGCATAAAGATATGGTATTTCTAAGCCACTCTGCATACTTAGTTTTTCAAAAATTGTCAAGAGTAACATTTGATGAGGGCCTAATTTTTTTTCATGGATTTTTTATAAATCGATGTAACTCTAAAATGACAAGACCTACAAAAAAGTATTGTATGGCGGACTGTCGTGAAATTCCCAGAAGTTTTTTTGGAAAAATATCCAAAAAATAAAATACCGATTTCTACACTGAAAAAAATTAGTTTTAAAAATTAAAATCGATATTACAAAAAACCTTATCTCAGAAATCGATGAAATTTTTTCTGCAGGTAGGTATTTCAATTATCTAACTTTTCTGGGAATAATGTTGCTGTGACATATTTAAGGAAAAAAAGTTTTTCCAACAAAAACTTTTTTCATGTCCATATTGAGTGAAAATTTATCAGCGTGTTTTATGCCTACAGCGCCAATTATAGGTTCAGCAGCCTATCATCAACCAACGACACATTTTGGACGTATAAAAATTTGTTTGGGAAGCAATTTAGCATAATCTAACATAATTGTGGACCAACATTTGAAAAGGGTTTATGTTTTACAAAAAAATAATTACTTTGAAAACGGGAAATGTTGCCGAAACGAAACTGAAGTGATATTTACTTGTAATAGTGGAAAAGATGTTGTTTTTCAGCAAAGGCTAACCACTGAACGGTGTAATTTAGAAACCGTTATAAAGCCTGTAGATGATTTTGTATCGTATTTTATTGAAAAAATTGATAAACTTAAAACTTATGACATTATTTGCAAACAGCAATACACTTGTACTGTTAGATTTCTCTGAAAATTATTCATTCAATATCCAAAATGCTGCTCAAGGTTGGAATAATTCCCAGGCAACAATACATCCATTGGAAGTTTACTTTAAAAGAAACGGTTAATTAGAAAACGTTAGCTTTATTAATAAGAAGTAATGACCCATTACACAAAAGCTGTTCACTTATTCGTTTCAAGTTAATTGACTTTTTGAAACAGTCGATCGATTTTACAAAAATTACTTTTGTGTCTGGGTGAGCTGTGGCACATTATAAAAATAAAAGGAACTTTGCAAGTCTGTGTTATTTAAATTCAAAACATGGCTTAGAAACAGAATGGCACTTTTTTACAACATCGCACGGAAAAGGCCCTTGCGAAGCAATTGGCGGCACTCTCAAACGAATGACAAAACGCGCAACTCTTGCCATAGATTATGGAAATACTATCAAGACTCCTCGGGAGTTGTACGAATGGGCACGTTTTCAATCAAACAAAAAAATAACTATATTACATTTCTGTTATATCACGAATGAGCAATACCGCCATCGGGGGTGGCAATGGGTCTGGGGGTGAGAATGGATCATCGCTCTCACCGCGAGCATGGAGGGCGTAGAGCAAAATCGTTCAAAAAGGTCTCTTATATTTTTGTCTTCTTGTCCTCAGATACATCCATTCTACAAGCATTCTAAGTAGTTGAAACAGTGACCCATTCTCACCCCCATTTGACCGATTGTCACCCCCGACGATGGTACTCAACAAGAGTTTGATTAACTTTTCAAAAAAGCAAAAACTATAATTGGCACACAAAAGCTTCATTCTTTTATACCAATTGCTCATAATAAAATCCTGGCTAAAAATATTCCAACTCAGATGAAGACCCAAAAGTCTTTGAATTGTTCGACTAAGTTTACAAATTGATGAGTATTCAAGTAGAAATAAGAATTAAATGTAGTAACAAATAAAATTGAAGAAAAAATTAAAAAAATGCGGAAAATTTATTATGTTTATGTTTATATAATGTTTATGTGATTAAAAAAATCGACCTTAATTTTTTTTTTGCTTAACCAATTTTAATCTTTACATTCATTAATTTATTTTCTCGGTGAACGAAATGCTCCTTTATGTTTCAGACTTCATAGTTCAGACAAATTTACAATGGTCCATCAAACATCACAGTTTTGTAAATTTGGTCATTTGTGTGTAACAATAATATAAGCAATCTAGGAAAATATACGCCCTTTCCAAATGTTGGTCCACATTAATGTCAGATTATGCTAAATTGCTTCCTAAACAAATTTTTATACTTCCAAAATGTGTCGTTGGTTGGTGATAGGCTGCTGAACCTATAATTGGCGCTGTAGGCATAAAACACGCTGATAAAGTTTCACTCAATATGGACATGGAAAAAGTTTTTGTTAGAAAAACTTTTTTTCCTTAAATATGTCACAGGAACATTATTCCCAGAAAAGTTAGATAATTAAAATACCTATCTGCAGAAAAAATTTCATCGATTTCTGAGATGAGGTTTTTTTGTAATATCGATTTTAATTTTTAAAACTCATTTTTTTCAGTGTAGAAATCGATATTTTATTTTTTGGATTTTTTTCCAAAAAACTTCTGGGAATTTCACGACAGTCCACCATACAACACTTTTCTGTAGGTCTTGTCATTTTAGAGTTACATCGATTTATAAAAAATCCATGGAAAAAAATTAGGTCCTCATCAAATGTTACTCTTGACAATTTTTGAAAAACTAAGTATGCAGAGTGGCTTAGAAATACCATATCTTTATGCTCACCAAGTTTCATTCGATTCTGAGATGGTGCTGCCAACCGCTGGTCGAGTTGGCGCGAAATTCGTCAGCATAATAAAAAGCCCACTTGCCGTTTTGGATACAAAATGGTCAACTTTGGTGATCTACATCTCGGTTGCGTGTGAACCAATTTTTCTGAAAATTTGACCAGACTCAGATATAACTTGAATTTTGCTATACCTAAGTTTCGACTATAGATAGTGGAATATATAGATGAGCGAAGATAAATCCTCTGTCTCCAAACGAACTGTCAAACGTGTCTCCAAACGAGCATGACGTCACGATTTCAATGGAAACGTTAAGGGCTGTGACGTCATATGCGCGTGTGCACGGGCAAAAAAATCGACTCAGCCATGCTTTCGCTCATCTATAGATTCTACTATCTATAGTTTCGACCATATTGATTCATATGGTAAATCTTTTTTTTTTTGCAAAAATTGAAGATTTCATCAAAATGTTTAAACAGGGTTTACTAAAAAATATAATGCCATTGATAAATTTGTCTCCGTCAATCTTGGATTTGAAAATCGAAAAAGAGTTATGCAGATTTTCTAGAATTATTGCCGCCAAAACAATGTTGTTACAAATATCGGGTGCAGAAAATGACAAAAGTAGTAACTGCGAATTGTACGGTCATAATGCTCATGCTCATGCATGCAGAAATCGACAAAATCACGATTTTGTGCCAAATTTCGATAAATAATCAGAGAGGTGGGGAGTTGAGTTTCACCATCGCTAGAGAGGATGCTAAAATAGTTATATGTTGGGTTTGTGCTTTTCGTTCGATGAGATGAAATCAAGCGATTTCAGGTCGAAGAAGATTTTTGTTTGTAGTTTAAGGTGAAAAACATCTCACATCACTCACATCTCTTTGCTCTAGAAGGAACCTGGAAGATAAACGAAAATCGGGCCTTCTTGATGACTCACTCCTTGCGAGAATTTTCGGGAACCAATTATAAAAATGTTATGAATGGAACGGGATTCGATCCCTAGAATATCTAAAAAAAATTGGAGGTGAAAATATAAACAAACAAGATTGGTGGCTGATGATTTATTACGGCAATTTGTATATTGATGCTACTACGGTGAACTGCTGGTAAACCTGAAAAGGAAATAAATTGTAATTGAAATTTGGATAAAGTGATTGAATTGCATTATTAAATCGGTTATTGCTAGTAAATTAGCGGAAGGTATATTAGAAAAGCTACTGGAGACAGAATTAAAACAGACGGAACAGAATTAAAAGCGGATTAGGAGTAATTGAATTGTGTTGGAGGGAGGAAAAAACTACTCATGTAAGTTAAAACAAAACACAAAATGGTTGACAATAATTCAAAATTGGACATTTTTAGCTTTGACCTGCAACAACAAAGCTGCTACAAAAATATTTTTCTTTTTTCGAGATCCGAACACGAAAAATATGATAGAAGTGAGGAAACAAGCAAATCAACTTTTGACGGCACAGGTAGTGAGGGAGAAAGATTATTTCACATCAGATTTTTTTTTCCAAAAAACGATGTCGCTGGGAAAATCTGCGTGAGCGAGCAGTCTCTGTTAGTGAGAATGAGTGAGAATCACGACCCCTGGGTATATGTAAAAAAGCATGATCCTTATACAAAAAAGTGCTATGTAAAATTGTAGGTTTTTAAATCTATTATAATAAAAATGAGGTGGGATTCCCTTCCTGACGATTTAACTCGCGAACGGGTTGACCGATTTGCAAGATTTTTTCCCTAATCGATTCGTTTTGGGATCCGCAAGGTTTGTATGTACAAAAAATTGGTGAATTAAACGGGGAAAGGGAAAAATATTTAAAATACAATTTTGGGTCAACTGTTTAGGAAAACAAAACAATCGCACGGAAATTAATCTAGAGTGCGGTACTGCAAAAAATTCAATACGTGACATTTGCAGCATAAACACCCGGGCAAGCTGGGTATTTTCTGCTAGTCTTTCTATAATAAATATGAGTTGAGTTTTCCTTCCTGACGATTTAACTCGCGAACGGGTTGACCGATTTGCAAGATTTTTTCCCTAATCGATTCGTTTTGGGATCCGCAAGGTTTGTATATACAAAAAGTTGGTGAATTTAACGGGGAAATGTAAAAAAAACATTAGAATACAATTTTGGGTCAGCTGTTGAGAAAAACAAAACAAACGCACGGACATTGATCTAGAGTGCGGTGCTGCTAAAAAGTTCATTATGACATTTGCAACACCCGTGCAAAGCTGGGTATTTTCCGCTAATAGAAAATAAAATGATCAAAAGTTTACATGTTGTATCATTTTAATAATTTTCAACTGTGGAGAAGTAAAGACTTTTGCTTGCTCAATATGTTAGGGTCTGTTCACAAATTACGTAACGCTTTTGGGGGGTGGGGGATGTCCAACTTGCGTTATTCTTTGTTACACTAAAAGGTGGGGGATGGGGTGGGTACTACCAAATGTTACGCATAACGCGAATATAAAAAAATATTTTAAATGTTTTTTTAATCACTCATTGAAGTAATTGCTGACATGTCTTGATCAAGACGACAAATACGCATCAACCTATCCTCTTCGCTACCACACTACCCATAATTGTCCCATGTTAGTCTTTGTAGTTTTATACTTTTTATCTCAGAGTAGGCTACTCGACGCATTTTTTTAATTCTTAAAGACAGCGAGTTTTGTTTGAATAATTGTTGGTTAATTTCAGGGCATTTTTGTCTCACGATGAATATTTACGATTTCTACAGATTATATTATTTTATAGAACGACTTCGGGAACGACGCTTTTATTGGTATTGTATTTCATGATTAGATCTCCAAAACCAAGCCAAAATTAATAGAGGCAACCCAGGGAGTTTTCATTCTAAGCAATTGCATGTAATACATAACAGTTCATTGTAAAAATGATATGTCTTTCGTTATCATTTTAGTCATTAACTAAATCATGCATATGACGGGACTGATATGCGAAAAACACCAAGCAAATGTTGTATTTCTCGACAGAACAGTCCCGCTAAACTATTTGAATGGGCATGGTCGCAAATTCTATTTTTATTTCTACTAGCTGCATTCTTGATATCCTTGGTTTTTTTTATCATGTACCGTTCCTATTCTCACAGTGTTAAAAAATACCAAAACCCACACACTTCAGAAGAAAAAAAAACCTGCCTTTAAAATTTTCACAGTTACGCGTTATATGGGGGAGGGAGGGGGTACCAAAAATGTTACTTTTTGTTACGAGGGAGAGGGAGGGGGTCAAAAACTCAAATTTTTGCGTTACGTAATTTGTGAACAGACCCTTATAAGTTAGGATATGGAGAAATAGAAAACAGGTTTGTTTAGTAATGAATCGAAACTCAATATCATTGGGAGCATCTCATGTGTCTTGTGCAAGCGCTTGGAAAATAGTTGGGGCTATGATTGTCTGAAAGCACTATGTATAAGGATTGCGTATGCAAAAAATTTAAATAGAGATGAATAATTGAGGCAAAAATCAATATTTCTCAAAAGGGGAACTAAACCTTAATCCGACAGGCGTTTGCTAGCCATCATCGACAGTCACCTAATTATGTAGATACTAACTTGGCTTGATTCAAACGAACTTGCCATACGCATCATCTTCTATTTGGTGATGGAGTGTTGATTGAAATATTGCCAATTCGTTCTAGTTATTCGTTTGAGTTGGCATGGCATGTTGACTGACTACTTACCTACACTTGACGGCGGTGCACCGGATTATCATTGATGTTACTAAACTATATTCTCTTTGAAGCTTGACATTCAGAGCACGGATGAAATAAAATTGTCTCAGACTAGTTGTGCGAGCATATGTACATACACTTAAATCAATATACATAAAAATAAATTTCTGTCTGCCTGACTCGGAAACTACTGAACCGATCGGCGTGAAAATTTGTATGTAGAGGGCTTTGAGTCCGGGGAAGGTTCTTATGAAGGTTCGAGACTCCTCCCTACCCTAAAAAGGGAGGCTTTTGAAGACATAAACATCTTTCTATGGTGGTTCGCGACCCTTTCTCGGGAGAAGCGATTTATTTTCTTTTAAACAAATTGCAAAAAAAAAAAATAAGGAGATTAATCATTTTTAGGCGTAACGAAGTTTGTTGGGTCTGCTAGAATTCTTAACGAATTCCGATTGATTCCATTGACTATTTTCGAGGAGATGAAACTTTTGAACACTACCCGTTTTTGGAACTCGAAAAGTCGATTTTCATTGGTGAATTCTTCATTCTCATGCTACTCTCAATGACTTACTATGACTTAATATTACTATTAACAAGCGTCATTTCTGTGAGGGTATGAGTTTTTTTGCTTGATTTTTCAACTACCGTCTTGACCATTATTGGATTACTCGCTCTTGTGCTTCAAGCGTCGCCGAGATGATCGATCCACTGACCGACACCATTCCAATCAATCATCCTTAAATCGTCGAGAGGGTCTTAAAATTGTTCGCATCGCAGCTTATGGTGCCGTGTTTTGAAATCCGGATCCACGGTAACCTGCTGACGACGATGACGACGGCCGTTGAAGAAGAAAGACAACGCCATATGAGTCAAACCCCGCGCGATGATGGGAGCGAACCGAGCTGATTCCCAATCATGAAACAGGTATTCTAATCCGCTTCTCTTTAACGAGATTTCGGCGTCCGCTACTTAAGCATTCGTCCGTCTCGGCAGACCGTTTATGACTATAACCATATTTCTACGTTATCTTTTTCGTTGTTATTCTCTTCTTCGGATCCTCATGTCCGACAGCGTTAAAGACGTCAAGGTTCTCGTTAAAAATTACGAGAATTTCGTAGAGTTTGCGGCATAAATTAGCCACAAATATCTTCTCGCTCCAACATTCCATTCTTATGTTTCTGGAAGTGTTTCAAGACGAACCGTTCCGAAAGAGGATAGAAAGTATGATCATGCTCAGCTAAAGAGTTAAACGATTTAACCTCTCACATACCGAGCCATCAATTACAAACCGGCTTCTACGGCGGCTAAGAAGCTGTTACGAATTCCTCACCAACTCAACGCCATATTCTCGCTTCATCGCCTCCTCGCTGTTTGTAATGCAAAACACCACCTTGATGGTCGACCAATAAATGAAGCTTCCAGTCAAGACTCAAGACAACTCCTCATAAACTCTCAACTGATGGAGAAACGAACGAAAAACAAAACAAAGCAACTTGTTGTGACAAACACTTCATCGTAGGAATTGGTGATCATCGGTCGGACAAGACACCTCTTCGATCCGTCAAGAAACCGTGTCAACGAGTGACATTCCTTCGGTCATTCTTATCCATTTACCCAACTTCCATCAACTTTGGACCTATTTTCTGCTGAATACACTTTTATTAGTGCCATGTGGGAGTTATCCGGGGGCTGCCTTCTGAGGCGAGGTTGTTTCGCAATCCGTCTGGCAGAGTGGTCATCGTCGCCCGTCGGTACATTATTTGTGCCCCGGCGGGGGTCTCCTTCGTTCAGTCCCATAATTCAATTAAGCCACTCAATGAGCGCCAAAACGTGGCACGGCGATCGATGGTCTGCGCTGGGCCGTGTGACCGCGTTACGTTGGAATGGATGCGTGTGTGGGCTAAAGGCGAATATACCAAGAGGCGTTATGAATGATACTTTACTCGATTACGGGGCTCTTGTGTCGCCACTCACTCTCCACAGCGAAGGTCGTGGGAAGTGTTGTTGAAAGGGATTTGGGGAGCTAGCGGATGTAATGCAGCGCTATCTGATACGCATGTTGAAAAGAAGTAGTTGGTACATTCCATTGCGTAGGGTTCAAATTGCCTAGTCGGTAAAGCACGGCATCACCAAGCCTGAGGTAGCGGGTTCGTTTCTTGGTTTGGTCGAAAATCATTGTGTATTGCCACACAATATTAAATTCAGGAATTTAGAAAAGCTATCAATCAATAATTATGGAATGCATTTAGCACACTAAGTAGAATTGGCTGTAAGTTGATTTTTTCAGGCAATAAGCTTGAAAAAAGTCTAAAAAATAAGAAGCACAAGAAAAAAATCCTCGTTGGAAGTCAATCGGCTGAGTAAAATATTTACTTTTGGAAATTTAAATACTTATTTTCAATGACTCCATGCTGAGTACATAACATCCAAAAAACGACCTCGTAACTAGAAATATTCAAATTGTCAAAATATACAAAATTAAAATCAAATTACGAAGGTAGATTTCAATCCAGATTTTGATTATTATTATTGTTTTTTTTTCTTTCATGTCATACCCTGAGATATCATATCTAGATTTACAGCAATTGCATTAGCGTAAATAAGGGGGGGCTAGGGGGGGGTTTAGCCCTCCCTAGAAAAAAATTAGCCCCCCCTAGGATTTGATAAGTTAGTTAGTAGCGATATCAGTTTTCAACATATAGCATAATGAATTACCGAAAAAGTTTAAAGACTAAAGAGTTATCTCTCATATTCACTCTATCATACTTAATGAAATGAGTGGAAAAAATAGCTTGTTTCTGAATTCTGAGAAAGATTCCCATCAGCATCCGAGAAGGATTCTCATCAGAATCCGAGAAGAATTCTCACTTCAATGTCTAAATAATTCTTTTCGGATTCATCGAAGTATTCCAATCGTAATCCAGAAGAATTCCTACTGGATTCTTTCCAGTATCCATGGAGGATTTGCTTTAGAATCTCTCGTTGATTTGCTCCGGAATATATCCAGATTTGTTTTAAGATTGGAATTCCTTGACAAATCAGAATCCTTCGGCGATTTGCTTCGTAATCCTTTGAAGATTTAATTCGGAGTCTCTCGACGTTTTGCAAATGATCTGCGTTGGGATCTCTAGACGATAAGGAATCCGGCTGACGATTAGCTTCGGAATCCCACGAAGAATTGCTTCAGAATGAGGGTTGTTAATCGTTAATTTATCGTTATCGTCGATAAAGTTGATTGTGATCAACGTTATCGGTTGCTTCGATAACGATGAATCAACTGAATTATTATCGGAGTTCGATAATTTAACGTAAGTTAACTCAATAATTTTGCGATAATGGGGTTACTAGATTATGCGAATAAAGTTGGTGTAAAATTTTGACAGAAGTCGAGAATGGAATAAATTGCTTGCACCCGGTTGACAGAGTTGGATCTGATTGAAGCGGGGCACTCTAGAATTAATTCCTAATGTCTGCTACTCTACGAAACGAAGAGAAGTGAAGTGTTCTGTTCTGGTGGTTTAGTGATTTTTTTCCACTATGCAGCATAGGTGTTACGATAAGAAGACCGCGGAAATTTGCAGTACCCAGCCAGGCGGACTGCGACAGAGACACATAAATATGAGTACGTTTTTACTCAGAGCGCACGATGAATTTTCTTTGTCAATCCTTATCGTATAAGCAAGAATATTCAGCTGGAATCGGAACCCCTCGGCACTATATTGGGATCCAAGTACTAGAAATGTATTTGATCCAGCGATCTGTAGTGCTGCATTCCAGGCATAGAGCACTATTACCGAGTAAGCATACTCTCAATAGATTTATGGAGTAAATTCGTCACCTATTCAATATGATTCGGTTAGGCTAAAGAGTTTGTTGGTCTACACTGTGAGTCATAAAATAGTCATATATCTGGATGCTCCAGATCTTAAAAATAAAAGTTTTGGTTATCATACTAGATTAAACAGAAGTATAGACTTTAAAAATGCTATCAGGTTCTCTACCATGAACACCTGTGAGAAATTTAATGATTGACCGAAATAATATTTTGGTCAATTCGATGACCTCCATGAATCCCAATTTAATTCCATGATTAAAAGACGTTTCTAAATATTGTAAGGCTATACAATGCTTAAAATAGATATTGCAAACCCAACTTGTGGATATTTGTACTTTTTACTGTAGTACTCGTTACAGTCAACTCGATAATTATCGATAAATCAACGAATACTCGATAACGATAACGTTAATTCAACGCTCATTTTATCGTCAACGAAGCATCATCGTACAACCATTATCGTTATCGAAGTTGGTGTTAAATTAACGACGATAATTTATCGATTAACAACCCTGTTCAGAATCATTCGACGTTTCGTTTCGGAATACATCGACGGTTTGCTTCAGAATTTCTCATAGATTTTGTTCAGAGTCCCTGAATGAAATTTTTTTGGAACCATTCGATGATTTGCTTCGAAATCCTTTGATGATTTGCATCGGAATCCCTCAACGATTTGCTTCAACATCCTTGCACACTTAATTTTTTTCGCCGAGATCTCAGCATTTTTTGTTTATTTTCCCGAGGTGAGCACCGCCGAGTTTCAGCAAACATAATTTTTGCCGAGATTTCAGTAAAAGTAAAAGTGAAAAAGCTGAGATACAGCAAATATTTGGCTGAGAATCAGTAATAAACGAAATTTTCTGCCGAAGTTCAGTTTTGAAATTTACTGAGCTACAGCGGTGCCCAATTTTGCCGAGCTCGAAATACAAAAAGTTAGTGTGTGGAGGATTCCCTTCGGGATCGCTGGAGGATTCTTTTCGAAATAACTGAAGGATTAATTCGGAGTCGCTCGACGATTTGCTTCGAAGTCCTTCGACGGATTGCTTCGGAATCCTTCGACGATATGCGTCTTCATCCCTGGAACATTGCTCACGAAATACCTGGAACCATCATATTGGAACTCCTGGAGGGTTTTCGACGAAATCCCTGGAATATTCCCCTTTAAATTCCTGAAATATTCCCGTCGAAATTCCTGGAGGGTGAAGGATCCCTGCTACATTCTCGTCGGAATCCCTGAAATTTTTCCGTTGGAATTCCTGAAACATTCCCTCCGAAATCTCTAGTGGATTCCCTTCATGATCCCTGGAGGCTCCCATCGGTATTCTCGTCGAAATATCTAGAGATTTCCGTCAGAGTCCCTGGAACATTCCAGTCAGGATCACTAAAGGATTCTCATCAGAATTCTTGGAAGATTCTCGGCGGAATCCATGGAAAGTTGCACTATTTTTTTTCATTTGAGATAGATAGAATATTTATGAAGTATGCAAATATATCCACTGCCTGACGCTAGTCGAGCGCAATTAAACAAAGACTGTGAGTTGTTGCTCACACGTGCACACGTGCACGTGCTTGAGAAAAGAGAATAATGAGTGTGATGGATCCGCAATTGCCTTAGGTGGCTGGACTGCATTTGTCACATTACCGCTGAAAACTTGATGATGAGATGTTAAAATGTTCCAGAATTTTCAAAAAGAGGGTCGATTTCGAGAAAAAATATAAAGGGGCTATAGCCCCCCCTAGGCATCGGAGGTAGTTACGCCAATGAGCAATTGCATAACAACTTTTTTTTACAATTTGGTTCATTTTACTCAATCAGATTATTGAGTTTTCTACGACGCGTATCTTTTGGCGTAACGCGTAATTACATACACTGGCAGAGTTAAGCTGGGTCAAGATGGGGGAACGTGACCCACGAAATCGAATGTTTCTCTGAAATGCCAAAATCCTGGAGAAACGTCCGTAAGAATTTTTAAAGTTGTTCTCCAGTGAATTTTAGAAGAAACTCTAGAAATCGGTAATCCAATCGGCATTTCTTCTATTGAACATTCCATCGTAAATTCATGTAAGAATATCTCTACCAAATCTGTCCGAAAATCTTTCAGGCTTGCCTCGGGAATTTCTTCGAGAATTCATTCTGAAATTTCTCCAGGAAAGTATTCGAAAATATCTTCTAAATATCCTTCAGAATTGTTTTCTACTCCAGGAATAACTTTTGAGTTTCATTCAGGGACTCTTTAGGAAAATCCTCTGAAAATGCCTTAGTTAATTCATCTAGAAATTCCTTCGGAGCATCCTTTTCAGAAAAAGCATACAAAATTGATGTAATTTTCGTGAGAAATTCCAACTGAAATATCAATTTTTTTCTGGAAACTCTCAAAATAATTCCTAAATGATTCGTAAAAAAAACTTCCGAAGGGGTTTCTAATTGAATTTTTGGAGGAATGTCCGAAGGTATTCCTAAATGAAATTTTGAAAGAATTCCTGGATGAAGTTCTGAACAAATTCCTAAGTGAAATTTCAAAGGAAATCCAAGATTTTCTCCCAAGCGTGTTGGAAGGAATTTCTTGAGGAATTATTGGAAGGATTTATTTGACAAAAACCTGAAATAATTCCTGATGCAATTCCTTGAGAAACAAATTGAAAGAGTTCGTAATTCGATTTCCTCAGGAGATCCTAAGGCAATAATTTTCAATGGAGTTCATAAGGAAATTCATAAAAGGAATTCTCCTGAAAGGTTTTCCTTTGTAGTTCCAAACAGTACAAAAGAATAGCCGACGAAATGCCTAAAAGAATTTTTGAATAAATTCTCGAAGTAATCCCCAGAAACAATTCCGAAGTAATTGCTGAAGAAGTTTTTGAGGACATTTCGAAAGGTATTTCCGAAAACAAATTGAAAAAGAAAAAAATTAAATTCCGAAAATAAATTGGAGGATTCAATTGGATATTCCTCATAATATTCCTTCGAAAATTCAAAGATTGGAATTATAGGAAAATGTCGAAAGTCATTCCGAAATTCCTTTACGAATTCTTTTAGGGATTTCTTCGGAACAGGTTTTAAGAATTCCGCCAGTACTTTCTCAAGAAATCCCTTCGGAAACTCTTTCGATAATTCTTATAGGAATTCCTTCGCTCATTCATCCGGATTTTCTTTTCGCAACTCTTCCTGGGAATTTCGGAGTTTCCTTTTGAAATTTCTCCGGAATTTACTGTGAATTTTCATTCTTTCGGGAATCCCTTCAGAAAACCCTTCAGAAATTCTTTCAGGAGTACTTCGGAAATTTCATTTAGAAATCATTTTGAGAATTACTTTTAAGAAGTCTTTCGAAATTTTTCCTGGAAATCTCTTTTAAGCTTCCGTTAGGAATTCCTCTGGAAATTCCTTTGGGATTTCCTATTCCATTCTTTAATATTATTTTGGAAAGATTCTTTCAACAAAATTTCCGGAATGATTCCTGCAGTTTCATATTATTTTATTAAAGGAATTTCTGAAGAAATTTACAAAGGCTTTTTGGGAGGTTTTACGAAAGAATTCGAGTATTCCGAGAAAGGACGAGTATTCAAATGAGTATTCAAATGAGGGGAAATTTTATAAATTATTTCTGGACCAGTACTTGAAAGAATATCAGGAGGAATTTCTGGAAGAACAACCTGAATAGGTTTTCCAAAAGAACAACCTGAATAGGTTTTCGAAAAGAATTTCTTAACAAATTTCTGAAGGAATTATTGAATAAATTTCCTGAATAATTAATAAATCCAAATAGAATTCCGAAGCATATAATTTATTAAATATCTTCAGGAATTCATTCGGAAATTACTCCCGCAGAAATTGAAAGCAATAATATCTGAAGGAAAAAAAAGACTGTTTTGAATCTGCAATTAAGACTTCATGCCAAAAAAAACAATAATATCGGGATCTACAGTCGATCCATCATCATACTTCTTCGGACATTCTCAAGAATTCCTTAGGAAGTAGTTGCTTCGGAAATTTCCTCAGTATTCATCCAGGTTATATTTCATGGATTTATTCAAAAGTTAGTTCGAAAAGTCTAGCAAACATTTTCTCGTAAAAAAATACCCCCAGGATTTATTTCGTCGGTCATCTCGAAGTTCTTTCAGGCATACCTTCAAAAATTTCTCCACAATAAATTTCTATAAGTAATACATCGGATATTCCTCCAGTGATTCGTTACTAAGTTCCTTGAAGAATTTCTTCAAAAATAGTTTAGCTCTTTTAATGGAATGCCTTCAAGGCTTGAAGACATTCAACTAGGCATACCTCCAGAATTTTTTTATGAATTCTTTCAATAAATTATTTAAAAAATTGTTTAAAAATTCGTTTGGAAACTCCTCCGGAATTACCTTCAGAAATTCGTTTAGTAAATTTTCAGAAAATTAGAAATTTATCCAGGCGTTGCATTCCTACGAGAAAGGGTCATTTGACTGAGACTTATTCGACCGAAAGCTATTTGGCCGAATGCCACTAGGCCGAACAAACCATTAGCCTGAAACCCATCTGGCCAAAGTCATTTGGCCGAACAAGTCGCTTAGTCGTACAAGTCATTCGGCCGAATAGGTCGTTTGGTCAAATAAGTGACTTCTCACTTTTTAATCATCATTTCTCACTTCTCACTGTAGAACTTGAGAAATGAGAAATTGAAAATGATGAGTGAGAAGAGAGGCGTATTCCTTCTTACTTTGCTCTTCTCACTTTTCACAGTGAGAAGTTATAAGTAAAAAATTAGAAGTGAGATGTTAGACGTGTGTGAAAAGTGAGTAGTGTGAAGTGAGAAGAGAGACTTCTCACTACTGACTTCCCACTGTGAAAAGCGAGTAGTGCGAAGAAGTGAGAAATTAGTAGTGTAAGGTGAGAAGTTAGACGTCTCACTTCTCGCTAATCATTTCTCGCTTCTTACAAACCATTTATCACTTCTCACTAATCATCTCTCACTTCTCACTGTGAAAAGTGAGTAGTTTAGAAGAAGTGAGAACTCACTTCGCACTTCTTACTTTTCAAAGTGAAAAGTGAGATATTAGTAGTGCGAAGTGAGAAGAGAGATGTCTCATTTCTCACTCCTCATTTTGAAAAGTTAGAAGTGCGAAGTGAATAGTAAGACGTCTCATTTCTCACTTCGCTCTACTTACTGTCCACAGTGAGAAGTGAGAAGTGAGACGTCTCACTTCTCACTCCTGATTTTTCTTCACTTTGAAAAGTGGTAAAGCGTAGTAAGAAAAGATACGTCTATTTTCTCACTCTTCTGACCTCCCAGGGGAGGTAATGGATACAATTGAACGCGTGTTGAAGCTTTGATTACTAAGAAACGATTTTCTTGCAGCTGTAGATATTATGTCCTGAACTGAAGGACAGTTTGGGGGACCCAGAATATCTCAAAACTCTTTAACGATTTTTGTTGGCCTCCCAGAAGGTGTATACAAGCTTTCCCAAGTAACATTTTAAATTTTATAACGCTCTTGAAGACCATAATTTACTCTTCAAGAGTGTTATAAAACCAGCATGAAACCAAAATGTTACTAGGGTTGAGATCTGAAAAACGTTTTTCTTGCAGCTGCAGATATCTAGTCCCGAACTCAAGAACAGTTTGGATGAATATCCCAAATCTATTTTTCGATGTCTGTTGTCCTTCCAGGAGACGCAATGGATACAATTAAATGCATATTGACGCTTGGAGTACCGAAAAAAGTTTTTCTTACAGCTGTGGATCTCACGTCTCGATCTAAAAGATATTTTGGATTAACAAGAATAACTCAAAACTATAGGGTGTCCCAGAAAGTATAAGCACGATTTTGATGCACTCCTGTTGTTTTCAGACAAATTTTAAATGCCTGCTTATTACTGAGCATCATTGTTGACGTTATAATCTGTCACTCTGTGATTCATTTGTTTACATTTTCATTGAATTTCGAAGCTTTTTCCTTGAAGCGCAAACAGACTTTGCACGAATGATGCACTATTCTCAACATACACTGAGTCAGATGGCGAAAATAGAAAATTAGAGCATCGGAGCAGTTTGCAATGCGATTCGGAAGTATGGTGTGGGTTTTTCAATTCAGGGCATTACAAAATCTGAACGTAAATCGGTTCCTATGAGCCATATGTTTGATCGGGAAAATTTTCAATCTTTTCCGGTAAAAATGATACTTCTGTTCAAGATTTGTAAAAATCTGATAACATCGAAGAATTAAGTCGACCGAACAAAACAAAAGCACAGAATGAACTACAGACCTTTAGGAAGCAGAAGAAGAAAAAAAAGTGAATAACATACTGCATATGTCCGAATATGGGCCCATAAGTTATACGATAAACTTTTGTGTGGAAGATCGTTATGCAAGGCGATGATGATGATAAACCATGAGTGAAGTTCGGTTATAAAATACTTTCATGGGACCATTTCAACATGATCCGTACTGGTAAAGTATGGACGATGTTGATAAGCAAGTTTATGATGGAAAATTCTCTAAAAAGGCAATGATTTTGTAAGCAATTTGTAAGTGTGTAATTCTCTCGAATCCATTTGCAGCGATCGATACAACAACAGTTGATATGAACGTTCAGGAATTCTTGTAGCGTCATTTACCATTATCCGAAAGCATCATAATCCAGCACTATTTTGGACGGTTTTGATTTCACGCGATGAACACGGTAAATTGGTACAAAGCAAAAAAAAGTCGAATCCGTACTCAAGGAGATGGATTCTCTAAGTCATTCCCACGAAATTCCTATTATAGCTTTTGGTGCTTTGACAAAGGCAGTTCTGTGAAAGCATGTTAAGGAACTCCATCATAACTTTGCAAAAAAGATTGAAAATGTAGCCTAAATCATTGACAAACGGTCCGTGCAGAAGCTAATGGGTACCATCTGATCAAAATCCCACTCCTTAGCGTACGATCAAAAGGATCTGGGAAAAGTGATACTGAACAGCAGTAAAGCATAGTAAAGGACATAAAAGCGAAACAATAATCAATTATTCCTAAAAAAAACAAAGTCATAATGTTATTTATAAATCCTGTTTATACTTTCTGGGACACCCCAATCTTGCAATATCCGTTTACCTCCCAGGAGATGTAATGGAATATAATTGAATGCATAAGCTTGGAGTATCGAAAAAAAAACTTCAAAGCAAAAAGTACCTTGCGGTGTTTTTTTCACCTTCTATAAGATGTAATCAACACGGTTGAATACCCAAATAAACTTAATTTTTCAAAGAATTTCTTTCAGCAATTCCTACAGAAATTTTTTTGGAACATCATCCAAAAATTCTTTAGATTTTTTTAGGAATTCTTTCGGACATTCCTACGGAAATTTAATTAATCTCAAACCTTCGGACATGCTTTTAAAAAATTTTGGAGATCACTTCTGAGATTTATTTTTAATAATCATTCGGAAATATGTATAAGAGTTCTTTCGGAATTTTCATCTGGAAATTCTCCCAATAAAATATATTTTGGTCTTTTGGCTATATTTTGCGTGATTTTCTTTTACGCTTTCTTCAAATTAATAGGAACCATGTGTCTCTTTAGCCTTTACCATAATCACATTTCTAACCATATGTATGTAACAAATTAAAGAAAATGTAGCCAAAAGTCCAAAATATATTCAGATGTCCAAAATAGCCTTCGCCAAAAATTAGGGTGCACTACCATTTTCAGAACTCTGGCGCCGTCAGTGATTACACAACATATCTTGTGAAATCTTTATTCAAAATTCTCCATAAATAGTGGCTGTTGCTCCATTGTTCGTTAGAAAGAGTATTCCTAATTTGAATTTCTTGATTTTCAATAGGCAGCATGTTGATATTCTTACTGAGCACACCGAATGCACTTGATTAAGGCTATTCTTTTAAATCTTGAAAAAAGCCGTAACATTTTTGACCTTTCCTATAATCAGCCACCTTCTTTTAATAAACAAATGTTCTTCTACAAATTGCACAATATGTATACAAACAATAACTCATGCCGTCGTTCCTCCGTGATGAATTATTAAAACCACTCAAGATTGCGTCAATCCCATGGTAGCCACTGTCTGTCACACGCTGCCGCCAGCTGATGGACGACTAACTCCGGCTCGTTCTTGCCTACGGTTTCGATTCAAACTGCGGCGGCAGCGCAAAATGTGTGTGCAATCTGATTTCGCGCGCCCGGTTGCAATTGATGTTTTTTTTTCATTATTTTCTTCACTGCCCGAGTTCATTTGTTGCAATCTTCTTCCCTGTGTGCCTATTCCGCGTGGATTTCTTCGCCCCACTAACTACATGCATTTAGTCACGTTTCCCACTCTGGATGATTGAATGGGTGGCGAAAGAGCGGTCACCACTTGAATTAGAGTGACCATCTCAGCGCATGATGCATTCTCGTATTACGGAGGTGATTTGCAGTCATAATATTTCCGAAAAACGGAATTTTAAATGTCTCACATTCATCTTCCGAAGTCCGGACGTTGTTTCAAAATAAGCGAATTGGATAAATGGATGCTCTGTTGTGACGGCGATGAAAGTGGAGTATGCAGTTGAAGCATCTGCTCGATTTATTACTGCCATTTGACGCAGACAATCGAACGAAACATTACCAAAATTTCCATTTAGTGCATTTTGAAATCCAGTTGCTTTCGCAACTTCACAAACACAAGTGCGAACGTCGAATACTGGCCTACTGGATAGGGGCAGAATAATTGACACGTTCAATATCATCACAGAGTTTTGTCCGGTTATCTGTGACAAAAAAGTCGCATTGCACCACAGTAAATTGAAATTCAGTTCTTCGGTAAATTCACCGCTGGCGGGGACTGGAAAGGTAAACATGACTTTTCGTTTCGATATCTTTCTGCGCTGGTTGCGCTGTACAAGCTGACCGGCTTTATAAAGCAATTTTAACTAACAAATTGCCTGTAGACAAATATTGACTGTCTGTTTTGCGCGACACGCTGCATAGGTCTGGAAATGGTGTTTGCTTCAATGTACTACAATATTGTTTACTTCATTCGGTAATGGAATTCTTTTAAGTTTAGTAACATTTAATTTAATTATTTAATTGGAAAGGCAATAAAATTATAGCGTTATTAAAGAACAGACAGGTATTCTCAGCAGGCTTTTGAGTTTTGTTAAAATAAAAACAAGGTTTTCATGAAAGAACTCTGAGAATTCGTCATAGTCTTCTTCTACACTGGGCCTACTTTTTACGCGGATTGCGTGACCTATTCTCCACCCCGTTTGACCCCTTGTCACCCTCAACGATGGTACTGTGTGGGACCTTGTGGAACCGTACACATGTTAGAACATCATAAAGGACGACCTTTTCTGGATCCAATTTTATTCCACCTTGCGTTTTCAAGGGCACCACTTTCAATAATAAAGCAACGGTCAGTTCGGCATCAACATTTCAAAAGGGCGAAACTGCTTTTGTAAACAAGAGCTTCTCACGTCTCTGGTGGGCTTATTTGTGCTCACCCACTCAATCCAGCACCATTAAATGAAAGAAGAGGATTCGATGCTTCCATCAGTGGTATTGGATTGCGTGGGTGGGCTCAAATTCACCCACCAGCGACGTGAGAAGCTTTTGTTTACAAAAGCAGTTACGCCCTTTTGAAATGTTGGTGCCGAGTTGTCATATTTTCATTCTGTGCTTTCTGCGACGCAGTAAAGCTGAAATAAAAATATGACAGTTATTCGTTGCTTCTTTGTTGAGATTTTTGCCTCTGAAAATGGATTCTGGACAGTTTCACCTTAATGGGCGCGAATATTTTGATCACATTTGCAGCGCTGTCATTCTAGTTTCTCTCTAGTCACTTTTTTTTCGTATCGGTCACTTTGTTGAAAGTCGTTTCAACGGAAGGTTCCGGAATTATGATTCTCCGCCAAGGAAATGAATGAAAACCCTCGTGATCCGATGGTTAATGGCAGAATATAATTTTCCTATTACGGACACGTAAAGAACTGATTAACCAATTAACCATCCCCCTTTCCGGACAAATGTATAAAACGCTTCATATTGTTTTGGTAATATCTCTGGAACTGTGAGGTCTCTAATGAATCTAAGGTAACTATTCGAAAGAAGATTTTTCAGGGAATTTATAAAATAATATTATTCGAAGTTTTTGTGCGAAACATGCATTTTTTACCCTATGAGTATATTTTTATTAAAAAAAATAACCCCACTAACGTGTTCTCATTTTTACATTGGTAACGCTTTAAGCCCCGAGGTACTCTGTTCCGATATTGAGATACAGAATCTTAAAAATAAAAAGTACGTTTTTCACTTTGAACATTGAAGATTTTTACTAATTTAATACACAAATACAGCTCGATTGGTTGCTTCCTAACTTTCCGCTTCCACAGAAAGTTTTTCGGCATCCTTAGGGTCAACCTTTAACGCAGTATGTCACATGATTTACGAAAATCTGAATTCTCTAGAAGTAAATAATGCAAAAAATATAGCGAAAGTTTATTGACCGTTAAATAGCAAATATTATCCATTTATTTTCAAAGAAAGAAAATAAAATAATTATTCAATAAAAGACCATTTTTATGATGTTTATTTTTGGGCTACTATTTTCATATTTTGATAATGTATACACCCAGTTGACAATTTTCGATTGCTTGGTGAGTGAGAGAGAGAGCTCATGACTGTCGTCAAATCACATTTGCGTGCTGTGAAGTGTGGGTTTGACTCCCATGGTAGTAAAATAATAACTTTTCGTGGATAATTCTCCTCTGGTCGACTAGTATAATTTACATAATGGTTTGCCTTTTTCATACCCTATTTTTCCACACAAACAATGCTAATTTATTTTTCCCTTTCTCGTACAGTAAGTATACCGAAAACCTATATGTTTGCTCCAAAAACAAACTTTTTACAGAAGGCCCGGAGACCCATAGTGTTGTATACCAATCGACTCAGCTCGACAAATTGAGGTGATGTCTGTGTGTGTGTATGTATGTGTGTGTGCGCAAAAAAGTCTCATCCACTTTTCAGGCACTTGCCCTTAACCGATTTGCTCGCAACAAGTTGCATTTTATGGGAAATCCTGTCCTGTTTCCTATTTAAATTTAACTGGTTCGGACTGTGGACTCGATAGTTATGGTCAAAATACTATTTTCATAATGCACGAGAAAGACACCACCCAAGTAACAATGAAGGCTGAATAGTGAGAGCGATGGCTGGATATTGGTTGGTTAACAGTGTCATAAGCTGGTTAAAGTGTAAGCTGAGCATGAGGTTGGATAAGCATTCCCACAAGTTATTTCTGATCCTTTGTACAGCAATCCAGTGAATGCAGTATATCGAACTATTTAGAAGGTTATCTATCAATTCTAAGATCCTTTATAAAGATTGATTACTCGCGTGTTCATTATTTTATTCAGCTTTTGAAATCGCAAGGTGTAATCAAGTTTGACAAAAGTTCTACTGAGTGTTCTGAAACATCAACAGGTACCAGGATGAAGATCATCCTAACAATCTTTAAATAATACTTCAAAAACCAGCAAGATCATTTGAGATATTCCAAGCGAAACATAATTATTTCAAGACCTGTAAGTTAGTTTGAGAATCATTTCAATGTAATCACAGCCATGATTTTAATTGATCTTAACTCCCATTCATACAACTGTGAGGATTTTTATAAAGTTAATTTCACTTTTTAAATGTTATGCCATAATAAAACATTTACTGTACCAATGCAAGGCTATTTGAATCAAAAGATCACAACTATATCACTCATAATTTGAATGTAAACAATCACTACTTTTGACAGCTTATCGAGTGGTTAACAAGAAAGTTATTTAATTGCTTGTGTAGCCGTAATGCAACCTTACTGCAGCTAGAGGTGTGCGCCGCCGCGCCACGCCGCCGCCGCCGACAGTTTTTGGCACGCCTCCGCCGCCGACAGTTTTTGGCACGCCGCCGCCGCCGACATTTTTGCATCGGCGCGCCGCCATTTAAAATTTTTCACGCCGATTCAAATTTAAAGAAATCCGTAGAATTTTCAGTGGGAAATTCTGAAGAATCAGTGGATTTTTCGTAGAATTTCCTTATGGATCCCTACAACATTACATTGAAACTCCAGAGAATTTTTCGTGAAGATGAAAATGATTTTCTTGAAAACTCTATACAATTTCTTATTGAAATTTCCGTAAAGTTTCCTCTTAGTGGAAATTGCAAAGGATTTCCCGTTGAAATTCAAAGAATTCTCCGTTGAAATTAAATTTTTGAACGAAAAAGGGTCGTTTGGCAGAAAGCCATTTGGCCGAAGACCACAAGGCTGAAAGTTGTTTGGCTGAATATATCGTTTGACCGAAAAAGTTTGATAGAAGACTAAGTAGCCTAAACTTATTTGGACGAAAATGTCATTTGGTCGAACAATTTATTTGCCTGATAATAACGGTTGGCCGACTATCTAAATTGGCCGAATATGCCTTTTGGCCGAAATGGTGGCGCCATTTGGCCGAAATGGACATCGAGTGGTCTGCCGGTCTAGGCAATTTTCGGATTGGAAATTGTCTCGACTTCCCTGGGCATAAAAGTATCATCGTGCTAGCCTCATGGTATACGAATGCAAAAATGGTAACCTGGCTTAGAAACCTCGCAGTTAATAACTATGAAAGTGCTTAATGAACACTAAGCTGCGAGGCGGCTCTGTCCCAGTGTGGGGATGTAATGCCAATAAGAAGAAGAAGAAGGATATTGTCAAGATATTAACGAAAGAATCGTTTGGATTTCTCCAGAAAAATCTGATCAATTTCTACGGGAAGTTGTTCCAAATTTATGTTCCTGTTGAGTTTCTATTGAGGACTCTTCAAAATTTAAACAGAAAATCTTTCATAATTGTAGGAGCTTGTGACTGGAATAAGTTATGCTTTAACGTTGACTTCTCAATCTTGATTTATTAAGATGACTAGTTTGGAATAGCCAACGTTAAAGCAAAAAATTCTTCAGAACATTCGCGGGAGACTCCCTGGAATTTCCACGAGGAATTTTCTGGAATTTCGGCGGAAAATTCTTCAAAACTTCCGCGGAAGATTATTCAAAATGTAGATTTAAAAAAAAATCTCAAGCCGAAAGTCATCTAGCCAAATTCCATTTATCCGAGCCGAATTGAACGTTCGTCTGAAACTGTTACAGTCATGATTCGCTGGTTGGGATTTTAATACTTGGGTTACTTTTTAGTTGGGCCTCCGCTGGTTGAGTCATGGGCCAATTAAAAAGCAACCGTACATCACTGGACATCTTATGTTCAAGTCAAAATATACGTGTTCAAATGGTTGTCAGTTGTCCCAACTAAAAACCGAATTCGTTAGTTGGGTCGAGGTTGTGGCCCAACCAGCGAATCGCGACTGTATCAGGTCGAAAATGGTTTAAGCGAAAATATAGTTTGGCCGAAAGCGACACCGAAAAGAACTTTTCAGTCAAATGACCTGTTAGGGCAAACATCTTTTTCATCCAAATTACCAGTTCGGCCATTTGGATGAAAAAGATGTTTGCCCTAACAGGTCATTCATTTCATCATTTATTTAGTCTACATCTATACAGATAACACTGAATCAACAATTTGACGCCACAATACACGGTTCGAGGCCGCATCTCTCCATCCTCGAATACGTCCCACGCTCGCCAAGTCGTTCTGCACCTGGTCTGCCCATCTCGCTCGCTGCGCTCCACGTCGTCTCGTACCTGCCGGATCGGAAGCGAACACCATCTTTGCAGGGTTGCTGTCCGGCATTCTTGCAACATGCCCTGCCCATCGTACCCTTCCGGCTTTAGCTACCTTCTGGATACTGGGTTCGCCGTAGAGCTGGGCGAGCTCATGGTTCATTCTTCGCCGCCACACACCGTCTTCTTGTACACCGCCAAAGATGGTCCTAAGCACCCGTCTCTCGAATACTCCGAGTGCTTGCAAGTCCTCCTCGAGCATTGTCCATGTTTCATGTCCGTAGAGGACTACCGGTCTTATTAACGTCTTGTACATGACACATTTGGTGCGGCGGCGAATCTTTTTCGACCGCAGTTTCTTCTGGAGCCCGTAGTAGGCCCGACTTCCACAGATGATGCGCCTTCGTATTTCACGACTAACGTTGTTGTCAGCCGTTAGCAAGGATCCGAGGTAGACGAATTCCTCGACCACCTCGAAGGTATCCCCGTCTATTGTAACACTGCTTCCCAGGCGGCCCTGTCGCGCTCGGTTCCACCCACAAGCATGTACTTTGTCTTTGACGCATTCACCACCAGTCCAACTTTTGTTGCTTCACGTTTCAGGCGGGTGTACAGTTCGGCCACCTTTGCAAATGTTCGGCCGACAATGTCCATATCATCCGCGAAGCAAATAAATTGACTGGATCTGTTGAAAATCGTACCCCGGCTGTTACACCCGGCTCTCCGCATGACACCTTCTAGCGCAATGTTGAACAACAGACACGAAAGTCCATCACCTTGTCTTAGTCCCCGGCGCGGTTCGAACGAACTGGAGTGTTCGCCCGAGATCTTCACACAGTTTTGCACACCATCCACCGTTGCTTTGATCAGTCTGGTAAGCTTTCCAGGGAAGCTGTTCTCGTCCATAATTTTCCATAGCTCTACGCGGTCTATACTGTCGTATGCCGCCTTGAAATCAACGAACAGATGGTGCGTTGGGACCTGGTATTCACGGCATTTTTGAAGGATTTGCCGTACAGTAAAGATCTGGTCCGTTGTCGAGCGGCCGTCAACGAAGCCGGCTTGATAACTTCCCACGAACTCGTTCACTAATGGTGACAGACGACGGAAGATGATCTGGGATATCACTTTGTAGGCGGCATTAAGGATGGTGATCGCTCGAAAGTTCTCACACTCCAGTTTGTCGCCTTTCTTGTAGATGGGGCATATAACCCCTTCCTTCCACTCCTCCGGTAGCTGTTCGGTTTCCCAGATTCTGACTATCAGTTTGTGCAGGCAAGTGGCCAGCTTTTCCGGGCCCATCTTGATGAGCTCAGCTCCGATACCATCCTTACCAGCTGCTTTATTGGTCTTTAGCTGTTGAATGGCATCCTTAACTTCCCTCAAGGTGGGGGCTGGTTGGCTTCCATCGTCCGCTGAACTGACGTAGTCATCTCCTCCGCTGCCTTGACTTTCACTGCCTGTACTCTCAGCGCCATTCAGATGTTCCTCGTAGTGCTGCTTCCACCTTTCGATCACCACACGTTCGTCCGTCAAGATGCTCCCATCCTTATCCCGGCACATTTCGGCTCGCGGCACGAAGCCTTTGCGGGATGCGTTGAGCTTCTGATAGAACTTGCGTGTATCTTGAGAACGGCACAGCTGTTCCATCTCCTCGCACTCCGCTTCTTCCAGGCGGCGTTTCTTCTCCTGAAAAAATCAGAAGGGTTATGTACAAGACACAACCGCCCAACGTAAACTACGTAAGGCAGTTTTGTTCATTGAGGATTGTAGTGCCATCATGCATGAATATTTTTAGAAAATACATTTGATTACTTATGTCACTGGTTTCGAACAAAACTAGCGTATCTTAAGATATGAAAATTGTTGGCGATCCAAACCATGCGTGAGTCAAATCCCATCAGAATCATGGCCAAGAGATTTGCTCATGATTCGAATCGCAATTTGCATCATTGCATGATATTTACGTGTTCTTCATTGTTGAATGCATTGAAATTACTGTTTTTCGTCTAAAACAATGGCTAATAATTGCACATATAAACAAAACATACGCATCGATTGCGTTTTGACGCTTTTAAGAACGAAATCATTTTTCGGTGATTGAGCAAAGCGATGCGATTCTACAGAGAAACTCAAGCGCGATGCTCCCCTTACAGAATCGCAGGCGAGTAAGCTCGTGCATGAAACCTCGAGGATTCAGATTTGAGTATGATTCTACCAACACTGAGTGTCACTATGGATAGCATATTCGTGAAACCATTTTATTATTATCATTGCAAGACTTTTTAATCAGGGAGCAAGAAGGTGATAGCTCTATTGTAACTCATATAGCCCGTTTTAAGAACGTATGCGTTCCGAAGCTTATGTTGTATACAATAAGTACCGCATGATTGCACCCACGTATTTTAAAAATATCTTAAGTGCATTCACACTTCCTGAATCAAAGTTAAATCCTTCTGATTCAGGTGCGCATTTAATAAAATATTATTAGGCCTATATAATTTTTTTTAAATATGTCCCCCCCCCCCCTCGGATAATAACAATTTGAGGGGCAACAAAAAAAAATTCCGGCAAATTTTGAGAACTTTCAAAACATTCTTTAACAAATCCGAGGAGTTTTTTTTATTTTTTCTACACTTTAATATTTATTTTTTACTAGCAGACCCGACGAACTTTATTTCACCTAAAATTGATTTTTTCTCTGATTAGTTCTCGAGATATGCAGAAATTTTTGGTTTATTTGCATGGGAGCCCCTCTTTCCAGAAGGGGGAGGCGTTGCAAACCATCACAGAAACATATCTTCCCTTCCAAAACCGCCACACGCCAGATTTGGTTCCATTTGCTTGATCTCGAGTTAGGGGCAAGCCAGAGTAAACGCGACGTGCGATGCGACGCGATGCGACAGTGCAATTTGACAGCCTGTTGATAATGATTGTTATTTTTTTACATGAGTCGCGTCGCGTCGCATCGCTCGTCGCGTTTACTCTGGCTTGCCCCTTATGATGGAATTGGTGTTTCATTTGTATAGGAGCCAGGTTTCAAAGAGGAGAGGGGTCTCTGCATTCAAATTCAGTAGAAGAAGAAGATTACCCCCTCCCCCTTGACTTTGCGGAGATCATAATTTTTCATAAATATGTGTAACGGCCTTATTAGTTTTCAGTTTGCAAACAAAATGCTCAACATTTTTCCAAAGTCGTTTTTTAATATAAACATTAGGGTGGCTCAAATTAGTATGGGAAAAACTTTTTTCAATTTTTTTGATGGGCCGCCCTTTTATTTGGTTCTATTTGATGCCTTGATGCTCTGGACAAATCGGTCAACGTTTGGGCGGTGCTAAACTCGTTGGAAGTTTATATGCAAAAATGTATGCAGAAACATCCAAAAACAGTGAATTGCAGTTGGACGGCACAACTTACGATGAAGAACTATGATACTCATTCAGATCTTAAAGAATTTAATACAGAATGTTATGCAGAAAACCGCGAGAAGATTAAAGTTTGCCCGGCTAAGTTATTAGCATTTCTCTGAAGTGGGGTTTGAGCAAATTTCGTTTCTTTTACCTTTGAAAAGAAATAAATTCACCCCTACAACACTCCAGTAAATTGCTTATATCTTCGCCTAATAAACTCTAATCTTCTCGCGGTTTTCAGCATAACATTATGTATTTAATTCTACAAGAACTGAATGAGTATCATGGTTCTTGATCGTAAATTGTGTCGTCCAACTGCAAATCACTGTTTTTGGATGTTTCTGCATACATTTTTGCATATAAACTTCCAACGAGTTTAGCACCGCCCAAACGTTGACCGATTTGGCTGAAATTTTGTCCAGAGCATCAGGGCATCAAATAGAACTAAATAAGAGGGCGGCCCATCAAAAAATTTGAAAAAGTGTTTTTTGAGCCACCTTAATAAACATGTTTGTGCAATTACATTGCGATGATTGCATTACTAGCAAGGGCATTGGCATTGATAACAATTGATCGTCTCATGCCTGCACAAACATGCCCCTATCTGCATCACTTTTTATACACCATGCACTACATTACACATTTTTGTTACATTTGTTTCGACCGCGGTCACTGGTCCGGATCCATTGTTCTACTTTTTGTGCGAAACACCGCACAAAGCAGAGTCCAAAAGCCAACCGCACTGAACGGCGACGGCAGAAACGAGACTCTAGCGGACAAGAAAAGAGGGTGCTGCCAAAATGATCCGATACCCTATTGTAACGTTCATAACCCAAAGTTTCAATATAATTGACAAATTGATAGAGAATTTCCGAGTCGATTGATATATAAATCTCAAAAATCCATTGGAAGATAAAGGCGCTATTAACGTTTGAAATCTTACATGATTTCGTGACGGTCTCAAATTTGAAAATTTTCATTTGTCACCCTGTATCCGAGTCTTCCCCTTAGACGTAGTTTACGTCAAAAGGCGGGTCTGCTGTCTCCGCTTCCGTCTATAACGTTACACGTTCTGCCGGGTACCTTGCTGCAGCGCGACCGCCCGCGCTGCGTCCTTCTCCTCCAGAATCTGTCTGCACTCTTCGTCGAACCAATCGTTCCGTCGACTTCGACCCATATACCCGACGTTGTTCTCCGCTGCGTCGTTAATGGCTGCTTTGACTGTACTCCAGCAGTCTTCAAGAGGGGCCCTATCGAGCTCACCCTCTTCCGGCAACGCTGCCTCGAGATGCTGCGCGTATGCAGTGGCGACATCAGGTTGCTTCAGTCGCTCTAGGTCGTACCGCGGCGGTCGTCGGTACCGAACATTGTTGATGACGGATAGTTTTGGGCGCAGTTTAACCATCACCAGATAGTGGTCAGAGTCGATGTTAGCGCCACGATATGTCCTGACGTCGATAATGTCGGAGAAGTGCCGTCCATCAATCAGAACGTGGTCGATTTGTGATTCTGTCTGCAGTGGTGATCTACAGGTGTACCGATACGGGAGGCTGTGTTGGAAGTAGGTGCTACGAATGGCCATATTCTGAGAGGCGGCGAAATCAATTAGTCGTAGGCCGTTTTCGTTCGTCAGCCGGTGAGCGCTGAACTTTCCAATAGTCGGTCTAAACTCCTCCTCTTGGCCAACCTGAGCGTTCAAATCTCCTATGATGATTTTGACGTCGTGGCTTGAGCAGCTGTCGTACTCACGTTCCAGCTGCGCGTAGAATGCGTCCTTATCATTATCAGTGCTTCCGGATAGTGGGCTATGGACGTTGATTATGCTGAAGTTGAAGAACCGGCCTTTGATCCTCAACCTGCACATTCTTTCATTGATTGGCCACCACCCGATCACGCGCCTTTGCATATCGCCCATCACTATGAAAGCTGTTCCCAGCTCGTGTGTGTTGTCGCAGCTCTGGTAGATGGTATGATTACCTCTAAACGTTCGCACTATTGATCCCGTCCAACAAACTTCCTGCAGCACTACGATGTCGAATCCACGGTCCTTGAGCACATCGGCGAGTATGCGTGTGCTCCCGATGAAGTTGAGAGATTTGCAGTTCCACGAACCGAGTTTCCAATCGCTAGTCCCTTTTCGTCGCAGTGGTCTTCGCCGATGGTTCCGGTCCGTACTCTCTTGTTGATTGTTCGTTGCTTATGATTTTTTAAAGGCTGGCTTGCAGGGCCTGACACCAAACCCCTAAATTTCTAGAGGACCATTCCTCCTTATTTCCGGTGGACCATGGTGCACAGTTTCACTTAGAGTCCCTCGCTGGCACTCGGACGATGATCAGCCGCCTCTAACATGGAGAACAGACGCTGTTGTGAGCCGATCCTGACATGGAGAACAGACGCTCAATAAGATTTGCACCTCCGGAGAGGAGCAAACCCCCCTTCCCTGTCAGCATACGACCATAGTTCCCACCGGGGTTGGTTACCCGATCTTCCCTAAGGTTGCTCGTATCCCGGCCAGCACCGCGGGGAGGTAGGGATAGGAGTTGCTGGGTAAGAGGCTAAGGACCGCGAGATGGGGTCTATTTTATTCCTTCAGGTACGCGAAGTACCAATGGATTTTAAATTATACTGGACTATTAATGATGATCAGGATGCTTTGTTTCTACAACGTTAGCTCGACATTTTCGTCAATTGGTGCGAGATTAATCGCATAGTCCTCAATGCCAATAAGTGCTCTGTAATTTCATTTTCCCGCAAGCGCTCTACTATTGACTTTTGTTACAAAATCTACAGCTGTTATACTTTCAGCTGACTATCAAAGATCACATCGCCTTTCTCACATCGAAAGCGTCGAAAACACTTGGATTTATTCTCCGCATAGCGAAGCACTTCGATAACATTCAATGTCTAAAATCGCTCTGCTGCGCGTTAGTGAGGTCATTACTAGAATATTCATTAGTTGTATGGGCTCCTTTCTACCAAAACAGCACAATCCAGTATTTTGCGTTCGATAATGGCTGCCAAGTGAGTGCCATTTGACATTCAAGAGGTAGAAAATATTTACATATTTTAATCAAAGGCTTCGATTATATGAAAAATATTGGCACTCATCTGCTCTGTCTTTAATCAACAATTTTGTTCCTGAAAAGTCAAAAGAGTCTTTTGTTGATTAAAATGTTCTCAACATTCGCTTCATTTTTCATATAATTTTAAATAAACACTCAGACGAACTGGGCAGACCAACAAATGGCCCAGCCACCAGAATCCTTAAGCAAACTTGCCGGAATGAATTCGACAGATTTGGTTTGCTTTTAAAGGAGTTGAACAAAGCAAATACTAGCGGACTTATGATGGACTCCGACAAACGTTCCTACTACGGAGCTTGGCGAATAATTCTGAAGTGCGGATTGTCGTATTCACCCCGCGATCAGCCAAATTGAGGACACAAACGTCGCGAATACGAATATGTAATGAGACGCACAACCGTTCGCTTATAACTTAGTCAATAGACTGAACACTCGTACCAGTTTTCGCTTTCGCTCAAGTTTCCGTCCACCCGAACCTCAGACATCATCTATCTCTTTCACACTCCTATTCACCCAGTCTTTCATTCCTATACCCGCATGTTACATTCCAAGATTTTTTTATGTACAGGTTGTCCGATTTCGTCAGTAGATGGGAATTACCAGCGCGTGGGGGGGGAACATAAATTTTCAGTGCAAAACGTAAACAAACGAGCATAAATTCCATACAAAAATCCAAGATGGCTGAGTTGGGGATAATGACAAGTCAGAACACCCCCCAATAAATGCATCCTGTTACATTCGTCAATCTGCTCATCGTCGTTTGTGCTTTCATTCTTGCGCTGTTGAAAATTGAAAGCTATAACCCGCATGGAAGGATGTCTAAAAGCGAACAGGAATCTACCTGAATAGGACGCAAACCACCTTAGCCAAGTTTCAAAATAAGTTTGGACCCAAACCAAATGTATAATTCCCCTCGATTTTTGCGAGTGTATTTGTTTACCTCTACATACTCACTGTTGAATCGGTTTAGCTGTTTAGTAGATTGTCTCGCGCCTTTTGCAGTCGCCATTTTTCTACTCCCCAATTCAGATCGGAAAAAAAGCTGCTGAGAAATTATCACGAAAATTATTTATGAGATTCTCAGTGACTGCGTGGTAACCAGTTTATTTAGTAGAAACTGTTGAAAAGAATTGCGGGATTTGACGGAATCGACTCGTGTGTTTCGGCGGAGGCGGCAAAGGCAGTGTAAGTGGAGGCGGCGAAACTATTTAGAATTCCTAGAGAATTATTTTATTAATCCGAGAGTATTCCAAAAGAGTCTGCTCCAGGTGTTTCAGAAACTTTAGTTTTATCCTTTTTCATCCTAATTTGCAGAAAAGACAACACTAATAGTCCGCATTTGGACATCCCGGTGGAAATCCGGTTTGAGACATCCGGCGGTAAATACCATCTGAGGCGACCCCAAAACCGAAGAAGAAATCCCTTGATACACGTGGGTGGAAACATCCCGTGATGATCGTGACCCAAGCGGTCATTGGAAAGCGTACCACATGTCGATATCATTGGGACGAGAAGTTCTCCGACACAACCCAATCGGCGATGATACCTGCAATCGCGATGACGTTGCTCCGTATACCATTTTGGCCCATTACACTTGGGAATACTATATATCATCCAACAACGCCGAATAACCACTTTGATTGGTCGTCGTATATAATTGGGTGCGCATTAAAAATTGCGATTACGGGTGCGTATTAAAAATCTCGGTATATATCAATAAAAGTAAAGGAAAATTGAAGTATATAGTTTTTTTTTGTTTTTAAATTCGAAATATAATGTAAACATTCAAAAAAAAAAAAAAAAAGAAGAATCGAGGTATACATATCTCCATAATTTCTAGTAAAAATCTAGTAGAACTGTGGTACCCATGTCTTTTAGATATCTCCGCGTTATCTAAGAGACCCGATATGTCAAATCTCTTTCGGTTCAAACGGTTTACTCGTCTAAAATTTGAGGTAGACACCGGTGCAAACGGTTGTTGCATTTGAGGTGGATTTGAGGTGTGACAGGTTCTAGACATCGCAGAAAAATATCTAGGAGACTCAACTTTTTGTCTCAGAGATATCGCGGAGATGTCTAGAACAAATTTCCGAGTGGGAAGTTGAAGGCTGAGTAAAGATGCAGATGCACTGAAAGAATTGTACATGCCCTAAGTTTATTTTAATTTATCAGATACTCAATCGTATTCACTACACGGATTTCCTTAGTCGTAATGAAACATATTATTTCTTAAATTTCGTCTGCTAACTAACCAACCATGATAATTAGATATTGTGTGTAGCAGGATTTTTAATGTTTTGTGCTTCTGGTTCACAGATAAGTATTTGTAAGCATAACATTATCGTAGCGAATAAAAAATAAAGAAATCTACAGAAAACATATTTTGACTTTCGATAAACAAAATTGTTGCTTTATGTGGCAGAGCTCATGAGTGCCAATATTTTTCAACTACGATTAACATATATAAATATTTTCTACCTCTTGAACGTCAAAAAGGCACTCACTTGGCCGCCATTACCAAGCGCAAAATACTGGATACAAATCGAAGTATTCAGCAAAAATTCGATCGTTTTGATCTACGCTGTCTTTCTTGGAATGATCCAAATAACTTTCCGAGTTATGAAGTACGCTGCCAATTTATTGGTTTAGATCTGTTAAGTGAGCGTCGTGACGTATCCAAGGCGCTTTTCATTGCAGATCTCCTGCAATCTAGAATTCAATCTCTCAATTGAACTTTTACATCCCCTTTCATCCACTTCGGTCAACATCTTTCATTTCCTTGAGAGGTGCTCGCAAAAAATTATGCGCAGAATGAGCCATTCCCAGTCAACATTTTGGTATCTATAACTCTTGATATAGGTTATTATATAAGAACCAACTAAATCGTATATAATGCACAGAATGGCTATATACGTACCAAAGTGGAGGCGATATAGGTACATACGAGTTTTATTTCACGATTTTTCCCGACATCATACGAACAGTATTACGATTAAACATCAAAATATAAAAAATAAAAAAAATCTTACCAGCGTGTGTCTCGAACATGCGATCTCTGGATCTGCAGGCGGATACTCTACCACGGCACCATAGTGCACATCTTGAAGTGAGTCGGATTTTTGTCCAACATAAACTACACAATTTATATCTTTACAACTTTTTGAAACTTCTGCAAGCCACTTGGACTGAGGTGGTTTCGATTGTATTACGATTCACATAGACATTCATTCGCACTGATATAGGACATTACAAGGAATATAAGTCATTATGAGTTTTTATTTACACAATTACGATTGATTTTCACAATGGTAAAAATTATCGCATATGACACGTTCAATACAACATTTGTCGACAATAAACTGATAAAGTTTGATATGCAGTGCGATTTAGATTTTTAATGGACGCAAATGCGACTTTATTTGCTGTTTGTTATACGATATGTGGTTTACTGGGATTCACTAGTATGAGTCGCATCTTCAATCGCTGCTCTACCGCATTTGATTCTCACGTTTCACGGAGTATTTTTCGGAAACGGTTTACTACTCTCCTATCAGCTTCCAACAGTACCGCACATTAGCATAGGCCATGTTCATAGGAAAAGATGAGGAAGTTTTGCGCCCATTCAAGAAAGAGTCCATGGTTCTACTCAAATGAGCATTTCCCTGCAATAAAGAAAGAAAGAATAAGAAGAGAAAGAATAAAGAAAGAAAGAAAGAGACAATTTCACAATTTTCACTTTGGCTGTCGACAGCCAAATAGATAAAGGCGCCACCATAGCGAACAAAATTTTGTTCGCAGCTACCACCTGCAGTGTTGAGAAATTCATGCTTACGAGTTTAAAAAAAATACTCACCGTTTACTCATGCGAGTACTACTCACGCTGTTAGTAGCTCACGAACTACTCACACGAGAGGACGACAGCAGAACTCACTGCGAGTACTACTCAAGCCGTGTGTAGCTCGCTGCGAGTGAGTAAAATTAGTTTCTATAATATTTCGAACATTCCATAAAAAATTATAATAAATATTAACTAAGCCAGAAGTGATGAGTATTTTTGATAGTATTACCAGAGTCGTAGCATGATCACCCGACGCCATTAGCGAAACCGTTATTTGGCACCCCTTACTCTTTTGCATCTTTAAAACAAATACACAGGATTTTGTTTTTACACGATTTTTTTTCGCTCGTATTTTTGATCGTGTGACTTCAGTTTGCCACCAAACTCTTCGCAACATGTTTCAAAAAATCCAGAATAAATCAAAGAAAAATCACATGATAATAATTATACGCAGTGTTGGTAAAATCACTCATAAATCTCAATCAACGAGCGCTCCCGTGCGAACGAAATCGTCTGCGATTTTAAAGGAATGCATCACGCTTGAATTTTTCATGCTAAAACGCATCATTTCACTCATTTGCCAAAAAATCATTTTGGCTTAAAAACGCATTTGAAATCAATTTGGGGGCAATTTATTGCGTATACATAAAAGAGTGTCAAATATTTTATGCGACAAACGTCAATCCACTGTTTTTAACGAAGGAGAACCAAAGAAAACCTACGATGATTCAAATGGATGATTCAACTCATCCATGAGTTTTAAGGTGCTGAGTTGGGTGCGTTTCAACTCACGCTTGATTTGAATCATCCATGAGTTTTGAGATTTTGAGTTTTTACCAACACTGAACGTTTAACATTTAGGATGAGCGGAAAATTGAGAAAATGTAAATCGTGTAAAAACAGAATCCAGTGTAGCGTGGTAAGAGCAAGGAGATTCAAAATCAACCTTTGTTACGTGGTGGACTTAACGCTTTATGAATTCCTTAGGCCTTCATATACCCCAATCAGTGTTGGTAAAATGCTCTAGTTTAATGAGTGATGCAAATCAAGCGCAAGTCAAAGCCCATTAGAATCATGGCCCAATAAGTCGCTCATAATTTGATTCACGATATGCATCGTTGCATGATTTTTATGTTTTATTCTTTTTGAAAGCATCAACTTAACTTTTTTTTACCCAATGTCCCAGCGGGGGATGTAATGCCAATACATATGCGCGCTATAATTATAAATAAGCATATTCTCGCACGTTTTTGCTAGCAATCGTGGATTTAGATGGAGTAGGTAATCATTCACTTCATGTTCATTTCAAATTGCGTTATTCCAGTTAACGACTCACTCAGACGTTTGTGTTAGATTTATCGGCAATGTTGTTTATTAATATATTTTTCAACAATTTTATCATTCTTCTGCTAATAATGCTTTTCTTGTTTATTTTTCAGATATGAGGCAAGGCACGACAGTTTGAAAATTAATATCGCTGAGGTAAGCACTTTATTTAGAAAAGAAGAAAAGTGATTTTTTGAATTTTTCTTGCCGGAATCGCGTGAACTCCTTTTAAAAATATATGGTAATAAGATTCATGGACAAGCTTCCAACACGGTATGAGGCTAACTAAATTTTGTGCTGTGCATTATTGCATAAGTGGTACTATAAAAATATTTTCTGCATATACTTTTGTGGTAATTCACTTGAGATGCGGTTTTACCAATAGGCGTAGCGTGGTTTTTCTGCACCTTTTGGCGAAACCTTCATTATTAGTTCAATCAGTAGTGGATAGAAAATAATATTTAGAGCCTAATCACCAAGGATCTCGTGCCTACAGTTCTCTGGGAATTTATGGAATGTTAGTAAGGCATTTGTTGTCCTACTAGAAACCAAAATCACCTTTTTGCATAAAAATATCATCGTGTCGCTACGAATGCAAAACACTTGACTTAGAAACCGCTTCAAAAACATCGAATACCTTCTTCCTTCTCCCTGCTAAAACTGTTATGAACTTATTGTCATGACATCTCCGGAGCCGATTGCAGTTTTCCATATGCTGTTTCCTACACAAATAGGTACAAAAAGGTATTGGAACGCACCTCGTGAGGAAATTTCTTTTCCCACTTGTCGACCTCGTACCACATTGCACCGACCGCCATTACCGAATTGTTGACACTGATGATGGCGCGTGTCTATAAATATTCCACCGCCGCCGTCGTCGTCGTCATGATTGTTGTTGATATCGCTCGCTGCTTAGCTCGCGCTGCTCGTTGCCATCCTCATCCGATCGTGTTGCATAGATGCGGCGCGCACGCTGACGCTCGCTGATTGAACATTTCCGGCACGCGGCTATGGTTAATGCTTTTGTAGCGCCACCTCGCGCGACGAAGACATCATCCAATGGCACTGATATTGCGAAATTATTCCGACCTCATTCGTTGTTATTGGTCCGTGTGGTTTGTTGGACATTGCAAGTGGCGACCATTGGCGACAGGCGCCATCACCGGCCACCAATGGCCAATAATCGCTGGTGGGTCCGGCGATCGCCACCGCGCGCGGTTTTGGCAGTGCCGTCACGTTCGTTTGTGGGTGGGTGTAATTTTTCGGACATTCGGCCAATACATGAGCGTGTGAAATTTCGATTTTATGCAAACAAGGCGTCCACTTAAGTCTTCGATGTGTACAGATATGTTTTGGAGATGATAATTGACTAGCTAATAAACGGCAGGATAGTTCATAAATATTCATTTGTGAGGTGCGGTTGGGGTCTTCCGTCGCGCAGTGATGGGATGCTTGACCAGAAAGCAATTTTACACGTAACAAGGTAGAGCTTGATTCCCTTTCCAATCGATACAGCTGCTTCTCAATACTTAAGAACAAATATCATGGCGCTTGCAAGGGACTTTCGTTTTTGGGCCGTCACCGTGCCGCTGCAGTTTTCCAATTTGACCAAACATGCCTTATCTACATTTATTATTGATGCAATATAAATACCAAATTCCCTTCCATGGCATATTTCGGCTTGACACAAACCTTCTACCGAGTACGTGTGCACAGTATGAGGCGGCTTCAACCAATATTTTTATACCGGCTATCAAATTCCATTCTCGGAAAGTCTCACGAAACACGAAACGAGAGACACAAACAAATCCATTTCGTAAAAAATAAGAACCTGAACTGCCAAAAATGATCACCACCAGCACGGAACCACCATGCAAGCGCGGGATGACGACGAGAGACTCAATGGCAAACAGGTCGCGATCACGGTTTTCGGCTGGGGAACTTACAAACATTGGTACTTCCACTTAGGTTGCGACGCGACGATGCGATATCCTTTTCGCATAAATTAAAATTTTATAGCTTTCGCTTCACGCCAGCTTAGACACTCGGTGTAACGCCGCCGCCCTCCGTCCCCTCGAGCTTGGATCATATTCTTCATAGCAGCTTAGCTGCCGCATTCATACGGAGTGCGGTCTCGCCGCATTTCTGGGCTGTGTTTATATCAACCGATCGGAACGTCTGAAACGTGTGCGTTGAAAAGTGTAGCAAACCAAAGAAAAGTTATTAGTTTCTGCTTCCTGATGGTGAGAGTACAGATCGTCGCACAGTGGCCGGAAGACGAGGATATTAGCGTATTAAGAGTTACAACAGGAACCCAAAATACTGGAACCTGTGAAAGCTGCGTGTCCAAAACAAACAAACTGAAAAAAGGATTCAAGAAAGGCTTAACTCCAACCCATGAAGACATCAAGACTTTAAGACTTTAAGACATAAAGACATAAAGACATAAAGACATAAAGACATAAAGACATAAAGACATAAAGACATAAAGACATAAAGACATAAAGACATAAAGACATAAAGACATAAAGACATAAAGACATAAAGACATAAAGACATAAAGACATAAAGACATAAAGACATAAAGACATAAAGACATAAAGACATAAAGACATAAAGACATAAAGACATAAATACATAAAGACATAAAGACATAAAGACATAAAGACATAAAGACATAAAGACATAAAGACATAAAGACATAAAGACATAAAGACATAAAGACATAAAGACATAAAGACATAAAGACATAAAGACATAAAGACATAAAGACATAAAGACATAAAGACATAAAGACATAAAGACATAAAGACATAAAGACATAAAGACATAAAGACCTAAAGTAGAATCAAGAATTAAAAATAATCTCGAAACTTTCCCTATCAAACAACAAACGCCAGTAACCAGTCGATTTTAGGGGTTCAAAACTACAAATGCAACACATGAGCATTGCGAACAAATTTACTGTCGACCAGTGTAATTATTTTAACTGAATTCTGCCAAATGCCATTCCGCGAAATGTCTTTCGGTGAAAGGATAATCCCGTGGAATGTTTTTCTTTTTTATAAATGTTTTTCGGCGAAAAAGACATAAAGCCATAAAGACATGAAAATATTTAAAAAAAAAAAAAACAGATTAATTCACCTAGCGGTGATGGTGCCTTTCTCGTTTTTTTTCGAGTGAGTAATTTCTACGCACTTTTGGTGAAAAAAAAAAGTATTCTGGCCATAACTTCTGAGCTCATAGTCAGATCTGTCAGAATTTTCAACAGGAAATAATGGGACCGGATTCTGCATCGAATGCAACTTGTTGCGAGTAAATCAGCTAAGAGTAAGTGCCTAAAAATTGAGTGAGAATTTTTCTTATTAAAAATATATTTTGGCCATAATTCCGAAGCCCATATTCCAATTGTGCCAATTTTCAATACGAAACAATGGGACAAGGTTCCGCCTCGAACTTGTTGCGAGCAAAGCGGTAAGTGCCTGAAAAATGAGTGAGATTATTTTGCGCACACACATACACACACGCACACACAGACATCACCTCAATTCGTCGAGCTGAGTTGATCGGTATATAACACTATGGGTCTCCGGGATTCTTATACAAAGTTCGTTTTTGGAGCTATACTTTGTATACGAGAAAGGCAAAACGGTTTTTCGCTATTTTCACGCGTAACCAAAGGTCTATCGACCTGTTTCAAATATGGTGCATGCTCCTTGTGCTACATAGAATAGAATGTATATGAAGAATAACTTCTTGGCCATCCAAGAAATTCCTGCAGTAAGGCCTATTGATCTACACGTGTAACCAAAAGTCTGTCGATCTTTTTCAAATATGGTGCATGCTCTTTGTGGTACATAGTATAGAATGTGTATGAAGAATATCTTCTTGGCTATCAAAAAAGATCCTTAAGTAAGGCTTTAAGATTTACACACGTAACCAAAGGTCTGTCGACCTGTTTCATATATGGTACATGCAAGGATGTTATCGATCATTTAGTAATTTGCGTTCGATCATTTAGTAGTTTGTCAATAACTCATTCCAGGAGCTGAATTTCAAAAAGTGTTGTATGGTGGACTTCTAGTGCGAAGGTTTTTATACAACTCTGCCAAATGAATCGTTGTTTGAATTCCACTAGTAACGGATTTATAGCTATAGTTTCAGTAGCTTAGACTAAATGATAACAAAATTCCAATAATTTAGTTTAAGCTACTGCAACTAGCGCTATAACTTCGTTATTAGTTGAATTCTAACAACGAACCATTAGGCATAGTTGTAGAAAAACCTTCGAACTAGAAATCCACCATACAACACATTTTGAAATTCAGCTTCTGGAATGAGTTATTGACAAACTACTAAATGATCGAACGCAAATTACTAAATGATCGATAACATCCTTGGGTACATGTTCCTTATTGTAGATAGAATATAATGTGTACATAGCATAGTTTCTTGTCTCTCCAAGAAATTCCTGCAGCAAGGCCTTTCGATCTACACGAGTAAAAAAAGGTCTGTCAACCTGTTTCAAATAAATTGCTTGCTCTTTGTGGTACATGGAATAAATTCCGAGTGAAAATAGTCACGTAAATAACGACCCAAGTCAGGGACGTTTTACGGGTCGGACAGGAGAGCGACATCGGTCCTCGACTCCGAGACCGACTGCCACAGCAGCTGCTGGACAGATGCACAGTAGTTAAGATTCAACTGTTTTGCTTGCGTGGCTTCTTCTTGTTTTCCTCTCCGATGGGACACGGAAGTCCACCTATAACGTGATTACATGCTTGCTTTTTGTTGGCGCATATGGATACTTTGGTAACTTACCGCATTCCTGCGCCTTGTGCCCTTCCCAACCACAATGACGACGCAGGTTGCTACGGTCTGGGCCCTTAAAGTCGTAGGACTTATGTCCCGACTCTAAGCACCAATAGTACCAGCCCAGTTTGCTTATTGGGCTTACTGACCAGCCGATTTCAACATCCCTCGCTTCATTAACTAGGGTAAGCTAGCTGCGTGCCAAATAGACGATCTTTGTACCGCACTGCTCTCTGACGACAGAGACGACGACGTCCGCGTTCGTGACCTCGTCCAGTTGCTTGTACTGGAAGGTCACTTCCGTCCCCAACGACCTCACCTCGGCGCCGTCACCCAAGATCTCTTCCCGAGCAGCACAAGTCAGACAAAAACGGTTGCAGCAACTTGATTGTGACTAAATCTGGCCACATATGAGTTGCAGCAACCTATGTCCCGCTAGCTCCACGTTTCAGCACCAAGTCTTTGGTGCGTCTGACGCTTCGTGCGTCCTGATCCAGCTACTGACCAGCTGCCAAAATTTTTGATCTACTTACCAGCTGCCAGGGATTTTCGGTCCCTTGTGACGATGGCACCGGCCGGCAGGTACTCTCTTGCGGCCCGTCGATTTGCGTCTGTTTGGTGCCTTTCGCTTTTTTGGGTCGAGAAGTCGCCTTCTCGGGTCAACGCCCTTCGGACATCACTACATCCCGATCTGCTCCATCAAGACGACGTTTGGCCTACTGTCGCCTACTCCTTGGCTTTGCTCTGAGCACCTTCGCCGGTTTCCTGACTGAGCCGTTTTTGGTTAGGCGCAATATTTTCCTCGTAGGCCGTCAGGGCGAAATCAATCGCCTCTTCTGCCATAGTCCATGTTCCAAGAAAGGAGAAGGCCTCAGTTGTGGCACAGCAGTTTGTCAGCCTTCTCGCTTCTCCCGGGTGGCTGATAAAAAACGTCATGTTTTTGTCTTACGACTCAAACACCAGCAGGTTCTGTTTCAGTTCATTAATGATGTTCTGCCTTTCGCTTTTGAACTCAATAATATTATCGAGTTACTCGACGACCACCCTCATCCCGGGTAGTGGTATAAATATTGTACCCAAATCGGATTAGATTATAGACATATAGTCTAGATTATAGACACTGTAGGTTCTATAGACGAGCTGAGGCGAAGACGAGGGTAGCCAAACGAACTCTCAACTAGTGTAGCTAAATGAGCATGTCGCCACGATTGCATTCCAAGCAATGAAACGAGTGACGTCAAATTCGCGTGTAGATGTGTGCGCCACCGCCGACAGTTTTTGGCACGCCGCTGATCTATAATTCTCTAGGCTGATTCAAATTTGAAGAAGTCCGCAGAATTTTCAGTGGAAATTCTGAAGATTCAGTGGAATTTACGTAGGATTTTCCTGATTGATCCCTACAACATCACATTGAAACTCCAGAGAATTTTTCGCGAAACTACCAGTGATTTTCTTGAAAACTTCGTGTGGAAATTGCGAAGAATTTCCAGTTGAAATACAAAGAATTGCTCGTTTTCGAAATGGTCCTTTGGCAGAAAGCGCTATTTGACCGAAATAGACATTGGGCCGATAGTGTCGTTCGGCTGAATAGGTCATTTAGGTTATTTTCAAAACATAAACGAAAGTTCAATCAAAGGTAATTGCCTATTTCCGGGGATTAAACCACCCGACTTGGACGTTAATTTACAATGTTATGAAAACTCATATGTGAATATGTACGTTATGTGGAAGATATTGATTTGAAAAATGTATTGGAGGTAACCACTTTCCCTTCGATGAGCTCCTCTAATGTGGACGTGTACAATACACATGTGGAAGTATTGGCTTGATAAATGGATTGCGAGTGATTTGACTATGCGTCCAATTTGGGAATCTCGAGCTCGTTCAGTAGCCGCTAGGTTGCGAAGGCCGACGGAGGTCCTTCGTAGCTTAGTTGGTTAAAGCACCAGTCTAGCGTACTGTAGGGTCATGGGTTCGAGTCCCATCGAAGGGAAAGTGGTTACCTCCAATACATTTTTCAAATCAATATCTTCCACATAACGTACATATTCACATATGAGTTTTCATAACATTGTAAAATAAACGAAAGATTTTTTTTAAATTTCGCCTGAAAAATCTCAGAAAAATATTCTAAGCTCTTCTCCGTCTAAGACGAGTTTAGTACTTTCCATTTAATTCCACTGCATTTTGTTAACTTTGCAGATACGTTTTTCGACCTCAAATGTGAGGTCATCTTCATTGTATCGTACTTGTCTCGACTCGACGAAATACGTATCCGAAATACGTACATCAGAATTTCATCAGAATATTCACGGGAAGTTGTTTCAATTTTCTTTAGGAAAATCCGTCCCTGATGAGTTTCTGTTGAGTACTCTTCAAAATTTATACAATAAATCCTTCATAATTGTAGGGGCTTGTGACTGGAAGAAGGGATGCTTTAACGTTGACTTTTTCAAACTAGATTAATAAAAACGACTAGTTTGGCATAGCCAAGGTTAAAACAAAAAAATCTTCGGAATATCCGCGGGAGACTCCCTGGAGCGTTTGCTTGAAATTTTTAAGGATTTTATTTGGATTTCTACAGGAAATGCTTTGCATTGTCCATAAGAAATTTTTGGGAAATTTGATTGGCAGAAAGCATCAGACGGCCAAACTGGTAATTTTGCCGAAAAAGCCGTTTGCCGTAACAAGTTGTTTGGCCACAGAAGTCATTAGGCGACAATTTCTTTTGGTCATTTGGCCAAAAATGTTATTAGGCATACGATCAGATGTAAATTACTGAATGGATAATATGGTGAAAAATGGCCACTCGTTTGGCGAAATGACTTTTCATCAAATGACAATTAAACAAAATTCTGAAACCTTTCTTCTTTTTAAGTCAATACTCTGTCGCGATTCGCATAAGAGTCTTATGTCGATTTTTCACGATTTTGATTTTCTTCCAGAAATAGACTTAAAATGCCCTCATCTGCCCTCAGAAAAACTAATAAAATAATTGGCTTTGTTCTAGTAATTTGAAAATCAAAATCCACTTATGTTGTCCCATCTTGCTATTTATTCGCACAACAGTCATATTCCAGATTTTGATACACTTTTGCACAAAAAATAAAAAATATGGTCCATTTAATAGTATCAAAGTGATGTATACAGATGGAGAATATTATGCCAAATTTTCAAAAAGGTTGCAGGTTTTATTATTTTTTTTTTAGATTTTTTTGTATTTCTCCATGTAAAACAAATTTGAAAAATTCAACGGCATATTACTCAAGTTGAAGAAAACTGATATGGGACGCTTATGCGAATAAGGGCAGTACTGGTCTTTAAGCAAAAAGTTATCTAGCCAAATTCCATTTAACCGAGCTGAACTGAACGTTATCTCCCAAGTAACATTTTTAGTTTTATAACGGCCTTGAAGTGCATAATTTACTCTACAAGAGCGTTATAAAACCAATTTAAAACCAAAATGTTACTAGGGCTGAAACTGTTATCAGGCCGAAAATTGTTCGACTGAAAATGTAGTTTGGCCGAAACCAACATACAGCTAAAAGGAATATTCTGCCGAACTGGTAAATTTGGCCGAAAAAGTTGTTTGCTCTAACAGGTCATTTGACTGAAAATGCCTTTCGTTTGACCGAATAGATCATTTGGACAAAAATGCAATTTGGTAAGAATAACCATTTAGCAAAAAGAGCAGTTTGGCCCAAAATGTTGTTTCTGCAAAACAATCATTTCGGCCAAATGGCATTTTCTTCCGGGTCGTCCGGCTAAATTGATCATTTTGCTAAGAAGTCGTTTGGTCAAATAGGTCATTTAAAAAAAACGCCGTTTGGCCGAAAGGGTTGTTCTGCAGAAAGTACATTTTCGGGCCAAATGGCTCTTTCTACAAAATCAACTTATCTGATTCTAAACAGGATATTTTGGACTCGATTTTGGATAGAACAATTTATTCCAAAACATAAACATAGGACCGCTATCATGCAGTATAAACGATGAAAGATGTATTTTTAGAAATTTCGTTCAATGATCTTTTGAAAATAAGGCCATTTCGTAATTGTCATTTGGCCAAACGGACATTATTGACCATATTATCCAATCAATAATTGATATTTGGCTATATGACACGTTGGGCCAAACGGTGAAACGGCATTTCGGGCTGATCTGTTAGAGAAAACGACTTTTTCGGCCAAACTACTAGTTCGGTATTTTGCCTTCAGCCAATGGAATTTCCTAAGAATTTCTTCAGGACAATACCCTAGTCGTTAGATATCTACAACAGCCCAAGTAACATTTTAGGTTTATAACGCTCTTGAAGAACAAAATTTACTCTACGGTAGTCTTATAAAAACAGGATAAAACCAAAAAGTTACTAGGGATGTTTACGTTTTAGTTAGCGAATGTTGTTCTATAACTGCAACCGATGCTAGACATCAAACGGTTGTTAGTCGACGTCAATGCAATGGAAGTGCATCTGTTTGTGCAGTGCAATGCAGCTATCATCGACTTTGACATCGTTTTGAAGCACAGCGGCCCGATAACTGAAAAATGTATACAACTATCGAAGTGCAGGTAAAAAGCCTTGCAGGTCATTGACTTGCAGTTATCGAACGTCTGCTGTAAAAAGAATTTCTCTTAAAAATTCAAAGAAATTCTTTAAAAATACGGGGAAATTTTCCGTTGAAATCTAAAGATTTTATCTACATTTTGAACATCCTTCAGCGGGAATTCTAAAGAATTTTCCGTTGAAATTCCGGGGAAATTCTAGTGAAACTTTCAGAGAATTTCTTTTGCAAACTCCATAAAGTCTCCCGCGGATATTCTGAAGAATTTTCTGTTCTAACGATAGCCGTCTTAATTATTCTAGATTGTAACACCGTTAACAAACCCATTCTACTAGCCGCACTTTTTTACAATTATGAAGAATTTACTGTGGAAATTTCGAAAAAAATATTTAACGGAAACTCAAATTTTGCAATCGAAATTCGAAAGATTCTTCAGAAAAAAGCAAAAAAAAATCAAAGAAACGTAATAAAAAAATCGCCACGCTGATTCACGCCGCCGCCGCCGCCAGATAAAATGGCTTACGGCGTGATGCCGAAAACGCCGCCGCCGACCAAAATTCTGACCAACGCTGCCGCCGCAGAATATTGAACCGGCGCACACCTCTATTCGCGTGGTACACTTCTCCATTCTCTCTTCTCACATCTCCCATCTTTATCTAATTTTTTCACATTTTACATCTCACTTCTCACTTTGCATTTCTCGCCTCTCACTTCTCACTTCTCGATTCTCACTTCTCAACTTTTTGCTTCTCACTTCTCACATCACACATCACACACCTCACTTCTCCCTTCTAACTTCTCTCTTGTCCCTTCTCACTTCTCACATCTCACAAATTGCTTTTTATTTCTCACTCTTCACTTCTCATAACTCACTTTTTTTTTAATCACACCGCCATAACTCACTTCTCACAACTCACTTCTCTCTATTCACTTCTCGGCTTCCTCTTATCACTTCTCGTTTCTCTCCTCTCACATCTTCCATCTCACTTCTCGTATCAAATGTCTCTCTTCTCACTTCTGACTTGTAGCTTCTCATTTCTCAGTTCTCACTTATAACTTCTCACTTTTCACATATCACATCTTTATCTCATTTCTCACTTCTCACATCACTTTGCATTTCTCGCTCCTGATTTCTCCCATCTCACTTCTCAAAACCCAGTCCCCTCATTCAATTCTGGATTCTTTCTCCTCACTTCTCACTTATCACATCTTACATCTCACTTCTCGCATTGAACTTCTCACTTTTCAATTTCACTTCTCATTTGACGTCTCCAACCCATTTCTCGGCTCTCACTTATCACTTCTCGTTTCTCACTTCTTATTTTTCCAATTTCACATACTTATCTCATTTCTCACTTCACACTATCCACTTCTCACCTCTCACTTCTGACTTTCCGCATCTCACTTTTCACTTCTCACTTCTCGCTCCCCACTTCTTACTTCTCACTTCTCGCTTCTTACTTCTCACTTCTAATTTCTCATTTCTGCCTTCCCACTTCTCCCTTCTTGTTTCTCACTTCTTACATCTTACATATTACTTCTCACTTCTCCTTTCTCACTTCTGATTTCCCACATCTCACTTCTCACTTTTCACTTTTCAAAAACCAAAAATTTCTCCCTTCCTATTTCTCACTTCGCACATCTCACTTCTTACTTCTTTCTTCTCGCTTCTCATTTTTTGCTTCTCGGGTCACACCACTCGTTTCTTACTTCTCACTATTCCTTTCTTACTTCCCCCTTTCACTTTACACTACTTACTTCACACTTCTCATCTTTCACTACGTACTTCCTACTTTTCTCTTCTCCCTTCTCACTTTTTCTATCTTAGATGTCACTTATCGTATCTAATCTCTCATTTGTCACTTCTCACTTCTTACTTTCCACTTTTTACTTACCGCTTCTCGCTTTTCAATTTTCCCTTCTCACATCTCACATGTTTATCTCATTACTCCCTTCTCAGTATTCACTTCTCGGCTCTCACTTTTCATTATGACTGACGGCCTTCGCTCTAACGACCCAGCATCGTACCTCCATTAAATATTCTAAGTGTTTTCCCTTGAAAAGGACTTAGAACAGTGGTACCCAGCATGCTCACTGTCAAGGGCCAAACTGCAATTTTGAACTGTTGAAGCGGGCCGCAGTATTTTTGCAGTATATCTGTTTTTTTTTTTCATTTCAATTAAAAATTTTAAGCTTAATACTAAGTGGTGTTTTATCGTCATAGCTCGCCATAGTCACCTTCTTTTTGAATCAGTTGGCAGAAAGTAAGCTATTTTCCAAAATGTACAACCCGTTCGTAAGTTGTATTGCCTCAAAGGAAATGCAAACTCATTTTTATATATAGATGCATTTAGTTTTTAAGGATTGTTGTCCACTATGAATTGTCGCGAAAATAACGACAGCATGGCCGCACGTTTCTATACAGATACTTTTCACACATTTTTGACGATTGTGACATGATTTCAAGTGTCTCGATAATATCTTCGGTGTTTTGATGGCTGTTGATTTCAAGATGGACCATACCGAATGATAATTTCAATCCAAATCAGGTGAGTAAGAAGGCAATTCCTTTTTGTTCGGAAAACCGGAAAAAAAGCATTCACAAAGATTTTTTTTCATACATGAAATGACGCTCAGTGTTCTCAGAATATACATCTGTTACAGCCTGCTGAGTTGTTATGCCCATATAGCTACCGATTCAGTCCATTATTGTCTGTTTTTGATTTGTAGAAGCAAACTATCAAAATATGTACGGATAATTTGCAGACACCCTGTAATAGTTTAAAGTCAACGTGTTTCGTGGAGTTAACTATCCAGCAATTTTTCAGTTGAATTTCGCTGTGCCTTTACTTATTTTTAGAATAAATAAAAGCATCCTTATTACAGAGAAGTATGAAGCAGCATTAATCTTACAACAGTGTAACATTGAGCTCGTTTAAATATGCAAAGAAAAAATTGCTATTTTCATATCCCGGGGCAATAACATTGAAGTATGTTTGCTGTTAGCCTACTCAATATTTATGAAGTGATGAATTTTATTAATCATGATGATAAAACGATTCCGCCCTTCAACTTTATGGTGCAAACTTGTCAAAATACTCGAATGCAACAAAACAATTAGCACCATGAAAAGCTTTTCTATGTAAAATGCTTAACAATGGGCCACATGTAAGAAAAGACTTGGAGGACCGCATGCTTGGGGATCACTGACTTAGAATATTTTTTTGAAAACCGCGTAAAATCCGAAATCCGCGTAAAAAACGACTTTTGCTAAAAACCGATAAAAAATCAACTTTTTACAATTTTTACGTGATTTCAAGACTTTTTCGAAAAATCGTAAAAAATTAAAACCGCGTAAATCCCAAAAACCGCGTAAATTTCAAGATCCGCGTAAAAAAGTCGGGTTTAAAACGACCCGCGTAAAAAAAACGCGTAAAAAGAGACCCCAGTGTACTTAGTATACGAGAAAGGAAAAACAAAGAAAGTTGCAAATAAGTTAGTTTTATTGGGTTTGGTTCGATACCCGTCCGAAAGAGCGCCACTGTGCGGGCGCATCGTTGTCGGTTCGGCTCAGATTCTTTCACGGTTTTGTGTTCGAAGGAGACATAACAAAACGGAAACCTGACGCGTTGTGGCCGCCGCTGATGGTAGTTCAGGTCACGGCTTCCCTGTCCTCACCTATGGGTTCGCTGTGTACCGCGCTTTGTTTAGGTGACTCATAGAGCCTCGCTCGATTATGCATGCTCGAAACGCGATCAGGTTACGATCGTGTCGTGCCAACGGACCGATATGCAAGTGGACTCCGACGATATGGGGGTGATTGGAATAGGCAATGACGACGGGTCGTAAACGGGGACTCTGGGCTTGTGGGAACGGTTCATTGATGGTTTTCGGGGAATTTAATGCGTGCAACGCAGAAGAGACATTCGGACGAAGACTGGTCGTTCGATGACGTATTTCGCTAATTTGAATGAACTTTTCACACAGAATGGGATCGTCAAGTAGAGGAAAAGTCAATCCTCCGTCTGAAATAAAAACACTGTTTTGATCACGAAAATAGGAATACCAAACTAGACGACAGCGGACCGAACATAAAAAAAACAGCTCACAGTTTGGCCGAATCAAGTCGTCGCCTTTCGGAGGCAGCAACAGCCCCCACGCCTCCATTCATTAGCGCAAAGTGAGTGATGTCTACGTACAAGTCGCTTAATTGTGTTTATTTTACTTTATATTTTTACACCAAACACAAGCAGCGACTTGCTTGAGTCTTCGCGGGCCGACGAGCATGGTGAGTCGTGGGAAAATTAAAGTACCTTCGTTACGTGGAGGTTTTCTTCGTAGCTTCCGTCGTCGGTCGCCTACGGTCAAGCAGGACGGAGACCGCTTAACAAAAATTTATGTGAACATTAAGTCGCATTAATTGTGTTCGGAAATGGCAGATTACCCCATCTTTGGCCACACGCATCGTTGGAGCTCCTGCGCTTAAGGCAACGAAACGTGTTGAACCACGCGTGCTTTTGGAATTATTTTATTCTGGAAAAATGCTAGACGTGAATCAAGCGGAACCAATCTATTGTGGTGGTGTGATATGAGTTTATGATTTCACAGCGAGTTATGGCTACCATGTATCTTCGCCTTAACTTTCTGACCAATGGGTACATAAATTGAAAAATATCGAATAATTGAATGATTGCGGTGTCATCGTGAGTCACATCATCTGTGTACACCGCCACAAAACGGAATAATTCGACCGAGCTCGTCAACTTTAAAGGTGCAGAAGCAAAGTGACACAACGGAACATGTTAGCCATATTTTGGACAAATCTAAGGCAAATTATAAAGTAGGACAAACATGAATGATTAATTCATATATTCAGTAATTATCGTTGTTTCACGAAGTTTTGTTACTAAGATTTTCATATTTGGAGCTACTTATGTCCCTTATGATTACGGTCAGTTCACTTGTCCATCGTCCAAAAGAGCAAGAATAGTCATGTCGATACACGAGTTAATGCATACCGTCGTATACATCGGTATTTAAGAGATCCGGTTCGGACAGCGCACTGACTGTTAACCGCCAGAAGTGTTGAGTGGATGACTCGTCTCGTTAGGCTAAATTAGGCGAAATTTAAATCCGCTCCGTCGCTGAAGGTGTTGAAGCATCCCAACTGATTTCCATGTTTGCGTTTGGTTGAACAAGTGATAAGTGGAATTCATGCTTGAGACGTTTTCCTCTCCCTCGCGCAGTTAAAATAACAATCGGAATTGAGGATTTCTCTTTGCTTCTTTGTGAAACAATGTTTTTTCCACTGATTCTTTGGAAGCCTATCGTAGTGGACGATATTAAGCTGACTATAAAAGCTTCAAGAAAATTTTTCAGCTCTTTTTTAGTTTAGTACAATTCCATTTATTTCCACTACCACGTATTACTTTTACTTATACTTACGTGTTTCGACCTCAACTGTAAGGTCGTCTTCAGTGTCACTCGACTTAAGTCGATAAATCCTTTCTAAATCACACACTTCCGCAGTACCGATTGGACTTACCTTAGTGATCTCTGAGTTTCAAATAAATTCTATTCTTAAACGAAATTAATATTCAAGTAGTGGAAACGCATGGTACATTGTAGATTTCCATAGCAAAACTGTATTAGTTGAATGTGAACAAGCTCTCTAGCGTAATAAAAAGCCGAAATGATTTATTTTCTCCATCCCTATTGATAAAATGTCTTTCACCGCTAATTCTATAAGCTGGTCTATTCTGTTCCAATATGAATCCACATTTCAAATGGTTGGCATCTTTTTTGATGAATAGTCCTCATAAACATAAACAATCAACTTTCCCACCAAACGGATGCATCTTTCCAGCTCTTTCAAGTAAACATCATCGCCCACGCCAAGTAGCTTTACACACGATCGATAGCTCTTCAGCCAGAAAAAAACCTCAACCACAGTTTCCCAACCGCATGAAGTGTCTGCATTTCTCGAGTGTTTAACTGCTGACAATCACAGATCTCAGGGACACACATCAACAAGTAGCCATATTTATCTCTACTAGTAGGCCATGTCTTCTTCAGCTCTTTTAAGGTTCTTTGGAGCAAAAATAAATAAATCTTTCCATCGTTTTGACATCTTCATCGCTTTGAGACGCTCCATTCTGTGACTCGATGCTAATCGTCGTCTCTTTGATTGCGGACTCCTCTATAGGAGCTAGCTACCGTCTCTCCGTCGAGCGAGAATGTCGTGTTCTTTGGGCTTATTCTGCGACGTGATCCCGACGATGACGATCGCGGGCAGGTATGCAGGCGATATCCATCATCGGAGGAGGGTCAGGTAAAAGCGTCTGGGAAACAGAAGAACAAAGGCTTAGTTTGGTATTGTGTGTCGACCGGCTCGTATGAGAGTGGGTCATAAATTTCCGACGTTCCAGGATAACGCACAGCATGACCGGAATCCTGAAATGTTTTCTCACATAACTACCATCGCATCGGCCGTGCCAGTCGCTGGCGGTTGAGATTTAGAGAAAAATGGAAGCTCATTAAAAGGTGGCGGATGTTTTTGGAAAATAAAGATTAGATATGGGTGAAGATTTTTAAACGCTGCGAGTGTTGCGTGGTCGAAAATTCGATTCGGTCGACGTTGGTTTCTTCGATGAGCACACTTTGCTTTTGGGTGAGAAGCAATGAATAGGGCAATCTAATAAAAACAAATTTTAGTGAAAACTTTTAATCGAATGGGAATTTTATCAAATGTCCATAAAAATGAAGAACTTGTTTCCAAGTAGAAAACGAAATACGTATCTGTTGGTACGAAACTTCTCCTAAGACGCTCAAAAATTATTTAATCAAGATTCTTCATACTTGTGCTAAGCCTAGGACTGCAAAATGTTTTGAAGAAGAAATAAAATATTTCAATGGATAACGAAACGCCGCTCACGCGCTCTCAAAACCAGCCAAGAATGCAGTTAATTTCCTTCTATCTCCAGGTTGTTGCAATATATATGCACATTCTGTCTCATCATTAGGTGGGGAGCCATTAAAAACGAGTTTCTTATTCAAAACATAACCGTGCCAAAAAGACCGCGCCGCAATTCCCGAATAATAATTTGAAGCGCAAGCATTTGTAAACATATTACAGAGCTTAATGGGTGTCGATGGCGCCGTCGTCTTTCTATCCTGAATCTTGATTCTTCGATGAACCATCAGTCGCAATCGATGATGGCGCAGTTGTCACCGGGAGCGATCGATTAATCATTTTTGGTATCAGGCCATTCGGCCGATTTGTCATTAGGCCGAATGAGAAGTGAAAAGAGATAAGTGAAAAGTGAGAAATGAGAAGAGAAATCAGGTCTTCCATTTTCTTGTTTTCTTCGTCCTTTTTTTCTGTTTCTAAATCCATTCCTCTTTTCTCCTTCTATCTTCGCCCTTTCTTTTTCGTCCATTTTCTTTTGTGTTGCTGACAAAAACAGGGAATTGTCGTTGAAGAGAATCGCTTGTCTTTCGCATGCGCATCCAAGAAAAAATGATTCCCTGTTTTCATTTCTAACGTCTCACTTTTCACTTCTTACTCACTTCTCACTGCTCACTTCTCGTTTGTTACTTCTCACATCTCACTTATCACTCTTCACAACTCACTTTTCATTCGGTCTAACGACCGTTAGGCCTACTAACCATTTGGACCAATGGCCTTCAGCCTAATGATCTTTGGCCGAAAACCAAGTACCCGAATAACGTTTGCCCGAATGACATTCACCCGAATAACATGTACCCGAATGCAACATTTACCCGAAATGAGGAGAAAGAGAGGATTGAAATGTTTCATATGGAAAAATGGATACCGAGAGTTAAAATGTTTATTTCTGTTTCCTCCATCGAGGCGTCGATAAAAGTCTCATAAATGCATACTAAAAATAGAGTTATTTCGTGTGATCAGTTACACAGAAATGACATCAGCAGCATTGTAAAATATCGAAGTATCTTTAAAAAGCGACCATGATCGCATATTTTGTCCATGATCGCATATTTGTAACATTTGCATTTTGGTTGATTTTCAATCCTTCCCAAAAACTCAATCATTTCCTGCTTACCACAGATAAGCAATATAATAAAGCCTATTTCACTGTTGTGGGATAAGATGCAGTGAATTGAGCTTTTTGAATGATTCACAGGCTTTTTACAAAATAATCAAAAATGCGAGTGTTACAAATATGCGACCATGGGCAGTGTAACTCTTGTGGCATATTATAGGCAAATACTTGCTTTAGAAAAAAGATTCGTTTATAAAACGCAATATTCTGGGAAACTGAGTTCTCTAAAAGAAAGTGTCTGCTCTGTCCACTATGGGGGATCCCCATACAAGCGAGCGGTCAAAAATAAAATTGGACTTTTAAAGTGATTTTCCACTTAGTTTTAGCTGTGTATGGTCGAAATAGCATGAATATACAATTTCCAACCCCCCCCCCTTTGGGGATCGTCTATGAATTACGTAATTATTTTTTCATAGGTTCGATTAACGTGACAAAGCAAACCTATTTGGGAAGTTGAAATTTCGTGCGTTTTCTTAAGGAGAAGGAAGGGGCTGTACAAAAACTAAGTTCAGCAATTTATGGACATTATGGCGGCGATCATGTTAAATGACATTAATTTCATGACATTCCGTGATATTTTTTGTTCTCACTCTCATGCCTCACAATTTGTATTTAGAACAATTTGTTTGACAAAGTACTAGGATCTGAAGGATCATAAAGCATTAAATGTTAATCAAATAATCAGAATTGAAAATAACTTTTGAAAAAGGGTATTAGCAAATTAGAAATCGCAATCCCATGACATTTTTACGTGTACAAGTTATTCAAAAATGAGATTAATATATTCTCAAAAAATGTGGACATTCATTGTGGAATGTAAGAATGCTCCATTCTTCCGAAAAGCAAAATTCTTTTAATTTAAATAACAACACTATTTGAATTACTTTTGATTTGTTTTCATGATTTCTACAAGTTATATACAGCATCATTCTTTTTCTGTGTCAAGGTTTAAGTCTTCAATGATATTTTCTTCAATTCCATCAACGATGGAAGATGAGATAAATTCATCTAAAGTATTAGAAGATAAAGAACTTTTGAAAATCTTCAAATATTACAAAATTACGCATGGCATAAGAATAACTAAGTGAAAATTTTTTTCCAACGTCTCCTCGTTATCCAAATCGAGCTTAAAATGGATCTGATTCATGTATAAGGCACGAAGGAAAATGTCAACATTTGCCTCTCTTGATCATTTTCTTGCATTATGAGTTCTAAATTTCTTCAACTGTTTATATTGACTTTCCGCTGGTTGTTCAGCCAGTGAACCTCAAAGTGTAGATGAGTGAATAAATATTTCCCTACCATTAGCCAGACATTCATGAACACTAGCAGGAATTTCATACGCTCCGTTCTAACTAAGATATTGTTCGTCTTTACTTTTGCAATAAACATGTCGGGAATTATTGATTCCAGGAGATTTATAAATATTTACATATTATGAAATCTCATATTTAGTTCTCCATCAGTAGCTAATGAATAGCTCAGAAAATTAGGTTTAGAGAATGACTCAAACCACTCAAGCCCCAAACGCATTTCAGCGGAATGGCGACGGAAACGGTAAAATTTGACAGGAAATATATGAGCGAACTGTTAAATCCTTCCGTTACCGTTGTGCTGCATTGCATTGGGGTTTTATTCATTTACTCCTTTGAAAAGTTAATTAAATGAGCTCAAATGGTTATAAATAAAGTCGAAGTTATTACCAATAAATGTATTTTGACCATACCCTTTGAGCGCATAGTTCAGTCTGACCCATTTTCAATAGGAAACGATGGGACTAGATTTCCCGTCGAATGAAACTTGTTGCGAGAAAATCGGACACAAATAAGTGTCTAAATGGCGATTGCGTTCTTTTGCGCACATACATACAGACGCGCATGCACACACATACAGACATCACCTCAATTCTTCGCGCTGAGTTAGTTGATATATACCACTAGGGGTCTCCGGGCCTTCTATCAAACATTCGTTTTTGGAATGAGCATTAACCTTGGAGTACGAGAGAGGCAAAACACGGTAAAAAACAAATGAAAAAAAATCAGAGTGACTTAACTCTGTTAATTGCAAATACTGGCAAGAAATTCTTTCGGGACATTTTAGTCGAAGCTTTGTCCTTGATGTGTATCATAAAAGAACCTGGGGATTCCTGAGGAAAAAAGTTCTTCACTATCAAAGTTGAAAATAGCGTCGTTTTGGAAAAAATATTGCTTCCGCATTTTTTCAATTTTTTTCACAGTGTAACCATTAGTTTTTGCACACCATTTAAAAGCTTATACAATAACCTTTGTAATGATGTATTAACATTGAAGAAAAACATTTAAAAATATTTCAATAAATAGTTGAAAATAAAATATTTTTTCTGAAAATTTGCTAACTTTTTTACCCATTTCTGACTTTGCCACCTTATATCTTTGGAACTAGTGCACCTAGAGACTTCAAATTCAGAATTTCTCTTAATTAGAGTATTGACAATGGAGAGAAAATATTTTAAAATAATTCGGAAGACATGACATTTTCGATTAATGACCGCCCGAAATCCTATAGTGCTGTCGCCTTGTACTGATTAAACGCGTACTTTCACATATACTTTACTACTGTTTAGTATTTCGTATTTCTACACCCAACCAGAGATTGCAACATTTTATTGCAATCTCGCATTAGTTTCATGTACAGTTTGCCATAATTTGCGAAATATGCACAGATTGTATTAAGTAAACGGCAGGCCCTTGCATTAGGTCACGAGATAATAAGAACTTGTTATGTGTTAGTGTCTACATTGAATCTAATTTTACACTGCCCAATCGAGGAGTGAAATGCTGAATACTTCGACAACCTCAGCAACAATACAAAAAAAACGGTCAAAGACGGGAATTGAACCCGGATCCTCCACCCTTAGCACATTGCAACTACCTCCTTTGACGTCTTCATGTCTATGGAGTGGACGTCCAGACGTCCCTAACTAGCTCACCAAATTTCTCAGGGTCGACTTGTAACCTGCTTAAACTTCCGGGACTCGCTTCATCCTGGACCGCTCACGCAGCCCCGCCTGCGTTGTGAACGAAAAGCGTGTTTTTTTCGAACCTGTTGTACTTTTTACAACGGCGCGAGTCCCCGAAGGTTAAGAGGCCTACGACACCAAAGAGGCAGAAACGGACATTACCAGGACGAATCAACAAACACGTTGGTAGAAGGAAATGAAAATGAAAAATAGATCTTAAAGTATTGTTTTATTTAATTTTAAGTTTTTGTTTCGGGTTAGTTCATAGGATTAGTAGTGGGGTGGCCGGCCTGAGACGTTGGGGCCCATTGTTGGCATGCGATTTAACATACCGTGTCTGCATGCTACCTGCTGGTTCTCGAATGATTGAAGGCCCGCCTTCCAAGTTTCGTCGAGCATGTGGTTCTGGTTGGACACGGAGATTTTCTTTGACGGCTGGGCCTTACCTAAGGCAGACCGAGCACACTGCCGAATGCGGCACAATGCCGCTGGGGTGGGTGTTTGTGGTTGGACGCGGAGACTGGCGAAGGCACACACACTTCAAAAATGCCATGTAATTTTAGATGCTTCGAGACCGACACCCACGAGCATCATTATTGATGCGAAATTGTGTCATGATAAATGTGAAACTAGGTTCACTTTTAAATTTACACGGCTGTATTATTGAAACAAAAATGATAAAGTTCCAGACGGGAATCGAACATTGGTTCGCTGCGTGAGCGCCACTCACGCTACCACCCAGCCATCACTGCTTCATGAAGAGACAGAGATCAAAGTGAAACATGTTCTACATTCTTTCGCGTATGCCCTGTTCATTGCATCAACCCGTCGGCTGCTTGAGTGTTGGGTGCGTGTGCTGTCATTTCATACGTTCATCGCACCGGTTGCTGTGCTTTGGGTTCGATGGATGTAAATTTCAGTTTGTTTTTCATTAAAACTGTGGCAATTGGACTGAAACTTTCGTGTGCATCCAAATTGACTGAAAAATACATCTCAATTTATATTACGTCTTGCGTTATTGTGTCAGTTTTTTCCATTACGTCACCTGTAACATTAATATTTTTTTGGTGTGCAGGTTGGGCACACGGCCGAACACGGCAAAACGCCACCGGTGTTGATGGTTGCGGTTGAACACGGTGTCAGGCCATTAGGCCGAAGGTCGTTAGGCCGAAGGCCATTTGGCCGAAGGTCATTAGGCTGAACGGTCATAAGGCCGAATGGCCGTTAGGCCGAATTAGCAAAAAGAAGCAAAAATTGAAAAATGGGAAGTTCATTCTTCACCATACCCCTTCTTCCTTCTTCCTTGTTGCATCTTCCATCTTCTATCTGTCTTCTTCCTTCCTCATTCTTCCTGCTTTCTTCCTCCTTCTTCTTTCCTCATTCTTCCTTCTTTCTTCTTCCTTCTTCCTTCTTATTTCTTCCTTCTTCCTTCTTCCTTCTTCCTTCTTCCTTCTTTCTTCTTCCTTCTTCCTTCTTCCTTCTTCCTTCTTCCTTCTTTCTGCTTCCCTCTTCTTTCTACCTTCTTCTTCTTCCTTCTTCTTTTTTCTTTATTCCTTCTTTCTCCCGTACTCTTTCTTCCTTTTTTCTTCCTTCTTTCTTCTTCCTTCTTCCTTCTTTCTCCCGCATTCTTTCTTTCTTCTTCCTTCTTCTTCCTTCTTTTTTCCTTCTTCCTTTTCTACTTCCTTCTTCTTTCTTCCTTCTTCTTTCTTCTTTCTTCCTTCTTCCACCTTCCTTCTTATTTATTCTTTCTTCTTTCATCCTTCTTCCTTCTTCCTGATTCCTTCTGCCTTCTTCTTTCTTCCTTCGTTTTGCTTCTCTCTTCTTTCTACATTCTTTCTTTTTTCTTCCTTCTTCCTCCTTCTTTCTTCCTTCTTCCTTCTATACTTCCGTCTTCCTTCTTCCTTTTTTTTCTTCCTTCTTTTTTTTCTTCTTCCTTTTTCTTTCTTCATTCTTTCTTCTTCCCTCTTCCTTATATCTTCCTCTACCTTGTTTCTTCTTCCTTCTTCTTTCTTCTTTCTTCTATTTTCTTCCTTCTTTCTACCGTTTTCCTTCATTCTTCTTCCTTCTTCTTTCTTCCTTCTTCCTTGTTCCTTCTTCCTTTTTCCTTCTTTCTTCTTTCTTCTTCCTTCTTCGTTTTTCCTTCCTTATTCTTCTTCCGTACTTCTTTTTACTTCTTCCTTTTTACTTCTTCCGTTCTCCTTATTTCTCACTTCGCACTACTCACTTCCCACTCCCCAGTTCTCATTCGGCCTAATGATCGTTCGGCCTAATGACCATTCGGCCTAATGGCCTTCGGCCTAATGACCTTCGGCCTAACGGCCTTCGACCTAATGACCCAGCATCGGTTGGACACGGAGGCTGGCGAAAGCAGGCCAAACACTCCGCCGAATGCGGCAAAACGCCGCCGATGTTGGTGGTTGCGGTTGGGCGCGTGGCTACACAGATAGAAAAATCCACTGAAATTTACCCTCCCTTTGCCATACACCGGGCAAATGCGATCAACAAAAAAGGTATTATCTCCTCCTTTCGCCTTATACGCAGCAAACGCGATCTTTTAAATAAGGCATCTTTTCTGCCCTTCGACTTTTATCTGTCAGATGCGTTCATTCAAAGAAAGCATTGTTTTCTTCTATCGCTAGTCAATCCACCTTTCCACGCTAGTTAATAGTACACCGATAAGTGTGAAAAACAGACGGTCACTATACTTTCTAATACTAGCTAGTGGTCAACTCACCGTCCAAAGGTCCCTCATACAGGAGCTACCGTGCCCCGAAAGACCGTTATTATAAAAAAATGTCCACAAAACTAAATGTAGGGCTCGATTTTTGTGCTAATTCTGGACAAATTAAAAAAAATCCAAGGAGGAATTTCAAGAAATCTTGATTTCAAGTTTTTAGTATTTGAATTAAACAATTTCACTAGAGTTCCAACGAAAATGTCCAAGTTTTCAACCAGTTTATATTTTCCGAACTAAATCTATCACATGTTGTACATATGCATAATCAAGTTTCAGACATAGTAATTAATTTCCACTCCGGGTGGCTTAATACCCGGCATATAGGCAATTAACTTTGAATGTACTGAGTTTATATTTGTCAATTATAAATATTAACAACTTAAGTATTTTTGTATGGTTCATCAAATCTTATTTAGTTTGATTTCCATGTTTGATGCAATAAAAGGTAAAAATGAATTTCAATTCAGTGTTTATGTGAGATAAGTAAAACGAGAGTGAATGTTACATAACAGTAATTGGAAGCTAAAATATGTGATTGCTGTTATAAGCAATCACAGCACTTAATAACCGATAGTTCAATCAAAGTTAATTTGCCTATTATATGAGTTTTCATAACATTGTAAACCGATCGTTGTAAATCTGGGCTGATTTGGGTGCTTTGTACCGCTGCCGAATCTCGTTGAAATCCGACTGAACGGACTCGGAAGCTTGTTCGTTATGTAAGCCTTGACCTTTACCGGTTTCCCTGCAGCAATCTGGATCATGATACTTCAAAATATGGTACTTGGACGTGAATGAAAGCTGCAGCTTTTTGCAGATACTAGCGAAACCATCGCTTGCTTCTTCGAAACCATGCTTGAGTTTAAAGTAAAAGCATTTGGCTTACACGTCTTGAAAATCATTCAGAACCTGATAATTAAAAATTTGTTACAGTTTAAGTAGAATTATTTACCGTGACATAATCCATAAGATCGGGATTGTCTGCCAAACATTTGGCAGTGTCCAACAGCTCGTGACAGGCTGTTCCAGTGAACCCGTAAGCCCTTCGTTGATGTCTCACCTGTGGTTGCGCCTTTTCTCCAGAAACTTGAAAATTTTATTTCCCGACCCCAAGTGTGAAGTGCACAGAGGCGGGCAAAGGTTTAAGATTTTGTCTTCGTCGTTACCGTAAACCAGAAGGGCATGCACACAGCTTGCAAAATGCTAACCCTTTGTTGTGCAATTTTGCTCAATGTTACCTTTGGTTCCCGATATACCATTCGATATGTCGAGCTCACTCTTGTAGGCTTCGCAATATGGACAATAGAGTGATTCAAATTTTGACTTTTTTGCTCTCCTATGCTTAAACGATGGCATTTGCCGTTTTAATAATCGTCCTAAATTTTTAGCTAATTTGGATGTAATTCGACTGAGCACAAGCAGTTTGAAGCTTGTATGAAAATTACTATGAAAACAGTAAATTTTGTGAAAAATCGTTCCCCATCATTTCCCATTGAGCTCTAAAAATGTATGGATGCGTTAGCAACATAGAAAATTTAACAAGGGAAAATATCGTCGTTGTTGCTAAACGATTTGATGCTGACATTAAAAGTTATTATGGAAATACTGAATTGTGGGAAATTCAATTTAACACGTAAAAGAATAACATCAATATCAATAATGAGCATTTCTGTTTTCTTTATAATTTTGCTCACAAAAGTCAGATTGCTTCGCAACAACAACTGACTTTCAGCTTAGGATCTATTCTATGATGACGATGCATTAAATATATTCAAATATATTCTGGGCTGCATCACGAAACGATCCTTTACATAAGTGGCAATTCTCATAGTAATTTTCATATAACCTTCAATCGGCACGTGCACAACCAAATTACTTCCAAATCAGTTAAAAATTTGGGAGGACTATTAAAATAGCAAAAACAATCGTTTAAGAATAGGGGAGCGAAAAAGTCAAAATTTGAATCACTCTAATGGACAATGGTTCTTCGAGGAGTGCGCCATTGTGCCAATACAAATATCACCAAATATACAAATTATAATGTTTATAATTTTGAGGTTCCCGGCGACCATTCGAGATGATGAAGATTTGTTTTACACCGCCATCCTTGAACTCATTGCTCGCCCTATTTTCAGTTCACGAGTCAAACACCGATAAAGTGATCTTGAAAAAGCTCCTACCTTCTACCTCAATTCCAATTTTCAAAAGAAAATCATTTCCAGCTCTTGGTCTTGAACACTTTATTTTGCGTATCAGCACAGGTACATCAGAGCAATATACAACATCCTCATCCGATGAAGATCCAACCTTTCCTGTGATGCTGGACAACTTTACTATTGTTGCTAGGCCGAATCAAACTTCGTGTACTGCGATTTGAAAGCTGTTTATTGATGCGCTTCAAAACTTCCTAGGGGAGGAGACATATTTGTTTTTATTTTAAATATTTTTATCGGCCTAATATGAAAAAAAAGAAACTTTTTACCAGGCGTAAAACATATAGTCAGCTACTGCCGCATCCGCAGAACTTGACAAGGATTCTCCTTTTATCAAAACAATTTTTAAATTTGACGTTCGGGTGAATTGTGTGCAACGATGCCTTTTTCCTTTTCAAATTGATACCGCCCTACATCCACCTCTATTCTCTGTGTCTGGACTGGATCTGGGCCTCTCGCGCTTGAGTTTCTTGGGTTCGAACCCTGGCAAATAGCTTTTACCCTCACGTGTACCGGCTGCGTCACAAATATCACATTTGTACATAACCTGTAATAGCGTGACGATTGAATTTGAAAGATTGTAACTGTGAATCTTTGGGACCCTTGTGTCATCCTTGCTATACTCCACACACGCCATTTGACATGTCCCAAAGGGTCTGGGTCATTTGGCATAAAGTCATTTGGCATAACGCCATTTGGCATAAGGTCATTTGGCATAAAGGCCATTTGGCATAATGGTCATTTGGCATAACGGACATTTGGCATAATTTTGAACTGTAAGAAAAGAGTGGGTCATTTGGCATAACGGACATTTGGCATAATTTCGAGCTGTGAAAGCGAAAGGGATATTTCATGTAATGTTTAGCGTAGATAAAGTAGGTCGAGGCTGTTTTCTGATAAATTTAGATTGATGGTAGACATTTTCCGGGAGAACGAAATAACCAAACGGCAGAATTACTTCCGAGAGAGGGATCACATCCATCAATGACTTATTCCGGCCACATGCCTACTTTTAAAGTAGGGATTACACCCACCATTGCTTCAATCCGAGCATGCGCCGTAAGACCGGATCAAATCCACCATTGCCTTAATGCGGGTAAGCGCCTTACTTTAAAAACTCAAGCAACACACTTGTCGTAGACGAGTTACTAAAACCAATTAAGTCACATATGAGTTATTGCAACCAAATAAATCTGAATTGTGCTTTTCGGGGAAGAGATCACATCTACCATTGATTTATTCCCGACAAACGCCGAAGGAGTCACATCTACCATTGCCATAATCCGGGCAGGGCCTACTTCTAAAGAAGGGATCACATCCACCATTGCATTGCCACAATTCAGGCCATACACGTACTTTCAAAGAAGGGATTACATCCACCATTGCTTCAATCCGGACAAGCGCCTATTTTGAAGAACAAATCAAATCCTCCATTGCCATAATCCGTGCAAGCGACTATTTTTAAAGAAGGGATCACATCCACCATTGCCTCAATCCGGACAAGCACCTTCTTTTAAAGAAGGAATCACATCAACCATTGTCATAATCCGGGCAAGCGCCTTCTTTTAAAGAAGGAATCACATCCACCATTGTCATAATCCGGGCAAGCGCCTACTTCTAAAGAAGGGATCACATCATCCATTGCCATAGTCCATGCAAGCGCCTACTTTTAAAGAAGGCATCGCATCCACCATGGCCTTAATCCAGGCATGCGCCTACTTTTAAAGAAGGGATCAATTCCACCATTGCCTCAATCCGGGCAAACGCCTTCTTTTAAAGAAGGAATCACATCCACCATTGTCATAATCCGGACAAGCGCCTATTTTTGCATTGCATTGCAAATGCATTCTTTCCACGAGAGGACAATGTCTTTTCAATATTGTTATCGACGGGTGTTATATTTACTATTCCGTGGTGTTTCCCGCACCACGTAGTCACCATTTAGCGAACGCAAAGAAAAATTATGCCAAATGTCCGTTATGCCAAAAGACTCTCACTTTTGACGTTGGTTACAATTATGCCAAATGTCTGTTATGCCAAATGGCGTTATGCCAAATGACTTTATGCCAAATGGCCCGCTCCCGTTCCAAAGATATCCGATACGTGTTTTCTTTGGTTTCAAAATATTGCAGAAATGTTTGGGCAACAACCCTTGTACTGTTACTTATTGGTCGCGAAGCGACAATCCCTTCGGTAGACAAAGTATGTAAACAAGATTTCCGTTTTTTCGTGAAGATTCAGTTTGAAAGCAACAATCCACACACAATATTCCCACAGAAAAAAAACAGATGATTCAATTTGCACAAGTATTTTTTCACTTCTCAACCTTCTTTTTATTTTGCAAGCCTACTTTGATGATCGTCGGTGAAGATTGAAAGAATGATTTTAAGAAATTTCAACAAAAACCTAATAGGAGGATAATAATCAATATGGATTATTCTAAAATTTCTTAACGTAGAGCTTCAAACTAAGATTTATCGAAATTACTCCTTGGATTTTTTTTAAATTGGCCCAGAGGTGCGGAATTAATATAAGAATCGAGCCCTGTAGCAGCTTTGCTCGGCAGTGTACCTACTATCATGACAACGACCTCTTGCTTATAAGGCAGCAGCGGTAGCCACTAGATCACCGAGCAAGTCTATGCGATATTTTTAAATGTACTTTGTTAAGTTTTAGATGTTTGATTATTTTTTCTGATTTTGATGCTTGACGGATGTTATGAGCCTGGAAACCTCAACCCACGATAGCAGTTTCGAGATCAGTAGATCAGATTTGATGATAGTTAGAATATGTACTTTGTTAAGTTTTAGATGTTTGATTATTTTTTCTGATTTTGATGCTTGACGGATGTTATGAGCCTGGAAACCTCAACCCACGATAGCAGTTTCGAGATTTGATGATAGTTAGAACATGTACTTTGTATAGTTTCAGATGCATGATTATTATTTTGTCTGATTTTGATGCTTGACAGATGTTATGAGCTTGGAAACCTCAATCCACGATAGCAGTTTCGAGATCAGTTTACATCAGATTGGACGTTGGTTAGAATATGTAGATTGTTATTCCGGAGCGAGATGGACTCCGAGGCATTTTTAATTCTGGAGCGAAAGGGACTCTGACGATTTTTTTTTATTGTGGAGCGAGAAGGACTCCAAGGGAACTTTTGTAATTCCGGAGCGAGATGGACCCCGAGGCATCTTTTGTTATTCTGGAGCGAGAGGGACTCCGACGAGTTTTGTTATTTCGGAGCGAGAAGGACTCCGAGGCAACTTTTGTAATTCCGGAGCGAGAAGGACACCGAAAAGTTTTTGTTATTCTGGAGCGAGAAGGACTCCGAGGCAACTTTTGTAATCCTGGAGCGAGAGGGACTCCGACGAGTTTTTGTTATTCCAAAGGGAAATGCACTCCGAGGCATCTTTTGTATTTCCGGAGCGAGAAAGACTCCGACGAGTTTTGTTATTCCGGAGAGGCATCTTTTGTAATTCCGGAGCGAGAAGGACACCGAAAAGTTTTTGTTATTCTGGAGCGAGAAAGGACTCCGAGGCATTTTTGTAATTCCGGAGCGAGAGGGACGCCGACGAATTTGTTATTCTAGAGCGAGAAGGACTGTGAGGCAACTTTTGTAATTCCATGGATGATATACTGCGATTTTGGTAGAATAGATATGTAATGGGGACCCTCCTTAGGCGTGCGGTAAGACGCGCGGCTACAAAACAAGACCATGCTGAGGGTGGCTGGGTTCGATTCCCGGCGCCGGTCTAGCCAATTTTCGGTTTGGAAATTGTCTCGACTTCCCTGGGCATAAAAGTATCATCGTGTTAGCCTTATGATATACGAATGCAAAAATGGTAACTTGGCTTAGAAACCTCGCAGTTAATAACTGTGGAAGTGCTTAATGAACACTAAACTGCGAGGCGTCGCTGTCTCAGTCAGTGGGGGATGTAATGCCAAGAAGAAGAAGAAGGGCTTTGGAGCTAATGGAAGTTATTCGGAATTGTTTCACAAAACAAAAATTCAGACAAGAAGGAAGATTGGGTTTGCCCTCTGACCACCATAGGTTGTCCGGTAGTACTGGCAGATGACATTGATTTCTTGCAGATGGCTTGAACAATCAATTTTCAAAACGTAATAACATTTTTGGTAGACCTTCTAGCTATGCAACTTATTCGGGAAAATGTTTCGGAATCTTTCAGATTACATGCTTATGTATTGAGTCACGTGATTGACGATAAATTGAAGCCGCTAAGAGCAAAAATGTAATAGAATACGTTTTCCCACAATTATCATTAGTAATGGTCGAGCTTATTTTAATAATTTTAGCAGTCATTATTTTAAGACGACGAACCCTTACCCTTCTTGAGTATACTAGTCTAAATGAAGCTTAGCCTAATTTGCCAACATTGCAAACCTGTTTTCGTAGTCTTACGAAAAGGAACATCTTTATAGTGTTGCAAGTATTTTTGAAACAGGATCGTCGGAGTACCTTCTGGTTCAATCGACCATCCAATATCAAATCCGAATGTCTGTCACGGTTGAATGGTTCCACAGTTGCCCCCCTCTAGATACTCCCCTCTCGAATGGATGCTGAGCAGTTAACAACACGCGGTGGGAAAACTGATCAGAAGACACGGCATCAATTTGGTTCGGAGATTGATGATTCACGGTTGTTTCATAAATAAAGCAGATCACAATTTTCTCGCTGGTTCCCGTTGTTGGGTTGTGGCGATGAATCTCGTTTCCTTAGACCCGATTACAACAATGTGTGCCCGTCTTTCCATTTGGGTTCCTTTCGCTGCCTCCTGTTCCACATAAATGCCATTGTTATGCTAGCAGCGAGCAGAGCAGCAACCCCATGCTATCGAGGGTTTGACCGGAGAAAACAAGTCATGGCCAACTATCTCTCCCGATGCCGCGATTCTGCTGTGAACGCGATTAAGGCCAATGATCAATCCTTTTGTGGGTGCGGATGCGGAGTGCGCTGTAGTCGTTCTCAATAGCGATCGAAGAAGGCGATGATTAAGCAAAATCGTACTCGGAATTCCAATAAAACGTGCGAGGGCGGATACGCGAGGAAGGGCACTTGTTATTGCCGCGATGGTACTAACAATAGGGGAAACTAGTGGAAATCATGCTGATCTCCACCTTTCCGTCATTATTCCGATTGATGCGAGGGAATCGAGAGGCTCATACAGGAGGAAGGGTTCTACTTCCCCATACATACGTGAGTGGCAGATGACGCCGATGACCCAAAGACAGCAATTTGGATGACGGCACTCAGTGGAGCCAATAACAGAGCCTTAAGGAGATGGCGAAGATCGATTTTTTGGCGACTTGAAGTGGCTCGTGGATCTTGCTACGCCTGCGCGTTCCAACTTGACAGAGAGAAGGCATAAATTTGACGCTGGTTTTATGGTTGGGCGATGCTGACATCGAAGAAACATAGCGTGGAAGGTGGAATAGACGCAGAAGGGAGAAGATGAACTACATTCGGAAAACAATAAATAATTATAGGAACGATGGCTGCTCAGCAGCCTGTCAGCTCACTGCGTTCCTTCTTCGCAGGCCATTTGTGTTTTGGCACCGTCTTTGTCCGTTCCGTTCCGTTGGTTTGCTGTTTATGGGATAGGGAGGATAGGAAAACACCGACCGAAAGGGACTGGATGAGGGGAGCAGCAAGCTGGACAAGTTTCCCGTCCCGAGATGGTGATAACGATCGGACGTGTTTCTGCTCAGCTGCCCCGGGAGAACCAAGAGCATATAAATCGACGGTTTGTGTTTGCCTTTTTTGAGCGATCGGGCGAAGGTAATCGGCTTCCTGGGAGCTTCCATGAACTGGAAGCATCGGGAAATGAGCACAGCACGCTTCCAGGGAGCAGATTTGATTTTTTGATTGGGTGATTGGAATGGGAACAGGAGGTAGAGTGGTGGAACTACATAGTTTCGATTTTTATGGAGCGCTGAATTTTGACAGGATTTGGCAATAAAAGTGACTAAACCCTGCTCTGAATTAATAATTGCACAACTCATTTCTCATTTCGTTTTTTTGGCACGTGATCATAAACTAAAATCTATTTTATTTTCTTTCGTTGCAGGTGATTTAAAGGATGATTTGTGTGTTTTGGATGACTCAATTTCTGGACTACGGTTTTAGATTGGTATGACACATATTAATGTGTATTAAAAGGATAACATTTTATTTTTCAAAAAGTGAAATGTATCACAAGTTTTGATTGAATTAGCGTATAGATGGGTTTCAAGAATCCTGAAGAATAGAAAACTAGGGGAACGGTTCGCCACTCCATCTCATAGCTCCTATTTCCATCCCATCAAAAACAAAGCAATGGAAATGAATTTGGTTTGTTTATTATTTTTGTGATTTTTTTCAGCAGTGAGCACGCATGTTGACAAAAAGAAGCGACGAATTTGGTGCCGTATTCCTTTGTTTAGCGATGAGATATGTGCAGTGAGATGGAGATCGGAACAGTTCCCCTATATCGCCAATGCGCCGATCATGGATTATTATGTGTTATTGTGCCTTTCTCGACCCATTCAATTCGTTTGATTTCACATTAGTTAAATACAAACCACAATTTCTTTGAAAATTGTGGAATTTCTCTTTTAAAGTTCTAAAAAAGATTCTTTTTGAATGGGGATATTCGAGAAAATCGAAGAATTTTTTCAGAATTTCTAGCAAAATAAATGTTTTTATTCTTTGAAAATTACATAGAAAGTTCATTGGAACTCGCACGGAATGGACATTTGGTCGTAACAGGTCGTTTGGTCGAATAGGTCATTAGACCGAAAAAGACGCTAGGCCGAAATAGTTGTAGGCAACTCATCAATAGGATCACAAGCATCATCCGGAAATGGCAGCCGTCCATCTATCGTGTTATACCTGTAAGACTAAGAAACGCCACACTGCGCCTCACTAAGTTTAAAGACTAAGGCCAACTCTTTATATAAGGTATACTGCCGCTAACCGCAAGTCGAGCACATCTGTATATGGAGGCCCATGTACAGATGTGCTCGACTTGCGGTTAGCGGCAGTATATCAGATTGAAGGATACTTGTTTGCAGTTTTCTTCCCGGGCCATTCTTTCCCTTCCCGCTATTTAGTGGCCACCCGTTAATTTGGATTTTTTACAACAATGGTATTAATATTCAAAGTAAAATCCGTATTGGACTAAAACATATTCATGCAAATGAAATGCAAAGGTTTCCGTACCGTCATTACCGATATTGCATGGATTTGCAGTCATTTGAAGCAAACTAAAAGTAAACCTTGTGTGGTAGTGAAATAGCACTTGCCGTTTACTATACATATAAGCAAATATGCAATGGCTTTGAAAAATCGAAATAGACGTGATACTGAGAGTCGAATCAGTAGGGTAAGACGGTATAATGCGCCCCAACTGGCCAAAACGCCCCACTTTGATTTCTAGAAAACTATAACTAAGAGTGAAAATCACTTGGTACCTATAAATATTTGTAAAACCATTATCCTATGTGAATATGGGAGTATTTTTGTATTACATAATAAAAATAATAGAAAAATACAAAAAGTTACAGTTTTGATGTAACTTTCAATGTTTGTTTGCTCAACATTCTGGAGCGACGCTAGCATACTTGCACTGGAACACTCAGTTGGGCAACCAAATATCATTTCTCAGTGGTCAATATGATATAAAATTGCTTCCATCTTCAAAAATGTAACGTTTTTCAAAGATATATTTCACTGCTAGACTAGACTTTACTAAGGTGGTGCAGATCAGCGCTGCGTGTCACTAGTTATCTCTTTCACGCTCCCGCTGTTCTTATGCAACGCAAATAGTGACGTCATGTGTTAACAATTATATTCAACGAGATGTATTGCATTGCTGCGTAATTTTCGACGTTATTAATTGGCGCTTTGTTGCATGAAGAAGAAAAAGAAGAAAGATGATGTTTAAAAATTTTCGCACAATAAAACATACGAGGATATTTTTGAAACTCTTCTCTGAAATTCTAGAGAAAATTTAATTAAAAACGGTAAACTGTACGGGGTTGGACTTTTCTTATAGGGACACGGCAGGTATTTCCGTCCATCGTCGTAGGGGCTAAAACCAACGAAAACAACGTCCATTTGCTAGAACTCCACTATAGCAGAACGTTTCTCCTGAGTTTACGATTTAGTAAGGATGAGTTTGGCAAAAAAGTGTCTCTTTTATCGGTTTTCGAGGCTATGATGAACAGACGAAAATGCCTGTCTTAACCTTACTGTGTATTAAGTATGATATCACAGAATAAAAATTGAAATTGAAATATTATGTTTATTGTGCAGTAGAAAACAAGACTAACTCAGTACTGCTTACCGTTTTCAATTAAATTGCTTCTAGTGTTTCAAAAATCTCTTCATATGTTTTCCCTTGCGAATATTTTTGATCATCATCTTTCTGCTTCTTCTTCTTCTTTCTTCATGCAACATCAAAGCGCCAATCACCAATGCTCTCGCGGCGGTATGAACGGAGCTTAAAATGGGAAAGGCAACACTAGCGCCACCCAATCGGTAGACGGCTTCAAGAACTACATCTCATTTCAGGGGGGTGAGGACGATATGCTCTTACAAAAGATATTTTTGGTAACTAGATAAACATTGTCGCTGTCGTCGCTGTCCGGAACATCTTTTGCTGGCGAGGATAGGGGATCTAAATGTCAATGAGGGAAAAATACATACGGTTTGACAGTTAGGTACCACACATGTATGACAGCAGAAAAAAGGGAACCGAAGCGACAATCTTTATCTGGTAACTACAATATCTTTTGCCCTTTACCAACTGAACACAAGCGCCGTCTTACCCTAATCAGAATCCAAGTAGTCGGGGCAATTGTTTTCAAATTTTCCTGGAGGCTCCCGCTTGCTAATTAACAGAATAAACTCCACCACGGCATACAAAAACAAGGTACTATCGACACATTCACTCACTGTAAACAATTGACGTAACTTCTATCGCTGTTCAGGACGAAGCAAGCCAACGCTCTACGATTGAGTTTGGCCTTCTTTTGCACTCGTTCATACTGCAATTTTGAATGAACATGAACCTTGTAGAATCTAACTTTCAGCAAGCGGGAGTCCCCATGGAACATTGTTTCGTGTGACATTCTTCGTTTTTTACTACGTGGGTAATTTCAGTGAACCATCATCAAGGATGACCGGGATGAAATTGCCGGTAAAAAGAAATAGATATGTTAGTTAATAAATACAGTCGCCTCTCCACATCTCGATATTGAAGGGACCATAGAGATAGGGAAATAGGAAATGGGTACTAGATCCAAAAAAGGTCGTTGCTATGAAAAGCGACAACAAAACAAATGTCGTTTCCTGTTGATGTGTTTGTTATTGTCCAAAGATGGTCTAGTAGCCTAAACATTTGAACATATCGACATAAGGAGAGTGATTTCTGAACAAAATATGATCAGAACTAGGGTGGTCTAACCGGTAGTACCGAAACCGGTAATACCGGTATTACAGGCCAATTTTGGGTACCGAAAATACCGGTTTTAGCGACGGAAAATACCGGTATTTTCGGTATTTCAATTGTTACTATCAGTATAAAAAATCTGGAATAATTTTCACCTACATGTATCAGCTCAACTACCTGTATTCGCATATCTGTCCTTTATGAATAAGAAATCCAGCATAGAAGGGACAAATATTCGATTACAAGCACTACAAGCAGTAAAGATTCATCGTGCAAGAAATACAATAATTAAATGCGCGCATGAGTAACTTTGGCCAAGTAAGCAATAATGACGACGTTCACGATAGAACAAAAATCGATCAACATCGTCATTATTCATACCTATTGCTTCATTCTCTTAGCCGGAGATCACATGTGAAAAACGATTTTCTGCAAAAATATGCCCGTTCTGAATTCGGAAAAGAATTTGAATTAGTGGCTGATGCAAAGGTACGCTGGAATAGCATGTTATCTATGCTTTAAACTATGCCATGAGTTGAAACTTTAATACAAATTTAACTTCAGTGATGTTGGTGTTGGTGAAATAATTCAAGCCCTCGAGCCTGTTCAAGCTGCTCCTCAGATTCTGCACTCCATATGAAGCCGATGTGGCGCTCCAATTTATGTTGGAACAATTATCAAATCAAACCACATAAATTTTCGCCACTTATTCGATACTTTTAAGGAACGAATCCAAGAGATACGATCCAAATTCGCCGATCTTTTTGATTTTTTTAATAATTCTGCCGTGAAGCAATTACCAAATCAGAAACGATTTTGGCATTTTTTTTTTCAAGGCATCCAGAGCTACTTTGATACAACAAGCGGACGGGATCTTGAACATTCAGTGAACAAACAGTGCGATAAGGTGTTTCAAGTGGCTCCCGCTTGCAAATAATCAGAATAAACTCCACAATATTATTTTACAAAATAATTTCCAAAATCAATTATAAGTTGTTTGATCACTGCCTGCACTTGAAGAAAGCAGAAACCGCGTAAAAGAAGACATCGTGCATTGGCTCGGAGCCGCTATGAAATTAGAACGAGCTGGACCTTGGATCAAGAGCATAAGGTAGGTGGATTGTTCTCCCAGCCACCCTAAGCATGGTCTTGCTTTGTAGCCGCGCGTCTTACCGCACGGCTAAGGAGGGCCCTATCTGGCAAAGTTACATATACGTTATTTTTCTGATATTTTAATATTAGCTAGTAGATTTCTTCAAGACTCTTGAAGGAAAAATGGCAATCTATAATATCGAAAAGTGGCGCATGTTTACATCACCTTCCCAATTGTTGCAGTATAGTAATAAGTTCCTAGCTAGTGTATAAGTTGTTGCTGCAGACACATCTGAACATTTATTTTGAATATTTATTTTGAACATTTATTTTGTATTTTGAATAATAATTCTATATTTCCAAAGAAATGCAAATTCTCACAAACGCGAAAAGAGTTTTTTAGATACTGGTTTTCAACCATATACAATTTCATTGGTTTTTCAAAGGTCATTAAGACAGTTTGCGTCTTGAGTTTGTGGTGAAAAACATCTTTGACTGAAGATAAACGAATATCGGCTTTCTTGGGGGCCATCTACACAAAATTTTAGCCAAATTAGCCAAATTTTGCGTGACGTAATTTATGGATTTTTTTCGTTTCTTCATTTTTATTCCTCACTCACTTTTCGCGAAAATTTGTGGTAAGCAATTTCAATAAATAGTGTTTTGACGGGAGTAATTAAAAAAGAACGATTCCAAGCACGAAAAATATGGAGATTGTAAGTAAAAATATGGAATAATTTTATCGTCTTATGAGTTTTCCCTTGTTTTTCATCGCTTTTGTTTCTTTCTTTTTCTTTTTCTCGTTCCAGAGAGCGAGTAATGGCGCTGAAACCTAGGCCTATATGTACACTGATGTGCATAAATATTCGTCATGTTTTCATAGTAATCTATCTGAATTTATGCGTATACTTTTGCCCATCAGTGTATAAGCCAGGGCACTAGACTAAAAACTGTGTCCCATCCCAAGACGTCGAGGTCCCAAGGAGTGTACATTAATCTTCTTAGCAAAGTCACTCCCAACGATTCGTCAATCATCTTTCCCCCTAAATGTGAAACGGTTGGTACGGCTGTCCCCGTTTCTTCCTTTCGTAGATTCAAAACTCTTCGTTGATCATGTTATTTATGACTAAATAATCTGATTGCCGGGGAATTATGGATTATCTCCCAAATTCAAGCCTGCACGGTGGGCCTGGCCGTTTTAATACTTGTGTCATGTTTATATGCTGCAAATATTAATGCAGACAAGAAAATGCTCGGACCAACAACCAACATTTCCAGGATGCTTTCAATACTGGCTGTGCATGTGCTAAGACAAGACAAGACAAGACAAGACAAGCGGACGGGATCTTGAAGCGTTTAATCATCTCTGATGCGATCGTTGAAACTGAGACAACGACCATACCTGATGATCGGTACGAAAAAGATGCCTCTATGGATATTTTTTCTAGTTTATGATATAAAGAACAACTTGTGAAGAGACTGTAGCAGAGCAAAACACTTGCGCTGCTGATGGCAAATACGTTGACGGCAGGATCCTTGCATGTAATCCGTAAGGAATTCTTCTACTATGCATCTGAAGGAATTAAGGGCAAGTATTTGACACTGATTTTTGACGGTCTTGGAACTATTCGTCCAACTTCGGTTCAACCAGAGAGGGCATTCTCAGTAGTTGGCAACATTGCCAACAAAATCCAATGCGGATTGGGAAATGAGTCGCTTTAGTTTCGCTTAGCCCAGCTCAACAAGCAATGATTTTAACATCTGAAGTTTGTCAACAAATTTTGTTTTTCATCCTAAAGTCCAAATCAAAAATTTTTCTTTTAGTACCTGAAATTTTCACAAAAACCGGTATTCTACCGGTATTACCGGTATTGACTCCACCAAATACCGAATACCGGTATTTGTCAAAAAAGGCCAATACCGACCACCCTAATCAGAACCCATCGAGATAGAGGGATATCGAGATAGGGAGGTTATCGAGATGTAGAAAGCCCAAAGATTGGAGGGACTGAGGAAACCATCGACATAGGGAGAGATATCGAGATATAGAACTCTCTACATAGTCAACTGTAGTACATGTTTGTGAAAAAAAAATACACAAAAGCTAGCAGCAAAAGAAATAGTGGTAATGTCTTTGTCTCAATCTGCATAGGAAAAGGACAATGTTGCATGCCATTTTTCTGCAACAAACATGATACCTCATTGTGGTGAACTTTTCAAATTGCGATTATTTGTATATTTCAGAAGCAAAACTGAAATCATGTGATATACCTAGGTATGTTTATGTCTCAATATTGACAACTGATAAAATATACAGATATAGAGTCCTCACACTATTATAGATCAGCTAAACTTACTTATGGATCCTGTACACCTCCGGTGGTGTAAAGGGCCGACTTGAAAGATCTCCATCCTGAGCGTTGCCCGGCTATCGCTTTAACCTGTTGCCAGGTTAGATTTCGGTCGACTTCTTTTATATCTTTATTGAGGCTTCGCCGCCATGAGCTTCTGGGTCTGCCTCTGCTGCGATGTTCAGCTGAGTTCCAATCTAATACTTGTATACAGATTTCTTTTCCGCCCCTACGTAGAGTGTGGCCGACCCAGCCCCACTTCCGATCCCGAATTTCTGTTGCTATTGGCCTCTGGTGACTACGACGATGGGATGGAGCTCGTTGTTTGAGATCCAGTTGTTAGGCCACCAGGCCCGAATTATATACCGCAGGCATTTGTTAATGAACACCTGCAGTCGTTGAGTGTTCTCCACTGATACACACCATGTTTCGCTAGCGTATAACAGCACAGATTTTACGTTAGAGTTGAGAATTCGTATTTTGGTGCGTTCAATCATCTGCCTGTTTTTCCAGATATTTCTTAAACTCGCAAAGGCAGCCCTTGCTTTCTTGATCCATGCGCCTATGTCGATCTTGGTACCGCCGTCTGACGCCATTTGGCTACCAAGATATTGGAACTGGTTGCCAGGCTACTGTGAAACTGGAAGGAGACACCGTTTTTACATCCAACGATTTGGTTTTGTTGACGTTGATGACTAGACCTGCCGAAGAGGAGCGCTCGGCAAGGTCGTTGAGCTTACTCTGCATATCAGAGCGCCGTTGCGTGAGGAGTACAACGTCATCAGCCAATTCGAAGTCGTTTAGGTGCTCCATGGTTATAGGCTGCCATAACAGCCCGCGGTTTGGTTCACGGTCATTCGCACCTACCAGAACTTCGTCGATTACGATGAGGAACAGTAACGGTTATAGAATACATCCTTGCCTCACACCAGCTACGACCCGGATAGGGTCGGACAGGACCCCATTGTGCAGCACTCTACACGAAAAGGCCTCGTACTGTGCTTCGATGAGGCCGATGATTTTCTCAGGAACCCCCTTGCGTCTCAGGGCGCCCCACATATTCTCGTGATTGAGGCGGTCGAAAGCTTTTTCGTAGTCAATGAATACCAAGTAAAGGGACTCTTGGAATTCGTTGATCTGCTCCAGAATGATACGGAGCGTGATGGAGATCGGAGATCAGCTAAAGATCTATTTATTAAATCAAATTCGTTCGTTCCAAATTGCCTTTGCATTCTGAGGAATTTCCATTGGAAATTAGAAAAAAAAAAAAATTAACGAGGCTTTCAGCCCGTGGGAGTTTGAAGGAATTCTCATGAAAGTTCTTGTAGAAATACAGAGTAAAGTAATTGCCATAAAAACTCAAAATATGTTGACTTAATAATTCAAAGAAATTTTCTTTGGAAATTAAAAAAAATGTTTACGATCTGTTATGATCATGAAAAATATTCCTGGCCGAAAGTGCTGGGTCATTGAAGGGAGTGGACCTGACTGCATATACCTGTCGAATTACGAATCTCTCGTTCTCTTTTCAAACACCAGACCTAATGAACACTTCATAAAAATCCTGATGCATGTTAGTTCCCATTCCGAAAGATAACAAAAGCCAAAACCCCAACAAAGTCGGTGAACTGTTGTTCTTTGGAATTTCTTTAGAATTGTGCAACTATATTCATGCACGACACCGATGATAACGAATGCACCGAACAGAACAAGAAATAAAGTAAACGGCAACGCATAGTGGCGTCAGCTTGGCCAAATTCGAAAAAACAAGTTTTTTTTCTCTTTTGACCTATTTGAATTTTTGTTTTAGTTTGAATTAGAGGAGTTGTTTTTTAATTTCTTTCACGCTCCTTGTCTGTACTATTTCAAAACATATTGCTCCGCGTATTTTTCAAATACACTCTATTACACCCGGTTCTTTTTTTTACACGGGTGGGTTTTAGTTGATTACGACCTTTAGCGTTGATGAAACTATGAGTTAACCCCATGGAAAAATTCACGAAAAATCAAAGAAAATTCAGGTGGTATTTGAAAAGCTGTAAAAATTCAGGTTAACCGAGAAATTCAAAAATACCATCCGTGTAAAAAAAAAAATTGGGTGTAATCGAAACATTGCAAAATGTTTTGGTCAGTGTGACACAATTTTAGTAACAGACGCGTGCTCTATAATCTCTAGTGAATTCAAAATTATTTTGAATATTTTGTCACAACTCCACGCACGCAACGACAACGATTCGTACCATTCTTCCCGATGCTCGTCACGGTCGGATTCATTCGGTGGGAAATTCATGCCGAAGAACTTGCGATGTTTCTGTGCCCTGTTTATGTTCTCGCTTTTCACCTGATCGGAATAAAGCCGCGGGGTCGTGCGGGAAGGCCCGGTTGGTTGGTTGGTCGGCCGTTGGGTAATGAGATGCATGTGAGAAATGATGATGATGGGACTTTTTCTTTTCTTCTCTGTTCGAGGGAAATGAGAACACGGTGGTGCTCCATCGGTGAATGCATTTGCCGCAAACAAATAAACAAACAAACGGACGTTTGAATGCACAAGTTCCTCATTTCGAATTCATGGCAAGTTGCGGAATGTTACACTCGGCTGGAGGTTACACAGAACTACTTTTAAAAAGAACCATCGCTCTATCTGTGTGGAGATAACTTTCGCTTTTTATTTTTTCCAGTCATTGAATAGTGAGAATCACAGAAAGATGTGAACCATTTGAAAGAAATGCAATCACCTGGAGTGTTGGGATCTGACATTGAGCTTGTTTTTACATGTAAATATGTCAGAGCAAATTGTTTCGATGAAAGGTTTTCGATATTTACATAACCTTCCATATCCAAAGCGATGTTGATTTGTTGCCCGTTGGCAACAAAAAATCTCATTTTCTTCAGGTTGTAGAATGTCATGTCAGCCCAAAAACATTTTAACTTGCTATTTTGAGCATGAGTTTGAATAAATATGTTTATATATTTACTCAAAATATGCAACCCATATGTTTTGAATTTAAATTCTATAAGAAATAGTGAAAATGTGAGGTTGTTGTCCCATAAAACGTGTGCGACGTCAACTGCCACCAATGCGTGTTGATCCAAATTCGGCCAACATGGGCGCTTTGGGGAACGAAAGTCACGTGTCAATTAGTTCCCGGCGGCGGCGGTGGCGGTGCATTTAACCCATATTCCAAACCGCTAAATTTAGACGCAGGGAATGAGGGCCCTGAATCCGAAGTGTTATTTCTGGCCAGGCAAAACAAAAATTGAGTAGGTGAAGATGGCGATCATAAATTATAATTTCGCCACATGGGTATGGGAGTGAGTGTGGCATGTTTGCCACAACCTGCCAGTTGGGTGCATTTCCTGGTTTTTCTTTCGTCAGAGGGGTGATGGTTTTCGAGGAGAAGAATCATGCGTTTTGATCATGGAGAAAGAGGAAGGTGCGTTGTCGCTTGGTAGACTTGCTTTTCGCTCGTCTTGACAAGTACCAGAGTAGTGTTGTTTATTTATTTACAGCCTAAGGCCGACAATTATATTAGCAACGCATCTTTACAAAAGTATGTATTGTACCGCGCATGAAAAAATCTACTCCTTAGCTTATTTTTAGTCGCAACGAAAAATAAGCGCCTGCTAAAATATTTGAATTACAGCACAGCGTCTACTGTAAGAAGTTCAGACTATCACTGTAAGAAGTTCAATACACACCTTGAGAAACGATCCTTTTGATTTATATTCTGCTGATTCTACTTTATTCATTGCGTTTTGCATTTGATATAAAGTTATTTTCGGTATAATTATAGTTACCACACGAAAAAAATGTTATCGGTTTATGTTGTTTTAATTTCAAAGCCCTCTTTACTTTTCAATAGCCAAAAAGCATTCTGTCATTTTATTCGTATATTTATCCAGTATCATGAGTTCTGAACAAATGATCCCTACTAGTAACCACCTCTGCCCGATCCTCGAAATCATCATCATCAGCAAACAACGCGGATGCGCCACATTGGCGCGACCGAATTGACCATCTACGGCCAGTAATGCCATACGCACGCTGGAATCTTGCTCCCAGCCGCTGTTTGCCATATATGTCCGTCCGATTGAACCTGCTCCGATTTTGTGACCAGGCCAGGTACCCACTTGCATTCCCCATTTGGCAAAGCTTCAGTTCACGGAGCAGGTTCTTTCTTTCTCTCCTTGGTGGAAGAAAGCGGACGCAAAGCGCAAACAAGTAAAAGATGACTCGCGCGCTCTTCTTTCCCGACCGCCATGTGCATTGGCGGGGCCGAACCCGAGTCCATTCGCGATAATGATGATGTCCTTTTAAGGCACCTGGCCATTGTTGAACGCCGCGGTCCGAGCCGTGCCAACGACGGACGATTAACTCCAATCGCGGTCGCGATCGCTTCTGGTTTGCTGTTTTTCGATTATTATTGTCGTCCGGAGCTCGGAGCGGGTTCGATTGCTATCAGGAACTTGGTGGCTGGCGAGGAAATTCCTTCGTGAACGGCGAAACAATGCACCGAAGAATACGGGCGCCCGCGAACAAGGGCCAAAGTACCGTTAAATTGGCTTACAAAATTTATAAATAAAATAAATTATACATGGACAGATGGAGCCCAGCTTATTTCGCGATGCTCCGGGTCTTTCTCATCTCCGACCATCATACGTGTGGATAAATTATAGGGATCGTGGGAGAAGGAAGGGCGGCTTGGGAGAGAGCTTTCATGTTTTATCGCGCACCGTCCATCGTACCGAGCGCCAAGGAAGGAGTCTGCACTGTCATGGCCACGGTCAACTGCGAAGGGACCGGCGCGAAGGTATTTACATGACGAAAAAGCAGCCATCAGTGAGTGACTACTCGTTCGCTCGCGGCTCAATAGCTAATGGCATGGCAATCCTTACTTACGAGTTGAGCGGCAGCTCCGAGACGAGTATTTAGATTGCTATAAAAATAAATCTTCGCGGTTTTTTTTTCAATCTGACTCAAAAAGACTAGCCTCGGCCGGGCTTCGCGAGAGCCACGTATGGATGGCTTTCCATCATCGGACTCTCCTATTGCTATTGGAGAACGTCGCGAAAACCGGATCCCGTGGGGGTCTTGCCTTCCGCGAGATAGGCGCTCATGATTGATTGTTCAATTTAGATTGGTGTTTAGTGTCGAGAAATTGTATGATTCATCATTGGAAATGTTAAGAGTGATTTGACTTTTTGTGTTTGTAATGTAAACAATTTCAAATCAAATAAAACTCGCACCACCAACTGGGTCAAATATTTTAAAACCGCAAATTCATCAAGTAAAGCTAATCGATTTTCGATCAGGACTGCTCAAACCATTTTGATTCATTTCCAGGAAATTATTTGGTATTTGACTTGTCATAAGACGAATTTGTACAATTACAATTAATTCCACCACTTAATTGTACCTTGACAGATACTTATTTCGACCTCAACAGTAAGGTCGTCTTCAGTGTCTCGTAAGTAAGTCGAGTAAAGTACGAGACACTGAAGACGACCTTACTGTTGAGGTCGAAATACGTATCTGTCAAGGTACAATTAAGTGGTAGAATTGATTGGAATTGTACAAATTCGTCTTAAGAAAAGTATTTATACTAGTTGTAGGTGCTATTAACTTAACTTATTCTACATTAACTTATTCTACTACAGAGTTTATTTCTACTCGCTTGTTACGTTTAATGCTAATGTATTGTGCCTAACAACAAAATGACAATATTCGTGATCATTTATCCGTAATAGCACGTACTATCAAAGCTTTCATCGCCAACCAACAACGTGGCGGCCGGATTTTCAAACATATCAAAAAAGCTTTTTATCTTGGAGCTATGTGTTTCTTAGGCGACTGTCTGACGCTCATTTTATGTTACGATTAAAAATAAGCGGAGTAGATTATTTTATGAACGGTACAATATCAACTTGAAGATCCAGGATCTACCATTTCCTTGACCTTTATTCAACAACCGCGTTTGTACCTGTTTGTAGATTTCCAAGCTCTCGACAACATCAAGTTTCCACGAGGAAGAGAAATTTCTTAAAATTTTAATAATTCGATGTGGTAACTGAATGATTTTCCTGATGTACATGTTCAGCTGCTTCAGATCTAACTTCAAAATTAAATCACTTATCAGTTTCTTTATTAACTTTTCTTTTATCACACTGTGAGCAATTAATTCTATAAATCCCCGCCTTATTCAACATTTCTACCCTGTCTTTTGTGGAGCCCAACAAAGTTTTAAGTGGATTGCTTTTGCTCGAGAAAATCAAATCGATGCCGAATTTTCTTTGTCGCTGAAGAAGCTGGTTGGTGATATGTTCAACATAGGGGACCGATACTGTCTTTAGCGGTCCATCAATCGGTGTTAGTTTTGTCAGTTCGTTTCTTATAGGTTATTTGGCCGAACAAGTCATTTTGTAGCAACCCTAAATGCCATGTGATAATCAAAATCATTCTTCCTTGAGAACCACATTTTGAAGTCAGTCAGGTAAACTGAAGAAGAGAAAGTTTAGACAGGTCGGAGCCTGTATAGTTAAGTTTAACAAATAGCGACCACTGTTGAATAAATATAACGGTTTTGATTGTATACTATTTCGCCGAAAAAAACTTCGCGGAATTTTTTTCGCGGTGTGACATTCCGTGGAATGTATCAACTCTCCGAAACCCATTTTGCGGAGTGCACCTTTTCTCCGAAAGACATTTCGCGGAATGTACCTTTTCACCGAAAATCATTCCGCGGAATGCCATTTGGCGGAATTCAGTTAGAATAATTATCATTGAAATATTTACCGATTTCTGCTTAATTACATACAATCCAGGCTAAATTCTTTTGGATTGCGATTTAAATAATGAGTATAACGCAAAGTGAGTAAACAATGCTTTCTTGAAATGGACACGTTTGCTTGGTATAAAGAAAAGAAAGGAGGTAGTTCCTAGTATGAATTAACGCATCTACCCGGTAAAGGGAAAAGATAATGCCTACTTTGAATGGATGCGTCTGCCCTAGAGATGATCGGGTTTCACATTTTGCATACCCGAAACCGATTTGTAAATTTCCTTCAAACCCGGACCCGACCCGACCCTGGAATAAAAAAAAAATCAATCCCGAACCCGACCCGTTCCCGAGAATTTTTGCATTCGAAATCTCGTACTCGACATAATTTAATTATTTAGGCCCCACTAAAGTTTTGCCTGAAAATTCAAACTAGATATTCTCGGATTTTTTTTAAATCGAAAAAAATGTATGCCCAAATAACGAACTGGCCTCACAATTAATAAAACTGAATTAAAATAATATTCAGTGTTATATTTCTTAAACCCGTACCCGACCCTTATCACACAAACCCGTACCCGACCCGAACCAGATATTGTACTAATTTTCAAACCCAAACCTATCCGGTTGAGGGTTTCAAAACCAGAAGCTCGACCATCTCTTGCCTGCCCGGTATAATGCAAAATAAGATGATAATGTCTTTTTTTAAATAACGGGTCTGCTCGATATAAGGCGAAGAAAGGAGTAACGACTTCTTCAAATGAATTCATGTTCCCGGTATAAGGCGAAAGGTGTTGATAATACCTCCTTTAAAAGAACGTGTCTGCCCGGTATAAGGCGAAGGGAGGAGTAACGCCTTCTTTAAATGGATGCATCTGCCCGGTTTAAGGCGAAAGGAGTTGATAATGCTTTCTTTGAAAGAACGCGTCTGCCCGGTATAAGGCGAGGGGAGGGGTAACGCCTTCTTAAATGTATACATCTGCCCGGTATTAGGCGAAAGGAGTTGATAAAACATTCTTTAGAAGAACGAATCTGCCCGGTGTGAGTCAAAGGGAAGGATAATGCCTTCTTTAAATGGTAGCGTCTGCCCAGTACAAAGTGAATGGAGGATGTATAGTCATTAGAGTGGGGCGTAGTTGTATGGAAAAACGCAAACTTCGTCCGATCAAGTGAGATCAAGGGTTTTCTGAATCGTTTTGGGACCCCAATCAACTGTGCAAAATATGGGCTCGATTGGTTGCGACCTCGCATGCCGCATCGCGTTTTAAATTTACATGGAGATTAGTATGGGAAAACGTACTTTTTAACATTTTTGCTCTTAGCGGCTTCTATTTATCATCAATCACGTGACTTAATACGTTAGCATATAGCCTGGAAGATGCCGAAAGACTTTGCCGAAGAAGGTACGCAGCTGGAAGGTCTACAAAAAATGTTATTACGTTTCGAAAATTGATTGTTTAAACCATATGCAAGAAATCAATGTTTCTGCCAGCACTAGAGGACAACCTGTAATTGCCAGAGGGCAAAACCCATTTTCCTTCTAGTCGGAATTTTTACTTTGTGAAATTATTCCGAATATCTCTCAAAGTCCTTTAAAATCAATAATTTTGAAATAACACTCAGTTAAATTATTGCCCCAATGTAGTTCGGCAGTGCTGGCAGAATAAATGATTTTTTGCATATGGTTTGAACACTCTATCTTCGAAGCGTTATAACTTTTTTCGTGGACGTTCCAGCATCGTGTCTTCTTCAGCAAAGTTTTTCGGCATCCTTTGGGTTATACTTTAACGTAATGTGCCACATGGTTTACGATGAACTGAAACCTCTAGTAAAAAAAAATGCAAAAATATACGTTCTCCCATACTAATTTCCATACAAACTTCAAACGCGATGCGGAAAGCGAGGAAGCAACCAATCGGTCCCAAATTCTGCACAGTTGTTCACGACACAGAATGGCTTCGAAAAACCATTGATTTGAAAAAATGACCATGACGCCCCACTCTAATAAATACCACATGGCGATCCCCCAAAACACTTCTTACTTCCCTGTAGGGAAGTTTACCTCGGGCCACAAGGGTATCCAATAATTGCTCTCTGGAGGCGCCGTTTTCCGAGCAATACCAAAATACGTGATCGATATAATCGTAACCGGCTCCAAACCTACATAAGTTAGGAAAAATATGTTGAGCTTTTTAGTGGAATGTCTTCACTTGTCATAAGACGAGTTTGTACAATCCCATTTAATTCCACCACTTAATTGTATCATGACAGAAACGTATTTCGACCTCAACAGTAAGGTCGTCTTCGTGCTCGCGTTTCCGGGGGCACACCGCTCGATACGGAGGCGGCGCACAACTGTAATTTTTGTTGATTTAGCTTTGCTGCGTCGCAGCATGCGTGAAATAATAAAAATGACATTTGTGCGTTGCTTCCGTATCGAGTGGTGTGTCCCCGAAAACGCGAGCACTTTGAAACTTGGATTCCGTGAGGAGTGACCTTAAGTCCTCACCTCTGAACCACGCTCGCGCAGAAACCTTTGGGAACTGTGGAAAATAGCCACCGTCCATGTTCATTGTGTGACCAAATCATTTGCCAATTTTGAAGAGTATTCGGACGGACTAATGGGAAAACTCGTTGTTCGAGATTTGTCTATCATAAAATTCTCCTTCATGTGCGCCCACCTTTGCTAGCGAGTCCGCCTTCTCATTGGCATAGATTAGGCAATGGGATGGGACCCATACAAAGGTAATCTCTCTTACGTTTGTAAGAAAGTAAGATGCGTACTTAACAGGTTTCATCGACCATAGAACTGAGACTATCCGAGAAGATGAAATAATGGTCTACGGGCAGCAACGATTCATACTAATTTTTTGTTATAACAAATATCAATAAATAGTATAATTGAAAGATTCTTTTCCAAGATGGTTCAATTTAAGGTTGAATTAAGAAAAACAAATTATTTGTTATTTTCTACGCAAAGTATTGCGGATCTTTTCAAAATTTTCCATTTTGTGGATTCCATAAAGTTCTTCTGCAGCTGTCAAAGTTCCACCGCAAGCCTGAAAATCTTCAATAAACTGAAACAAAAATCTGATATTTGGCTTTGTCATCGTAGAATGAGCAGAGAGCCAAACAGCAGAGAGAAAGTATGAAGTGACAGCTGCGGTAGTTTAAAAATTGAACCATAAAGAGGAAAGTTTTCTCTGGAACAACAATATTTTTTCCACGATCTTGTACCATCTCATACTTCTCACTGCAAAAGTGCAGAATGACATGTTCGGCCAAATGACCAGGCCTTGGAAAATTCGTTCAAAAACGAACGAATGCTTCGTTTTTAGCCCGCAGTGAGCTTTAAATTTCAGTGCACCGATTGATGTGCGCTCGACGTCGTGCTGCTGGCTGCACGAACAAGGTAAGAGGCAAATACAAAGCATTCGTTTTATACATTGAAAGTGGGGAGTTTTGAACGTGGCATCTTCACAAGCCGGGTAGTGCCGAGGAGGCATCGTTCAGTACGGCAGTGTTAAATGAGGATGATTCCTTCGTTCATCGTCTGTGTTTCAGATGCGAGTGAGTGTTGTGTGAATACAAAATCATATTAGCGAGAAAGAGAGAAAATGCATCATATACCTCTCTTTCACACACTCATTCCAACTGAAATGCGCAACTCAGTATACGTGAGACAAGGGAATTAAATACTCTCTGCACTACCGGGTGTTTGATTTCACTCTCCAGCTGTTTCGTGCAGCAGTGCTATATGGAGCGAGCAAGCATTCTTCACCAAGCACTTTGAAATTGTTCTCTCATGAAGCTACCTTCCTCGGGAGTATATCTGGTGCTGAAGCATCGTTCCTCATCTTCATTGCTTCATTCATCCAAGCCCTGCAAATGACCCATTCGGCTAAATCACCCATTCGACCAAATGACCTGTTCAGCCAATTGACTTTCTGTCTAATAGTCTGTTCGGCAAAATGGTGTACGCGGCCTAGTGGCCAAACGGCCATTCCACCACGCGATGCATTCCTATCTAGAGATGGGCGCTCCGCTCAGGAGCTGTTCCAAAGATTCGCTTCCTTACATTGGGCTGATGAGCCATGGATCTTTTTTAAAGAAGCCCAGCTCAGCAGCTCACTTTAAATTGATGAAATCATTGTCAAACACGCGCCTAGAGAAACTCCCTCGAGCGTACGCACTCGAGTACGCGCGCTGTTGTATTTTGTACAGCACAAACGAAAATACCACGCTCGCGGTACACCACACAAGCGAGCTTGTATGAGCATTCCAGTCCACACGTGCTGATCGTTTATTATTTGCACCTCAAGCACCATCAAGCCAAGCGACAGAAATCATTTCTGCTGCAGAGAGGAATAAGAAACACAAGCAAAAATAATCTAGCTTGCCGCCTATTTCTTAACCCATACCCACATACTCGGCGCTACGAACGGACACACAAAAGATACCTAGTAGTGCGGTAGCGAACGAACCGTACTAAGCAAAAGATTCGAAGATCCGAACAACTCTTCCGCAACAACAAGTTCCGCTCATGTCGTCGTCCAGCTCGAAATTGCTGTGACATGGAAGCGAGAGCTGCGCCACTAGCTCAGATCCGTGCGACACGGATCTCGATCCGGATCAGTCGCGACCGATTCTAGCGAGCGAACCGTGTGGTTCAAACGAACCGAGCTGGGTGCTGTGTCTTGCACGGAGCGGATCTTTTACTTGCGACGGGTTTTCCCGCCAGCATACTGCTACATGTGCACTCGGTTTGTTTGTAGCACCGTGCTCTGTATTTTTTACTCTCTTGTTTTAGTTCTCTCACATTTCGGGAACCAATATAGATGAATGGGCTCGCTTGTATGAAAATGTCAACTACGCATGGTTAGAAGGGTTAGAAGCGCCCGCAAACAAGGCATTGATTTACTGCACCCAATGTGAGGAGAAAACTTATGACACGTGATATGGTTCATATACATATCAGAGACTAGGGACTGAATTATTTAAACTAACGATTTGAGAAACGTTATCAACAAAATGTAACTTAGAATTATGAATAGAAAATAATGTTGAGTTAGTTTTTGTATAGAAATAAATGTGATGGTTCTAAATGAACTCCTAGACTTCAAAACTAGACGGTCAGAAAAAGCGTAATAAATGTTATTAGTTTAAAATTGTCGGTTTTTCAATGGAAATTATTACCTCACTGTAGCTAAACATTTTAAAAATTTCAAAGAAAGGTAAATAGATGAATGATGAATGAATGAATAAATTAATGAATGACATAAATTTTTCAAATTTTTGAACAATAATTAAAATAATAATATTAACAATTATGTTTTATTATATGTATCATTAAAGAACTGAAGAGCTGATCCAAGGAGCTGACTCTTTTCAATGAGCTGAACGGATCAGATCCGCTCACTGCAATGAGCTGTTTTGCCCATCTCTATTCCTATCGCTTGGCGTCTGCGATTCAGTCGTCGTTGGTATAGAAGTATAAATGGAACATTGCCTGCTACGACCCAACGATAGAATCGCGGTGACTAGTTGTCGCTGTCGTATCGTGGCGAATGAATCGCTTAGGTCCGGAGGAGCCTTAAATCGACAAAAACGGTTTGATTTCGTCAAAGAATATCGTCTAAAGAAGAATGACTTTTGGAGTCACTTGGAGTTGACCAAAAAATAATTTCTGTCAGTCTGACCCTTATAGACTCGGCAACTACTGAACCGCTCAGCGTGAAAATTTTGTATGGTTGTTGGTTTTTGGGGCTGGAGAAGGTTCTTAAGATAGTTCAAAACACTTCCACCTCTGGAAAAGGGGGGGGGGGTATGGAAACCCTGCATAACTCGAGAAATAATTAATCAATTGGAACCAAATTTGATGTTTCATTGATTTTTTTTCACTGTATTTTTTTTCGTATAGCGTCATTGATTACCTAAACGTTTGCCGAAGACATCTAAACGATTGGATCAGGCATTTTCGAAATATTTTTTTTAAGTTTTCAAAACCCTTGTCAAAGTTGCACAAGAGTCAACAGTGCCTTTACTCTGATTTGTTCTCTCCGAGACAGCTAAGTAAGTTGTGACGACATGAACGCATAGAGAAAACAGAACTGCACAATAAAAATCCTATTCGACTAGATGCTAATGTCATATTAGAAATTAAGAGCCAGTACTAGTCAATAGAAATGCTTTCCGCATGCGATGGTATATGATCAAATCAAACCACCTTCCTTTTGCCAGTGGAGATATATCAGCTTCCACACTGATATTCTTCCCGCCCCTTCATACGGGAGTTTGACAGAAGGAAGGTCGTGCGATTTATACCATCACAAATATTGCCTTCCGCTCGCTTACAAATTGACTTTTATAAATCATTCTTCATGCCTGCCGTATCCTAACGGAACTATCAAATCTATACTTTCGCCTCTAATTCTATCATGAACATGTGCGTCTCAGTTTGGAAGGTGATATTAGCATTTCCATATCATTGTAAATCGTTTAACTTCACGTAGAAAAGTAATACACTCATATCATTAATAGTGTTTCAAATAATAACCGAGGAAATGCTAATAGAATACTAAGTTGTAAAGCACGCCAAGTTCCAGTTGGAATGTAGAGCCACTGAAGAAGAAGAAGTTTTTGGTTGACATGAAAATGCTCAGAAATACAATACATCAACTTTTGAATCATAATTATTCTTTAAAACTAATCCGAAGGAAACCAAAATGTATCTGTATTGTACTTACAATAATACCAGGTACCCGGTATTGAATATGAGGATTGCTAATGCTCATGAATCATACTACCAGAAATTGATTTTTAGAGTGAGTGATTTGTTTTATTCATGGATGTCAAAAGTCGAATAAGCTATATAATATGGAGAAGGGTCGTTTGGCCGAAACTCATTCGGTCTAAGGCCATTTGGCCAAATGCCACTAGGCCGAAACCTATCTGGCCGAACGGGTGATCCGGCCAAATCGGTCATTTGGCCGAAAAGATCATTTGGCCGAATAGGTTATTTGGTCGAACACATCATTTGGCTGAGTAGGTCATTTGACCGAAAAGGCCATTTGAGAAGTGAGGTGTGAAAAGTGAGTTGTCTCATTTCTCACTACTTATTTCCCACTTCTCACTGTAAAAAGTAAGTAGTGCGACGTGAGAAGTGAATACTGAATACTTTCTTATTGTTGAGGTCGAGATACGTATCTATAAAGTTAATCAAATTAAAGGGGGTGAAGGAAGTAAAGCAAGTGAACACATTTCAATAAACAAACATTAAAAATAATTTTCCATTCTAATTAGATAAGTCATAGACCATTATTTGCGAATACGTCAAATTAGTTACCTATCAATATCTACTAAAACTGATCTACGCTATCGCAGGAATTATTGTTGACGTAGTCTAACCATTTTTGTTCAAGCCTTCCTTCCAACTGACAAAAGCCCGCCGCACACCGAACGCAATCACCAGTTCCCTCCAATAAAGCTTATAACCAATAAAATTTTACGATTATTAGTCCAAACTACGAAGCGGGTGCATACCGAACACATTCACACGGTTCGATAGTTGTTGAGTCGCAAGCCATAGAGGATGCAATGCGGATGGTCAAGATGTGCTGCTGCACTTCTACACCGAAGCCAAAGACGCTCACTATTTAGTACTGGCGGATTTTTACGAGCTACCGTCCAACGACGACTATGACGTTGTCTCGGAATCGTTACCCGGGAAGCGATTACTATCCGCAGTAGGTTGATGATGATAATTTGAGAAAGGAAGAAACGGGCATGAGACACATGAACAAACCAGATATCACCGGATGATTTTCTCCTCGAGTTAAGTATGGTGAATTGATTAGAATGATCTTTGTTAGGTTGGAGCATTATAGCGATTTCCCGCTAATTCACGCAATAAAATTCAATGCAATAAAAATTCAATTAGATGCACTCACGCTAAGAAATGTGGATGTAACTTGCTTTATCATGGATTAATTATTTAAATAGTAACCAAAACCATGCCTTGTCTGAGATATATTTGAACAGTTACACACAGATAATTGAATACAGTAGTCTTGAAATAAGCTATAAATCATGTAAGTATATCATAATTAAGAAGCATAAGCTTTTGGAAAAATACCAAATCAAATAATGAGAAGATGAGTGATATCACACATTTCTGCAGAATGTTTGATTTAAAAGAATCCGTTCCAAGAATAGACAAAAACCTATTAAAGCCATTATTTCTACCCTTTAGATTTCTATTGAAAACAAAACCACGTAAGTGATTTTCTGGCTATGCAGGAATCAGTATTCGTAATTTTTCACTCACCATCGCAAATAAAAAAGTAATGATTGAAAATCATGACTGTCACATACAACTCTGTTTTCGTGTTTTAGGTTAATTCGTACTTAAATTAATTTGTGTTTTAGGTTAATTCGTAGAATAAATTATTTTTTTATAATACATAGCTATTTCTCTAGGTTTGCCGCGCTTAGAAAGCATAGACAATATTCTCTATGTTTCAAAATTAGTTTTCTATAGGAACGAAAAATTTTAATTAGCATTAGCATTGAGCAATTCCAAGCAAGCAAGACTATTGTATGAGAGTAGCATTATTTTTCATTCGTTACCTCAGATATTGATTTGGGACTAATCACTATCTCTTAGATGGAAGCATTGCACTATCCAATAGTCGAGATCTGTCCTGGCCACGTCCTTGCGAATGCTGAGGAAGGGGAAGGATGATTAGTTGGACACCTACTTAAGAAAGATGCAGAGAACTCTACGACCTCTCATAGGTGCCACGGGAGGTTTTGGGATTATGTGGAAGGTTATAACAGTAGGAATCGTTTTGGTAGAACGTGAAACACAGAAAGAACTAAGATAGAAATACCAAGTAGGAAAGGGACGAGGCTGGAATTGAACCCACGACCTCCTGCTTAAAAGGCAGAAGCGGTAGGAACGAAAAATTTTAATTATCAATTTATTACTTTCCAATGTCAGTCGTACCGGACTCCATATCTGTTCAGAGCAACGACGGCTGTTAGAACGACCATGCTGCCACTCTACCGATCGAAATTCAAATCGTTCGATTTTGAGGTCGCATATGTGCATCAATCAACGCTCACCCATATCTACCCACCTTTTGGCCGTTTCCTACCTTCTTTTGGACGGCACGGCATGGGATCAGCGGGATGTGATGTAATCTGTGCAAGTCGACAAAAACACACGCCGCTTGCGCTCGACGAGCTGCTTGGCTGTAAGTTACGATGTAGGTCGACGTCGTCGTTGCACCGCAGCCGTTGTTGTCATATCTGTGGAGGAGTTTTCCACCGTTTCAACCCGCTTTGGGGGCCCACTCAACCAACGACGGTGGATGCATGATGGCTGACGTTTGATCTCGCTCTAATCCACGAGATGAAAATTTATATCGTTTCCATCCCAGTAGGTGGTGAAGCGAGGGGAAAACCCTCGCGTCTGGCAGGCTGGTGAAAAGTCAGTGCCTACTTTGCTCTCGTTGGGTGGGCCACTTGTTTCAATCCGAAAGAACCTGTTAATGGGTTCAGGTTGACAAGCACTTCGGTAAAAGGCGGAAGTGCCCACTTGAGCGCACAGTCATTGCATAACAATCCGATCAACCTGTCCCATAGTTGAACGGAGGAGTCATTGCACTGTCATCAATCACGGGGCGATACGATGGGACAGGCAACGCAAAGTAGCGTGTTTACATAGATGTAGATTACCAACATATCTGACATTCCATTCGTTTTTATTTCGATTATTACGGAGGAACCAATTTCGCCGTTATCAGTTTGTACTTCACTAATTGATTATTGTCGCAATTGGTGTTTGAACACCTCAGTTAATCGTCACACGGTCGGTGTTATCTGGTGGTAAGCATGGAATTTGTAAGTTCCGGGTCTTACATAATTGATAAGTAAATAAATTGCAGGAGTTCTGAATCAGTTTGTCAACAAGAGGTCATTTTTTGTCAGTTGAAAATACTGGACGCCAGTGCAATGCCAGGTTGATTTGTCCAAGTTAATAAACTGATTGTTAGAGTTGCTCCCTAATCATCAAAGTAGGCCTAATGCGAACCACAACTGATGTCGGTAACCAGTGGCATAAGGTGTTCCAAGTGGCTCCCGCTTGCCAACAGTCGGAATAAATATTCCACATTTAAGGATCCTGCTGGATTTTCAGCATATTAAAAACAAATTGTGAAATCAAGTAAGTGGGAGCACCCATGGAGAAAGTTATGCCCGAGTGAAAGTGATGTGGTTGAATAAAAAAGGACTCTTAAAAGAAAATGGTGTCAAAAGAAGAAAAAATAGATAATTGATCAATTGGGTGAGTACATTTGAGAATTTTAAATTGTACATTGAATTGAAAACTGGATCCGTTGATCTGAAATCGTTGGTCTGAATCTGAAAAAAAATCTGAATTTTTTGGGTCAATGTAATCAAATATAGTACATATATTAACAATATAATTCACTTTCTGAATCCTCAGCACATTCACACCATCTTGCGTCACAAAAGACAACTAAAGCCTCAAAACGATAACCAAGGGGTGTTTTACAATTTTTGTAAATTTGAATAACGTTTTATATTGATCAATGCTACGTGAAATACGTTTTATATTGATCAATGCTCCATTATAAGCATCCATTCTGATGCTCAAAGAGCTTAAAATTTGCCTGGGAAAAAATCTTCTAAATGTATGAGAAAGTAAGTATATTATTATGAAGAGGCTCAGAAAACTTCAAGTAATTTCTTAAAAACACAAAAGAGTTATAAGTTGTTGAACTATGAAGAAAGGCGTCATCTAGATATGCTGATGGATGCTGCTTAAATTTTCCCAGTAGCTTTTATTTGTCAAAATTTATGATCTCCCAAGTATAAGTACCTCCCAAGTATGATTTTTTTATTTTTTTTTTTCATAAAAGTTTGGTGCACCTTACTCTAGACCTTTTTGCTATTTTGTCTATGCTCATTTCTACTTAATTGATACAAAACGATATTCTCAGCTGCGTTTATAACTTTAAAATTTAAATATACTGAAATGTAGTCGCATTTTATGCGATTCGTTTCTACGTGAATAGAGAGAGAGAGTATGGAGAAGTAAACTTTCACCTCAAACAGTTTCCCCCTTTCTGCACTGATATTTTCGTTGGGCTCCTGATGTGTTTCCTGAAATCTGAGCAGCTGTATATCCAGTTTCACTGTAAATGATGATATGGTCCCTGCTGTTGCTGCTGACCCCAAATTCAGACTAAGGCCGAAGTGGCATGTGCGGTATATAAGATTCTTCTCCATTCGGCTCGCAAGCCATCTTCCACCTGATCGATCCTTTCTTTTCCTTGATTCGATCACCTTTCCCGCTGCGCATCTCGCCTTATTGTGACCGTCGGATTGTTGTCGAGAACCATTTTAACCGGATTACTGTTCGACATTCTGGCTACATGCCCGGCCCACCGCAGTCGTCCGATTTTCGCGGTGTGAACGATGGATGGTTCTCCCAACAGCTGATGCAACTCGTGGTTCATTCGCCTCCTCCATGTACCGTCCGCCATCTGCACCCCACCATAGATGGTACGCAGCACTTTCCTTTCGAAAACTCCGAGTGCGCGTTGGTCCTCCACGAGCATCGTCCAGGTCTCGTGTCCGTAGAGGACTACCGGTCTAATGAGCGTTTTGTAGATGGTCAGTTTGGTACGGCGGCGAACTCTATTCGATCGAAGCGTCTTGCGGAGTCCAAAGTATGCACGATTTCCAGCCACTATACGCCTCCGAATTTCTCTGCTGGTATCATTTTCGGCAGTCACCAGTGAGCCCAAGTACACAAATTCTTCTACCACCTCGATTTCATCACCACCGATGCCAACTCGCGGTGGGTGGCTCACATTGTCTTCTCTTGAACCTCTTCCTATCATGTACTTCGTCTTCGACGTGTTGATGACTAGTCCGATCCGCTTGGCTTCCCTCTTCAGTCTGATGTAGGCTTCCTCCATCTTCTCAAAGTTACGTGCCATAATATCTATGTCGTCGGCGAAGCCAAATAGCTGGACGGACTTATTGAAAATTGTGCCACTCGTGTTAATCCCTGCTCTTCGTACTACCCCTTCCAAAGCGATGTTGAATAGCAGACACGAAAGACCATCACCTTGCCGTAATCCTCTGCGCATTTCAAAGGGGCTCGAGAATGCCCTGAAACTCGAACTACGCACATCACCCGATCCATCGTTGCTTTGATCAACCGTGTCAGTTTATCCGGAAATCCGTTTTCATGCATTAGCTGCCATAGCTGGCCCCGATCGATTGTATCATATGCGGCTTTGAAGTCGATGAATAGATGATGTGTAGGCACGTTGTATTCGCGGCACTTCTGCAGTACTTGGCGAATGGCGAACACCTGGTCCGTGGTGGAGCGTTCGCCCATAAAACCCGCCTGGTACTGCCCCACGAACTCCCTTGCAATTGGTGCTAGTCGACGGCATAAATCTTGGGAGAGTACCTTGTAGGCGGCGTTCAGCAATGTGATTGCGCGGTAGTTGCTACAATCCAGCTTATCGCCCTTTTTGTAGATGGGACACACGACACCTTCCATCCACTCCTGCGGCAAAACTTCCTCCTCCCAAATCTCACCACCGTGTTTAAATAGCTCTCCTGGTAGTTGGTCAACCCCAGGGGCTTTGTTGTTCTTCAGCCGGCCAATCTCCTCCTGGATTTCCTGGAGATCCGGAGCCGGTAGAATTATGTCCTGCGCGCGTTCCCCTAGGTCCATCACCATACCGCCATCTTCGTCTGCCACATCGCCATTCAGGTGCTCTTCGTAGTGCTGCTGCCACCTTTGGATCACCTCACGCTCGTTCGTAAGAAGGTTCCCGTTTATGTCCTTGCACATATCAGGCTGTGGCACGTGGCCCTTACGTGAACGGTTCAACTTCTCATAGAACTTTCGTGTGTTATTAGTGCGGTACAGTTGCTCCGTCTCTTCACGGTCTCGATCTTCCTGCTGACGCTTTTTCCTCCGGAAAATCGAGTTTTGTCTGTTCCGCGCCTGTTTATATCGTGCCTCATTCCCCCTCGTGCGGTGTTGCAGCAATCATGCCCATGCTGCATTCTTCTCTTCTACTAACTGCTCACATTCGCCGTCATACCAGTCGTTTCTCCGATCCGGGGGCACCGTGCCAAGTGCAGCGGTTGCGGTGCTACCAATGGCGGATCGAATATCTCTCCAGCCATCTTCAAGAGACGCTGCGCCTAGCTGCTCTTCCGTTGGGAGTGCCACTTCCAGCTGCTGCGCGTATTCTTGGGCTAGCCTACCGTCTTGTAGCCGCCCAATATTAAGCCGCGGCGTCCGACTTCGACGCGTGTTGTACACCGTCGAGAGTTTTGAGCGCAGGCATACTGCAACGAGGTCGGATTCAATATTCGCACTGCGGTAAGTGCGGACGTTCGTGATGTCGGAGAAGAATTTACCGTCGATTAGAACGTGGTCGATTTGGTTTTCCGTTTCTTGGTTAGGTGATCTCCATGTGGCCTTGTGGATATTTTTGCGGGGAAAGAAGGTGCTTCGGACTGCCATTCCGCGGGAGGCTGCGAAGTTTATGCATCGTTGGCCGTTGTCATTCGATACGGTGTGCAGACTATCCGGTCCGATCACTGGTCTACACATTTCCTCCCTTCCTACCTGCGCGTTCATGTCACCGATGACGATTTTGACGTCCCGCAGTGGGCATCCATCGTATGTCTGCTCCAGCTGTGCGTAGAACGCTTCTTTCTCGTCGTCGGGTCTCCCTTCGTGTGGGCAGTGCACGTTGATGATGCTGTAGTTGAAGAAACGGCCTTTAATCCTCAGCTTGCACATCCTTGCGTTGATTGGCTGCCACCCTGCGCATCTTTCCCAGCACTATGAAGCCGGTTCCCAGCTCGTTGGTGGTGCCACAGCTTTGGTAGAAGGTAGCCGCCCGATGCCCGCTTTTCCGCACTTTCTGTCCTGTCCAGCAAATATCCTGCAGCGCCACGACGTCGAAGTTGCGGGGATGTAATTCATCGTAGATTATCCTGTCGCAACCTGCGAAACCTAGCGACTTGCAGTTCCATGTTCCAAGCTTCCAATCGTGATCCTTTATTCGTCGCCTAGGTCTTTGCCGATTATATCGAGTCGCATTATCTCTTATATTGTTCGTAATTATTGGTTTTCCAGGCGGCTTATTGGGCCTGCGCAAACCTCCTGTCTCGCCGGAGGGCCGTCGTGTCAGGGCTGTTTAGCGTCCCACCTAACACCAGGACTTGGGCTTGTGCGCTTTGAGCGGCACACGGTCGCTTTGGCGGAGCCTACTTGCGGATACATGCAGCTTTTTATAGAGGCTTAACAGGGCCCACTGTCAAACCCCACCACACCCTAGGCAGGCGCCACAACTCGCAGATGGCCTGGGGAGGGATCGTCAAGCCCTTGGACAAAGTCCCTGCGACCCCCATTAAATTTTCATGGATTACTGTAATTCAAAGCGAGTCGGTTTCCATACAATTAACAGGCAATAATTTTATAAAGCGACTTCGGAGTACAAAACTAGCCCAATCGCCAAAATCGAGAAACATTCCGGAATCAGTTGGACTGCATTCATGTGGTTTGGTCCCTATCTGTGGGTGAATTTATGTCAATTTGCTTTTGTTTTGAACGCTTACAGCGGGCATACAAACGAAAGATGTTTAGAATTTAGTCCGCACGTTCATATGGGAAATTTTTTCGGCATGTCGATAAATTTCCTCTCTTTACCTATAGGAGTGTAGCATGGGAGACGATCAAGTCGCCGCTAGCTGCCGGCTGTGATCGAAGTCATGCCATTGATCTCTTTGATGTTGACGGATGCTATATCACAGACATACAGACGAAAAACGTCTCACTTATATTTGGCATACAGATTGAAAAGATCGAGTATTAACATGGCATGGGTTTCACGAATGAAACAGTTCCGTAATGATCTGAGAAATGTTTGAATCTTATGTCTGCTTATCTTACAGTTTTGTTGCCAGTCCCAGTCGTATCAGAGCTTCATAAATATCCACATAAGTAGGAGTAGAATACACGAAATGGTACAGATTGCCCATTGCATAAGGCTTGCTCGCATGAAACGAGAACCAACAGACCGAAAAGAATGAGCAGAGACAAACAAATGCGCTTCGGGTGCCATTGATTGATATACACCAACGGAGAACCCACACACAATTTCTAGTGTAAACAAAAATAACTTTTTCGGGAAAGACTTTCTGTCAATTAATATTCTCTTCGACTGATCTCCGTATATCCGTGTACATATCTATTTAGCCCCTCCTGATGGACTCGCTGCAGCAGCCACATACCTACTCGGCAGTGCGTAAATCTACTGCGGACTTGGGAACGATTAGTGCTAACCAGAAATGCTAACAAGAAACAAACAACCAACCAACAACGACGGTCGGGGCTCCGGTGTTTGTTTGTTTTCCGACCATTTTCGGCGTAACAATCAGAAGCTTTTTAACGGACGCACCGGAGTTTCGCCGGTGCGGAGTTGTTTGGATCGGGTGTTCATAAGCACCCTGTCATCTGCATTCCTGCTAAGTCATGCCTTGTAAATGATTCTGCATACAGCGCCACCAAGTGTCAAAATGGAAACAGTTATCATCTACTGGCATATGGCGGTATTTTTCTCATGGGGCTTTTGTTCTACGGAAAGGGCCTGATATAATTCCTATTAAACCAGAGTCATAAAAATAAGATAGGTCTTGTATACGCAAAGATGGCTGCCAATGATCCACGCTTAAAAGGATTAATGTAAGTGGCAAAATATTCGTTTTTTTACAGATCTTGAGCTCGATTCGGATTTGTTCGAATAGGACAGCAGGACGTAATTAAAATTTTGACAGTGATGAAAAATGTCGTTTCGTTCCTATGATAGGGTAAGGGAGGTATTTTGGACCACTTTAGGAGATAGCTAAACAATTTTTCGAATAAAAGTTGGATTTTGTAATAATGCTTGATCATTTCCCTATGCAACTAAAAAGTGGTGAATGCTAAGTAAGATTTGTAGGTAAAAATGTTGTAAATCCCACCGAAAGAACCAAACTATCATAAATTCTGAAGATATGTAAGATTTAATTTTGGACCACCTGTTTTATTTTCGACCTCCTATTGGACATATTTTGGACCACTCGAATAATTTTGTATTTCTTGCAAAGTTATGTAACTATTAGATTAAATAAGTGATCTCCAGCATTTTCGTCGATTTCATCCTTAAAGTTCTTGTAAGAAATGCATTTTTAAGCACTTTAAGGATTAGAACAATATCAGCTAAGGGTATTGAAGCTAATATCAAATTCAGTACCACTCGGTGCAGCATCATCGAAGCAAAACAAACGTGTGGCCCATGGCCGTGATGTATGCACCTGACCACTCCAACCCTGCCATATCTTTTTATATAGTTTCCCAGATGTGTTCCATTTGCGTCATTGATAGTTTGTTACCCGGTTCTTCCTTGCTCATTGCACATTCTTTTCCAAACGATCGTATGGAAATAATGAAAACAGTTACATGTTGGTTTGATAGACATTTTTCTAGGGCTTACATCAATTATCGGTAATTTATAAATGCGGTATGAACAGTAATTTATGAATGTTTTGATACTAGAGAAACAAATGGTTGGTAAAAACAAAAGTTTAAGAGATCTAGATCTTAAAAAGAAGATATGTCGAAAATATGTTCGGTTCAATTAAAAATGAACCTATTTTGGACATGCCTCAGAATACTGTTTTTAAACTTATATTGTTTTGTTCGAGATATGAAACTGCTTCAATAAGGTTTTAATAAGTCAACAACATCATTGCCATGTTTTAAATCTATGTACAAATAAATTTACAGCTTTCGAAAGGTGACTTCAATTTTACAATGTCGTCTTGATTTTGGTCTAATCCAGCAGGAATGATTAAATTCTTGACAATATTTTTCATAATTGCTATATTTTATATAAAACAAATGTAGGAGATACCTTATGGATAGTTTCTTTTTGCAATAAAATGTATATGTTGCATGTTTTATTTAGTTTTGTGTGATATAAATGCAAAATTTAGCAAGGTGGTCCAAAATATAAGCCCGGTCCAAAATACAGCCGTTACCCTAAGACGAGTTAATTCTATTCCATCTTATTCCGCCACTTGTTATTTCGTGTCGTGTTTGCTAACAACTTTCCACAAGAAACAATTACAATTCAGAACTTGTAACGCCTAAAGATCCTATAGCTTTGTTTAACAGATGATTGCTCTGAATCTTAAATCGGTGGCGTGAGAGCTAAATTAGTGTCAAACATAATAACATATCGTGACATTTTTGTAATTTCGCTCTCATGTTCTACAATTTATTTTTAAAATAATGATCTGTTGGACAAAGTTGTTGAAGAAAAAAAAACGTACTTTACGTATCTGTTTCTACGCAAAAGTTTTGTTTTATTTGTGAAAGGAAATGAAATAATAATATTTGAATTTGACATTTTTCGACACTGGTTTCAATTGCTGTTGCACACATTACAAAACCTGCACCATGCACTTGCTGCTCGCGTATTTAACTTTCCGGGACTCGCATAGTGTTGGATCTCTCACACGGTCCCGCCGCTTTTGAGTCCCGGAAGGTTAAATTTGCGAGTCGAAATTGTTTTGTAGTGATCAGTGGAACATCTTACCACAGAAAACAGACATACAAATTTTACTCAGAAAACTTTGTAAATCAAAGTACGTTAGAACACTGACTGCGGCAGTACGTCGTTAGGCGGCGCTAGATGTCGTTCATGGCGTCATGCGTACCAGCTGTCACATTTCATCAATCAATCATCGCGCGCCAAAATGATACCAAGCTTGCCGCCTCCTCCGGCACGTGGTATCTGTTAATATTTTATTTTCATCCACTATGAAATTAACAAGAACGTTTAAAAAACAAACTCGACAAAAATGCATTCACGCTCGTCCAGGTAACCTAATTTAATAACTTAGTAAAGTTTTTCGTGCTCATGCAACTTCTCAATTTTATTATTGAATGAATACTTACTTGATACTTGATGGGCTACAGCTCTTCGATGAACCTACGCCGAATGGAGTATCCTTCTCCACTGGACTCGATCCTGGGCCAATCGCTTCCAGTCGCCCTGAACATTGAGCGCCGTCAGGTCCTCTTCAACCACAAAAAGCCATCGTGTACGCGGCCTTCCACGAAGCCTGCAGCCTCTTTCGGGTTCTCTACTAAATATTATCTTCGCCTAACGTTCTTCCGGCATACGAACAACGTGTCCAGCATACCGTAGCCTGCCGTGTTGTATAAGCTTAATAATATTCAGCCCTTTATACACCTGGTACAACTCGTGATTCATGTGTAACAAGTGTCAGTGTGTTGTCCAAGATTGGTGAGATTTTACGCGTTTTGTATTCGTTTAAATTGTAAAAAAAGTAAAATAATCGTGGTTGTTTAGTGTTAAATGTTCCTGCTCCCACAAACCCTTCGAACGCAGCCAACACTACACTGCCCCATTAAAGGATGACAGTGATACCGCTACTCACCACCAGGGACGCCGAGAAAAACATGGAATGGGTGGCCATGGGGGTGGCGAATTGGGTGGCGAACTGGGTGGGCAGCATGTGGCGGAATTCATGGGCGTCAACGGGTCAACGGCCAGAGCCTTGGGGTCAACGGTCACAAGAACGACAATTCATTAGCCTGGTGATTGTCGAAAAGAAAGGTTGATTTGAGAGACGGAAAAGTATTGATTAAACAGAGAAAAGTTATAGAACTTGGAAAGTTGAAGAAATTGGAAAATTGAAGAAGGTTGTAGAAAAGAAGTGAAAAGGAGTTAGTGCGAAAGACTGGACATCCAGGTAATTCTATTACTGTTCAGATAGGGCCACGAAACCCTAAGCCAGGCCCTACTCCAGATATATTCGCTAATCGCCATTTTGTGTTCTCCATGGTGCCACCAGGACCTCGCGGTTTTATTATAAAACGCCATCGCGGTTTCCCGCCGTTCTGAAACCCGTAACCTGCCCTAGGAGAGTGTGTCCACCAAGTGCACCCTAAAACCAGGTTTTTCCCAGTACGTCCACGGACTGCTGAAGCCTCGAGTCCATCACTACACTCGAGGGGTGCACCACACAGGCAGAGGGTCCACGAGAGGCTGCAGCCCGCCGAGGAGAAGCCGGCATCCACCCTTGACCCAGTTGCAGAAACCGAAGAGTCTACAGGTAGCGGAGTAGCAGTGCGCGGGGCCCCGAAGAACAAAGAAGAAAGAGAAGTGAGGAAGTAAGGAAGAGAAAGGTAGGAGGTAGAAGTAAGGAAGTGGGAAGCGTCGTCCGGTGTTTGAGGACGGACGCGAGAAGGAAGAAAGAAGTAGGACGTCAAGGAGGAAAATAAAGTGCACAATAAAGTGGGAGTTTTTTCATTAGACAACTCGAGTGTTTTCTATCGCGGAGTGTCACGAGCGTAGAGCCGACCCTGAGGCTTGTTGAAGGGGGTCTCACCAGAGCTGGGAGTAACACGGCCCTGGCCCCCAGTAAGTTACACTTGGCACCCAACGTGAATTGTCTTTGACATTCCAAGCTAGGGAAACACTTTGAACTTCGTTAACTTTTCTTTGCGGAGGTCTCTGGGAAAACGCCCTGAAGTCACTTACGGAATTGACGTCACGAACTACTTTGGGATTGTGCAGAACTTGTAATCGTTGTTCTCATAACGGAGGTCTTGGAAGTCCCAAGAGGCAAGATAGCTACCAGTTTGGTGAGAAATATTTTAAAACAGAATCGGAGATTGTATAAAAAAAAAAGTCGATAAAGAATTCCGGTAGTTGTCTTGATCTGTGTGATTCGGAGAAGTGTAATAAAACACTGAGCAAACCCTAGGAACTTTATTTCAATTTTCACCAGTTAAACCAGGTACACTGGTGTACATACTTCTTTAGGATTTTCAATTAATTTCTGCTCACTAGAGAGCGTGAACAAATTTTAGGTATTTTTTTAATTAATAAAGCATTCGATAAGCAAAATCGTTTATAAAACTAGGCACATTTTCAAATTTTAGATTTTCTTTTCAAATTTATTCTATTGTTTTTCCATCGATAAGTTCATTGCGTTATAGTCATGGAGTTGCCAATTCTGCGCGCCCAATATGCGGCGTTGAATACCGCTCATCTCACCGTAGATGAACTCGAACATGAGCTGAAAATCCGCAACTTGGATAAAGTCGAACCTCGTGCTAGCCTGGAGAGAGCGTTGCGGAACCGGCTGAAAGAAGAAGTAGATCAGTCAAATATTACGTACGATTTTGCTAGAATAGAAGTAGTTGAGGAGTTAGAGACGTGTGACGACAAATTAAACTCTATTAAGGCTTTTCTAGAGAACAGGAGGTCAAAGAAGGCTCCAGAACAGTGCTTCAAGAGCAGGTTGATTCACATCCTGTTCCGGATGAAAAGATTGAAAGAGCGTGTAGCAGACGAGAATCAAGTTAACAGCTTGGCTGTTGTGGCTGGTGAGTGTGTTAGGTTGCTGAATACGTATTTTTCCGTTACCTCACATCTTCCTGAAGTCCGTGCAGTACAGTTAGCTCTCATGAATGAAAGCTTGAATCGTCTTAGAGAAGGAATGAATGAAAATAATCAGCAGCAAGTAGAAGATAGGGAAGAGGTTGCTAATGTTGAAGAGGTAGAGGTTCAAGCGAACGTAGAAGATGCTAATGTAGCAGACCAACAAAAACGAAGCAGTGAGTCGATTAGGATTGACGATAATGACAAATTAGCCGTTGAAAACAAACGTTTGATAGAGATGGTTGGCCAGTTGCTCAAGCGCATAGAGGTTCTCGAAGCCCAGCAGCCAAAAGAGCATCTGCAAGAGCAACATGCCAAAACCGTCAATAGTACGCAACTAGGTGAAACTGAGAAAATTACACCAAAATCTTCTCAGCAGAAACCTTCAGACTTTCTAGCATGGCTGAAAGATAGGAATAGCTCGTTGAATACTTCACAGTCTGTAGCAGACCAGAGAGAAGTAGTGGTAGATCGATGCCAACCGGAGTTGTTAGAGAGAGAAAGGTTTAGGTTCAACAGTAGCCGCTTACCGGTGCACAAATGGACAACTCGGTACGATGGCATGGACAACGGAAGGAGACTGAATGATTTTGTAAAGGAGGTAGAATTTAATGCACGTTCAGAAGGTTTGTCGGAAGATGAACTTTTTCAGAGCGCCCACCATCTATTCACCCACAAAGCCAGAGCTTGGTTCATGGAGGTGAACGGAAATTATGAGTTAGGGTCTTGGAAAGTGTTAGTTCGAGAATTAAAAAACGAATTCTTACCAATCGACATCGATTACGTGTACGAAAGGCAGGCGTACAACCGGAAACAGGGCACCAAGGAAAAGTTTCAGGACTATTACTTGGACATGGTCCGCATTTTCCGTGGTATGTCAAGTCCCTGGGATGACAGACGCAAGTTCGATGTGCTCTTCCGCAACACGCGTGAAGATTTTCGTATTGCCATGCTCGCTGCCAATGTGACCGATGTACCTAGAATGAAGGAGTTTGGTAAGAAATTTGATGCAATAAACTGGCAATTGTATCAAAAACGCGACAGGTTCCCAACTAGGCCAATTCAAGTTGACGAAGTCAATCAGCACCGACCATATTTCCAAAACCGACAGGATAGATATAGGAAAGAGGAACATAACAGGAAAACGGAAACAGATTATAGAAATAAACAAGGTTTTAGTAACAAAAACGAAACAAAAAGTTTTTGGAAACAGCGGTCTCCGACGGTAGATGTTAAAAATAGGGAGGAGTACAAGAAATTAGAAAATCCCACACGTAGACCAGAGCACTCTCAAAGGCAACGAAGCCCAGTTCCGGAACCGAGTGGAACCAGTGCCCTACAACGAATAGTTAAGGCATACATTCCAGTCGCAAAGGGAACTTGCTTCAATTGCCATGAAAAAGGGCACGGTTTCGACGAGTGTTCTAAGGAGCGGAATGTATTTTGCGGTAGATGTGGATTCCCCGGATTCCCATCGAAAAATTGTCCATATTGTCAGGCAAAAACATGCAGAAGACTGCTCAGTGAGGCGAGTCAGTCTTCCTGCAAATGGTGAAAGTCCTCGCGAAATTCCAGCGTCAAATCTTCCACAGACTCTTAATCGTCTCGGCTATGAGCCGGTGCTTGGAGGAAACTCTGAGAGTGAGGAAATCGCAACCATTATCACTCTGAGTAATGACCCAAGACCGTTTGCAAAAATAGGGATTTTAGGGATTCCGTTGATTGGATTATTGGACAGCGGAGCGGAGAGGACTGTTTTAGGCATAGGAAGTAGGAGACTCATTAGTTCATTGAAATTGAAAATTAAACCCACGAATACGAATCTGAGAACAGCAGCAGGTGAGGCATTAGATGTATTAGGAGCGGTAGACGTGCCGATTAGTTTCAATGGTGAAACGAAAATCTTACCAGTGGTAATCGCACCAAAACTCAATCGTAGGTGTATTCTCGGGTACGACTTCTGGCGGAGATTTGGGATTCGTCCCACATTCAGTCAGTCGGTCGAGTCCATCGATGATCCACAAAGCGAGCTAGAAGAAGAAGAACAGTTAAATGAGCATCAGCTTCAGCAGTTAGAGGAGGTGAAAAAGTTGTTCTTGGTAGCTAGTCCAGGGAATTTTGGCAGGACAGATCTGATCGAACATCGTATCGAGCTCAAAGAGGAGTTTCGGGGAGTGGAACCTGTTCGAAAGAATCCGTATCCTTGGAGCCCGGAAATACAAAAGAAAATTCATCGATCCGTAGACAAATTGCTTCAAGACAATGTCATCGAACTCTCTGACTCTGACTGGGCTTTACCGGTAGTGCCGGTGAAAAAGCGTAATAGTGAGGAGGTCAGATTATGCCTCGATGCCAGAAAGCTCAACGAGCGCACCAAAAGGATGCGTATCCCTCCCCATCAAAACCGCATTTTAAGCCATTTAGGACCATTTCAGTTTCTGTCCACTATAGACTTGTCCCAGGCATTTTTACAGGTGCCCTTGGAACGAGGATCTCGTAAGCTCACGGCATTTTCAGTTCCAGGGAAGGGCCTATACCAGTTCACTCGTTTACCGTTTGGACTGGTTAATAACCAACAACCTTAAGCAAACTTATGGACCGTGTTCTAGGGTTTGGTGCCCTAGAACCCTTCATTTTTGTGTACCTGGACGACATTGTGGTGGCCAGTCACACATTTGAGGAACACATCGAAAAATTTGCGAGATCTCGCCAGAGGTCTCAAGGAAGCAAACCTTGTACATCAACCTTGAGAAGTCGAACTTTTGCTGCCATGAACTGTCATATTTAGGCTACATTTTATCCCGAGAAGGTCTTAGACGTAACCCAGATCGAGTCCAAGCGATCTTGGGATTTGAGGTCCCCAACTCGGTTCGTTCATTAAGGCGATTCCTCGGTATGGTAAACTATTACCGCAGGTTCATCGACAAATTTAGTGAACTCACTGCACCTCTCACCGATTTGCTTAAAAACAAACCGAAGAGAGTGCAGTGGAACAACGCAGCAAATGAAGCTTTCAAGGCCATCAAAGAGAGATTAATCTCAGCACCGGTGATGGCCAACCCAGACTTTAGTCTGCCGTTCTGTGTCCAAACGGACGCAAGTGACACGGCAATCGCAGGAGTTCTTACGCAGGTCCAAAATGGGGAGGAAAGGGTGATCGCATACCATTCAGAAAAACTAAAAGGTGCAGAACTGAATTATCATGCAGCTGAAAAGGAGGGTTTAGCCGCCTTACGCTGCATTGATAAATTCAGGTGTTACATCGAAGGCACACGTTTCACCTTGATGACTGATTCATCCGCTTTGACCTTCATCATGAAAGCCAAATGGAGGTCATCATCGCGTCTGAGCAGGTGGAGTATTACTCTGCAACAATATGACATGGAGGTGAAACACAGGAAAGGAAAGGACAACATTGTACCCGATGCCTTATCTCGATCCATCGAAGCTCTAGACGTAGAGGATGAGGACGAGTGGTACATTAATCTGTACAATGCGGTAGAAGAAGAGCCAGAGAAGTATATGGACTTCCGGATCGACCAAAACAAGCTGTACAAGCTAGTGTCAGCTCGGTCAGACGTTCTGGATTACAGTTTTCAGTGGAAAGAATGTGTTCCAGAATCAGCTCGTCTTCAAATCATGAAACTTGAACACGACGGAAATCTGCATATTGGTTTTGAAAAATGTTTGGAAATATTGAAAAGACGGTATTACTGGCCTCGAATGAGCGCCGATCTCAAGAAATACCTCAAAGCCTGCGTCCCTTGTAAGGAAAACAAGCCGTCAACTATTTCCACCGCACCAGAAATGGGCCAACAACGCATAGCAACAAAACCCTTCCAGATCATTTGCATGGACTACATCCAGTCTCTACCGCGGAGCAAGCAGGGAAATGCACACTTATTGGTCATTCTTGACATTTTCTCTAAGTATTGCCTGCTTGTCCCGGTAAAGAAGATTTCATCGAGTAGTTTGTGCAAAATCGTGGAAGAATTGTGGCTGCGAAAGTTGTCGGTTCCTCAATACCTTATCTCCGACAATGCAACGACGTTCTTGTCAAAAGAATTTCAAGAGCTATTGAATAAGTACGAGATTCGACATTGGGCAAATTCTCGTCACAGAAGCCAGGCAAATCCAGCAGAACGTCTGAACCGCACAATCAACGCGATGATTAGATCATACGTCCGATTAGATCAACGACTGTGGGACACTAAAGTGTCGGAGATGGAATACGTGTTGAACAACACCGTTCACTCGTCGACCAAATTCTCTCCCCATCGGATAGTGTTCGGGAACGAGATCATGACTCGTGGATCCGATCACCGCCTGGAAAAGGATAAAGAACTCACGGAAGAAAATCGTATGGAGAGGATGAAAGGTGTCACCAAGAAGATATGGGACATTGTCTCGGAGAATCTCAAAAAATCTCACGAGAGTACTAAAAAGCTGTACGATTTACGACATAAAAGGTACTCACCAACTTTCGATGTAGGGCAACAGGTGTATAAAAGGTCATTCAGGCAGTCTTCGGCTGGCCACGACTTCAATGCCAAACTCGGTCCAGTATATACGCCCTGTATGATTCTGGCCAAGAAGGGGACGAGCTCGTATGAGGTCTCCGATTTGAACGGCAAATCGCTCGGTGTGTTTTCATCGGCTGATTTAAAAGCGTAGGTGGCAAAAGCTAATGATGCGTTTGGTTCCGGAGGATCGGGAGGTCAAAATCGTATCTGCAAAGTTGTCGTCAAAATGTCATCTGGGAACTTTGCTCGATGCCTTTTTGCGGAATCCCAGTTCAAGGACGGAACAAACGGACACCATTCAATTGTATGCAGCTGCAGATGCATCCATTGAAGCTCACGGGAAAGCAAACCGTGAATGAACGGTGCTTTATAATCAATGAATACCCTAAAAACAATAGTTTAATTTGAAAAGAAATATTTTGTAGAATTTTATTTGTAGTTTTTTCTAATTCATTTTTTTTGGGAAAAAAATCTATGCAAATTGCATTCCATTAATTAGCAAGCATTCATAATCTTTGAGCCAGTCTAAGGATGCATTGCCAGTGATGGATAATTGCGTGCATGTTAATAGTATAGACGTGCGTAGATTGGGCTAGACATGATCGAGTCACAAATAGTAATCCCTGCGTACAATAGGTATATCACATCTTTGTACAAAACACTTATCAGGCAAATAATTGCATTTCCACAATAGTTGGACATCGCACAAGAACAAAGTAAATCTACTTACCTGGAATCATACCTCATGCTAAGCACAACAATGAGCTTCTAATCAGGAAAATACCTGAAAACGCGGCCTATTAGAGGTAATATACCATCCCAATGATCATTTGGCCAAACTATCGTCGACGAAATGTCATTAAAATGATAAAATAACCCTAAATTGTGCCATTTTCTCAATTTTTTCCCAATTAGAACCACATTGAATACTTACCATTTTTAACAATAGTCACATAATGCATGCAGTATAGGTGATAGCTCGATCTTCCCGATATCACACACAGTTAACGTGTAGCGCGCGTAGGTAATAGTAGATCGGCCGATCGACAGTGAACTCCGACACTGAGAAATGTTGTACTAAATGAAACGTTTGGTACCGTAGTAGAGGGTAACTCTGTTACGATAGATTAAATTAAATAATAAAGAAATCCGGAATTTAGTTTTACTATTTTGCATGTTATAGCATGCCATATTACAATTTACATTATTACAGTTCATTTTAATTTGTTCTTTTTGTTATTTCATTATTTTAATTTGTTCTAATAAGTTGTAAATATTTTTAAATTGTTTCTCATCAATATTGGTCATAAAATTTAGCATTATTGGGAACGCTGGAGACCGGAGTCAAAGTACGTTGATGGTCAGTAGAAGGATAAACCTTAAAATTGCGTGGAGTTGGTATTCCAACGATGAAGCCTTATGACCCCGTCCCATATTAGTGCTAAAATAAAACGCTCTCTAGCCCAAGTGGATTTTTGAAACTGATGGAGTGGAATAATGTGTCAAGATTTTGTGAATTTTATTGTAAAAAAATAAGTGTCTGTCAACAAAGTTTGTGAATTTTAGGTTCAGAGGTACGTGTTAAGTTAACAGTTTAAGTGTGTAAATAAAAAAAAATATTAGCTTTGCCAATATTTTTTTAACCCGAGCGGGGGGAGAGTGTAACAAGTGTCAGTGTGTTGTCCAAGATTGGTGAGATTTTACGCGTTTTGTATTCGTTTAAATTGTAAAAAAAAGTAAAATAATCGTGGTTGTTTAGTGTTAAATGTTCCTGCTCCCACAAACCCTTCGAACGCAGCCAACACTACACTGCCCCATTAAAGGATGACAGTGATACCGCTACTCACCACCAGGGACGCCGAGAAAAACATGGAATGGGTGGCCATGGGGGTGGCGAATTGGGTGGCGAACTGGGTGGGCAGCATGTGGCGGAATTCATGGGCGTCAACGGGTCAACGGCCAGAGCCTTGGGGTCAACGGTCACAAGAACGACAATTCATTAGCCTGGTGATTGTCGAAAAGAAAGGTTGATTTGAGAGACGGAAAAGTATTGATTAAACAGAGAAAAGTTATAGAACTTGGAAAGTTGAAGAAATTGGAAAATTGAAGAAGGTTGTAGAAAAGAAGTGAAAAGGAGTTAGTGCGAAAGACTGGACATCCAGGTAATTCTATTACTGTTCAGATAGGGCCACGAAACCCTAAGCCAGGCCCTACTCCAGATATATTCGCTAATCGCCATTTTGTGTTCTCCATGGTGCCACCAGGACCTCGCGGTTTTATTATAAAACGCCATCGCGGTTTCCCGCCGTTCTGAAACCCGTAACCTGCCCTAGGAGAGTGTGTCCACCAAGTGCACCATAAAACCAGGTTTTTCCCAGTACGTCCACGGACTGCTGAAGCCTCGAGTCCATCACTACACTCGAGGGGTGCACCACACAGGCAGAGGGTCCACGAGAGGCTGCAGCCCGCCGAGGAGAAGCCGGCATCCACCCTTGACCCAGTTGCAGAAACCGAAGAGTCTACAGGTAGCGGAGTAGCAGTGCAGGGCCCCGAAGAACAAAGAAGAAAGAGAAGTGAGGAAGTAAGGAAGAGAAAGGTAGGAGGTAGAAGTGGGAAGCGTCGTCCGGTGTTTGAGGACGGACCCGAGAAGGAAGAAAGAAGTAGGACGTCAAGGAGGAAAATAAAGTGCACAATAGAGTGGGAGTTTTTTCATTAGACAACTCGAGTGTTTTCTATCGCGGAGTGTCACGAGCGTAGAGCCGACCCTGAGGCTTGTTGAAGGGGGTCTCACCAGAGCTGGGAGTAACACGGCCCTGGCCCCCAGTAAGTTACACATGCGACGCCGCCAGATACCGTTCTCCTGTGTACCGCCGAGTATTGTTCGCAGCACCTTACGCTCAAACACTCCGAAAGCTCTCCGATCAGCCTCCTTTAACGTCCATGTTTCATGGCATTTTCGTCTTCGTTTGCAGACGTCCCGTAGTTGTTGAATGAATATAACCTTATAATAGTCGGTTAGTTAAAACTACCTTCGAAAAGGAGTGATGCCCGATGAAATTTTCTGCCGGAAATGCTGGTAAGATATCTGAATAAATCGACTGAACAGGAAATGTCTAAATGGTTGAAAATTCATTAAAAAAATATCAAAAATGTTTGCACTATAATTCCTGGTATCCGGACAGATTGAAATCTCACAGCCCCTACCGAGGAATAGAGGAGGCGTTTTTACATAAAGTTGTGACAAAAAAACGTTCTATGCTAATAACAAATGTAAACAATAAAACGGGACTTTGTTAACTCCTTGATAAAAGTACAATATATGTAACCGAAACGTCAGATAAAAACTTAAAACCCGTTTTTGAGAATAAGAAGACTGAAATCCGTTATAGAAAAAAATAGAATCTATGTCGAAAGGTCGAAGGTCAAAAGGTCGAATTACAAAAGGTCGAAGGACAAAAGGTCGAAGGCCAAAAGGTCGAAGGACAAAAGGTCGAAAGGACAAAAAGACAAGGAATGAGTAGTGAAAAGTGAGACGTGAGAAGGGAGTAGTGAGCATAGGTAAATGAGAAGTGAAAACTGAAAAGTGAAAAGTGAGAATTATTAAGTGAGTAGTAAGTAGTGAGAAGTGAGTAGCGAGTAGTGAATAGTGAGAAGTGAGAAGTTAGTTGTTAAAAGAGAGAAGTAAAAAAGAAGAAATGAGAAGTAGAAAGTGACAGGTGAGAAATTTTATGTGAGGAGAGAGGAAAGGAGAAAAAAAGTGTGATTTTAATAAGAAGTGAAAAGATAGAAAGGAGGAGGGAAGAAAAATATACAGTAACAAAAAGAAAAGAAGAACAGAAAAAAATAACACAAAAGAAAGTTAGAAAAAAGAAGAATTGAGGAAGATGGAAGAAGGAAAAAAGAAGGAAGAAGGAAGAAGGAAAAAAGAAGAAAAAAAGAAGAAGAAGAAGAGAAATAAGTTAGAGAGAAGGAAGAAAAAAACAAAAAAGAAGGAAAGAGGAAGGAAGAAAGAAAGAAAACAGAAGGAATAAAGAAAGATAAAAGAAGAAAAAATGAAGAGAGAAGCAAAAAAGAATGAATGAAGAATGAAAAAAGAACCAAAAAAGAAAAAAGATAAAAAGGCAGAAAGAAAGGAAGCAAAAAAGAAAAAAGAAGATAGAAAGAAGAAGGAAGTAACCGGGAAAGAAGAAAGAAAGATGGGGAAATAAAAAGCCTCGAATAAAAAAACAGTAATTTGGCCAAAACTTCCGAGCCCATAGTCCGATTTGGCCAAATTTCAATAGGAAAGAATGGGATATCAAATCGCAAATCGGTTTAGGTTAAGTGCTCAAAAAAATGAGTGACACTTTTTACGCGATTATTCCGTAAAAATAGCCTTTACGTATACTTTGTATACAAGAAAGGCAAAAAGTATTTTAGTCAAAACTTCCATAGTCCGATCATGCCAATTTTGAATGGGAAACAATTGGACACGATTCTGCGTCGAATGCAACTAGTTGCAAGCGAATCGGTTAATGATAAGTGCCCGAAAAACACACGCACAGACACACGCACCCACACATACACACAGACATCACCTCAGTTCGTCGAACTGAGTTAATCGTCATATGACACTACGAGTCTCTGGGTCTTCTTTAAAAAGTTTGTTTTTGGAGCGATCATATAGCCACGAAAAAGGCAAAACAAAGAAAAGAGATATAAGGAAGTAAAAATGAAGAAAAAAGAAAGAAAAACCCAGATTAATCCACCTAGCGATGATGGTGCCTTTCTCGTTCGTTCGAAAGGTTTGGAAAAATCTAAAATAACTCCAATATGTGGATTGGTCTTATTTTTCATATTCGTTTATATGCATAATAATATTTCTCGCCGAACGCAGCGTGTTGCAATCAAATCGGATGAGCATAAGTGCCGAAAAAGGGATTTTGTTTTGAAGTTTTAAAATTAGTAATTTCGCCATAACTTCTGATCCAATTGTACGATCTGGCCAAGTTATTATAGGCAACAATGGGACAAGATTCTGCGTCGTATGCAATCCGTTGCGAGCAAATATATGAAGTCTGAGTGCCAAAAAAGTGTGCTAAACTTTTTGCATTTTTTTTTCAAAATAAATAGTATTTTGACCATAATTTCTAAGCGAGCAAATCGGGTGAGGAAAAGTGCCTGAAAAATGAGTGACATTTTCTAGCGATTTTTTCCATAGAAAAATTGTATAACATTCGATCCCATAGTTCGATCTGCCCAAATAGGAAACAATGGAACAGGATTCTTCGTCGAATGCAACTTGTTGCGAGCAAATCGGTTAAGGATAAGTGCCCGTAAATAAGTGACATTTTTACGCGATTTTTTCGTATAAATTTGTATTTTGGCCATAATTTTCGATCCCATAGTCCGATCTGGCCAATTTTCAATAAGAAACAATGGGGCAGGATTCTGCGTCGAATGCAATTTTTTACGATAAGTGCCCGAAAAATGAATGACAAACACACACACATACACCACCTCAATTCGTCGTACTGAGTCGATTGATATATAACACTATCATATAGCTTTTACGTATACTTTATATACGAGAAAGACAAAAAGAAAGAAAAAAAGAAAGAAAGAAAGAAGGAAGAAAGAAACGAGGAATTAAAAAGGAAGAAAGGAGGGGGAAACAAGAAGAAAAGAAGGAAGAAACAAATAAAAAAGAAGAAAGAAAGAAGGATAAAAGAAAGAAGAAAGACGGAAGAAAAACTGAAGGAAGTAAGAAAGAAGGGAGGAAGAACGAAGAAAAAAGAAAGAAAGAAGAAAGAAGAAAAAAAGAGAAACAAAAGAGGAAGAAAATATGAAGAAAGAAGGACAAAAAGAGAAAGAATGAAGAAAGACAGAAAAAAGAAGAAATAAATAAGAATGGAAGAAGGTAGAAAGAAGCAAGAAAGAAGGAAAAATGGAAGAAAAAATGAATAAAAAAAAGAAGAAAGAAAGAAGAAAGAGATTAGGAACTGGGAAGATGAAATATGGAAGGAAGAAGGAAGTAAGAAAAAATAAGGAAGTAGAAGAATGGAAGGAAAGAAACATATGAAGTAAGAAGGAAAATAGAAAAAGAAAGGAGACAGAAAATAGAAGGTGAAAGGGAAAAAAAATAATAAAGAAGAAAGAAAAAAGAAGGGCCGTTCTTCATTTCGACCTTTTGTCCTTCTACTTTTTGACGCAGTTTTTTTTTTGTTACAACCTTTTGACTCTTCGACCTTTTATCCTTTCGCTATTTTGACTTTCAACCTTTTGTCCTTCGACCTTTTGTCCTATAACCCCTCAAATAACACCATCATAGTCGATCTCTGCTAGAATGAGTTTTCATGTAATCATGACCGTTTTTCTATTTCCCATAGCAGATAAGAAGATTTTTCGTTTTTCATCTGATTATGAATATTGTATTTATTAGAACTTTGTACTTACATACGACATATTCTTCATCTTTATTGATATCACATCTCTAGCTGGACGAATGCCGAGTCGCAGATTTTCATTAAACGCTTTTGCAGTGATAATCTGCAAGCACTATCTTTATATTGAGACAATTCTGATAGCACCAACAGTGAACAAATGATGAATAGAATACCAATAGACAAGCATTATGAGCTATGCTTCACAAAACTTTAGCAGGTGAAACTAAAATGGGAGAATTTCAATGCGGTCTTTATACCTCAAGATACTAGTTCTCGTTGTTCTCTACATTTCGCAGGTGACGAAGTGCAAACAAATGCTCTGCTTGTCATTTTTACTAAAAAGATGGGAAGTCTTTGAAAAGAACTTTCTCTTGCGACAATGGCCCTTATGCCAGATAGCTTGAGCTAGAGCTAGAGCTTGAGCTTGAACTGATCATATATTGCATAATATACCCAAAATATTTGTTAGTAGAGATTTTCCCTTGAATACAAGTGAGAATTATTTATTTAGGATATGTATGTCCATTAAGCTTTCAACTGTTGTCTGGAAATATTCGAAATGCCTCGAGTTAGTTTAAGGTATTTCTAATTAAATTAGGATACTGTATCACTGTGATTAATACGTTGCATGTTCGCAATTTAAACTGATTTATTCAAAAGCCTCATGATATTTTTTTCAGATTGGAAAACAAAAAACGTAAATGTCCGTATCTGAAAGATTTATTTGAGAATGGATCTCTGTTGAGGTATTTCATAGCAAACAAAAATTTCTTCAAATTAAAAAAAATCTTCTACTTGCTTTTTGCATGATCAGTGCAACTATTTCGTCAAAATATCCGAAAATGTCCTCCTCCATTTCTGGCGCAAAAGAAGGACAAGCGATTTTTTTTTTGATAAAGGAGGACATGTCTTCCTTTGGGATACCATATGGTCAACCTAACCTCACATGTCCGGAGTTGTCGGCCATGCCCTTTGTACGGCAGTATCAAATACTAGATTCGGATTTGTTTTTCTCCAGATTCCAACCAACCACCGGATGAGCTCACGCAAAGACGAGAACCAACGCTCTCCGGGACCATGTCGGCACGATTAACCACGTTACCTCTTAGCCGGCACGTTGTAGGTGGCACGAAAAAATGTCGTCCCCGTTTTCCGCTCGAAATTACACATTAAATACACATTATTGCCGCTCTTCTTCGGTTCCGGTTGATTATACCGACCTACCGCGTCTGTACGATCAACCGGCGAGCGACGAAAATCGAATTAAGATCAACAAGTGGGGCTGGATACTACAAAAAAAGATAGGAAGCCATTAACCATGAGAGGGACCTCACACGTGGATGGGGCGACCTCGCGTCTCGATCGTTGCTTTCTATCGACATGACAAATTGCGTGAAACGCGAAAAACATGCCTCAAACTGTTTGACATGAAAGAAATAATTATTTATTCGACATTCGTGTGCAGTAAGGCAGTAGGTCCAAAGACTGTCAACTTACTTACACCACAGACGATCAGAATAAGCACTTGTTCGTAATATTTCGAACCAGAGGTAAAAAAAGATTGATTTTTTTGTAAAGTTCAACTCTCTTCCTAGGCTTCTTAACTCATTAATAGTCGGCTCTGAGATGCCGATTTTTGATTGAATTTAGATCAGTGAATATTTATTTTCAATTCATTTACAGATGTAACTGGGTAAAGTGTTGAGTGTATTTTAATAGAATTAATCCTTTATTCACACACAAATGAGTCGGATGATCTAATGTGAGCCATTTACGAAGATTGACCAAATTGTGACCAAATAATTATTTAACATATTATCTATCTCTGTTTATCTGCGGTCACACGAATCCTATCCCAATTAATCTCAAATTGATTTCAATGGGAGCTGAAGCCTTCCTTATTTTTCCACAAGGGAAGCAATAATCTCTGCGGACATATTTGAACGACATCAAAAATCAAAACAGCTCATAAATAAATCCAACGAGCGCACTGAAAAATGTGTTTATGATTTAGCACTTCAGCAGATAACTGATCGCACACACGCACGCACATGGTCTGCTTCGATTGGTGCGCCTCGTGCCCGCTGACGGTGATCTAGTTTTCTATTTTGGATAGACGCCGAACGACGACGGCCGATCGGGGACATTTTAAATAAACACTCTTCAAGCGGGCAAGTGTCTCCTGGCGGAGAAGCTCACGCGACATGATCGTCGCCTCCTCCGTTGAGTTCAGAACTCAGAATGAAAGGAACGAATTGAAAAAAAAATACACGGAGCCGAAAAAAAACACTGTCGAATGAAATTAGCATGTCAGATGTCACAGCAAACTGAGCAAGCCAGGCGCGCGGAAGAAATTTTATGGCCATCATGGGCCCGTCTGCTGGCGAGGACTCCACTCAGTAAACCATTCCGCGCGGCGGTTCACCAAACGGCCGACAAGTTCCGCTGAATTATGGCCGGCAGATATGGGCTATTAGTGGATCGAGATTTTCGCTTGCTGTTACTGCCGGGTTATTTGTGGAAGTGATTGTGGATTAATTTTTATGGAAATTGTTATGTTACTGTTATGGCGATTATGAGAACAAACGTCCATATAGCTGACCGTATGTTGGCCTTTCCTCTGTGCTTCTGTAAGACTTCTGCAATATTTCTGCATCCTTTCATTGGCATTTTCAGGATCAGGAGTATTCTTTTCAAATAAATAATTTCTTGAATCAAGGTTAAAATACTTCACTATTGCATTTACTTCTACTATATTCACTTTGTGTCTACTACACAGGATTTTATTTTTACATGATTTTTTTTCGCTCGTATTTTTGTTCGTGTGACTTCAATTTGCCACCAAAATCTTTGCAACATGTTTCAAAAAATCCTAAATAATTCAAAGAAAAATCACATGGTAATTAGTATGCGTTAAGCATTTAGGATGGGTGAAAAATTAAGAAAGTGTAAATCGTGTAAAAATAAAATCCAGTGTATTTTGTTTTCTTATCTTTCGTGTTTTGTTATGGACCGAAAAAGTTTTCAAGTAGAAAACAAAATACGTATATCTGTTGAAACAAGGTGAATATAGTGGAAGTAAGGGAAGTATTTTAACCTTGTAACATTTTCCCCTAACACGCTCAATATTATTTAATAATTTTCTTGAATATTTCAAGAAAAAAGAAAAAGAAATATAATTAATGTTTTGGCTTTTTTTTTAGATTTATTTCAAGTTGGGTCAGTTTCAAATTCACATTGGAGCTTATTTTAATTCAATCCTTGGACACACTGAATCAATAATATAACGCCACAATACCCATTTCAATGCCACATCTCTCCATCCTCGCCCAACGCTCGCACAATCGTTTTGAACCTGGTCCGTCCACCTAGCTCGATACGTTCCCGCCTTCTTGTACCTGCCGGATCGGAAGCAAACATCACATTTGCAGAGTTTTTGTTTAGCATTCTTGCAACATGCCCTACCCATCGTATTCTTCCAGCTTTTGCCCTCTTTCAACTTTTGTTTCCTCACGTTTCAGACGAGTGTACAGTTCAACCACCCGATAATGTCCATATCATCCACGAAACTAATAAATTGACTGGATTTGTTGGTTGTTACACCTGGCTTCCCGCATTACACCTTCTTGCGCACTATTGAACACCATGCACGAAACCTTGTCTTAGCCCCCGCCGCAATTCGAACGAACTGGAGTGTTCGCCCGAAATCTTCACACAGTTTGGCACACCATCCATCGTTGCTTTGATCAGTTTCGTAAGTTCCCAGAAAAAGATGTTCTCATCCATAATTGTCAATAGCTGTTAATTTTAGTCACATGATCAAGTTTCATGACCTTTGTTGTACTAAAAAAGCGCAAAAACGATTGGCTTATGGGGCTTGTTCTGTCATCGTAATACGTAATACGAATTGAGAACAAATATTCATATGTTTAAAAAATGTTATTTTGACCTGAAGAAAACAAATAAAAATATTATGGTTGTAACTTCAAGTTGATGCCATTCTCATGCAAAATAATAACAAAGTTTACTTACTTATCACTTGGTTGGCTACAGCGTCAATACATCTATGCCTGTCGTATTGTAGAGCTCCATAATCGTCGGTCTTGGGCGATGTTCCTCCAGTTTCCTCGAACGTTCAGGGTTCCCATGCCCGATTCCACCGCGTGAGGCCAGCGTGTTCGTGGCCTTCCACGAAGTCGCCAGCTCCTATGGTTCTCTGTTAAATATTGTTTTCAATATTCTTTTTTCCGGTGTTCGCGCCAACGCGAAACAGTTTGTTTGAGACCCCTTTCCCCTTTCTACCATCATCGAGCAACCGCGAGAATATCGGCTCCGGTACCAGCCTAATGCCTACCCTTTCCCCCACACACCACATCGTTTGTGCTTGGTCACGCAACACAGGAATCGTTGTCTACTTGCCAGCTATTTAAGAAGTGTCATTCAAGATTTTGTTCATTCAGTTTTTATACATTGTACAGTCCACAACAAGAAGAAAATATAGCAGCTTTAGTGCAAACGAACTCGCCTTTCAATCCACCGGAGGAAGCCACAAAAGCCTTTATGAAGGCTTGAGTTAATTAAAACAAAATTTTCCGTCGAGCTACCGGTCGTGCCCCGGCGTTCCTTCAACCAAAGGTTCTGGCCATCATCCCGGCATCCTTCATCCGGAAGGAATCGCTGCCCAGCCCAGTTCGTGCCCAAACATCCGGCATTCACACTAAGTGACCAACCCACTGAAGTCTGCCATATTTTATACGCTTCACAATATTTTCTTCTTTGTATACTTGATACAGCTCATGATTAATGCGTCTGCGCCACAAACCAAATTCTAGTTTCCCTTCGAGTATTGTACGCAGCACTTTTCGCTCGAATGTCCCGAAAGCTCTCCGGTCCGCCTCTTTTAACGTCCATACTTAATTTCAATAAAGGGACACTGGTAGAATCAGAGTTTTGTATAGAACAAATTTCGTTTCCGTCTGCATGTTGCGGGTCCTTAGCTGGTTACATAATCCGTAAAAGGCCCAATTCGCAGCAGCAATACATCTTTTCACTTCGTGGGAAACGTCATTGTCACATGTCACAAGCGTTCCAAGGTAAACAAATTCTTCAACAACTTCAAACACATCCCCATCAAGCACTACCTCAGCACCAACACCACTAGGTCTTCATCTATCTCTAACTGCCACCATGTACTTTGCCTATCCTCGCTGTCTCCCTCTTCAGTGGGATAAAAGACTCCACTACTGCTCTGCTATCGACTCCAATGAGGTCGATGTCGTTCGCAAAGCCCAGGAGCATATGCGACCGTGTGATGATAGTGCCGTTCCTCTGCACGCCAGATCTCGTAAAAGTGCCCTCAAGTGGAATATTGAACAATAAATTCGAAAGTGCATCACCTAACTGCAAATTCCCCTCTCGCGCATTCTTATGCCGCGCGCCATTGACAGTTGCGTAAAACTTCTGCATATCGTTTCTATCCATGTTCTCCCGAGCTTCAGCTATTACACTCTCTTCATGTTGCCTTTTTTCTGCTACACTGTACTGCTCTCTGATGGAACGGGTACGAGTCACTAGCATTCGACTACTAGCAACATTTTTCTCGTCCGTTAGTCGCTGGCACTCCCCATCAATCTGTTGACGTCGCCAGATCCGGCGGCATCTCCTATCCGCTCGTCCAGCTTTTGGTGAAACTGTTAAGCAACTCCTTCAACTAACAATTATCATTTGAGTTGCCGACTGCATCGTGAGCGTTGATTTTAATTTCGCTGTGTATTTTTCATTGAATTATGTTGTATTTTGTGTTCGCTGCAATTTTATGTTGTTGATAATTAGTGTGTTCTGCGATTGTCTATCCAATGAACTACAATTCTCTCAAATTAGAATGATATCAAACAGTTAGAGTGCATTTACGTTCTATGAAATTTTAATCGACGACAAAAACAAGCCACACAACCGCCATTCAATTGTTCTTCAACGAGGCCCTTGTTTTGGCTGCTACTTCGTTACCATCACCTCTACCGTCGCAGCAGTTTGTAAATTGGCAATATGATCGATCACTGCGAGTCTTGCAAAGCTGAAATTATTCCCGAGGATGTGGTCGTCTCGTGCGAAGGGCTATGTGATGTTCAACGTTATTTCCACGCACGGTGTGTGGGATTGTCATATGACGAAGGCTGTGCATGTTTGCATCGAAACATTTTTTGGATGTGTGACTCCTGCAGAGATGCCATTGAGCGTATGCGTTTCCGTAAGGATTTTGATAATTTCGCTACGAAAAATGAAATTGATTGCTTGAGGTCGGAAATGAAGCGGATTGGTATTGCATGGTATCCTTTGAAGCGCCGAATCAAACAACATCATCAAGTTACGATCATCATTCAACTATTGATCAGGAATGTAGTTCTCCCTTATCTTCCACCAAATTAAGGAAAACCGATCGTGTAACAGATGCTCTCAACGACACTATTCAGTTGCACGTTTCCAAGTTGGAAAGTTCGCAAAAAACACCCATCTTCAGTGTTTACCTCCCCCTTCCAGGGGAGATGCGGCCAGAGTGTAAAATAATCGATTTTTTTTGGTGAAGACCACCTTTCCTAACTTGTCAGCTCACTTCCAGGCACATTCATTTTCGGCTCTGGACTGTCAATATTCAGTTGAATATTAGTCATTGAATATTTATGCACATTCTACAAATCGATAAATTATCTGAAATCTGAACACGTTTTCATTGAGTAAAGTAATTTATCACACAAAACTGAATCCGATTTGCATCCGCGAGGCCCTTTCAAAAGGTAAACATCAATTAAACAATGCTAATTTTGTTTTTTTCTACACATAGTAAGCACACTCAGGGACAGTCGAATGAATAAGTTGGTGCAGCAGTCGTTTGACTATGTCATTCTATGTTTTGAATAATCATGCGATGTTTGTCAAAATTTGGACTGAAGTTGCTTCATGAAGATGAATATTTTATGCTCTGTTTGCAACATAGCAACGGACGTTTCTGATGAAGAGGTGAAGCAACTAGTGTGTGAATGCATAGGAGCCAACGATATACCTCACGTCAAGCGCTTAGTGCCAGCATGGACGGACATTTCAAATCTTGACTTTATATCATTCAAAATAACAGTCGATGCACAGTTTCGAGATTCTGCTTTGAAAACAACGAATTGGCCAAGAGGAGTTAGATGCCGCGAGTTCAAAAACTACAACAATCAAGTTTGGCGACCAACGAATCGGACAACACATCTCTCGTCGTTATCTACATGTGCTGTACCGTCTAGTTGATTCTTAAGTTTATTTATATTTTGTTCAGTTCAATTACACTTTACTCATGAATTGTTTTGTCATGATGATTCCGTTTTGTAATTCTCATCAGATTATCATTATATCATTAGTTTATCTTTATCAGATAGTAGTCTGTACGACTAGATTAGTCGAAGACGTAATAAATAAATAAATAAATAAATAAACAAGCGTTGGATAGCAGACAACTGGAACAGCCTCCGCTCAATAGAATCAAGCTACACCGAACGTCAAGAAACCGTATTCCGTGACTATGTCGCTCGCATGGAAGAAACTGCTAAACACAATCCGTCCTCGTTTTGGTATATCTATTTTATGTTGCTTGGGAAAAGTCTTCGAAGAAGTTGTCCTTAACGTATTGTACGCCGCATCCCAGCCACTGCTACCCGATTTTCAACACGGTTTTGTGAAGAAGCGATCGACCACATCGAACCTAATGTCGTATGTAAATTATATTTCGAAAGAGATCGAGGCTCGACATCAAGTAGATGCAATATATTTCGACTTCTCTAAGGCCTTCGACAAAGTTCCCCACGAGCTCCCGACTGGATAACGCAATGGCTGCACTCATATTTAAGTGGAAGAAAGGCCTTCGTCAGATTGAATAGCTCTCGTTCACGCGCGTTTACCATTACGTCCGGTGTCCCGCAAGGAAGTGTACTTGGACCTTTAATCTTTGTACTGTTTATAAACGACCTATGTAGTCGGCTAAAATCGGGCCAGTTACTGTATGCTGACGACCTAATCTGCAAAGGCTGTTTGTTTTTGATATTTTAAAAAATGTCGTGCAGTGTCCATATTTATTGCAAAACGTTACGTTTTACGCTCCTTCTCGGCATCTGCGTGAACGCGATCTTATTATGATTCAGCGTCACAGGACGTCATATGGTTTTAACAACCCTCTGGAAAACTGTTTTCGGTCGTTTAATAGTGCAAGTGCTGTTTTTGATTTTAATGTGTCTAAACTAGTTTTTAAGAATAGAATAAGAAATATTAGATAAGAAGCAGTCTGAGGAGTTTTTTATAATTCAAGACGAAGAAATAAATAAATAAAAATAAATATTGAAACGCATCGTTCTGTTGTTTCGTGAATTCGTGAAGGTGGAACGTCGCGCCCGAATTTTTGCAACTACAAGGTAGTTATCCGAGTCAATGTTCGGACCTCTGAAGGACCTTACATCTAATTTGCCCTTTATTCTCAACACGCAAATGTGGTCGTCCATCGGCTTCCAGCGGATAACACGCTTCATCTGCTTCCCGATCACCATAAAGCCAACTGCTCGTTCTGCTCTGTCACTGCCGCTATAGTAGATGTGGTACTTGAATGAAGTATTCGCTATGGGATCAACCGCCCGGAATTCACGTCCTCCAGTTCTGGGCCACCGTATTTTCCGGATTGCTGCCACACTCACGCCGACCTTCTGCATCTCATGAGCCAGGGGCCCGCACGTACGGGTTCATTCAAAGTTCTCACGTTCCAAGATCCGACTTTCCAACCTTACCAGGGTTGCGCCACCTACATCGCGTCGAAGGAGCTGTCTTCTCGATGCTGACACGATGCAGCATGATGTGCACAATTTAGTTTAGAGTCCCTCGCTGGCACTCGGATGATGACGATGATCAGCTGCCCCCAACATGGGGAACAGACGCTTGATCAGATCCCCTTTCCTGTCAGCATACGACCATAGTTCCCACCGGGGTTGGTTACCCGATATTCGCTCGTATCCTGGCCAGCGCCACGAGGAGGTAGGGATAGGAGTTGCTGGGTAAGAGGCTAAGGACCACGAAATGGGGTCTATTTTATTATTTAAAGTACGTGTTGTACCAATGGTACGCTTCACCCAGCATTTACCATGCCGGAACAAGGCGATCCCCAAACTTTTAATTGGAGTCAACAATCTGGATGTCATGGTGCCGCTCAAAATACGGGAAGGAGCTAGACGCGAACCAGGTGTCGTAAGGACAAGACTTGGCTGGTGAGTGTACGGTGGTTTACTAAGTACTGATCAGAACCCATCCGTCAACTGTCACGCTTGTGGGTGTGCACCAGATCAATCGTTGCACGATCTCATTAAGGAGTTCTTCACAACAGAAGATGTAGGGATTCAAACAATGATACCACTTTTATCGAAGGCAGATCGACGCGCTCAACGGCTCCTTGAGGATATAACCATTCGAGTCGGCAACCATTTTGCATTAGTTCACTTTGGAAGTTCGACCACGTAGAGCTATAACATGGCACTTCGTAGGCTAGAACGCTTGGAGAATTGAAGATTATCAATCAAAAGGTTATGCACATCGCGCAACCAAGGAGGAACTGAGCAACTGTGATATGCGACGTGCATGGTATCTGCCCCTAGGGTCAAACCTCGCTAATAAGGTTCGGAGGATATGGGATGCAAGAGCAGCTGTAAACGGGATCTCCTTAAATTCTGTACTGCTGAAAGGTCCGGATCACCTGACATCTCTTTCCGGTGCTTAAGTTCGGTTTCGCCAATTTAACGTGGGAGTTCCACCAAATACGCAAAGCGGATCGCCACTCTAAACGGTTTCTTTGGCGTAACAGTTTCTATGAAAACACCGATTATGGATGTAGCCACTTTTGGCTCAACGTGCTCCCCGGCTTCAGCTCAATACGTTTAAAACAGGAACGCCAAAGAATTCCTAGATTTGTAACCCAGAGCTGTGTGTGGCATAGTGAACAACCATTACGTGGACAACTCCTTAGAGAGCTACGAGTCCTCCGAAGAAGTAATTAAAGTATCCATGGTCAGACCGGATCGTGCTTTCGTGCTGTGCGGTTCTTTTCTCTCTTTGCTGAAGGATGTTTCTAATACTACCCGAAGCTATTTTAATTTCAACAGTGCCTCTCAGCGCTATTTGTACCCACTGATCCCGTTACGATCTTTGCTTGGACTCGTGCTTTCGTTTTACGTTGGACCCGTTTGCAGAAGTAAAATGACCTCTTAGAAGGTCACGTCTCCACGCTCAGCAATGAGCATTAATAAAAACAAGAGGAAGGGGGATTCTTTGAATTCTTCACTTCCTTCTAAGAAACAAGGTTTCAAGACCGTCTTGCCAAAGCGCGGAAAAAATAGAAGGAAGCTGGAGACTTCAGATGTTCCTTCTTACTCTAATATTGGACATAATTCTTCTCATATCGAACTGAACAATCAGTTCGATTTGATTCATGACGAAATTGAGCAAATCGAATCTACCTCTAGCCCAGGTGATTCGATCCATGCGAAAAAGCAAAGGATTCCGCCAATTGTGGCTTTTTTTAGTTTTCTGGCTTTAGGAATGAGATTTTCAGTAACCTTCAGGGGATCAAAGTTTCATTTCAGATTGCCAGGAAGGGTGACTGCCGCGTGTTGCCGGGATCCTTTGACGATCGCAAACGTCTTCTTCAATATTTAACTCAGAAGCGGCAGAAATTCTTCACATACGACGACAAAACTGAGTGATTATTCAAAGTCGTCTTGAAAGGTCTCCCCAGTGATGATAAATCACTGGAAGAGATAAAAACTGAAATTTCTCAATTACTTGGATTTTCACCAGTCCAAGTAATTAAGATAAAAAAGAAATCTCGCTCTGGTACTTCCCAGAGGGGTATTTCTCAAGGATTTTATTTGGTTCACTTTAACAATGTCCGTGTATGTCCGTGTTCAACTAACGAGGGGTTCATTTTTCCGAAGAATTTTACTCGGATTCTTAATATACTCGCTGAAAGCTTTCATAAAAATATAAATTTAGTCATTTTTAAGAACCTCGTGCAAATAGTAGCCCGGTTTCAGCGAGAATTACTCATGTATAAGATATTTACCCAATAAAATTAGTTAAAAAATAAAAAATAAAAAACTAAGGTACTGTTTGTCACCCACCGACGAAATGTTTGAAGGATAATTTTGAATCGCGCCGATCCGAGCCGCCACCGAAAGCAACTGTGGCGTGGTGCCCGTTAAGCCGCCGCCGCTAATAGAAAATTGCGTTCATGCCGCCGCCGGCTCAAAGTAGATTGGCGCACAGGTCTAGATGGGACACAAAATTCACACGTATTTTCCCCAGAAGCCATTACGCATACAAAAAATACATAAGGTGGTGTTTCAGAACAAAAAAAGGTAAGCTCTGTTCCCACGATTCTTTCCCAGGGGATGTTGGTTAAAAGCAATCCACTTATCTTATCTTCAAAGTAACATTGGTCAAACAATATCTTCAATAAATTAATGATTTCGTGTGTGTTACTTCTACGTGAAGTTAAACGATTTACAATGATATGGAAATGCTAATATCATCTTCCAAACTTGGACGTACATGTTCATGATAGCATTAGAGGCGAAAGTATAGAATTGATAGTTCCGTTAGGATACGGCAGGCAGGCATGAAGAATGTTTTTATAGAAGTCGATTTGAAAGCGAGCGGAGGGCAATATTTGTGATGGCACATATCGCACGACCTTCCTTCTGCCAAGCTCCCGTATGAAGGGGGAGGGAAGAATATCAGTGTGGAAGCTGAGTGGAAGTGGAGATATATCAGCTTCCACACTGATATTCTTCCCTCCCCCTTCATACGGGAGCTTGGCAGAAGGAAGGTCGTGCGATATGTGCCATCACAAATATTGCCCTCCGCTCGCTTTCAAATCGACTTCTATAAAAACATTCTTCATGCCTGCCGTATCCTAACGGAACTATCAATTCTATACTTTCGCCTCTAATGCTATCATGAACATGTACGTCCAGGTTTGGAAGATGATATTAGCATTTCCATATCATTGTAATATCTTCAATTTTATTCCATTTTTATGAAATGGACAATCACACGTTTTGCAAACTATCGGCTCATTTCTCTCATTATATAAAAAGTAGGATAGGGACACGGCAGGTATTTCCGTCCATCGTCATAGGGGCTAAAACCAACGAAAGCAACGTACATTTGCTAGAACTCCACTATAGCAGAACGTTTCTCCTGAGCTTACGATTTGGTACGTATGAGTTTTACAAAAAAGCGTCTCTTTTATTGGTTTTTGAGACTATGACGAACAGACGAAAATACCTGCCGTGTCCCTACCTATAGTAGAATGCGTAGATTTTTTTTTGTAGATTTTTAAACATCACATTACAATTGAGGTGCAATGAGCATTTCTAGAAATTAACAACATTTTAATTGAAATCCGTTGAAAAAAACACGTAATTTGTGAATGATCTTTTGTGCGCTGTGTACTAAGAGATAGTTGGATAGTTGATTTAAAAATGATACAAAATGATATTATTGTCTTTTCTTTTGGTGCATGTTTTTCATAATGGGGGGAAATTCTTGTCGTCCCAACAAAAGTTTTGATCGTAAAACAAAATAATTTGAAAATCATCTGTGCACATTTATTATCATCGTCCCCAAATTCCAACAATTTCAAACCGGACTGGAGGAAATGGCCAAAAACATTCGCCATATCATTATTGACAACAATGAATTGCCTCTGAAGAACGACGTGCAAACGTGCAGCCATTTTCGCGCAAAACTCGTACCCAGTATCTTAGGGAACATATCAAGTTATGGTGTGAGGACCCTGCAAAAACCATCATAAATACAAAAGCATTCCGGCTCCAGTTTTGCTTTTCGGAGTTTCGCATGACGTGTTTGTTCAATGGGTCTTGTTCATTGTTGTAGCAGAAGTACGACGATTCGCGTTCAACCGCTAATTGTTAAATTTCTGAGAATTTGGTCCGAAAGAAAGCAAACACGTCACGTACCACGTAAAGGTAGTTGATTGCATCCGCGGTAGAAGCCAGCAACAGGTTAGAGGATGAATAATGTATGCAATCCGGCGAAAAAACAACAAAAGAGGAAAATAGTCTGGGAATCGCCGCGCCCGGTGCGCTGGGAAGTGCTACTAACGAGCACCATTTTATGTCAACATGATCTTGGCACGAGCTGGTGAAAAGTGGACCACCACCGATAATAGATCACTAGAAAAGAGGCGTACAAAACTACTTGGGTTTAAAAATATGAAAACGGAAACGAGCTTCTCTGTCGGAGATTGTGTAAGCGTTGTCTAGACAGAAACCGGGTAGAATTAATATAATAGTTCGAATGGTGATTTTTCAAGAGTATTTTTAAAGAAGTGAAACTAATGCTTTTGGAAGATGAAGAAGAAGAAGAAGAAGAAGAAGAAGAAGAAGAAGAAGAAGAAGGATGGAGAACCTGTCCTCTCTAAGTCAAGATTTTTTTATGTACAGTCACTCTCAAAATTGAGCGTACAGTATGGATTAGTTGACTACATTCGAAAATTTCAAAGGAAATTCAATAGTTAGCTCGGTTGTTTTTAATGCATTTCAATATTCATCCCTTCCTTCAATGTATGCGTACATAAAATTGTTGAAATTGTTTCTCTAAAGTTCATTTATTTGAAAATAATCTCAAACTACGCCTATTAGATGTGACAAAATTGAGCGTACAGCTAATGTTTTTCTATAAAATTTCTTATTATAAACACGATTGATGTATTTTAATATTGTTTTTTCATGATTATATTTATAATAATAAACATCCGCTACTTAAACATTCAATGTTTTGAAATTAAACCATGTTTTGGTCAAAATGGCGAACAAGTGAGAAGTAAAAACATTGCTTTTTAACAATTCAATGCCTGTGGGCAAAATAAATGCTTTAATTTTTATGTTTCACCGGCATAGTATCTTATATATGATAGATAATCGAAATCGAGTGAGACATACGATTAATTTGTCAAAATTCAGTCGGTAAATGATGAAAACAGATGTAAACATACAGAGAAAACGACAAATGTTAGGAATGACATAATTCAAATTTAGAATTTCTTTAACTTAAATTTGTTTTAAAGCTCGATTATTGTCTCAGGTATTTCATTAAGAGTAATATTATTAAATCCAACCATTCACAGTCAAATTCTAAAAGTACAAGGTGCATGTTAAGGTACCGAACATAAAAACAGCTTTTCAACCCCGTAAAGCACTTCTAAAAATCGTAATTTCATAATTAAATTTGGATTAAACTCCACGATCTGTTACCATAAGGGATGCAATTGGATGATTTCCATGTGGCGAGTAAAAATAAACTTTTTTAAGAGTTTGGCAGCTTATTTAATGATATCTTGGTGAATTTAAATGATTCAACCAAATTTGTTCCTACGGTGACTGAGTCTTCAAATATGATATGACATCTTATAATGTATCCGTGTGCTGCTCTTTTAGTAATATTATTATTAATAAGTGTCCTGAGCTTATAAGCTACCTATACATCGACTTTTAAATAAAGTTATACTTAATTTGAAATATGCCGTTCCCAACATTTGTCGTTTTCTTTGTATGTTTACATCTGTTTTCATCATTTACCGACTGAATTTTCCCAAATTTATCGTATGTCTCGCTCGATTTCGATTGTCTATCATATATAAGACACGATGCCGGTGAAATCCATATCTTAAAGCATCTATTTTGCCCAGCAGCATTGAATTGTTAAATAACATTGTTTATACATCTTACTTGTTCGCCATTTTGATTAAAACATGGTTTAATTTCAAAACATTGAATGTTTAAGTAGCGGATGTTTATTATTATAAATATAATCATGAAAAAACAATTTTAAAATACATTAATCGTGTTTATAATAAGAAATTTTATAGAAAAACATTAGCTGTACGCTCCATTTTGTCACATCTGATAGGCGTATTTTGAGATTATTTTCAAATAAATGAACTTTAGAAAAAAAAAATTCAACCATTTTATGTACCCATACATTGAAGGAAGGGATGAATATTGAAATGCATTAAAAACAACCGAGCCAACAATTAAATTTCCTTTGGAATTTTCGAATATATTCATCAAATCTATGGTGTACGCTCAATTTTGAGAGTGACTGTATACAGGTTATCCGACTTGTCAATATCCCCAACTCAGCCATCTTGGATTTTTGTATGGAATTTATGCTCGTTTGTTTACGTTTTGCACTGAAAATGTATGTTTCCCCCCCGCGCTGGTTATTCCCATCTACTGACGAAGTCGGATAACCTGTACATAAAAAAAATCTTGCTCTAAGTATTAAAAAACAAAAGTACAGTCGACTCTCTACATCTCGATGTTCTACATTTCGATATCTTTCCCTATGTCGATGGTTTCCTTGATCCCTTCAATCTACATACATTTGGGTATTCTACATCTCGATAACCTTTCTATCTCGATATCTCTCTATCTCGATGTGTTCTGATCATATTTTGTTCTGCATTCACTCTCCTTATGTCGATATGTTCAAATTTTTAGGCTACTAGACCATTTTTGGACAATAACAAACAGATCAACATCAAGAAATGGCATGTCGTTTTTCATAGCAACGAGCTTTTTTGGATCTAGTACCCATTTCAATTTTCCTTCCATTCCTCAATCTCTCCCTTTCTCGATGGTCCCTTCAATATCGAGATGTGGAGAGGCGACTGTAATTGATAAACTTCAATGTATCGCCATCGAGGGTGACAATGGGTCTGGGGGGGACAATGGGTCATCAGTCTCACCGACAATTTGGAGGTCGGATAACAAAATCGTTCAAAAAGGTGCCTTATATTTTTGTTTTTTTACCCTCAGATACATTCAATTTATTTTACAAGCATTCTAAGTAGTTGAAACAGTGACCCATTCTCATACCCATATGACCCATTTGACCCATTGTCACCCCCGACGACGGTACTAGAACAAAATTTGTATTTAATACTTATGTGCAAGACCCATTCAAGGTATCTCTTGACGTTATATTTAAATCAGTTTAAATACATTTCCAATATTCCCAAAATCAAATATATTTCGAATTTCCTATGTGACCTAATATGAGCGCGTTGTCTCGCACCTTATTTATATTTCAGATCGGAAAGAGTTGCAATTTTTATATCAACAATTAAACGATTCTCGCATGACTTGATTTGCGAATAGATAATCAAATTTGCGTCTGTCTGCAATATTCGGCGATTCATCCGTGAAATTGGGGGTTTTCGATCAGTTTGAATCATGATTCAAACTATGGATATTATTTAAAACATATTTCAAGCTGTATACAAATCGCAATCTTAATTATTGAGGCATTTTACTATTCGATGCAGTATATTGGTCCTCCAAACCATCATTTTTATTCAATCTAAACTTGTCATGTAGCTGCCACTCGCGCTCGATAGATTTTGATTTGAACAGACGTTGTAGCGTCTATAATCGAAACACCATCCTCTCAAATCGAATGATCCAATAATTCAACACCCAACACCACCTGTTTTCGATGGATTCGCTAATTTGCGGCCATAATCGGACGAACTAGTCGCCTTGGTGACACCTTATTACTTTTCCGGTGAGCTGCAGAGGCGAGAAAAACGACCAAAATATGCTAAAATCGTTCAACAAGATAGGTAGCGTGCACGGCCGCGACGATCGTCGTCGATCGCAGCAAAGCGCGACGGAAGCGCGTGGGATTCTCATTACGGTTGCGGCCTACTGTGATTGTCACGCGGTATGCCATCTGGTTTGTTGTGGTGTCTGTTATAAATAGGTGCCACGATCGGAGTCTGAGACTGAGGTTCAGATTCAGACTTTTGGCTTGTAATATGTTATAAGACTTTCTTGTTTACATTTCTCTTGTCAAAAATTTGAACCGCATGCTATAACTCTGTTTCATCGCGGCATTGGTGATACAAATACTCACAATGTTAAACATTTAATCAGCTTTCATTTTATGTAGATAAATGAGATGAACACCTAAAAAATACTTTGAGATACAATTTTATCAAACTCATCAAGCAATTCGATAAGTTTAGTGTACGTACATAAATACGTTTTAGAGAATGTAATCTATTTATTTACAATCATAAATGAAAGTGCCAACTGAACGCGAAGATAATTAGTCACGAAGAAAATGCAACGAAGGCTTCTGATCCGAGCGGATCAAACCTCCGCTGAAGCGTGAATGATTTATTGCTCCTTCTATTGCCATCAAATTGCATAATTCCTCCAGCCGGTAGCGCAACATCATCGTCCGCAGGGCCATGAAAGATGAGATATTTCAAACCATCACTCTTTGAAAAAGTATAAGTAGGAACCGTTGTTGGCCATCGATCAACCGTGGGACCGGTGCGGTAGATGCGGAATGTGCACCGCAATCATACTAAGTCTGTCGTAGAGAAATGCGATTCACCTCTGCAGAAGCCGTACGGAAATGTGGAACTGCTGGAAGATTTCACTCATTGTGCGGTTCCTGTGGACTTAAGTTTAAAACGTTGGTGGTTATTCAACTTCCCATGCTTGTCAATCATGTCTAAGCTTATCTCATCAGCGGTATTTATTGAGATTGATGAGTTTGCCGCTCAGTAGAGGATACTCTTCTGGTTAATGACTAATTTTATTTCTCATTACACTTGGTTAGATAATAACATTTTGTAAATCATAGACAGACAGAACATCATGAGTCCACATTAAGCAATCGTTAACATGAATACAACCTTCATCTGACTGCCAACAACTTCTCGGAGGAGTTGAAGATTTTTGCTGCTAAACTGTCGACCTATATCCTGAACCCTAGATCATGAGTGCTCTCATAATTTGGAGCTGTTTATCGGGATTTTTAGTTACGGTAGGGGAGAACGGTCCAAAATGCACCCCTTAAGCTTTTTCGATGTTTTCGCGCGATGTTGAATTGCACAAATCTAATGTTATCAGGGTTTCGACTTTTCATTTCAATGAGACCAAAGCAAGCGTTTTTCGGACCAAGGGAAAATCTTGTTCCGTTGTTTATGTTGAGGATCATCTTTCACCCATCAATCTTTTCTCCAGAATTAGCGAAAATCTTGCCTATTAGATGAAAATCCTTTTTCGTTTCATTACTTTTACCTCTCACTCACTTTTCGCGAGAATTATCGCAGAACAATTACAAATTTATTTGGCCGCGCCGGGATTCGAACCCAGAATAGTAACAATAATAGCTGTGGGGATGCGCTTACTTTAGCCACACCACCACGCTATCGATATGATTGCATTTATGATGCTACGAAACGACTCGAATATGAAAGAAAAAGAGCAAACCAACGTTTAGCGGCAATCGAAGTGAGCGAAAAATTGTTATCACTCTCCAGGCTGTTTTTCTTTCCCGAAAAACGATTTCTCCCCGAAAACTTTCGTGAGGGAAAATCATGTGCTCCTGAGATTGAGTGAGCATTACGAACCCTGAATGTTATCAAGACCTGGAAAGTTATGTATCGTGCTTGTGCTAAATCATATTTCAGACGCCACAAACACACAACACTTTAATATGGAAAATTTCTTGAAATATTTGAACGAAATGTTTCATCAAACTGGATCGAAAATGCTCATGGTTTCAGCATATTCTAACCCTCTACAACCCAAATTTTTGTTTTTTTTTTCTCAAAATCACTATTTTGCTTTATAAAAAAAGATTTGAACACGGTTTGGGAATTAAACATTTTTAATTTGCGATTTTATCAATTTCACACATTGATTTTTTAGATTTTCAAGTTTTTATCCAATCAAAAAATTGCTTAAATCTATTTATCTTTTTTAATTTTTCAACATAATTAGAGTTTGAAAATTCCTATCCAATGCTGACTTATTGCAATGTTTAAATTTCCAGAGTTATTTTTTGATTTTTCTTGTAACGAGATGGATAAATATTTTAGGGTGTAACATTCAACATGCTATTGAATAAGGTTAGTTGTAGAAAAAATGGTGTCCGAAATATGAATGCGGAATGCAATGCCAGCAGCTGTTCGGAGTTACAATCAGACAGGGGTAGTAGTCATTTTTTATAGTGCAAACTTTCTACGCAACACTTCACGACTGCAGGCGTTTTTTAACGGTGTGACTTAAAACGTGTGTTAACAGATTGTTTGTAGTTCAAAAAGTACTTGAGCGTCCGTAGCTCTAATAAGCACGATTTAACATTTTACGCAGGTGCAAGTTCATGGAACGAGATTCGTAAATTATGTCATTTTGTAACTTAATAAAAGTTGCCGGGATGGAGACCAAAGTTTTCGTTGACAAACAGGCTTTAAGTTCTGCACTATTCTAAAATAGGTAAGGTAAGAAACATAACATAAGGATCTTTAGTGGAAGCAGAATTCACTCTAAACAAAGAAAAAAGCAAATTTCGGCAAATTATTTGCTGATTTCCAGCAATTTTGACAGAAATCTCGGCAAAAAACATGTTTGCTGGAGCACGGCTGTGCGAATCTCGGTAAAAGTTGACCATTTTGCTGAGATCCCGGTAAAAAATATTAAGTGTTTGTGTTTTCTATTTCGGTGTACACCTTACAATTGCAAAAAAATCAAAAAACGTCACGAAAATATGATAGACATTGATCTTTACTATCTCAGTCGTTTCTTGATTGATTTCCAATTGTTTTGAACGATTCGATTGAGGAAGAGTCAACGCTTCATATTCGATGTTCTTTTTAAGCCGTTTTTACGCGGACTGCTTTTCACGCGATTTTTTCCACCCGGATTTAGAGATTTACTTTTGTTTTGGGTTTTACGTGGTGTTTTACGATGTTTCCGCGTGAAACCCGACTCTCAGTGTGATATATATGTATAAATATTTACTATTGTAAACTTGCTAACAGTTTAGCGATCGGTTTCGGTAAATCAACCAATCCCATAAATGCATCACAAGCATAGACTTCAAATTAATGCAGCTTGTAGGGCGTTTAGCTGGTGCAGTTTATTTGTGCTAACTTGCACGCGCGTGTTCTCCCAAAAGCTTGGGGTGTTTGACGCCAGCTTTTCGCTTACGTAAGATATATTTTGTACCAGCGAGGGACAACAAATTTTAGATCCTTGCTTTTATTCAGAAACGTATTATTATTATTTATTCAGACTAAGGCCGCAGTGGCCTGTGCGGTATATAAAGGTATATAAGTCAAAACTTTAAAATTTGATAAACACCTCTGGGACTCGCTTGGTCCTGGATCAATCACTCAATCCCAACCCTGTTGAGAATGAAAAGCAAGCTTTACTTGAATCTGTTTAACGTTTACAACGGTGCGAGTTCCTAAAGGATAGTCTTATTTGTATTGCTTAGATGATTTATTTTGCTAACATTCAAAGTGATCGTAATCTTCTTTTTATGTTAGGTAGAGCACTCAAATTTACTTAAAACTCCTACATCTTAGGGGAACTGGGGGTAGGACGCCCACGTTAAGGAAAATGCCATTTTTATCAATGAAAACCACCATTTCAGCCAGTTTTCATCAGCGCATACTGAAGAACAGCATATCTGCGACTGACTACCGATAACAGATATCTAATTGTCCATTTTATTGCACAGAAATTTGATTTTTAAAAAGCACCCGAAATAAAATGATTTTGAAACCATGCGGGGTGAGATGCGCCAGTGGATGGGTTAAAACGCGCATGTGCTTATCGTACTGATTTTCATTTTAATTGCCTACATTAAGGCAATTAACCGAATGTTTCAGCTGTTTCGGTCATACGAAATGAGCATGGGCGTAATGCCCCACACCGACCTCAGAAGTTTGAAGGCCCATAAAATCGTTTTAAAACCATTTTTGACGACGATTTCGTGTGGAACATAAAGAACACGAGTAAGCAGCATGGCTCATGGCTCAATTATTAATTTATCAATGTATAACAGCGACAGAAAGACTAAATTCCACCGAGCTAGAATTGCATCAAAACACGCAAAAATCGTTTTTTCGAGTTTTTCATGTATAACTAGAGAAAAATCATGAAATATATGTATCCAATGGCAATATTTTTCATTGCTTTATCGTATAGACTATTGAAAATAATCAAAATTGGGATATTTAACCTTATTCAGGGGTGGCGCGTTTTAACCCCTATGGGCGTGCTACCCCCACTTCCCCTACTTAGGTTTTTATTACGAAAATCAACTACGCTGAGCTATTTCAAGTTTCATTTCATGTTAGATACAATTCGCTTTTTATTTTTCACCGCCAACTGACAGACGATTTATTATGAATTTTTCTATAAGCTAGAAACATAAAAAATCCGAGCTACTTAACTCAGCTCGACGAACCGAGGTGATGTCTGTCTGTGTGTGTATGTGTGTGTATGTGTGTATGTTTGCTTCAGGGGGAGAAGGCGGAGCACTGAATCCCAGCCCCGACATGTGCTGGTTCTAAAATGTAAACAACAGTGTCAATTCTCTACCAGCTTTTTGTTATGGCGAGGCAATTTTTATGCACACTTTTGTTTTCGATATTTTATCAAAATTAAACACTCAATCATGCAGCAATATAACGATGTGGTATGCTTGAGATACCTGCTTGATTAAAAGGACTCGAAAAAGAACTTATTTGCAGTAACTAACCGAATATAAAAATGTTCGCATTAACGGTTGCGCCCTAACACTGGTTCTAAGCTTCGATGCAGAGTACACGAGCTTTGTTCGCCAGTGACAGCCCGAATAAAAAATATTATAGAAAAACAATACAATTTATTGTAACATTACTATCGAAAACAATAAATTGACCTTAGATTATACTGTAGATGAAATAATAGAAATACATTAGAATGTATTGTTTTGAACCATTCAATTGATTGTAAATGAAGTTTTCGCATTAGAACGTACGGGTTGTTAAGTATCGTAACTATACAAAATCAGAGATTTTTTCATACACTTTTTTTTGTCAAACAATAGAGTGTATCGTAATTATATTGTTGAAATATCCTAAGAAAACCGTTCGAGTTACATTAGATTTAATTGTATTTTTATAGTAAAACAATACGATATTGGATTTCTTAATTATGACGGCTTTAACGTTCAACAATGAAATTTTGAGAAAAATAATGCATTTTTTTTCGCAATGGAGTAAATATTGTTTAGCATTTTGAATAAAGTTTGCATAAGTTATCAATAATTAAAACTTATGTACTAAAATGGTCCAAAAACAATTGCAAGTACTGTTACATTAGAGAACTATGTTGACGTATTATATCCACGGTGTTTATACAATATGTGCAACCATCAGAACACAATATATCCTATTGTATACCGTAGAGCATATGGTAATCCAATTGTTTACACTATTGAGCCTATGGTACTGTTTTATCCGGGAGGCGTATCCAGCTTTCCACGTTCACCATAATGACGGCTGCAATCTGACAGTAACTGCTTCCGACGCTGAACTGTTCCCGACGCATCCGACGGTGGTCGTATCTTAGCAACTGTTTTCATATTGTTTTTTTATTGTTACGTGAGCTGATGAAAACTGGAGGAAATTCAATTCTCGTAACATGCATGCATAATGGAATGTACACACGGTCAAGCAGTTTGACCAACATTGACTCCACCTCTCGTTTATTCAAACATCCATCAAGTTTCACCAACAGCGACATGAACAATCAATTTTTTCGATCAACAATATCACACACGAACGACCGAAGCGCCAACTTGAGCACCAACTATCAAAAAATTTATGAGGGTTTGTGCAACTTCACTATACAAATGCTCAAACATGTTCGGCGAACCTTGACTCCACCCCCGACAACTCAAACCAAAATCAAACCGTTTTAATTTTTTCCAACCGAGCCGCCAACTGTCAAATGGTTGTTCGAACAACTTTATGGAACGTACACACGGTCAAGCAGTTCGACCAACATTGACTCCACCTCTCGTTTGTTCAAACATCCATCAAGATTTACCAACAGCGGCATGAACAATCAATTTATTCGACCAACAATATCACACACGAACGACCGAAGCGCCAACTTGAGCACCAACCAACAAAAAATATATGGGGGTTTGTGCAACTTCACTACAAATGCTCAAACATGTTCGGCGAACCTTGACTCCACCCCCGGCAACTCAAACCAATATCAAACCGTTTTAATTTTTTCCAACCGAGATGCCAACTGTCAAATGGTTGTTCGAACATCTTCACATACGTTCAAATGAATCAGCAACCGAAGCGTTTTCTTGGGGCGGAGTCAATGTTCGTCAAACTGCTTGACTGGTGTGTACGTTGCATAATTGGAACTAGAGACACGGCAGGTATTTTCGTCTGTTCGTCATAGTCTCGAAAACCAATAAAAGAGACGTTTTTTTTGTAAAACTCATACGTACCAAATCGTAAGCTCAGGAGAAACGTTCTGCTATAGTAGAGTTCTAACAAATGTACGTTGCTTTCGTTGGTTTTAGTCCCTACGTAGGCTGACCATACGTACCGTATTTAACGGGACAGTCCCGTTTTTAAGACGTTATTGTGCTGTCCCGTCGTAATCTAAAAAATTCCCAATTTGTCCCGTTTTTTAATTGATTCTTTTGAAGAGCTTCAAAATGGCATTAAATTTCATTAGTGGATTGAACAGAATCGGTAACTTGGTAGGCAAGTATATCCTGAAAATCAGATCAATAGACTTCGATAAGATGAAGTGCAGAGGCAGACAGATTTCCAGATTAAGTTTATTTTCGATTTTTTGCGAAGTAGGTTAATTCTATTTTATTTTTCAGATCTGCTTTACAACATATTTTCCAATCGTTTGATTCTTTTCAAAACATTAAGAATCACGGAGTCTTTCTGAATAATTCAGAATATTTCGAATTCATCAACAGTATAAAAATCAATAAATCAGCTGAACAAGATCAAATCGAGATTAAGGCGGTTTCAAACCGAGTGAAAATTTGGTCGGATTTCGGTCCTCACGTTCTTTAAGACTAGTTTACTGATCAGGAGCTTCCATATGTGTGGGCCTTTTTGGATGCACATGACCATGAGAACAAAATTAATGTACAAAATGTCCGAGATGTGATGCTACTTTTAGCATCATTTAAATCAATTCCGATCAAAAAGGACTGTGAATTGATTAGATTTGATATTTATTCACATGCGCCGACCATATTCATGGAAATAATTAAAATTACTTCGTAATAATGTTCTTTTCTTGTTGAGATTCTTGTTCCGCAAGTTTTTCCTCACTCCAGGGTTTTGGCACGCGACATTTTTTTTCTTAAAATTATTTTTTTATCTCTCTACCACACCGGCTTTAAAGGCTGATTTACAGTTCAGAAAACGTGTCACGGGATTTGATTCCTCATGCATTTTTAAAGTGGCGGGATTTAGAGGATTTGGGCTAGGAAAACGATAGACCGCCTCACCCCCCCCCCCTTGAAAAATGCATGAGGGAATAACTCCCATGACACGTTTTCCGATCTATGAACTAGCCTCCAGGAAGGATATTTTGGCTATTTTTGCTATTTACAATTGTTGAAAAATTGGAAAAGTTTTCGATATTGGTCAATAATAAAATCCTTAGACCTTAATGCATGTTTAAAAGATGATTAAAACTAATTTTCAAAATTCTACATTTTTTGACGTAGAATTACGTCTTCGGTAATTTATATAGGGGGAAAGACGGCGTTGGCAGGTTTTGTTCTATTATTGTCAGGGGGGTTTCTGTCGGCCAAATTTTATGAAATTTGGCCACAATATTCTTTGATATGCAAAGAATGTTTAGGCCAAATTTGAGCATAGTCGGTCATAAAAAAACCCCTGCCAATAATAGAACAAAACCTGCCAAAGCCGTCATTCCCCCTATGTAGGGGAGTTATTCCAAAGTTTCAAATTGGGAACCGTCACAAAAAGAGGTCAGGAAGTAGGAGCTAATAACTCAGCCGAATTTCAACGGATTCTGGAGATTTTGGTATGAATCGATTAGTTAACTCTCTAAGACTATTTATTGTAAACAATTGTTTCAATGCATTTAACTATTGAAAATCCAATTTCAACAGGTAGTGTTCAAATTTCACTTTTACAGTAAGTTGCCTACATTGTGGCAATATCCATCCGCAATAAACATGCACAAAATAAATGAATATCACTTGGACTATCGAACGATACGTAAATTCTATGATCAATTTGCGGTCGTGTCTACAACCTTCTACTTTTTTATATTGAAAAATACGTATTTTTTGTTCCATCTTGTTTTTGTGCGCGCCTCTTAAAGAGCGAAATATTTGTTGTTCAGTATTTTTCCATAACTGACTTAATGCTTAGAAGGCTAGGAGGTTATAAGGTACTTAATAGAAGGTTATGATGGTAAAAAATTCACTCTAAAACTTATCTCTAAAATTCTTACACGGAAAATTAAAACTAAGCCTATACATTTTGAAATTTTCACAGCTCCTAAATTTTGTCACAAAGTTTTTTACATGTCCCGTTTTGCAGGTGCGTTTGTCCCGTTTTTCCACCGAAAGGATCTGGTCAGCCTACCCCTACGACGATGGACGGAAATACCTGCCGTGTCCCTATATATTAGGGCTTTGGCAGGTTTTGTTCTATTATTGTCAGGTTTTTGTCGACCAAATTTTATCAAATTTGGCCACAATGTTCTTTGATATGCAAAGAATGTTTAGGCCAAATTTGAGCATAGTCCATCATAAAAAACCATGCCAATAATTGAACAAAACCTGTCAAAGCCGTTATTCCCCCTAAATTGCCGAATATATATATGGATCCTTTTTTCTATTCTAGGTGGAAGAAATAGAAATTGACATTCAAGTGTAGCCACACCGATGCCATACCATCAATTAAAGAAAGTACTTGTCTAGCTTGCATCAAAATAAGTTTTAGTTAAGTTCTAGCACTAAGATTCGAGTATTTTCGATGGTATCCAATGGAAGGGACGCAGACATATGCACCACCCATTCTAGCTTCTTCGAAAAAAATTGTCTAGCAATCCAACCTCCATGCAACCTTACCAACCTTACCTAAATAACTTTGTCAAGATCGGAGAAATTAGAATATTCAGTTAAGTGCACTTGCTGGCGCTGGAGAAATTCGAAAGAAATTCATGAGAAAAACTGGCAATCGAGTAGAGACTGAAATAAAGAATTTCGGCATTCGTGAGTTGCTTATAACGGAATGGAGTTATACATGAAAAATATTCAATGTTCAAGAAAATATCATGCGCACGTAAAATTGCGAACATATTTTTATCAACTGCAAAGATAACTGCCAACAGCGTTCCGAAGGCTAATAGTTGAATTATACTACATTGTGCAGGATTGTTAGAAAAGATATTATGTTACGACGAAGGGCAAGGGTAACAGTAATTTTCTATTTAAATATCTTTCAATCTGTTTGATTTAGCTCATTTCTGATTTTTTTTGGCTGATTAAGTTTTGAAACTACATAAAATTAGGAAATCAAATGGAATACTATCAGCTCAATTTCAATACGTTTTTACAAAAAAAAAATGAAAATTAACGTGAAAAAAGCCTTTGAATTTGTTTAGAATTTATTTATCTATTTTGAACTTTTATTCTTGCTTGACCAAATAAAATAGGTTTATACTGTGAATAAGATGACGAAATATGATCAAATATCCAGAGCCCAAGACTGATCGCTTAACTGCATGTTTTGGCTTCTCTGAGAGTGACGTAGGTATTGAAAAACTAACTTCGTTTTTACTCTTCAACTCAGTGCCAAGAAGTTGCATGGAGAAGGGATTGTCCGGAATTTGCGTCGAAGAAGTCATTTTAAAGCATATTTCTCCGTCCCTTTCATCGGATCCCCCGGAAGTTCTTTAATCCGGTGGTAAAACTAAACTAAAACGGTTGCGTCACAGACTGGACAAGAAGAACTAGTACTCTCGATAAATAATAATAAGGTACGCTACCGGTGTATCAATTAAATTCCAAATTGTCCTTATTCCACCTAAAACGTAAAAATGATGAATATATAGGGGAAACCGCCAAATGTTGAACGGCTAATTTTGTCGCCTATTGTTGAACTCCCATAAGAAATGCACGTGCGTTCAACAATAGGCGAAGAAATCAGCCGTTCAACATTTGACGAATTACCCTATTTGTTAAAATAATTTTTTTTTCTAATTATTCCAAGCATTTACGGCAATTGAATTTCTCCCAGTTTTTTCATGTAGTGCCTGCTCACGTAACAATAAATAAACAATGTGAAAATAGTTGCTAAGATACGACCACCGTCGGAAGCGTCGGAATAAGTTCAGCGTCGGAAGCAGTTACTGTCAGATTTATTTATAGCAGCCGCCATTATGGCGAAGATGGAAAGCTGGATGGAGGCCATGGTTTGCTCATGTACGAATGTGGTACCGATTTTTATGAACGTAAACTACAGTCAAACCTCCATGAGTCGATGTTGAAGGGATCATCGACTCATGGAAATATCGAGATGTGGAATAGAAAATCCTCGGAAAGCTGCTTGAAGGGACCATCACAGTAGCCCAGAAAATATTTTTCAATATGGCACAATTTGCTTCCATGAGTCGATATCGAGTTATAGAACATCGACTCATGGAGGGTTGACTGTACTATGAAGTCACCCATAGACCAATGCAAACTCTAACTTAATCTCACTTGTATTGACAGTTCACAGACCTTGTTTACAAGGTGTTAGAAGAAAAATCGATGGGAGAAAAATTAAAATTCATATTTTTAGTTCAAAGTTGCTGTGATCCGAGTATTTCAGTGATATTATTTGCATTCAGCATGAAATCAATCGCAAAGGACATGTAGATGATCAAACAATTTTATCGGATGCTTCGCCAGAGACTAAGTCCTGGTGAAATAGCTCTGTGCACTGTCAACCTACGTCATCATTCACTGGTCTATAGTTCAGTGCAACAATTCATGCAATGCAATTGTCAAAATAATCAAACTCTAGTGTTGTGTCGAAGGTTGTGTCTACAGTTTACGTGCTGTTATTAAATATGGATTCTACCGACAAGGAATTTCTAGCTTCAGCCAGTACAGTTGATTTCATCATGAATCCCCCAAGAGGTTCATCCACTAGACACCAAAGGACGGAGTGATGGCGAGGTTTACAGACTCTATCATGGCCTTCGTGAATATCCGGACAAGTTTCGTTCATACACACGAATGAATATTACAGTCAAACCTCCATGAGTCGATGTTCTATTACTCGATATCGACTCATGGAAGCAAATTTTGCTATGTTGAAAAATATTTTCTGGGTTACTGTGATGGTGCCTTCAAACAGCTTCCCAGGGATTTTCTATTCCATATCTCGATATTTCCTAGGGATCCTATATTAAGAGATGTGCGAATACTTTTCCAGACGATTTAGCAACGCTGTTACTTTCGTAAACAAACGCTGACAGCACTTGCTGTGGCGCAAAATGTTGGAGCTCGAACATGACTTTGCGTATAATGGCGTTTTCAGATTTCGTTATCTAACGTCCAACAGTGCATTATCACTAAAATAAAAGTGCAATACAAATGAACAAAGTACCATGCATAAACTAGACTACTTCAACTTGCCAATATAAAACAAATGGTTTATTCGACAAAACTTTTCGTAAAATCTTTTTCATTACAATCGCAATACCTTTCAATCCGCAACAATAACAATGTTCATTTGGCTCAGATTCTGACAGCTCTCAATGCTCGATTGGCTCAAGATGGCCGCTTTCGCATATCTCTGAATGTAGGATCCCTAATATTTCCATGAGTCGATGGTCCCTTCAATATCGACTCATGGAGGTTTGACTGTACTACTTTTGACTACATAATGGATATTAAACCTAAGCTGATGAAGGACTGGACAAATTTTAACAAGGAGCTAATTTTATCATGCGTACGATTAATTGTAACCTTGAGATAACCCATATGAGAACCAATTTATGAGTTATGATTTATAATTATTCAATACCTTTTATACAGACATCTGGCTACCGGGTCTTCGTAAGCTAAGCATAAGCGTCGTAAGCTTGGATTTTCATTCCGAATGGGTGGCCCAGCCAACAATTCTGTTCATATAACTCATTTGCAATCCAGTTAAGTAAATACTTATTCGGCCAAAAAAGATCATATAAAATGCATAGATTCCACCTATACGTACAAATTTGGAGGCCATATACGTACATGCGGAATAAATTTTCTTTTTCATATGATTTCATATGAATTAAAGAGATCCTCAATACAACTTCGTTTATAACTATGTTTATCGTTTTTTATGACTTCGTATGTATCAATTTATAACTCAACATTGTAACTTTAACAACTTGAAAGTAGCCATACCTAAAAAATCTGTTTGGCAATATGCATTTTTTTCAGTAATATAAGGTAAATTGAACGACTGTGGCAAAAAAAAATCACTGATCCATTGATGAAGCTGAATTCTTATAATGTTTTTTAAAGTTCACTTTTTATTATTCTGCAATTACAAATTTCGAAATAACGGACTTGCTCAGTTTCGATTCAAAGATCTTCGAGATGCAAGTCCACCAACAATCCTCAAAGCCACATGAACACATACATTGCGAACAAAAAATTGCACAACGTATTATAAAGTTTGGATTAGTAACTCAATCTGACTCCAAATGGCTTCATTTATAATATTTTTTACTGCTTCATATATAATTCAAAATAACCTTTATGCAATTTGATTCGGATATTTATTTAATTCTTTATGATTTTTTTTTATTAGTTTGCAAATTCGCAAGGACTATTGGTTTGTAGCGTTGAACAACTCCGCGCATATTGTTGTGCCATGAATCTGTTTTTCATATTTCTACATGACAATTTCATTTCAACGGAAAACACATCAATCGTAGATTACACCATTCTACTTGATACGTTTGATGTTGATTATATGATTTAAAATGATTCAAAATTACCTCATTTATAACTTTATTTATGTAAGAAGTTAAATAACTTCATCTTGACATACAATAAACACATATAATTTCGTCATGGAGATCATAATAGAATTACAAATTCGTATCATATACAATTTTAATTAACTTTATATTGCATTCAATTTGATTCTAACTTTTTCTGGATATTTATATAATTTACGATACGTATAATACGACTGTATTATACGTATCGTCGTACGTATAATACGACTGCTGGTTTGCTGGGGGGTCAACAGTTTCTGCAATCGTGCGTGTTCCGGACGGTGGCTGAGGAGTTCTGGACAAAATTCAATTTCCCGAATTGCGTTGGGGCAATAGATGGCAAACATGTTCGGATCATATGCCTGGCAGCATCTGGATCGATGTTCTATAATTTCATTCATTTCGGAAGATATCTTTTTTGTTGTGCTGCGAGGCATAGCTGGTGCAAATAGTAGGTTTCTTATGATAGAAACTGGAGGATACGGTAAGCAGAGCGACGGAGGAACATTAAACGGCTCCGTCATGTTTAAACTGATGAACGAAGGGAAACTAAATGTTCCTCAAAATACCTGTTTACCGTATCCCGAACGTTCTACACCTATGCCTTACGTGTTTATCGGAGATGAAGCGTATCCTTTACCTGCTACGGACCTCCCCAAGATCGAACTTGTGTCCTGAGAGCGAATATTTCAATTTTCGGTTCTCCAGGGCAAGAAACTGTGTTAAATGTGCTTTCGTTATTATGATCACCAAATGGAGACTCCTGATGAAATCCATTGAAATAACGCTGGAATTTGCCTATGAAATAGTGAAAGCTGTTTGTATCCTACAAAATATTATTATTGACCATGAAGGATTGGATCTACAAGTTGAGTTCCAGCGGTGGAAATTGGTGAAGTAATCACCATATTGTATTTTTTGTGGACGAAATAATTGTAGAACGTTGCAGTGGTTGCCCTTCCTATTGAAGTCATGTGTCTAAGAATGCAGTTGAATTTCGCACCGACGTGGCGTAGAATGCTGATACGCAACCGCATCAGCTGAACTTGAAGCTGTAAACAAATCTACAGTATGGTTCGGGTTATTGCGCAATTCGTTTTTTGAATACAAATATTTTAGCACCGCTTTCTGAACCTTCATGCGAAATAGCAGCTTTCGCACATGCGGCAGAAGGCTCTTGAAGAACGCTTCCTCGTTTGTCGGGTGAAGATCACTGCGTCCAGATTTTAGGACTATTGTGATATACCCTTTTGCTGTGAAATACGCAAGTTATCTCAGTAACATGTTTGTCACTGAGATACCTTGGTATCGACTGAACTCAAGACCATCTATTATTGATGAATAGAGATCCTGAGTTACAGTATGTGACTCCCCCATTCTGGCGAGACTAGCTTTATGAAGCCAACCACGTCCTTGGGGGATAAGATCCATATGTCAGCAGGCCCTAAAAAGGGCTTGCTGAGAACTTTGAACCTACGTTGGGTGAGTGCACTGCAATAGCAGAGGATGTGTTCTGATGTTTCTCTCTCCTCGTCACAGAAGCGGCAATTTGAGGTTTGGATTGCTCCGATCTTTTGTAGATGTTGAGATCCCTTTTGTTGAGACCTAATAGTTGTTGGGTTTTCTTGGGGTTAATCGTTACGAGCCTTTTGGATTGGCTCGTATGGGGAAGTGCATTCCAGTTTGATGTGATTTGACTGACCATATATTTGTTCAGTTCCATTTTTACAGAGCAGTCTGAGATCCCGCAGAAGGGCTCAGGGCCAATGAACCTTTCATTAGATCCATTCCTGGTTAGCTCATCAGCAATCTCGTTTCCCTCTAGACCCGTATGTCCTGGGATCCAATATAGGTAGACTCGATTGCGTATGGATAAGTTTTTCAAAGCCAGAATGCATTCCCACACTAGCTTTGAGTTACAAGTGTAGTTATTAAGCGACTTAAGTGCCGCTTGGCTGTCAGAGAAAATACATATTTTTGCAAATCTATACTTTCTCCTCAGGCATAATAACACGCATTCTAATATTGCATATATTTCCGCCTGAAATACTGTGGGCCACTGTCCTAAGTGGACAGAAATTTTTGTTGTAGGGCCATAGATTCCGGATCCTGTCAGATTATTCATTTTCGAACCATCTGTGAAGAAATTTATAGAGCCTGTTGGAACGCTGGGTCCATCTCCTTCCCACTCCTGGCGGGAAGGAATGAACGCTTCATCTTCGTCATCACCACCGACTGCCTTCTGGACCTGTTGCTCCAATAATTTCAGCTTTTTTGTTTCGATAGCCAGTAGTTGCTGTTGTGCTCTGCCTCGCTTTCCATATTTGTGTGGAGGCGGTGGGAAAGTCTCGTCGGTGACTTCGATGTTGTGTGTCTCAGGAGTATCTACTACGTCATGTTGATAACTTCCATTCCTTTCCGGCTCGCCTTCGTGCAGATCCACGTTCTCGACCGTTTCAGCGTATCCCACTCGCAAGTTTCCTCCGGATTTTCGGGGTCTTATTCTTAATTTAACGGTGCTTCATCTCCAGATCGCTTTTCAGGAACTTTTTTTAGCTCCTTGCCAAATGCACCCCGCAACGATTTCCACTTTTTCTTGTTTTCTTCCGCTATAAAAAAAAAATAAAAAAATATAGAATTGAAATTTGCCATTCCACTTCGAACTTACTGGTAGCGTTTCCTAATTCCGTCGAAACCTGTCTCCTGAGCTTGTTCACGATGGTTCTGTTCCGGTACCGCTTCATTGTTTGTTTTCACAGCGGCTTTTTCGCAAGAAACAGATTTTTTCCGCGCCATCGCCATTTTATCAAAACACACACCAGAAACTCTTACCTGCATGCACGCGCGTGAAAGGACTTGACAGAATGGTCTGACGCTGCTGTCAGTTTAACGCATCGCGTTCACTGTGGCAGGTATAAGCGTGTCATCTTGCGTCATGCATTAACGCTTGAACAAACAGTTTCTGTAACGCATTCCGCACCGCATTCGCATTGCATTACGCCCCGATTAACTATGTCTTCGGCCTATTGGCACCAATAGAGGCTTTTCTAATAAGTATGAGCCACCGGCTGACTTGGTGGCGGGTGCTTTTTCTTTGTTCCAGTTTGCGTCGGTAATGGTTGCGGTCGTCGGAGGTGATTGCTGCAAAAAAATCATTCGCAACGATGGGGACGACAGTGGATTAAGAGAGGGTCCCGAAATCTAAAACTAAATTCACTCGCGTTTTCAAGGGCACACCACTCAATACGAAAGCAACGAACAACTGTCATCCTTTTATTTTAGCTTTGCTGTGTCGCAGCATGCGTGAAATAATAAAAATTACAGTTGTGTGATGCTTCCGTGAGTGGTGTGCCTTTGAAAAAGCGAGCGAATTTAGTTTTGGATACCGGGAAGCTTGTCCTTAATACTGAGATCGAGACTGTGATTTTGAAGTAAAATACCAATGTAAATGGCATACAAAGAAAAATAACAAATCTAGATCTACATTTGAAAATGGCGTAACAACCAAAATTTATTATTTCAGGTCCCTTGTCTATAGACAAAGAACCGGTAAGAATACATTTTGGCTGTTACGACCTTTCCAAATGTTGGTCTAGAAATAATATACATTATATTCTGCTGCGTAGTTCAACGTCACCTTTGCGTACAACCCGATTGGGCTGCACCTTTGAGTTTTTAGGTTCCCCCAAACACACGCGACGCGATTCTATCGCTTGGCGACTATGATTCTGTCGCCGTTGGTATGGAAGCGTAAATGGAAAATTGCCTGCAGCGACCCAACGATAGAATTTGGGCGAGCCTTTTCCTAGAATTTCCTATAGCAAAAATATAAATGACCCATCAATAAACAAAAAAGTAGCAATTAATAATTGCATAATTTTCCACAAATAAATTACCTTACCCGGTATTTTTATTACTTGGCATCTCCCGCGGGGGTTTGAAACATCAAACATCGAAGCGCCCATATCTTTGCACGCGGTATATGTGATCTGAATCGCCACCGCCGTCGAGTGATCGGTCAGAAGGCATTAGAAATCGCCTCCGGTCATACGCGCAATCGTCGCAATCCTATATGACAGACCTATCTTACTTAGGAGCCGTCCGTCATCGCCTTCGTCAATCCGCGGCAGTGCAGCTAAACACCCACTGTTGTTGCTAAGCCACAGAGCAGCAGATTTAACAAACCGCGGTGAATGTGAACTTTTTTATCGGATATTTCGAATATGTATAAAATGATGTGCCTTAATCGTTTCACGTATTTTTTAAGCGTTTTACAACGTTGAAAACTTTTATGTTAATGATTGAATTTATTTTGGGATACGAAGAACGTCGCACAAAGATGGTAATTATTTTGCTTGACTATTTCAAGACAAAATTTTCAAAACGACTTATCTGCTTTTGTAAACAAAGATTCAAACGACGATTTGACGAATCTGATAGCTCTCCCACGCAAACCAACACCATCAAGAGGTAGCGGAAACCTTCATCTACCTATTGATGGTGTTGGTTTGCGTGGGAGAGTTATCAGATTCGTCAAATCGTCGTTTGCATCTATGTTTAAAAAAGCAGATAAGTCGTTTTGAAAATTTTGTCTTGATTTACTTAATAAAGAGTCTATTTCATCTCAATGCATTCAATAAGATTGTATTATTTGTCGGTAGCTTCTAATGCAGGTCAATTTATCTGTGCAAAAGCACATCTAAACGGAATCACGAGGGGCGCCCGCCACTGACTGATGATGATGATGGCTTACAAGGGTCATAAATTATCATATTGAAAAGGAGTGATCGAACTGTTCATTGCCCATTGCACCATTTTCCTGCCACTGCTGTGAATACGGGACTGATCAGTTCATACGCGTGCTCAGTGAGCCTTCCGTTTGATGGTTGCCGAGTCCGAAGACCGGCTATTATTATTATTATTATGATTGTTATTTTATTAATGGATAAAATATTGCATTGCCATCGGTTTTAATTGCGGATGGTGCAGCGACTATCGCGAGGTTACTACCGTGGAAGCCTGATTGAAGGGTTCTTAAACAATATGTTTGGGTTGAATCGAATAGAGTTCTTACAAAATTATTTGTTAGAATACGCGCCTATAACGCTAACAAAATAACGCAAATTGATTATGCTTGAACCCCACGGGCAGATGTTCATAACTCATAATAATCTGTATAAAAAGGGAAAAAATTCAACACCAAATAAAACGGAAGATGTGATTTGTTATACGGTGATCCCAACTTGATTTTGGAATTCTTCAAGGTTAGCCCACAAATAATGAATTGTTCAAGGTATCACGTTCCTGGCATATTTATTTAAAATAGGTCATGTTTAATTTTCCTAAAATTTATTTCATCCAGCCCGAACCATCCGAAGAATTTATAACGATCTCAAAATCCCATAAAATTTCCATTTGAATTCGATTAAAATCGCGACACGCTCTCCCAGCGGAAGCTGTGGGAGCAAATATGCCACAAATCCATTCATAAATAAATGTATCAGCGATTCGGGCATCAATGTGTTCGCGGTTCGCGATCGAAAGTCGGTCTCGCCGCCCTTGCACTTTTGCAAGAATTGCATCATAAAAGTGTGTAAAGATTTTCTATTTCTGCACTGCTCGACGACCGCCGACCACCGAGGGGCTACCCACATGACAGTATGTCTTTTTATTTGCTTCTTTCCTCTACTCCCAGACACTGAGCCATGCCACCACGTTGTTGCCCGGTCCTGTCGTCGTAGGAGTCGAAGGTGGACCACGCGCTCTCCGTACGATTATTCTGCAGGACGTTACAAACTTTGCATTAGGTACAGCGGGGCGAAGCAAAGGAGCGGAGGTAGCTCTTAACCCCTTGACGAACATAACAAAACAGCGCCATTCCGACCGAAGTCTACTTGTTGTAGCAAACGGTCTGTGAAAATGGTCGTTCATTACTTGGGATATTATGAAACTCACTCTTTCCTTCCCTACTCAGTCGAAGGGCCATCAGACCAAACAGTCAACCGTGACAGATTACGTGCATCATCGGGAAAACTTTGTGTGCGTGTGTGTAAGCAAGCTGGGCCGAGAAGATTGTAGCACTAATAACTTTATTCTACTGAAAACGAGCCGCTGTCAGTTCGAGTTTTTCCTTAATTAAATGGATCACGCCAAAATGGAGCGTAACGAAACAGAACACATGTTAATTGTACATGTACTTTTTCTCCTATGGCTCTACATTACAACTGGAACTTGGCCTCCTTTACAACTTAGTATTTTATTAGCATTTCCTCAGTTATTGATTGAGAGCATTTCTAAAGCCTTTTCTAAAGTGTGAATTTGAATAAAAACGCTCCACGAAAAGCTAAGAAGAATCTAACTGCAGTTTATCAAGAATTTGGTTAAATCCAATCCAAATCCAATCCAAATCCAATCCAAATCCAATCCAAATCCATTCTGAAACCAATCCAAATCCAATCCAAATCCAAATCCAATCCAAATCCAGTCCAAATCCAATCCAAATCCAATCCAATCCAAATCCGATCCAAATCCATTCCAGCTTAAATCCAAATCAAATCCAAATCAAATCCAATCCAAATCCAATCCAAATCCAATCCAAATCCAATCCAAATCAAATCCAATCCAAATCAAATCCAATCCAAATCAAATCCAAATCCAATCCAAATCCAATCCAAATCCAATCCAAATCCAATCCAAATCCAATCCAAATCTAATCCAAATCCAATATCCAATCCTAATCCAATCCAAATCAAATGCAAATCCAATCCAAATCCAATACAAATCCAATCCACATCCAAACCAAATACAATCCAAATTCAATCCAAATCCAATACAAATCCAATACAAATCCCATCCAAATTCAACCCAAGTCCAATCCAAATCCAAATCCAATCCAAATCCAATCGAAATCCAATCCAAATCCAATCCAAATCCCATCCAAATTCAACCCAAGTCCAATCCAAATCCAAATCCAATCCAAATCCAATCCAAATCCAATCCAAAGCCAATCCAAATCCAATCCAAATCCAATCCAAACCAATCCAAACCAATCCAAACCAATCCAAACCAACCAAACCAATCCAACCAATCCAAACCAATCCAAACCAATCCAAATCTAATCCAAACCAATCCAAACCAATCCAAACCAATCCAAACCAATCCAAACCAATCCAAACCAATCCAACCAACCAAATCCAAACCAATCCAAACCAATCCAAACCAATCCAAACCAATCCAAACCAATCCAAACCAATCCAAACCAATCCAAACCAATCCAAACCAATCCAAACCAATCCAAACCAACCAAACCAACCAAACCAATCCAAACCAACCAAACCAATCCAAACCAATCCAAACCAACCAAACCAATCCAAACCAACCAAACCAATCCAAACCAATCCAAACCAATCCAAACCAACCAAACCAACCAAACCAATCCAAACCAATCCAAACCAATCCAAACCAACCAAACCAATCCAAACCAATCCAACCAATCCAAACCAATCCAAACCAATCCAAACCAATCCAAACCAATCCAAACCAATCCAAACCAATCCAAACCAATCCAAACCAACCCAAATCTAATCCAAACCAACATCCAATCCTAATCCAATCCAAATCAAATGCAAACCAATCCAAACCAATCCAAACCAATCCAAACCAATCCAAACCAATACAAACCAATCCACATCCAAACCAAACACAATCCAACCAATCCAAACCAACACAAACCAATACAAACCCATCCAAATTCAACCCAAGTCCAATCCAAACCAATCCAAACCAATCCAAACCAATCCAAACCAACACAAATCCCATCCAACCAAACCCAAGTCCAATCCAAACCAAACCAATCCAAACCAACCAAACCAATCCAAAGCCAATCCAAACGCAATCCAAACCAATCCAAACCAGTCCAAACCAATCCAAATCTAATTCAAATCCAAACCAAACCAATCCAAACCAAACCAATCCAAACCAACATCCAATCCAAACCAATCCAAACCAATCCAAAAGTCAACACAAACCAACACAACCAATCCAAACCAATCCAAACCAATCCAAACCAATCCAAATCCAATCCAAACCAATCCAAACCAATCCAAACCAATCCAAACCAAACCAATCCAATCCAAACCAAACCAATCCAAACCAAACCAATCCAAACCAATCCAAACCAATCCAAACCAATCCAAACCAATCCAAACCAATCCAAACCAATCCAAACCAATCCAAACCAATCCAAACCAATCCAAACCAATCCAAACCAATCCAAACCAATCCAAACCAATCCAAACCAACCAAACCAATCCAAACCAATCCAAACCAATCCAAACCAATCCAAACCAATCCAAACCAATCCAACCCAACCAAACCAACCAACCCAATCCAAACCAATCCAAACACAATCCACATCCAATCCAAACCAATCCAAACCAATCCAAACCAATCCAAACCAATCCAAACCAATCCAAATCCAATCCAAACCAACGCAAACCAATCCAAACCAATCCAAACCATTCCAAACCAATCCAACCAATCCAAACCAATCCAAACCAATCCAAACCAACCAAACCAATCCAAACCAATCCAAACCAATCCAAACCAATCCAAACCAATCCAAACCAATCGAAACCAACCAAACCAATCCAAACCAACCGAAACCAATCCAAACCAATCCAAACCAATCCAAACCAATCGAAACCAACCAAACCAATCCAAACCAATCCAAACCAATCCAAACCAATCCAAACCAATCCAAACCAACCAAACCAATCCAAACCAATCCAAACCAATCCAATCCAACCAATCCAACCAATCCAAACCAATCCAAACCAATCCAAACCAATCCAAACCAATCCAAACCAATCCAAACCAATCCAAACCAATCCAAACCAACCAAACCAATCCAAACCAATCCCAAACCAATCCAAACCAATCCAAACCAATCCAAACCAATCCAAACCAATCCAAACCAATCCAAACCAATCCAAACCAATCCAAACCAATCCCAAACCAATCCAAACCAACCAAACCAATCCCAAACCAATCCAAACCAATCCAAACCAATCCAAACCAATCCAAACCAATCCAAACCAATCCAAACCGAATCCAAACCAATCCAAACCAACCAAACCAATCCAAACCAATCCAAACCAATCCAAACCAATCCAAACCAATCCAAACCAATCCAAACCAATCCAAACCAATCCAAACCAATCCAAACCAATCCAAACCAATCCAAACCAATCCAAACCAATCCAAACCAACCAAACCAATCCAAACCAATCCAAACCAATCCAAACCAATCCAAACCAATCCAAACCAATCCAAACCAATCCAAACCAATCCAAACCAATCCAAACCAATCCAAACCAATCCAAACCCAATCCAAACCAATCCAAACCAATCCAAACCAATCCAAACCAATCCCAAACCAACCAATCCAACCAATCCAAACCAATCCAAACCAATCCAAACCAATCCAAACCAATCCAAACCAATCCAAACCAATCCAAACCAATCCAAACCAATCCAAACCAATCCAAACCAACCAAACCAATCCAAACCAATCCAAACCAATCCAAACCAATCCAAACCAATCCAAACCAATCCAAACCAATCCAAACCAAACCAATCCAAACCAATCCAACCAATCCAACCAACCAACCAAACCAATCCAAACCAATCCAAACCAACCAAACCAATCCAAACCAATCCAAACCAATCCAAACCAATCCAAACCAACCAAACCAATCCAAACCAATCCAAACCAATCCAAACCAACCAAACCAATCCAAACCAATCCAAACCAATCCAAACCAATCCAAACCAATCCAAACCAATCCAAACCAATCCAAACCAACCAAACCAATCCAAACCAATCCAAACCAATCCAAACCAATCCAAACCAATCCAAACCAATCCAAACCAATCCAAACCAATCCAAACCAATCCAAACCAACCAATCCAACCAAACCAATCCAAACCAATCCAAACCAATCCAAACCAATCCAAACCAATCCAAACCAATCCCAAACCAATCCAAACCAATCCAAACCAATCCAAACCAACCAAACCAATCCAAACCAATCCAAACCAATCCAAACCAATCCAAACCAATCCAAACCAACCAAACCAATCCAAACCAATCCAAACCAACCAAACCAATCCAAACCAACCAAACCAATCCAAACCAATCCAAACCAATCCAAACCAATCCAAACCAATCCAAACCAATCCAAACCAATCCAAACCAACCAAACCAATCCAAACCAATCCAAACCAACCAAACCAATCCAAACCAACCAAACCAATCCAAACCAATCCAAACCAATCCAAACCAACCAAACCAATCCAAACCAATCCAAACCAATCCAAACCAACCAAACCAATCCAAACCAATCCAAACCAATCCAAACCAATCCAAACCAATCCAAACCAATCCAAACCAATCCAAACCAATCCAAACCAATCCAAACCAATCCCAAACCAATCCAAACCAATCCAAACCAATCCAAACCAATCCAAACCAATCCAAACCAATCCAAACCAACCAAACCAATCCAAACCAATCCAAACCAATCCAAACCAATCCAAACCAATCCCAAACCAACCAAACCAATCCAAACCAATCCAAACCAATCCAAACCAACCAAACCAATCCAAACCAATCCAAACCAACCAAACCAATCCAAACCAACCAAACCAATCCAAACCAATCCAAACCAACCAAACCAACCAACCAAACCAATCCAAACCAATCCAAACCAATCCAAACCAACCAAACCAATCCAAACCAATCCAAACCAATCCAAACCAATCCAAACCAATCCAATCCAAACCAATCCAAACCAATCCAACCAATCCAAACCAATCCAAACCAATCCAAACCAATCCAAACCAATCCAAACCAATCCAAACCAATCCAACCAATCCAAACCAATCCAAACCAATCCAAATCCCATCCAAATCCAATCCAAATCCAATCCAAATCCAATCCAAATCCAATCCAAATCCAATCCAAATCCAATCCAAATCCAATCCAAATCCCATCCAAATCCAATCCAAATCCAATCCAAATCCGAGGAAGGGTCGTTTGGCCGAAACCCAATCGGCCGAAAGCCATTAGGCTAAACCAATTCAAGGTCTAGGCCAAACAAGCCGTTAGGCCGAAACCCATCTGGCCGAAAGTCATTTTGCCGAAAGGGTCGTTTGACCAAAAGGGTCATTTGGCCGGAAAAGTGAATGTGAATGTGAGACGTCTCACTACTCACTTCGAGCTCCTCATTTTTTTACAGTGAGATGTGAGAAATGAGGAATGAGAATTGAGACGTCTTCCTTCTTTCTCCTAATTTTTCACTTTTTCAATGACCTATTCGACTTAGTGTCTTATTGGGCCAAATGTCCTATTCGGCTAAATGATTCTTTCGCCTAATAACCCTTTCGGCCAAATGACCATTTCGGTCAAATGACCCTTTCGGCAAAATGACCCTTTCGGCCAAATGACCAATTACCCTTTCGGTCAAATGACCATTTCGGTCAAACGACCCTTTCGCCCAAATGAACATTTCGGTCAAACGAACATTTCGGCCAAATGACCCTTTTAGCCAAATAACCCTTCCGGTTAAATGGCCTTTTCGGTCAAATGACCCTTTCGGCCTAATAACCCTTTCGGCCAAATGACCCTTTCGGCCAAATAACCCTTTTGGCCAAATGACCCTTTTGGGCAAACGACCTTTTCGACCAAATGGTATATTCGGCCAAACAACTTTCGACCTAGTGGCATTCGGCCAAATGGCTTTCGGCCGAATGGGTTTAGGCCAAATGACCCTTCCCCCCAAATCCAATCCAAAACCACTCAAAACTAAATCCACATAAAACTAATTTAGATGGAAAGGCAAATTCTAAATGTAATTCAAATTCAATACAATCGTATTGCAAATCCAAATCATTATCATTATCCAAATTCAGATAATATCCAATTCAAGCACAATCTGTATCAATCAATGCTAGTCAATGAGGAGTGTTGAATATTGGGTCGTTCTGATTAAAATTAAATTTTAATTTATGGAGCTATTCACTTATAAGATCCTGATGCCCACTAAAAGCCTTAATGAAATCGCCTTTAACATTCACATCGAAGAAGCAGGGGTTCAGTAGCAGCGGCACCAGTGGCGTAGTCAGAAAATTCCAATTTTCATAAGTATTTAAAGTTCAGACACACTTGTTCCAACCGAAATAGTGCAAAATCATCGTTGTTTTATTGGAATGCTGTAAATGAAAAATAAATCATTTTATATATTCTTCTCATTTTTAAAAAAATAGATGATTTTTTTTATTTTGGACACAACATTGGCCAGCATACGATACTCAGTGTCTTGAATGTTCTGGAAGGTCAAATTCACGTGACCAAATCTAGAGCAAACATTAAAAATGTGTTCCTAATTCCACAATTCGATTGTAGCTTTACGATAAGCATTTCCACATTAAAGTTATGCTCGTCTACAGTATTGCGTTGCTACCTCAACAAATTGATTTACAATCCAAAACAGCACTAACTCGGCAAAATGCTGGAGAAATGAAGATGAATGCATTTGCTCACTGAAAGTCGGTAAATGGCCTGTACCTTTTAAAAATGCTCAGAGGGTCTCCGGATTGTAAAAGGAAGGATTTATTCTTAACCTTTGGGGACTCGCACCGTTGTAAAAAGTACAACACCTTCGAGAAAAGTACGATTCTCGTTCACAACAGAAGCGGGACTGCGTTAGCGGTCCAGAACCAAGCGAGTCCCGGAAGTTCTTATTTTGTTTTAATATATAAGGGTTTGTACGGAATTTATTTTCAAAACAAATGCGCTAGGGGTGGGAAAGCTTGTCCGTAAATTTCTATTCCGCTCTCGATACATTCTTGCTTTGGTTCTTAACGAAAGATCTTCATAAAGCTTTTATGTGTCGTCCTTCAAACTTGACAAACATAGTTTTCAGCTATTTATGCCTATGTGCAAACACAGTTCTTATCACTCTAATAAGTTGTTCATATTTGCCTTTGACGATAAACAAAAGTATTAATTTCAATAATTTACGCACCGCAAACCGCGGTTCATTGAACCTCCATTTTAGCAATTCCAATCGCGCTCGTACAAACACCGACCGGCGCAGACGGCCAGAAAACGTAAAGTTCTGTTGTTTACTATGGCCGCATGAGATCATGAACGAACACGGCGTAAACACCGCTCTTTTCGGTATTTGATTCTATTTGAAATATTCGTGTAGCTACATTACGACGCGACGGTACACCCATCCAGAGTCAACAAGTCTTGAAGATAAACAACGCACTTTCCGGCTTTCGAGAGTGCATTCGAATCGCGCAGAGCACTTTAACGGCGATATGCAAATTTTGCGCATCGTCTTTTCGCGCGGCACGTTTCGAAACACCGCGCCGTTACTGCGCGACAACAGTGGCTATCCGGCGCGCGGTAGGCTTGTTGCTGCTACGACCCGTACCGGCCTTATTGAAAGGTTCCACTTCCAAAGCTAAGCTCAAACTTTACTGGCAGCAGACGTTCACAGTTTGGTCAATATTTGCCGGTGACAAACTGTTATTGATATCGTTATTGGCTGGCATCGCGCAGTATGTGCGAAATCGCAATATTTAACCGAGGTGGTCGGACGGACGGCAGTTACATTCTCCCGTTAGGGAAAGCTCCAAAACAGGTTCACCGTACGCGGCGCGGAGAGTGCGCTTACCTCTCAGGGCGCTGCATTCCGATCCGGTCCATCTCAGAGTGTTGGTTTGTCTTCCGAGGAAAGAGGAATGACTGCAAAGCTTCCCTTCTTATGCGTATTCAATGCATACCGATACGAATGCTTCACAGCCAAAGTAAATCGAAATGTTCAAATAATGCCGCGGTCAATGTTAATTACTTTTGCAGTGCCTGCAGTGGCGTAGCCAACGCTTTTCCCTCCATTCTACCCCTACAGAATAACGAAATTCTTTTTCCAAGTGAAAAATTTTCTAGAGTACCCTACTCCGTCCATAAAAAAAAATTCACAGTCAAATTAGATAGATAATTGCCAACAGAAGCCTTCACCTTTGCAAATATCTACTATAGACGGTCAGATAAGGCGTCTTGAAACGCTCACCCCTTTGAAGCTTGGTCTAAAAGTTCAACTGGTGCATCAGTTTTTATGTGGCGGCGCGGTAGCATAGCACCCAGATGGAATAGTGTCACTCTTTTGCATCGTTTGTCTCCACCCGGTCGGATGGTTGAAGGAAGTTGAGCAGATGAAAGCACAGGCTGCTTCGTTGGGGTTTGGGCCCGCATGTATGAAGCTGAGTCTTGGGTGGGTGGAGTTTCGTTTCATTTTATGGCCTGCTTCGATGGTGGCTAAAGTGGTTTTGCAGATTTGACAAAGTGGAATATTGCGCAGATTCGCGAATGGAATGCATGACAGTGGGTGAAATAAAATGAGATTCTCAAGTCGTAAATGGGGCGAGATGATTTAAATACATACGTTGTTATTGTTTTAAAAGTTGTCATCGATGTGGCAGAGCCGTAAACTAATAAAATGATTTGTTTTTATCTTTCCAGATGATGCCATAGAAGTCTCGCAAATTGTTTCTACAAATCGATGGGAACTTTAAAAATAGTTGAAAGGTGAGTTTATATAATTTTTAGATGCATTAAGTCGTAATCAAAAGAACATTGACCAATTGATTTGAACACATTTACCATATGGAAGTTACCACTGCCAAATGTGAAAGATGCATAAGTTATGCTGATTTCAGTCCTCTGTCTTCATGATCAGCTGTTTTTTGTATGTTAAAGGAAATTGCTTGCGGTTTTCTCTCATCGCTTCATTTTTTGCTAATCTGCGGATTAGCAGAAATTGAAGCGTTGAGAGAATATTACATATTCTTTTTGTTTTCGATTTTCCATCATCGATCGAGTCCAAGTTTTGCAATCGAGTTGGCATACTGAGGATATTGATCCTCCTAACCAAAGCCGGTCGATCGAAATATGTTGGTAATGATATAAATCTCCCTCTTGTACGTGTGGCAAGTTGCGCCCTTGTTTTCCATGTCTATCATTTTCTCCCCTTTTATGGCGATCAAATGAATGTCGAATTTGATACCTTTGTTTCATTCGGGCGGCCATAACCTTATTTTTTTTAGCAAACCATATTAATTACAACGATCAAGTTTTTTGCATCTGCCTGTCTTATCAAACGACAAGGCTTCTCCTCCGTCCATTTTTCTCCGCTCCGTTATTGTTTCAAGCACAGAAGCAAAAAGAGGGTTAATTTCGCCCGATCTTAATTCGATGTTTTATGGTTTCTTGGTGCGCTGAAAAATGACCGTCCTCGGTTCGGCGGCGATGGAAGTCATTCCGGGTAAACAATACAATCGCTGCGCCAAACATCATCAACTTGGAATCGTGACGACCGGGCAACGGCCATGTCTTCTCGAGCCCTCGGTTCCGAATCGGTCCTGTCGGAAGAATGGACGAATCTGGCACACGGGGGGCGTTATTGCCCATTCATTGCGGTGACGGCGCTTCAACACGGCTGGGTGTGCGCTTTGCCGCGCTACATTGTTGCATTCTTGGTACCCGTGGATTTCCGCAGCATCAGCTGCTTTTTCATTTGCCCCGCGGTCGGCTGTGACTCGTTTTATTGCCGAGAGTCATTTATCTCGTGGTTTTGCGTTGTTTTTCCCCCTTGATACAGATCGTTTCCAGCATGGTAGATGAGATACGCGGAATCGTGAGGGCCTTGATCGGTGGATGCGCTCACATGCAGCCTGGAGTCGGTAATTTGGTCTTCGATATCGGCGGGAAGAATGTGCCGTAAATTGCTCACTTGGTTGAATTATGTGATTGGTTTTTATTGAAGGTCATTATGTGGCGAGTTTTATGCAAACAAAGTGCAAGAGGCGTGTTCCATGGCCTGCGAAGAAGAATGTTTCGGTTGAGCCAAGCTGAGCTGGATAAAAATGAACTTGGCTTCAGTGGAGATTAAACTATTAAACAATCGTGTAAGAGGTTGGTTTTAATGTCGTGTATAAACATTTCGTTTTTGCTTTTCTCGTATACAAAGTATACGTAAAGGTTATAGGATCACTCCCAAACCGAACTTTTGTTAGAAGGCTCTAAGATCCATATTGTTATATACCAATCGACTCAGCTAGACGAATCGAGGTTAGCTGCGTGTCCTTGCAGCACCGAACATCGTGACTCGCTTTTTTAGAAGAACACCATGGTATCGTGCCAGCACATTGCCGGCTTTCCAGGTGGCCTTACCACGCCTTATGTCCTCGGAAGGTGGGAAGGGTCGACTTCGCGCCTGCTTCCCTCTGCACGGCTGGTATCAAGAATGATGATGCCGCGTGCACCCCAAATTGACCTCTCTGCGATAGGGCCTATTCGCCAACACACAGAGAGACTTGCCGACGTGGTGCCTACGCCTGCCCCAGCCTTGACGAGAACCCCCTTCCGTCCTCGGGCTCGGAACCCGCCCGGTTGACCGACGCCGCGAAAGCGACGATACCATGTTGTTCTTCGCGCGGCCACTTGTTCGATAAAAGGATCGAGTTCGACCACATGGCACCGGTATGACCCATGAAGCCGACTCCGAACCCTTGGACCACCTCTTGTTTGCGCTTGAACTAGCCATTCCTCGAGTCCACGCGCCACCTTCTGTTGTCCGGGATAGTGTCCAGACCACATGTGACAAGCATGTGGTCACGCATTGTGCGAAAACGCGGGCACACGAACAACACGTGTTCCGCCGTTTCCTTTAAACCTGCGCACGCAGGACACTCGGGCGAGGCCGAGTGTCCGAACCGGTGTAGACACTGTCCGGCCTGTAAGGACCTGGGTCAGGTGGAAAGTGATTTCCCCATGGCGCCTCTTGACCCACGTACCTATCTCCAGTATCAACCTATGTGTCCATCTACCCTTAGTGGAACTGTCCCACGCACGCTGCCATTTGACCATTTAGGCCAACCTCTCGTGCCGCGCATTTCGAAGCACTCTATGTCTTCACCGATAACGATGTCAATAGGCATCATACCGGTGATGACGCAAAGTGCATCGTGCGACATGGTACGGTACGCGCTCGCAACTCTTAGGAACATTAGCCTATACGTACTTTCTAACTTCGTTCTGCAGCAGTTAAGACGCAGGGTCGTGCCCTAAGCTGGCCCCCCATACCTCAGTATGGACAGAGCGACACTAGCCAGAAGCTTGCGCTCGCTGGCATAAACCGCAGAGCTATTGGACATCATCCGGGACAATGCCACTATAGCTGTGGAGACACGCTTGCAGGCGTAATTGACGTGGCTACCAAAGGTGAGCTTATTATCAATCATTACCCCCAAGAGTTTGATGGAGCGTTCAGAGATGACCGCGCAGTTGCCTGCCATTATCACCGCTTGTTGCTCCGACTTTCCGACTCTGACTCCGACTGGAACTCATCCACTCCTCCACAATTGCGATCGAGTGGGCTGCAGTCAACTGGCACTATTGAATGCATTCCTCACGTCGAGAGTCACTACTGCACAATAGCGAACTCCCCTCCTCTTACGCCGGATAGCTATCTCTAAAGCCAAACTGGTTACTCGATAGACCATCCGTACTCTCCGTGCGTATCAACAACCTGTTGAGGATGATCTTCTTGAGCACCTTCCCCGCCGTATCAAGCAGGCATATTGGTCTATATGCCGACGGATCCCCCGGTGGTTTTCCCGCCTTTGGCAATAGGACCAAACTCTGCCTTTTCCATGCTTCAGGGAAGATTCCCTCGGCCAGGCATCTCTGCGTGATAGATCTGAACATCTCGGGAACCTCAGCAATGGCCGCTTTGATGGCCAGTAGGGTGGTTCAAAAAATCGATTTTGCTCCACAGTGCTTATCTGATTCTTTACCATGTTCTGAGTGTCCTCTGAAAATTTGAGCTCATTTGGATTAGAACTGATTTAGCACAAGCCGTTTCAAGTTTGCATGCAAATTAGTATGGGGAAATTTATTTTTTCATTATACTGCTAATGATGCTTCCCCATCAAGCGCAGGTTAAAAGAAAACCTACATAGCTAAAAGGAATTCTCAACAGCTTTCACTCAGTGAAAACCGCATATCAATTAATCGTTCCAATAATTAGTAATCGAATTTAATCTATACCGTGGTTTTCTAGAGCTAATTGCATAACTCATCAACAGGCAACATTGCTGCTCGTGGCGCGAAAGATAGCACACACAAATTCAGGCTACTATGTTGCACTGCACATTTCAGTGATGTCCTCAACGAAGTTTAGAGATCATGACGTAAGATTCGCAACCTGTATGAAATCGATTACTAATTATTGGGGCGAATAATCAAGATGCGCTTTTCGTTGATTGAAAGCTGTTGAGTATCCCTTTTAGCTATGTAGGTTTTCTTTAACCTGCGCTTAATGGGGAACGTCATTAACAGTATAATGAAAACCCAAATTTATCCCCAAGTGGTGATTATGCCTTTCTCGATTCGATATGTTGGATTCGAATTAATGTTGTAAATGCTGTGCTAATTGCCTACATCTTGGCGGTTAAAATATTTGAGGCAACTCTATCACGCTGCTTATAAATTACTCAATAATTGAGTAATTTTTAAGCAATTATTATGCGAGTAATGGAGTGCGTCATGGCTAAGTTGATTAATGACGTAAAGTGTCAATGTAAACAGCGTATTTGTTAAAAGAAAATAGAAATATTATTCAAATCGAATGAGTTATTAGCAAACAAAAACAATAGTGTCCAACTAGGAAAGTTTCTCCGTCGAATGGAACTAGTTGCACTCGAATCGGTCAAGTCCTTCTATATGAAACGTGTTTAACAATAAAAATTCCTGGGCTACACACACACACACACACACAGTCAGACATGTGCTCAGTTTTCGAGCTGAGTCGATTGGTATATAACACTATGGGTCTCCGAGCCTTCTATCAAAATTTGGCTTTTGGAGTGAAATTATAGCCTTCTGGTACAACTTTGTTGTACGAGAAAGGCAAAAATAAATTTCCCCATACTAATTTGCATGCAAACTTGAAACGGCTTGTGCTAAATCAGTTTTAATCCAAATGAGCTCAAATTTTCAGAGGACACTCAGAACATGGTAAAGAATCAGGTGCAATCCGCGCAAGTTCCACCACAGTTACTCTTCCCTCGTCGGCCATTCTGGCCCCTGGCAGCTCCTCAAAGTGAGGCCAGGGAATTGGGTCATGGCGTGGGAAGAGCCCCGTGATGATCCACTCCATCATCTCTGGGGACCGCTCTTTAGGGGCCATCGTCCCACGTGTCTTGGCCATTACGACCCAATAGGCGTCACCCCATGGATTCGCGTTGCCACTTTGACACAGGCCCTCGAAGCAGGCTTTTTTGCTTGATCTAATCCACCAGTAAGCCGGTGACCTCTCATTCCTAGCCATGGTGGCATCGCATGCATGTGAGAGTACTGTTACCAGCTGCTCGCCGCTCAGACCGAGAGTATTGTACTTGCGGCGGAGCGCTTCCTTAAACACCACGTCGTCGAAGTACGATGTCTTCCACATACGAGGGCTAGGCCTTGCCCCTTCATCCGTTCGCTGAATGCTGGTCGTATAGTCGATACTGTAGCAAACCGCGAGGTGGTCGCTGTGAGTGTAGCCATCATCTACCCTCCAGTTCGAACTACTTGTTTGGCCAGGGCTCCAGAACGTAACGTCGATAATAGACTTGGCTCCGTTCCAGCTGTAGGTACTTTTGGTACCGACATTGGCCAAGTCCACATCCAACATGGCCAGTGATTCCAGTAGCAATCCAGCATACGACCGAACTGCTCGATCGACCATCGAGGAGGCGCATAGCAGCTGCAGAAGAAGACCCCGTTGACTTTGGCAATGACGAAGCCCTCGTGTGTCGAAGACACCAACTCTTGGACTGGGTATTTCTCCGTTGTCCATATCGCCACCATTTTAGACCCATCGGTGACCCAATTACCGTTCCTGGCGGGTACCCGGTAAGGATCCTCTATGATGGCGATATCCGTCCCCCATTCAGCAACTGTCTGACACAGTAGTTGCTGGGCTGCATCACAGTGGTTCAAGTTTAGCTGCGTTACCTGCACTGTGATTTTGCAGCACGCTTTAACGCCGGACACTTCGAACCCCCCATGGGGTGCTTGCTGCTGGAACAAATTAAACAATTCAGAGGGTTCGTGCAGCATTGTGCCTCATGTCCCTCCAATCCGTAGCGTCGGCAGAGCTTGCTTCTGTCAGGGCCTTTGCAGTCCCATTGCTTGTGCCCCGGTTCCAGGCACTTGAAGCAAACTTCGGGTTGCTCGTATATGCCCACAGGGCACACCGACCATCCCACCTTGACGCTCCCTAACTTGACTACCTTGGAGGCGTCCGCTACAGATAGCCGAACCAATGCTACCTGCGTCCCTGCCGGACCTTTCCGTAGCCGAACGGCTGCGGTGGGCGTCTCCACTTCACACTGTCGCCGCAGTGCCGTGACGAGCTCTTCGACTTCGGTGATCTCGTTCAGGTCTTTAACCCTTAGATTCACCTCCGTCGTGAGTGCCCTCACCTTGACCGTCTCGCCTAGGACTTCCTCCGCCAATTTATTGTAGGCGACGCCCTTTTGCGAGACGCCCCGCTTCAGCTCGAGGATCATCTCGCCAGTCCGGGTACGTTTTATTCGACGTACGTCGGCGCCGAGTTCACCTAGTCGATGATGGCGTCCAGCTGTTCTGTCGCCATCTCGAAGGCCGAAAGCCCATCGCGTTTGCGGTTCATCGCCCTCACAAGTCATGGGCCGTCCATAACCTCTACCGGCGTAGCTGGGGAGAAGGTTAAGTGGCCCACGCTGGCGCAGCGCACCGAGCTGCCGACTATTGCCTCCGTCCTCCTAGGCGGAGACCTAGACAACCATTTTGATCCCACGAGTTGCTCGGGAAAATAGGTCTACCACACCAGGGCCCAGCATGACGCGATAAGGGACAATTACTGTGGAGGGTGCCCAGGTACCCCACAGCATCCGTTAAAGGTCTAGCTCATTATTTCACCTCCCTAGCCATGTATCCCCTCGGCACGGGTCGCTTAACACCTTGGGATTAGGGGTTAGGGACGATGATCCCCTTGGTCGCACCCCCTCACTCTAGCTGATGTCAGAAGGATAACAGTGACCAGGCTGCACTACCAGCTAAGTATAAAACCTTAAGCTGGCGGTCGATTGTCATCCAAGACCGTAAGATTGGAACTTGTGAGGACCAGAGCTGTGTAGGTCGCTCCTTCCCAGATGTCAATTCACCATTTCGCAGCCCTGTTTTTTTTTGTCTGATCGGCCAGATCAGTTCCAGAGTTATAAAAAAAAAACTTTTTTCTCAAAGGTCCCCCCCCCCCGGACAAAAAAATCTAAATCGAAGAAAAAATGTCCAGCTGGGTTCCAGTCTGATGCTTTTTTGTACATTTCATCTCCACCCCTACGCAGCCCCATTTCAGTCTCCGAATTTTAGTGTTCTTCACTTGGTGCCGCTTGGTGCGTTTTGGCAGATCTCCGACCAAAGTTAATGAATAAAAGAGGACCTAGAATCGATCCTTGTGGGACTCCTGACTGAACAATTGCTGGGGAAATATAACAGCTGTTGACATACGTGTATTGGGCTCTATTCTCTAGATATGATTTCAAAAGCTTTATGGATCGCTCAGAGAAGCCATACATATGAACCTTTCATAGTAGGAACTAGTAACGAATGTGAGATACAATCAAATGCTTTGCTTAAATCTAAGAAAATACATATACCTTTTTGGCCCTTGTCTTCAGCGCTGTAGATGGTGTTCATCATACCCGCGGAGGCTGCTATGGTGTTTGATTTTTGTTGAAATCCGTATTGGTTTTTATTAATAATATTGTTTTCTTCTAAGTATGATCTAATCCTAGTTTCAATAACAGATTCAAAAACTTTTGATGTTGCAGGAAGGATCGAAATCAAACGGTAGCAGGTTTTTGATGTGCGATCACCAGATTTGAAAATCGGAATTACTTTTGATACTTTCAGTGTATTTGAAAAACTACCTGTTCTAATCATATCATTGATAAAATCTGTAAGTTTCACTTTATGAAGTATCTTGTACGGTATAAAAATTTCACTGATATTTCATCTTTTCCGCCTGCGACTGTGCGATTCAATTTGATTAGCGTATTTTCAACATCTTTTACTTCTACTTCATTAAAAGTAAATAAAACATCATTCTGTCTGATGGACACTCCACAGAATTCGTTCGACACCTACGACACTCCAAACTATCCTTGAGTACAGATCCTAATATTCAATTCGATCAACATGCAGATCTTCGATGTCCCCACTAGTTTTATGAGTTGGAATAGCTCCAGGATACCTCGTAACATCATTACAGACACACCACAGAATTCTTTCGATATCTACGACACTCCAAACTCTCCTTGAGATCAGATCCTAATATTCAAATCGATCAACATAGAGATCCTCGATGTCTTACCGCACGGCTAAGGAGGGCCCTTCTATAACACTATAGATGATAAAAGGAACGAAAAAATTGTGGATGCGATGTTTGTGATCACAATAACACGTTTATTTTTCGTACTTACGTATTGTGTACGTAATGATGTCCATTTGAGCAATTCCAACTAACAAGATTTTTATATAATGGTGTAATGATGTTCCATGATGATTCTCCAACTAACAAACAAGCTTCAGAATCGATGCATCACTATGTTGGTCTTTTAGACCTCTAATATCTGAACTCATGTATGGCGCCGTAAATATTCCGGGAATGTTATGATTTGTATATACTGGTATATTGATGTCCCATGGGGTTTCTACAACTGAGACACACGCTCAGGACAGGATCCTATGATTCACCTCCAATATCTGAACTCAAAAATCGTTTGGAGTACCGTAGATATTCTTGGAATGTTTCAATTTTCATATACTGGTGTAATGATGTCTCATGGGGTTTTTACAACTAACACATAAGCTGAGTTGCCTTTGAATCACTCTATTGGTCTTGTAGACCCCCAAGATCTGAATTCAAGAATGATTTGGAGTTCCGTAGATACTCTGGGAATATTGTGTTTTGTATATTCTGGTGTAATGATGTTCCATGAGGCTTCTCCAGCTAACACACAAGCTCGGAAATCAATGAATCACTCTGTTGGTCTTGAAGACCTCCAGTATCTGAACCCATGAATGACTTGGATTACCCCAGGAACTCTGGGAATGCTGTGATTTGCATATTCTGGTGTAATGATGTCCCAAGGGGTTGCTCCAACTAACGTACAAGCTCAGGACCCTATGAATCACTCTGTTGGTGTTGTAGAACTTCAAGATCTGAACTCAAGAAAGATTTGGAGTACCGTAGATATTCTGGGAATGTGGATGTTTTTATATATTGACATAATCACGTCCCATGGGGTTTTTACAACTAACACACAAGCTCAGGAACCTATCAATCACTCTGTTGGTCTTGTAGGCCTCCAAGATCTGAACTCAAGAATTGTTTGGAGTACCGTAGATATTCTGGGAGTCTTGTATTTTGTAAATACTACTGTAATAATGTTCCATGGGGCTCCTCCAACTATTACACAAGCTCGGGAACCTATGAATTGCTCTGTTGATCTTGTAGACCTCCAAGATCTGAACTCAAGAATAGTTTGGAGTACCGTTTATGTTTTGGTAACACTGCGATTTGATAAAAAAATAGTTTAATTATGTCTCAAGTAGCAATGCCAACTTCAAATAAGGATTGAGGCCCCGTAAAACGCTTTGTTGTTTATGTAGATCATCAAGAACTGAACTCAAGGAAGGTTTGGAAGCCCTAGAAGATCTCAAAAAAATTATTTTACCCCATATTTCTACTTTTTCATGGTTTGCATACGTTTTTGAAGCAGAATGTCCAAAATTTATGTTGAAATACGACGAAATAAAAATCCGGATTGAATCGGTTAAGTCAGTCGATCCTACTACATTGTTACAACCTATGCTAAGGAAGTAATCATTGATCATACTTTAACGAGTTTTTGCTCGGGATACCATTGTACATTGTTGCAGTCGAGTGCGCGCTCGAATAAACACCCTCGTATCAGTGGTTTTTGCGACCATAAATACGCTAAAAGTGTCCCGCCGGATAGTGTCCGGCACTAATTAGCAATCAATTTCGGTTGATATCGGTGCGTTATATTAGTGAAAAAGTGGTCAAAAGTGATCCCGCGTGGTTACAATAAGCCGCCATCGTATTGTTTACGTCCGGCTCGTGTGTTTGGTTGCTCCGTTTTCTGCTGCTGTCGGTCGGGTGACCCAAGCAGGAAATAATATCGAAATAAGTAGAAAAAAAAATTTGGCGATAAGTTTTGGGAAAATTTGAGAAGTGTTCAAATGGAATCCAGGGAGTTATACAGTGTCTTCCGAAAGTGTTTGAACATAGTGATTCACAAAATTTTGCGTACGCTTACGAAATAACGTCGAAGGAACGAAGAAGGTAAGATCGTCCTTTTTTATCTTTCTTCCGTTCATTTGTGGTAGGTAACGGGTGACCGTTGCCAATCTTAGGAATACCCACATAAGCAACATTGCGGCCACTAGTAGCGGCGACCCGCGAGGATCAGCAAAACGTAGATTTCCGATATATATGGACCCGACGAACAAGTTCGGTGAATTAACGTACCTGCAGCTGATCGGTAAAGGCGAAACCCCACTCCCAAAGAACCCGTTTATTATTTCAAAGTCCGTAGAGGCGTGTGCTGGACCGATCGAGAACACGAAAACTGAAGCGCAAGGAACTAAATACTCCCTGAGTGTCCGTGACCTGGTCCAAGTACAAAAGTTACTTAAACTGACAAAGCTCATCGACAGAACCGAGGTAGAAGTGGTATCGCACCCAAACTTGAACGTTAGTCGTTATTCACAAACACTAGACATAAAAAGACCGATATACTGTAATGCTGACCTAAATTTCCTAGACAATAACCAATAGTTCAATTGTGCCATAAATAACTTTCTGATGTGATAAAAATCCGGTGTTAAATTAACAGTTAATATATTTTAAAAGATACATAAAACGACATTGGAACGAAAATATTTAAATTTATTAAATGCTAAATGCTAAAAAGGGTTGAGTGTACGAAAATATAGCACCGCGTTATAGGTTCAAAAATTATTAAGTGCACTCCGTGAAAAGAAATATCAACATTGTGGAATTATTTTTCATAAACATCCATGTTGGTTGTCATGTTTGACCGTCTGTATCCCGAATGAATATTACCCTCATTACATATTGCGAGAACAGAGAAAACTTCTAATTTTGCGGAGCAAAGAAGAAGAAGAAGACTGAGTGTCGGAAACTTCAAATGACATGCACTGTGCGAAAAGTGTTGATATTCCTTGAGATCAAGAATATTCGAGAAGTCCAAAATGTTTCAAAATCGCATAAATACGTTCCGAAATGCCTTGAAAGTACCATAAAACTTATTTAAAATATATAGCGGCATGTGATACTCTTTTAAAGCTACATATTTTCTTCGATTTCAATAATCAACATTCACACCAAAAAATCAAACAACATTATTTTCCGTGCATCAAGTGATTTGACGTTTGCGGAACCACTTTCCGACGGTCGACCGTCGGACCCTCGTTCGAATTTTTCTATCTTCTCGCAATAGTACACACAGTCAAATATGTTCATTGAACAATATCTTAGGAAGTAGAAAAGTAGACGCTATGTTTATCTGTCTATGCGGTGAAAGAACAGATAATTGCTCGATATTTTCTATCCGACCGAGACTGCATGTTCAAACAGCAAGACGTTCAACGATTGGTCCGTTACAGTAGAGATAATGAGGAACCAAGCACCGGAGCTGCTTCATTACTCATTTACCGCTAATGACGCGTATCTAATTTGATCGTATTTCATGTTCCACGTCGTCCGGACCAAGCGAACTAGGCAAAATGGAACTAACTCATATGTTGAATAGCTGCCGCTTGCGCTAATCATCTTTACTACTGCTTCAGGGCCGAATTTGTATTGGGAGAGATGACCCATTCGATGAAAATGTGATTAGCAATTTAGTAATGGGGAATTCATCTGGGGATAGGGCCAGTGGGAAGCAGATTCCGTTCATCCGAAGTCAAATCAACTGAAAGAACGCCCTCTGACAGTGATGTATACGCGAAAAGATCGAAACGTGAAGCAATTAAGCAGCTCGGGCACGGATTCGCGTTGAACCGAGACAAATGTCCTTTCTCCGCTATAATGTGATACAAAGCAAGCAAGACAAATTATTCATGTGGATAGGGTTAAGCACTGGACATTTTTTCTCCGATGTAGGTACGCGGTGATCTAAGCAATCCGCGATCGCCTACTATGTCGTTTCCATGCACGGTCATTTCTGCGGCTCACGGTCAACTGTCTATCGTGTCGCGAACGATATCGCGTAAGCGTGTGACTCACCCCATTGCCGATACCTGCGGCCCTGCGGAAGAACCTGTTCGGTCCGTTCGCCCGTCGCGCATCGGAATTGGCATTCGTCCAAAGCAGTTCTCATGGTTGCTTCGTTTTCTTCGTCAAAGTCGCACAGACTGCCAAGTAATCAAATGACCGCTCGTTCCGCGAAAAATCGGTCCTTCGAAATCAGACTTCCATCGCATGCGAACGGACGGCTCTCCAAAACGTTAATAATTTATGGAAATTTGATACTCAATCTCGGTTCAGATCCCGGTCCCCAGCGCAGCCAAACCATCATCAGCAACGGCACCACCATCAGTTGGAATCTGTGCAGAATTGCATCTTGTGGACCGAAATAAATCTCCTCTCACGTCGTACGCCCAGCTCAAGCCCCTATCCGCGCGTCGGTAACAGCGGGCAGAGTGGACCTTTCGAATTCCTCTCGTCGTCCAATAAAACCGGTTCAGCATTTTTCGCGAATTTCGATCGCGAATTTTGTTGGGATGTGCAGAATGGTGAAATAATCGAATCATAGTAGTGTTGTAGCAAATTTCATGTTTTTAAAAGCAATTTTGTATTTTCGTTTTAATAGCCTATAATAAAATAAAAGTACCATCTCGTGGATAGAGGGCGGGCTCTTCTCCCCATCTATTGGGTCAATCTGGGAAACGAGGGCTAGATTATATTATTGTATGTACGAACTTTCTTCTGGAAGGAGATTCTCTATTCATCCCGTGGATTCGCATAAGTGTCTCTGCTTATGGAACCACCCCACCCATTTTTGGCCCTTCATACAGGAGTTTGATGAAATACAAACAATAGTATAATCATGATCAAATCGTTTATCAGATATGGCCAGTGCTATCGGCAGGTGCCTTGCTACAATAGATGGTAGTATCATCATCATCATCATATAATAAAATAAAAGTACCAATACCGGACATCCCTAGCATATGTATACCGCAGCCCCACACACGCAACTAATGGACCCATGTCAAGACCCGCATATCCAGGGAAGGTCTTTAATTCTGGTCGTAAATTCCTTTCGTTTCGGCTTTCGAGCTTTCCTCCGCCTGACGAAGAGCATCCAGGTAGCCGCGTTGGGGTGACGGTCGCGAAACAAGTGGCCTGTCAATTTATTTTGATTTATTGGAGTCGTGTGATGGGATTTCGCTACGGTTCTCCCGGTGGGGCTCGCGTTCAGGAGTGCAATGGACCTTAATGGGTTGTAAAATTTGCAAGAATTATTAGCAATGCCCGTTTCGCAGCATCGCCGGTTGGGGTCTTATCTGCCGAAAAATTTCGTGTCGTAACTGTCCACGTCAGGGCCGTCGCCGGAGCGAGAGACATCCAACATTTATTAAATTAATAGCAAACCGATCGATTGACCGCGATCCAACTTCCCGGCGTATATTAGCATGAATTTATGATGATAAGCCACTACCCTTGCGCAGATTTGGGAGTCGGGGCATATCAAGTGACAAAAGTTATGATGTTGATTCGGCTTAAAAGATAATTTTCAAACGAGAAAAAAAAAGTTGATTCATGTTTATAAATCAGCCGCCTTCGAACGACCGACGATTCACGATGGGGTGCTGCCGCCACCGACGCGACGGAATTCGGCTGCATCATCATAGTGAGCGCTGAGACTGTGGGAAAAAACTACACGCCGATGAATCTAATTTGTTTAAATTCACACATTTTTGGCTTTTGGTTGTGTTCGGGTGTTGAGCCGAAAGGTTATCTTTTCATTACAAAAACTGACTATTTTTAATAGGAAACTCGTGTCATCAAATATTGTTTTCTCGAATTGAGCAAACGTCGATCATTTCGTGTGCAGATAAAACATAAGTTACCTTTCCGTAATCTAGAATGTTCAGTTGATTACATTTGAATTTGTATTCGATTTGTAGTTGCATTCAGAAGTAATGACTCAAAAGTAAGTTGTGGCATGTTGGATTGCATATGGTCGGGGTTCAGCCAAATCACACCAAGCGCCATCGAAAAATTCCCGATTTTTCTGCTCAAACTTTCGTTTAGCAGATTTAATTGATCGCAAATCGCATCGAACATCCCTCAATCCCATAGCTGAGGATATCCTACTGCAAATGTATGCTTAAATTGATATGAAACTATTTCCGTTGTCCTTGTACGAACAAAACATCACAAGTCAGTCGAAAAGCCGCTTGGTGCGGTTTGGCTGAACCCCGACCATATTGATCTAACACAGGGCTGCCCAACGCACGGCCCGCGGGCCGGATGCGGCCCTTGGCTTCATATTTTGTGGCCCGCGGCGTGTAGGAAAAAAATACTTAGTAACCGGCCCGAAAGTTTGCTATCTGGCTCGAGAAGCTCCTTCTTATTATTTACTAGCAGACCCGACGAACGTCGTTTCGCCTAAAATTGATCTATTCTATGATTAGTTCTCGTGATATGCAGAAATTTATGTTTTATTTGTATGGGAGCCCCCCTTTGCAAAGGGGGAGGGATCTCGAACCAAGTCAAGAACCTTCCCCGGCCCCAAAAACCTTTGCATACGAATTTTCACGCCGATCAGTTCAGTAGTTTCGGAGTCTATAAGGTTCAGACAGACAGAAATTCATTTTTATGTATATAGATTAAAGATTAATTAATAAATACTGTAGGTTATTACTTATTAAAAAAATAAATCTGGGCAAGCACGGGGTCGAATAATGCAGCACAGGTCTGTAATAGCATATTTTTCCCATATTTGCTGGGTTTTCTGTAAATATGGGACAGATATGCGATAGTACAGGCAGTTTTATAGTGAATGAAAATTTGACAATATGGATGAAACTTTTCCAGGACGGAGAACTTGTTAGGGAATGTATATCGGCTGTTGGTGATATCGTGTGCTTTAAAGAAAAATCCTCCTTCAGCATTATTAGTTTCTCGTAAAGCACGATGAAGAGTTAAAGTTCTCACAGAAGATTTGAAAACTACGTTACGTGAAAAAGCCACCTGCTTCTGATTTTAATTGCTCGCAATCGATGGAAAAACTTAATGTAAAAAACAAGGCACGCTGTCGTCATACGCGGAATTTATGATCTTCTTCAAATCACAGAGGAATTATAAGATCCCAATGAAAGAAACGACTAATAGTAGAGACATGTGGAAATCTGTTAAGACCTCTAAGAAGGTGCTTGAGCTCTTTTTTTGAAAATTTGAGGCCTAACAACTGACGGAGCTCCGGCAATGACGGGAAAGAACACGGGTATTGTGACACTTGCAAATCAAAGCAGTTTGTTCATTTGTTAGTCAATTGTTAATCAAACAGGTGCAGAACAGACAAAACTCGATTTTCCGGAGGAAAAAGCGCCAGCAGGAATATCGAGACCGTGAAGAGACGGAGCAACTGTACCGCGCTAATAACACACGAAAGTTCTATTAGAACTTAAACCGTTCACGTAAGGGCCACGTGCCACAGCCTGATATGTGTAAGGACATAAACGGGAACCTTCTTACGAACGAGCGTGAGGTGATCCAAAGGTGGCGGCAGCACTACGAAGAACACCTGAATGGCGATGTGGCAGACGAAGATGGCGGTATGGTGATGGACCTGGGAGAACGCGCGCAGGGCATAATCTTACCGGCTCCGAATCTCCAGGAAATCTAGGAGGAGATTGGCCGGCTGAAGAACAACAAAGCCCCTGGGGTTGACCAACTACCAGGAGAGCTATTTAAACACGGTGGTGAGGCACTGGCTAGAGCGCTGCACTGGGTCATTACCAAGATTTGGGAGGAGGAAGTATTGCCGCAGGAGTGGATGGAAGGTGTCGTGCATCCCATCTACAAAAAGGGCGATAAGCTGGATTGTAGCAACTACCGCGCAATCACTTTGCTGAACGCCGCCTACAAGGTACTCTCCCAAATTTTATGCCGTCGACTAGCACCAACTGCAAGGGAGTTCGTGGGGCAGTACCAGGCGGGTTTTATGGGTGAACGCTCCACCACGGACCAGGTGTTCGCCATTCGCCAAGTACTGCAGAAATGCCGCGAATACAACGTGCCCACACATTATCTATTCATCGACTTTAAAGCCGCATGAGAAGATGGAGGAAGCCTACATCAGACTGAAGAGGGAAGCTAAGCGGATCGGACTAGTCATCAACACGTCGAAGACGAAGTACATGATAGGAAGAGGTTCAAGAGAAGACAATGTGAGCCACCCACCGCGAGTTTGCATCGGTGGTGACGAAATCGAGGTGGTAGAAGAAGGGCTCACTGGTGACTGCCGAAAATGACACCAGCAGAGAAATTCGGAGACGCATAGTGGCTGGAAATCGTACGTACTTTGGACTCCGCAAGACGCTCCGATCGAATAGAGTTTGCCGCCGTATCAAACTGGCAATCTACAAAACGCTCATTAGACCGGTAGTCCTCTACGGACACGAGACCTGGACGATGCTCGTGGAGGACCAACGGGCACTCGGAGTTTTCGAAAGGAAAGTGCTGCGTACCATCTATGGTGGGGTGCAGATGGCGGACGGTACGTGGAGGAGGCGAATGAACCACGAGTTGCATCAGCTGTTGGGAGAACCATCCATCGTTCACACCGCGAAAATCGGACGACTGCGGTGGTCCGGGCACGTAGCCAGAATGTCGGACAGCAACCCGGTGAAAATGGTTCTCGACAACGATCCGACGGGCACAAGAAGGCGAGGTGCGCAGCGGGCAAGGTGGATCGATCAGGTGGAAGATGACTTGCGGACCCTCCGTAGACTGCGTGGTTGGCGACGTGTAGCCAAGGACCGAGCCGAATGGAGAAGACTCTTATATACCGCACAGGCCACTTCGGCCTTAGCCTGAATAAATAAATAATAAATGTTGATCAGCCCGAAAAGTTAATTTGTTATATTTCTTTGCATTTTTCATTTTTTACCAAGTCTATGTGCATCTATGTGCATAAACGATCAATATTTGTGATGTAGCGAGGAACCGCCATTAATTCCAAATTATGTTGAAGGAAAAAGGAGCAGAATACGGAGATTTGTTGTGTTAGTTCGTTGGCTAATTCATGGTACCTTGCTTGAGAGCGAAACAAAATCACACTATTTTTACAAGATAAACCAAACCAATTCCCAAGCTGCATGATCCTGAATGGGTGAATGGCTTGGCATTTATGGTACATGTGACCAAACATCTCAATGACTTAAACATAAAGCTGCAAGTCAGGCGTCAACACATCGAACTTTTATTATCCAACATACAATCAAAATTGAAACAAGGCAAAATTTATTGTCGAAAACTGATATATTTCTCTAATCCGGTAGAAAACAGTTCATATGCTGTTAAATGTGCTGATAACCTGAAACTTTTCGACAGAAATTTTTGAGCCTATCCGCTAATTTTTGAAAACACAGTTCCTTCACACCGTATCCTCATGTAAATAATGTATCTGAAATGTTCAAATCTCGCTTCAGAAGTACATGTTTGTGTGAACAACTCTTATCACGAATAAAAGCAGTAAAATGTAATTGTTGGTCCTTATTATCAGCTTGCAAAATTCGATCTCCCAAAATAATCAAAATGCGTCGAATTTTGGAAGAAAAAAAAAAGCCAACAATTTTATTTCCTGTTACGTAAAAAAAGAAAATAAGTACATAAAAAAAAGATTATTCAAATACAATGGCAGGAACAAATATTAATTTCTTCTCTTGTCTCACTGTTTTTTCGATAATGAAGGGGGTGTGAAATAAAAAAATGCATAAATTGATAAAATTGAAAAACTCGTCATTTTTCAAAGTTCAAAATTTTATTATTTTTCCGGTAAAATTTTGAGGGGGCCTCAAATTAATGAATTTGGCCATGAAATTTTGAGGGGGGGTGGTTGACAGAAGAAGGTAATATCGCCTAATATCATGTTTAGTTTTTCGTTAACAAATTTCAGCCATAACTAAATGTCATTATGAAGAAAAAGGTTTTTTACTTTGATTATTTTGAGAATGTATAAAAAATATGGATCGAATATTCCCTGACCCGCCAGCAAGTGGTCATTCTGAAAATTGGCCCGTGGCTTGAAAAGGTTGGACAGGCCTGATCTAACAAAACTTTATTGCCTGATTTTCTCAAAATTGCACGCGGCAAACTCTTCTTGAAAGGTACCGCCGCGCTTTCTACACCCCGTTTACTTGATTCTTATATGTATAGCATTGCGGTGTATCGTTTGGCGCGGCCGTACCTTTCGACAGTCATTCGCCGCGTGATGTTTTGTGCAAGTACCCATTTGGGAACACTACAAACGCCGCGCAGTGTAAAGCCTGTCCACGTTAAATTTCGGACACTGAGACAATGTCCAACTGATTTGTAGCTATTTTATCTCTTTGGAAAAGAAGGAAAACCCGCTGAAAGAATAACATAAAGCGGAGAGATTCAACTGACGTGTAAATTGATCTCCTCAGTGGCTTGTGAAAATTTTAAATACTCGCATGGGATGATGGGTGTCCGAAATTTAACGTGGACAGGCTTTATCATATCCAGAAAATCTGACAATATTATCTTAGATTTGGACGAAACTTGTAACCTGCGGACTCAAGAGCAACTGTTGAGAAGAGCGAATGCTCATAGAAACATTTTTACTGAAAGTAACCTTCGTCGAGATATTTAGCATTTTATTTCTTAAGTGAATTATAAAAATAAGCCCTATTCGCGAGCAACAACATTAATTGTTGCCTCACGTCATGAGTTTTTAGAAATCTTTTTTAGATTACCAATTGATTTTTTATTTTAGAAATCAGTCATCAGTACTAAAGCACATGCATACAGATTTGTCTTCGATACAGAATTCGTTGGAAGCTGGAGGCTGCGGATAGAGTCAAAACGATTGTCAAAAAATCTACAAAGTATGCTCAGCAAGACCATGCTGAAGGTAGCTGGGTTCGATTCCCGGTTCGGTCCAGAAATATCTTTTTGACACGATTGACAGTTCGTTTGGACAGAGGATTTATCTTCGCTCATTTATATATTCCACTATCTATAGTCCAAACCAACAAACCCACAGAACAGATCATCGAAGGATTCGTCGTTAACCATTCGACGTAGAAGTTTACGGATGATCAACTAGCCAATCTCAACAAGTTACTAGGGTATACAATAACACAGAAGTCAAACCTGGAACAGGACATCGTTTATATGGAGATTGTAATTTTCCGAAGCACCGATCCACAGGATCAGAATACATCGAGGAACATCATTAGCAGACGTCATCAAAACTGGGAAACAAATAATGATGCGAGAGGGATTTTGAAGGAGCTGAAGGAGAAACAAGTCTACTACATGGAGAAGAACAAAGGTAACGCAGTGGTGATAATGGACTCTACGACGAACACATGACGACGATAATCAACGATAAGGGAGTGTAAGACGATCATCGGGAAAGCTCGAGTGAAGACAGTAAACCCGGTGCTATCAAAGAAAAAGTAATTGTCAAAGATTCATAAACCCGGAAAAGAGATGCAATAGATAGTTTCATCAGTGGGTTCCCCCACCCGAAACCTAACCAAATGGTTAGTGAAAGAAGTTCCAAAGTATGCTGAAACCAGTGAAAGAAGTGAGTCATCAACACCCAGGAGTTCGCTCAGAAGCTATTGCAATCAGGACACATAAAAGAAGAGGACATAATGATATCACTCGACGTAGCGGCATTGCTATTGCTTCCAACCGTTTCTTCCCAGCTCCTTCCCGACCTGCTAAAAATGTGCCTCCCGGATAAATCCGGGTCCCTTATTCTCCTTGCCTCGATCCCCCGGGGGCTGTGTTCATGCACTTCTTCTAAGATTCCGGCCCCTAGCTTATGCTAGTTCACCGAATGGCTGGCTACCGCTACTCGATCCCTCGGCGGTTGTGTCACAATCTTCCTAACTTGAATCCTCCTGACTCCCCCCGGCATCGAGACTGGTCCACCAGTTCCGATGAAGGAAACTAATGGTGCCCCGACTACCGGCGGTTATCGCAGGGGACGCTTTCGCGCATTGCGCCTACTTCGTCTTCGGGTTGCAGAGGTGGTCCGACAGTTCCGGTGCGGTGGTGGATGACGTCCGCACTGGCGGTGCCCTACATACAGAAGCGCTGTCTTCTACTTTTTTCAGCAGGTTGGAAGTTCGAGTGCCAAGGTCGGTCCGACGATCCCGGTTGGCAGAAGACTTCCGGTTCACCGGTGCCTCGACGACCCGAGGCCAAACACTACCCTGGATTTTCCCCCGAGATTACGCATATTCGCTGGTCACTTCTCCATCTACGCTGCAGTTCTGACAGTATTTGCGTCACGACTCTGCTGACCACATTCCACGTGCCTTCTTGGTGACATATTCGCTCTACGATGTTGTCCGCTCGTAGGGCAGGCATTCCTCTACGTACTTCCGCAAGCCTTGGGCAATCGAATGCCACGTGTTCTGGAGTATCTTCAAAATTCTCACACTCTGGACATAACGGTGAATTAGTATGTCCAAACAGATGTTAGTACTTCCGGAAGTATCCGTGACCTGACAGAAACTGCACCAGGTGAAAGTTTACTTCACCATGCTTTCTGTTCATCCACACCGACAGGTTTGGGATGAGCCTATGGGTCCACCTCCCTGTTGCCATCTCGCCATCTAACGGATTCGCACCTCCTTCCTTACGTTTCTGGTGTCTCTTCGCCGATAACACTCGATGTCTTCCTCCAGGGTGATGCAGATGGGTAGCATCCCAGCAATAACGCATACAGCCTCTGACGATATCGTTCTATATGCGCTCGCGACTCGAATGGCCACCAGCCGGAACACACTTTTCAGCTTTTCTCGGTTCCGCTTGGTTTGCAGTGAATTTCCCCAAGCAGGAACCCCATATCGCAGTATCGATGACGACACACTAGCTAGCAGACGCATCGTGCTGCTTCTGGGTCCGCCTACGTTTGGCATAATCCTCGCTATTGCGCTCATTGCCTTCGCCGACTTTTCACATTCGTAGTCAACGTGGCTGTTGAAATTTAGTCGATCGTCGATCATCACTCCCAAGTGCTTCAGCGATCGCTTCGAAACAATCGCATGACCTCCGACGACGATCTCCATCCGCTGGATCGCTTTGCAATTGCTGACTAATAACACCTTCGTTTTGTGGTGAGCTATCTGCAGCTTGACACCGTTCATCCAGCGCTCGATCATGGCTACCGTGTCCATCACCAACACCTCCACTCCTTCAAGTCGCCCATCATCGCTAGTGACACGTCGTACGCAAAACACACGATTTTCACTTTCCTGGGTAGCTGCAAAGTCAACACTCCGTCGTACATCCCGTTCCAAAGAGTTGGACCGAGTATGGAGAACACCCGCTGTAACGCGCATCGATTTATGTCCTTCGTTCGAATCGTACATCAGAACTCTACCCTGAAAATAACTTTTCAGGATATTGCACAGATAGTTGGGGACTCGCATTCTGTGTACCGCCTTCGCGATGGCTTCAAAGCTGGCGCTGTTTAACGCGTTCTTCACGTCTATCGTGATTACTGCGCAGTATCTTCTCGTCTCTTCTGCTTGGACGCCTTCTCAGCACTCTCGAGCACTGTTCGAATTGCATCCACCATCGATACTGCTTTACGGAATCCAAATTGCGTGTTCGACAATCCACGTTCTCCCTTTGTACACTTCGTCAGCCTATTGAGGCATAGGCCTGTACGCGGCCGGATCGCTGGGTGACTTTCCTGGCTGAGGCAGCAACACCAGCTTCTGAATCTTCCACATTTCTGGAAAATTGCCTTCCTCTAGGCACTTTTGCAGCGCCTTCCTGAACATGACCGGGTATGCCAGAATCGCAGGTTTTAACGCAACGTTCGGTATTCCATTCGGACCGGGGGCTTTCTTCGCTTTCAGGCGTTTAGTCGCTTCTGCAAGCTCCCTATTAGACACTTGTCGATCTACGGGGTTTCGGATCATGCTTCGGGAAAAGACCCTCCACAATTGCCTTCAACTTGTCCGGGCACATTTCAGCTGGCGTCGATGGGCCTTTGATCTTCGCCATCACGACCCGATACGCGTCCCCCCAGGGGTTGCCGTCTGCTTCTCGGCACAGCTCTTCTGACTTGCTAAGTTTATTGCTAATGCGGTCCTAGCTTCCCGGAACACCGCCTTGCGTTCCTCTCTCTCTGTTTCCGTCCTTGCTCTCTGTGCCCGCCTCCGAGGTTTGAGGCAAGCAGCGAGTTGCGTACTGAGTCTGTCGTTCACCAGTAAGCTGGACGCCGATTACTTCTCGGTTCTAGTTTCCGTGGCATTGTAGCGTCGCAAGCCCTTACCATCCTTCTTGTTAGCTCGGCCGCATCAATGATCTCGGTACTGCTGTCCGGTCGAAGTACCTCAACGAATAGGTCTTTGTTGAATGCTTTCGTTTTCCACCTCCGTTCACTGGTTATCCTTCTTCATGTTGCACCAGGGTTTCGTTGGCCAATGCGGTATCGAATCGCCTGGTGGTCACTGTGAGTGTACTCCTCGCTATCTCTCCAGTCCATACTTGCCGTCAACGAAGGACTGCAGAACGTGATGTCGATGATTGACTCCCTCTCATCTATCCGAAATGTGCTCACCGAGCCTTCGTTACACAATCGTACATCTAGCTTCGCTAGAGCTTCCTGCAGGATATATTCTCTTGTGTTGGTCACTCGACTGCTCCATTCCATGGCCCAGGCATTGAAGTCACCTCCTAGTCCTATGACTACCGGCCTTCGTTCGATCAACTTATCGGTTAACCGATCCAATATCTGGCTAAACTGCTCCACGGTCCACCTTGGAGGTGCATAGCAGCTGCATATGAAGACGCCGCTGATTTTGGCAATCACGAAGCCTTCGCATGAACTCTCCACCACTTCTTGGATAGGGAATTTGCCCATAACTTGTATCGCAGCCTTCACTACTGCTGGCCTGCGATCGTTCGCTTATAAGCTGGGCATTTGTAGCCCATTTCCGTCCTCCGAAATGCAAAGCATACACTTCGGTATTTACGTGCAGTCTCTTGCAAGATGACCTGTTTCCCCACATTTCCAGCACATGTTAGATATGTCTGGACCTTTACAAGCTCCTGCCCGGTGTCCAAAGCCCAAACACTTGAAGCATCTCTCCGCAGATTTGCTCACTTCTGGGGCGGCTTTCAATGGGCAATTCGACCATCCAACCGTCATTTTGCCTATTTCCAGTGCCTTATGAGCAGCGGTTACTGGCAGACGAATCATCGCTGCCTCCGTACGCCTTCCTAATCCAGATCGACGTTTGCACCTCGCCTAGATTGCACTGCGCCTGTAGTGCACCCCGCAGCTGTTCTTTTCTAGTTAAGGATTCTGCACAAAATCACCATCTGTGGAGTTGAGGCTTTGATTTCCGCCTCTGAGCCCAATGATTTCGCATTGCGCTCCTATATAACCGCGCTATGAACCACAGGATCCTTCTTTAACTCGAAGAGCATCTCTCCGATTTGTGTGCGCCTTGTCCTTATCACGTTTTCGCCCAATTCCCTCAACTCAGGATCTTCTCTTACTTTTTTGAGAACCGCTGCATACGTCGTAGCGTCGTTTATATTTACTAGTACAGCTTCCCCCTTCGGCGTCTTTTTACGAGGTGGAGGCTTTTCTTTCCCGTTCTGCTACATTTTCCTTGCCTCTTTTCGCTCCAGCTGTTTCTTTCTCTTCTCCTTCTGACCTACTACGGTACTCCATCCTTCTCCCTGTGCGGTAGCGTCCGTCCCTTCGGCGGAGACAGCGTCCGCCCGTGTCTATCTCTTGAGTCCGCCTGGCCTGCTATCTCCCGGTGAGGTTTTATGCCCTTTTGGGGGTCATGGACGCTGGTGTACTCTCCACCCCGAGTAGTTTCTCTCTTCTCTGCTTCTTAGGATATAACGGAAATGTCCCGATGTCTCCCTGTTCCGGCGAAACTACAACAGCATGTGCCTTAGTTTGTGCCAATGCGAGCTCCGCTACATCGGCCCTCAGCACTGCTGTATCGAATTCATTCACTGCCGTTACTAACGCCTTACGGATCCTGAGAACCATGTCCTTGATCTCCTTAGCCATTCACGAAATTGTGGAGTTCCTCCACCAATCTCTTCGCAGCCACTATTTTCGGATTTTGTGGGAGCTTGTCCAAATCGCTATTCCCTGGGCGCAGCTCCTGCAGTTTCAGTTGTTCCTGCTTCTTGTGCTCCTTTTGCTCCTGCTTATGCTGCTGTTGTTGCTGTAGCACTACTGCTACTGACGGCGTTGATCTCACCAACCCACTACTGGGGAACGGGATCGTCGCTCCTGTATCTGCTTCTGCGATTGCGTGGTTTGTTGAATTATTCATTTTATAGGGTCCCCCTCCAAACCGTTATCTCCACCCGTACGTAGTCGCTTATGATCCATGGATTATCTTTGCAAGCAGTGAGGTCCATGCAAGGGGTTGACACGAGCGCACTTATATGACCGTGTTCAGAGCCGATCGCGCAATCGGGAAAATCTCAACCCACTCGCCATTTCAAGCCGGTGTCACCCTTCCTTAGAGCTGCTTAGATACCTGTGGTTTTTTGTAGAGATTCAACAGAGCCCACTGTCAAACCTCCGCCACGTCCCCTAGGTAGATTCCGCTTGGGCTGGCTCGGAACCAGTGAACTGGTACTACTGTTATTTGGCCTAACCGGTTGTTTAGCCGAAATTTTGTCCGGCCGAAAATACTACTTAATCGAAATTGTCGTTTGGCACTCCATTAGTCCATTTGGCAGAAAATGTCATTTGACAGAAATGGACATACCGTCCGAAATGTTGTTCGGCTAAACTTATCCTTTGGCCGAGAAAGTCGTTTGGTGGAATAGGTCGTCTTCTTCTATGGCTCTACATTCCAACTGGCCTGCTTTTTCAACTAAGTATTCTATTAGCGTTTCCAAAGTTGATGATGATGATGATGATGATGGTCCCGCCACATACCCCTACAAAGGTTTGAGCTAGACGATTTATCTTTAAGATAATTAATTGAATTTAATTTTTCAACAATTTAATCAGATTTGCAAAACAAAACAAAAACGATCTGATTACCATCACAGTTACCAATTGAAAGCTTTTCTATGCCCGCCATTGCATGAGTATGAATCTTGTGTGGCAAGTACAATGGATACACTATGTCTAATTGCCCAAGGAACCGAGAATCTTAGACTGGACCGAGAATCCAAATCGCTGTCTCCGGATTAGAGACCGAATAGGTAATTTTTGTCGAAATTGTGCAGAAAGAACCATTCATTTGGCAGAAAGAGCCATTTGGCCGAACTGGTTGACATTTCTAACCGTATTCTGTAGGACCGTTCAGCAAATGACATTTTGGCTAAATAGCCCTTTCCCCTAAACGACCATTTCGGCTAATCTAAATTGTCGGGCCAATTCGGCCAAACAACCATTTCGGTTAAACGGCCTGTAGGTGAAAACTCGTTTTTCGGCCAAAGTACCAATTCGGCCGTATGCCCTTTCGTCCAAAGTGTTCTCGACATAATACCCATATCAACTAAACATTCAATTCGGCCAAATGGGATTCGTCTAGATGGCTTTCGGCCTAACGTGTCTTCGACCAAGTGCCATTCGGCTTTCCGCGAATGAGTTTCTGATAAACGACCCTTTTTCGTTTTGAATAATTTCCCGTAGAATTGCCGAATAAATTCCGAAGAGCTTTCAATATAAATTCTGAAGAAATTCGCGGTAAAATTTGGAACAGCGCCCTTAAGAAATTCTAAGAGTTTCTCATGGAAATTTCAAAGAAATGCCCATGGAAAATCCTATAAAATAAATTGGGAAAACTAATAAAATATCATTGAAAATAAATATTGAGAAAATAAAAGAGAAAAGAACGCAATAAAAAAAATTGCCAAGCCGATTCATGCTGCCACCGCCGGTTAAAACGGCTTTTGGCGTGACGTCAAATACGCCGCCTACCAAAATTATGAAAAACGCTGCCGCCGACAATTTTTGGAACGGTGCACATCTCTTTTGATCTCAAGATGGCTGACTTTCGTTTCTTTGAAATAACTGAGCCCCTGCAATATAAGTGTTTCCGGAATTCCAGATGGCTGACTTTCGGTTTGAGGATCTCATTAGTAGAAGTAGATCTCGCGCCACGCCACCATCACCGGTGATATTTCGATGCAGTCGCCACCGTAAAGAATAATGCGATATGCGGCCGAATACGACAGTTTATAGCAAACAGGAAGTCGACCATCTTGAATTCCGAAATGTCACCAAACATCGATTTCCGGCTTATACTCATCGCGCCCTTCCTGACATTAACCATATTGCATGAGTTTACAGTCAACCAGAAATGGATATGGATCCCAAATGGCGCCAAACATCATTTTCCGGCTTCTGCTCAAATAGACTGAGAAACTTTTCAATTATCAATAAATTCTTCTCCATTCAAAATGACTTAGAAAAATGTTTCGATGGTTTTCTACACGGAACTTCGAATTAACGTGATACTGATATAGTTTCTACTTAATCACAATAAATGTGATAATTCAAACAAAATGAGTGACTTTTCATGTAATTTGCATGGAATCGGCTCTTGAAAATAATTTTTTGTCACTTACACCCTTTGCATTTGTCTTCTTCAATTATTTATGTGAGGCATTATTATCTGTTGTACGCATAATTGCACATACCCAAAGTCAGAGAGCCAGTTCCTCAATTCGTTGAGTTTATTGGAATGGCATATGTATTAGGCATTTTCAGTATTTGAGTATGACTTTGTAGAAAGTAGAACAAGCATGAGAAGAATTCAGAGCCCTCTACTTCGAACGGATTGATGATTTTTCAATTTGTAAGCAAAGGTACGTGACCATCACTGACAAAAACGCATATTAATTTTATTTCACCTCTAAGTACAACGACGTTTCGTTTTTCTCCTAAATAAACAGCAAACCGTGTTCGGTTTATGTTGCTGAGCTGGCAGCAATTAACTTCGCTTTGGGGATAATTTCCAATCAGCCCGTAGACCATTATTTCATCTTCTCGGATAGTCTTAGTTCTATCGAGGCACTCCGGTCGATGAAACCTGTTAAGCACGCATCTTACTTTCTTACAAACATAAGAGAGCAGATGCGTGTTTTGGTCGAAAGATCATTCAAGATTACCTTTGTTTGGGTCCCATCTCACTGCTCAATCTACGGCAATGAGAAGGCAGACTCGCTGGCAAAGGTGGGCGCACAGGAAGGTGAGGTTTATGATAGACAATTCTCGAGTAACGAGTTTTTCCCATTAGTCCGTCAGAGTACTCTTCAAAGTTGGCAAAGGAATTGGACACACAATGAACTCGGACGGTGGCTATTTTCCATAGTTCCAAAAGTTTCTGGGCGAGCGTGGTTCAGAGGTGAGGACTTAAGTCGAGGCTTCATTCGCGTGATGTCGAGACTTATGTCCAATCACTATTCACTAAACGCACATCTGTACAGAATAAACCTTGTCGATAGCAACTTATGTAGGTGCGGAGCCGGTTATGATGACATCGATCCCGTAGTTTGGTTCTGCTCATAAAATGACGCCTCCAGAGAGCGACTATTGGATAGTGGACCTTTCAAGGAAATTCGAGGTGTTTTGGGGGATCGTGATGCGGTCTATATGCAGGTCATTTATAGTTTCCTTTGTGATTCTGACATCAAAATCTAATACTACTTTTGTCAAAGATTTTTTTGTACTGTCTCTGTCTCTCTGTTCCGTATATCTCCGTTACTCTGGCCACCCGGGAGACCCTCCCAGTCGAACCAATTGTCAAGCACGACGACACGCCACATCGTCCCTTACGACAAATGCCCGGATGAGCAGCCGAAATTCCTTGATTCCGAATCCTAAGCCTCGTCCATCCTTTAATATTGTAAACTAACCTCGAGTCACCACGAGTACGCTGGCTCCTATCCCTCTCTTACTAACTAAAAAAAATGACATTGATTGTATATATCACAAAGAAATATGGCTCCGTAAAGTGTTATACACGCCTGAGCCTACCAAATAAACGAACTTGGAAAAAAAAAAAATAAACAGCAAAATCATCCACGCATGCCAACCCAGTTGGTATCAGATCAGCACTCGAGCGCGAAAAGATCATTTTTCAGCGCCGTGTGTCCGCGCAACAGGTTGATATGTTTCTGTGATTTGTTCGGTAGGAGTCACCACCAGGGCAGCCGCGTTTATGAGCTCGGAAGAAAGAAAGGTTACCACGCAGAAGGAGAGAAACGATCGTTGAAGATCAATTTGCATAAATAAATATTGTAATTTAAATTTTATCGTGCTCTTGCACGGTGGTGCTCGTTTTTCAGAACAGCGCACTCTTCAGTGTTATTTTATTGTTATTGTTGTGCCATTTAGGGACCCCGGTGAGCTCCGGCAGGAATGAGAGATGTAGGGATTTTTACTGGAAGCGAGATCATTATGATTGTATGGTTCTTGAGGGTTATTTTTAAAAAAATATTTCACTTCGTTGTTATTGCTTCTTTTGTATCACAGTTTACGTCGATGCTAAAATGAAGAGTTTTATCAAATTATAGCAAATAACAAATTCCCTAATAAAGTATCAGTATCAAAAATAGGACTAAAAGTCACCTGAGAACGATTTGTCTGAAAAACAAAAATATAAAAGCAGATCTTTTTTTATTTTCGATTTTTTCAGACATATCGTCCTTAGGTGACTTTTAGAGCTCCTGAAAAATCTACTTATGATAGATAAATATTGCCAATTACTTAGTTTTCATCACAAATTTCAAGTATACAATCTATATTAAAAATTTGTTGAAGTGGGTCGTACCACCAGTTTATATGCATGCAATAAGTTGCTATCCGAATCGTTTACATGCAAAATGCCATTTCAAAAGTTTTGGTCCACAATTTCAATCATAATACGTTTTACTATTTTCGTTAAAAAGTTCTAGTTGGCATTATCTTCAATAAGAACTTTTCGTCATACTTATTTTGGCTTCATAGAACATTAATCATCTGTGCTATCTCTAATGGTTGTGTTATGAATTTGAAATTTCCTATTTTCCAACCTTTATTTTTTTTTATCAAAACAGGTGGAACATCCACCGGTTCCGACTCAGTCCACACCTTGCGGCGTACCCATTTTCGGATTCCAACAATCATCATAATTCCTAGCAATTTATCACGAGATTAGCCAAACCCTGTGCGCCAGCCCGTAGATCGTGTGCTAAACGTCCTGATTACCATAAACAAGTCCCTCCCAACCCATTCATGGCACTGTCGGACAAGTTCAACTACTGAAGACTGTGTTCGCCACACGCACAACACGCGTTCCTGTGACTACCTTTTTGGCATCCATCCAGTCGGTGGACGACCACGGCGAGTCTATTTTGCCTGTCCGGCGCGGTACGATCATGTTACTGATTATCATTTTCCGCTTCCCTGATCCCCTAACGATCCCGCCATGCTTACCACATTATTGCATTATCCTCTTTGGCTGTCGGAGTCGGCTGCGGTATGGGACCGACTTCCATTCCCGTCATCTTGGTTATAATTAGCATATTATGGTTTGTATGTTTTTCAGCCATTCCCATCTGACTGTCCCGCCGACTCTTCGATGCCGTGTAGTTTTTGACAAGTCCTAGAGCCACCGCGTGCGCTTTCGAACGGGCGCGATCCTTTGACTACCGCAGCATGGCTTTTGAAGATTCCAGCGATCGACCAGCGATATAAATCAAAAGCCGACGGGGCGACAGGTAGCTCTGCCTATTTGTGTTCCTGGTCGAGCGTGTCCGAAAGCAGTACATTTTTTTTTGTTTGTCGATAAATAGATTTTGCGTGCAAGCGTGGAGCAGGACTACCGTGGCATGCCAAGACTAGGGCGCGGCAAAGTGACTTGTTTTGATTCGAATCAGCCTACTTGGCGTGTGTGTACAAGATTTGCGTGCAGGTCGATCGCGAAATATCGTAATGGAATTCCTGGAATGTTCTTCTTTTCATTCTTGTTGTGCTCGATTATCGAGATTTAATGAAGTTTTCTTGTTCTTTCTCTCCCCTGCAGGTAATGATCGAACATGTTCGGAACGAGTATTGAAGATCGGCTCAGTGAAACAATGACGACCCACACGGCAAGTCGTACAATCGAAGGTAGCGACGGTTGCCATGGTACCGCACAGCATCGAAGGCACAACTTCCGACGGAGGCCTACTGGGACGATGTTCACCAGTGCCGGTTCCTTGCTCCTTACAGCCCTAGTGTTAAGTTGTCCACTGCTGGCAGTGGTCAAGGCCATGCCACACTCTTCACATCATTCTTCGGTGTCCCTTCCGGGGGTCGGAAGCAGTAGCAGTAATAGTAATAGCGGTAGCAGTAGTAGTAGCAGTAGCGGTAGTACAAAGAGTTTGGGAGTTTACATGATCCGATCGCCGGAGTCGACGACGGCACCAGCCGGCGATGAGGTGCTGTTTGAGTGCGAACTGAATCTGATTCCGGAGCGGCTGGAGTGGAGGTTTCGACCGCAGGACGCAGCTGGCACTCGGGATGATTATACCTATTTGAACAGGAATGTAAGTATTGATTTATTACTACAAAGTTATAAAAACACAATATACCGTATGTTACGATAGGGTAAGACGGTATAATGCGCCCCACCTGGCCAAAACACCCCCCTTTGATTTCTAGAAAACTATAACTAATTAAGGGTCAAAACCAGTTGGTACCTATAAGTATTTGTAAACCCATCATACTATGTGAATGTGGAAGTATTTTTGTATTACTTCTATGAAAATAATAGCAAAATACAAAAAGTTACAGTTTTGATGTAACTTTTCATGTTTGTTTGCTCAACATTCTGGAGCGACTTTGGCATACTGTCCGCAAAACTTGCACTGGAACACTCAGTTGGACAACAAAATTACTTTTCTCAGTGGTTAATATGATATAAAATTGCTTCCATCTTCAAAAATGTAACGATTTTCGAAAACATGTTTCACTAGCCAAAACGCCCCAGTGTAGGCAGGACGATATGCCCTTAACAACTGGACACAAGCGCAGCGAGCTTGCAGCAGTTGCTTCCAAATTGTATGGAAAATATTGAAATGTAATTCACACCTGCTTGAACGGACCTATGTTGGTTTTTTAATGTCAAGCGCATAAGGATTTGTAGCCTTTTTATTATGGGATTGATAAAATACCAATGATGAACTATTAAGGCACTTTTTAATTAAGGCACTTTTTAAAATTCATTTTTTCACGACTTTTCAAAAAAGCTTTATTACGTGTTATCTGTAATATTTTTCTATGACTACTCACGGGCAATGCATTTGCGACTTCCTGGACTACCAAATAACACAAAGTTTGCATAAATTGCGTTGAAAAGTAAAAAGTTATCAAGGAGTTGCCTTACCCCCTAAGGCATATTATACCGTCTTACTCTACATTGTTATAGATAAGTTTTTTATTGTTACCTGCGTTGAATTGATAATGTATTGTAATTAGCACTTCATTGGTTGACTACAGCGTCGTTACACCTAAGGTAAGTGGCGTTGCATGCAGCGGCCTCTTTTGGGTGTCACGATGATTTTTTTTTTGACATTCGCGGGACCGTATTTTTTTACGACAAATAATATTTTCTTTTTTGTACACTTGATACCGCTCGTGATTAGTGCGTCTGCGCCGCACATCCCTTTCTAGTTTCCTGCCAAGTATTATTTGTAGTCATTTTCGCTTAAAATCCCCGATAGCTTTCCGATACGTCTCTTTTAACGGTAATGTTTGATGTCAGTGAAAGACCACTGGTTATACCAGAGTTTTATGCAGATCAAATTTTGTTTCCGTCTACATATTGCGGAACCTAAACTGGTTGCCTAAGCCGTAGAAGGCTCTACTAGCAGAATGAAATACTCCTTTTACTTTACGGGAAACGACATTGACAAAAAATGTCTCAAGCGTTTCAAGGTTAACAAAATTCTTATGCTTGCTGCCAGTGGAGATATATCAGCTTCCACACTGATATTCTTCCCTCCCCCTTCATACGGGAGCTTGGCAGAAGGAAGGTCGTGCGATATGTGCCATCACAAATATAGCTCTCCGCTCGCTTTCAAATCGACTTCTATAAAAACATTCTTCATTACTGCCGTATCCTAAACGAAACTATCAATTCTATACTTTCGCCTCTAATTCTATCATGAACATGTACGTCTAAGTTTGGAAGATGATATTAGCATTTCCATATCATACTTTGCATGTTTGGAAATTCTATTATTTTTCAGATATAATGGAAAGCAGATGGCTGCTGTTGCTACTGTTATTCGTTTTGATGCTAGACAAAAACGGTTATTTTGACCTTTCAGCTCGGAAATATTTTTCGCCAGATTATAGTCTCCATTCATTATAAATGGAACCAGTTTTTTCTTTATTTACTTGCGAAATCAACAGGACTTTGACGCTTTGCAAACACACGACGGGAAACGAGATTCTTGAGGTGTTAGGATATCTTCAAGCTAAAACCGCACGAAAAGCGACAGAAAATTATTGTAAACATATGCAGCACATTTTTCATGCCTTTTTCACAACTTTCATGTATGAAAATGATCCATGTAAGAGCAGTAAATCAATGCTTTTTTAAATATACATTGAGTAGAATCGAATAACGTGGTATAAAGTCTGATATTTTATTTTGTTTTGGTTGTTATGTAAGCAACAATGCACCTCCACACGTTGTTATGTATGCACCCATCAAGGTATATGAAAGCAACGATGCCCCTCCGCATGTTGTTGGGAAGGCAACGATTTGCTTCCACGCGTTGCTGTGATTGAGTAGTTCGACCGCCATCCGTTGAAGCGCTTCAGTCGCGTTCGCTTGGTTTTAGCAAGAGTTGGCTATTTTGTTAATATATAATATTTCAATACCAAATTTTCAAAACGACTTATATGCTTTTGTTAACAAAGATTCAAATGTCGAATCTGAAAGTACTCCCACGCAAACCAACACCATCAGCAGGTAGGCGAAGCCTTCACCTATGTGTTGATGGTGTTGGTTTGCATGGGAGTGCTCTCAGATTCGACAAATCTACGTTTGAGACTTTGTTTACAAAAGCAGATAAGTCGTTTTGAAAATTTGGTATTGATTTGCTTCTACACCGCTTCGCGAGCGATTCCAATGAGGTCGATGTCTTCCGCAAAGCCCAGGAGCATTTCCGACCGTGTGATGATAGTGACGTTCCTCTGCACGCCAGAACTTTTGAACAATAAATTCGAAAGTGCATCGCCCCGCTTTAATCCAACTAAGGTCACAAACAAGGTTGACTCTTCGTCTGTAATCCGAATGCTTGATTGTGTTGAATGTTGAATGTGTTGTACTGTCAGTCTAATCAATTCCGCCGGAAAACCATATTCAGATATTATCTGCCACAACAAATTTCTTTTCACTACTTTGATATCCATGAACTGATGGTGAGTCTGCAAATTGAACTCCTGGAATGTATCAAGAATCTGATCCGTCATTGGTCGACCCTCATGATGAAGGACTACTTAAGTGGTATCAAGTTCTTCTACAAAATCGACAAAATGTTGAATACCGTAGAAAATCTTTTTTTTTATTTAAATTTGGCCGTTACAAATATTTAATTTAAATTATGTCCTACTGGTCTCCGAAAGGTCAAGGGGGAAGGGAGATAATAAAAAATAAATATTAAAATGGAAATCAATAAAACTCCTAGGATTTGTTAAAGAATGTTTTGAAAATCCTCAATTCACCCAAGTTTTTTGTTGTTGCCCCCTTAAAATATAATTTTTGGGCAAACAAATCGGGGTGTTTTTAAATATTTGTATCGGCCTTATAGAGATTTACAGTTCTAGGCTGGCTTATCGCTGCACCAAATCACATGTAGAGATGGCTTCACTAAGGGAAACTTCTTGCTCACTAGATGCGTTAGTTGCCAGATAGCGGTTGATATCGTCATCAAAGCTCCATTGAAGATAAGTGAGATTATAATCCCCAAGCAGCAGGAAAACGTCATTGACTTATGATTTATAAATTAGGCTTTGCACGGCCTTACAGTGGGTAACATAAAGCTCGTAATCGGTATTGGGGCGAAGATATATTCCTAGAATATGCAGAGAGTTATGAGGAAATTTCACCGTGACTGCGACTTTTTCAAGCGCATAGCAAGCAGATAGGGACACTACGGTACATTGCAATTCACGTTTGACTGCAACTAATACGCCACCATCTCTAGAAAGACCACTGGTAAGGTTAAAAGACTATAATTCTTCCATTTACTTCCACTATTCACTTTTTATGTATCAACAAACAGATACGTAATTCGTTTCCTACTTGGAAACTTCTTCAGTGTTTGTTATCGACACTGAAGAAGTTTCCAAGTAGGAAACGAATTACGTATCTGTTTGTTGATACATAAAAAGTGAATAGTGGAAGTAAATGGAAGAGTTATAGTCTTTTAACCTTGTAGCATTTCCCCTAAGACGCTCTAAAATAATTAATCATGACCACTGGTAAATTATTCGGAACTTCGTCCGGAAATGATTCTGGATTACTTAGGCAAACTTTTAGTAATTTCCTCAAGAATTTCTTCGTAATATCCTTCAAAAATTCTTAGAAATGTGGTTGGGATTTTTTTTTATTTCATTGCTCAATTTTTTTTTGACTAGTAGAAAAAACCTTACTACCAAAATTCTTGGATTTGCCGACAAATTTGTATATATTTGTAAGTTGCTGAAACTAATGACATAAATAACAGCTGGTACAAACTGCCACCCTGAAATATATACCCGTTCGAAAATAGTGTTATGCAACTATAAAAACTGATACAGCTCCTTAAAATGAAGAGATAGCTATTTGCACTCTTCTACCACAATATGTTTTTTAAAGCACTAACAACTTCGTAGAACATTTAAAAAATGTAAAAATTAAAATGAGCTAATAAGTTAGTTAGAATAATAATTTAGAGCTAAAATATGAATCCATTTCAGAGATGGAAATTTGGTATCTTCGGCAAAAAGTCTTGAAATTGTCATTTCTCTTACTCCTCAAATAAAGTGCTCTAAAAATAAAGACATTCTCCAGAAGACATCAAAAATCTCCAATCAATAGTTTCGCCGATAATGATAATACCAATATCCCACTTCCCACACAGTGCGGCATGCCGATGCACAAATGTCGGCGGTAGTATACCGTCGAAAACAAATATTTTCCAAATGTTGACATACATACTAGCAAGATAAATCAATTTTGAATTAATTTGCTTTTTTTTTTCATGACAGGGTATTCAGGGTTTGTACCTTCACATTGAACATTTTTTCGTTTTATTTGTGAAAGGATTCTTATTCGCTAATGAATAAAGACATTAGTTCTATTTATTGAGCTTATCCTTCCTTATAATCAGTCGGCAAAATGCATTCTTCGAAAGAAGGGAACATATCTTCCCTTTTCTTAAAATCAGCCAATGCCTAAATTGCAAGAAGGGAAAATTCATCCCTCAAGTAAGAGATGAAATATCCCCTTGCCTTAAGCCGAGCTAATGTCTGAATTGAAAGAAGGAGTCATATCTTCTATTGCCTCCTACTGGACAAATGTATCCCTCAAAGAAGGTATCATATCTCCTTTTGCCTTAAACCGAGCAAGTGCCTGAATTGAAAGAAGGAATCGTATCCTATTTTTTTCTTCTGCCAGGCAAATGCATTCTTTGTAAGAAAAGATCATATCTCCCCTTGTCTTAAACCGACTTAAGGCCTCAATCGAAAGAAGGAGTCATATCCTATTTTGCCTTTTATCGGGCAAATGCATCATATGAAAAAAATATATCTCCCCTCTACTTCAACCGTGTGAATGCCTGAAACGAAAGAAGGAGTCATATCCTCTCTTGCCTTCTGCTGGGCAAATGCATCTGAATTTAAATTTATTTTTAATTGCAACCTGTTCATAACATGCTATTTTTCAACAAAAAATGTATTTATGACTGGCCTGGATTCGAACCTAGGCTTGTCACAGTGCACCCGTTCGCAAGCCACCGATTACATACAGTTACGATGGTTGAAAGGCAACGTACGACACAAGGGAAATTCTAGTGAGTGGTCTATAAATAATTACCACTGAACTCGAATGTTACATATGTAGTTGGTTTTTTTAGTCCTGAATAAAATGATCTTTTATCGGCCCTTTAAACAGCATGCTGCTCAGGGATATACCGTTCACTGTTGCTGCTGCATCCCACACAATTCTGATCTTGTTAGGCTTTTTCAGATTTTGGCCGATCTGGAGGTTCCATATTCTCCGTGGATCAACTGCGATCAACTCCTCGGTCGTAGCTTCGTGGATGTATCCCTTGTGCTGATATTGCACTATGTGACACTGGACATTTTCGAACATTGAAGGATCCGCCTTGAAACGCTTCTCCAAATATCGCAACCGTCGCAACGCAATGGCGTGACTATCGGGAAATTCTATACTATCGTAGCGCCATAAAAGCCCAATCTCGCATCCACCTTCGACTCTCCTAGTCGTCCTCTCGAGTATAGTCCTCGCTCGCCGATCATTGTCTGATTCTGAGCAGCGATCCACTGAAACGCTCAAGGACAGTTTGGATGACTCAGGATATCCCAAAACCATGTCTCTTGGTCTTCACGAATATGTTATGAACATATTTGAATACATATTCAATCCTAGAATGACGAAAAAAGCTAGAGTCGTGGTTGTAGATCACAAGTTCTGAACTCAAGGATGGTTTGGATGACCCAGGATATCCCAAAATCATCTAACTAAGTCCCTTGATCATTTAGAATATGTTATAGATATGTTTGAATACATATCCAAGCTTGGAGTGACGAAAAATGCTCTCAAAGTAATTGTAGATCTAGTACATCCCGAAAAATTATTTTCCAACTTGTTTTGTCATTCCTCCATCATAAATCACGAAAACAAATAGTACATATCAAATTTACTGGGAAATACCGCTTAGAAAAATTTGGGCCTGAAAGGGTTTTAAACAAGTGATCTAAACGATCGGAAAGCTTTTTGTAGCGCAGCCTCTGCACCGGCAAGGCCAGGGATTCAACTGGTCGGGGTTCAGCCAAATCACACTAAGCGCCAATGAAAAATTACCCACTTTCTTGCACAAATTTTCCACTAGCGGATCCAATTGATCACAAATCGTATCGGATATCCTTCTACCCTATAACTGAGGATACCCAACGACAAATGTACGAATGAATTGATATGATTTACTTTCGGTTTTCATTCTACGAACAAAATATCACAAGTCAGTCAAAAAGGCGCTTGGTGCGGTTTCGCTGAACCCCGACCAACTGTCCTGAGGCAGACGTTATGCACGCATACAAAAAAGGATGAGATTGAGCAACGATTGTTACGCGCACATAAAAGTTATCGCACGCGAGTCTCACGAAACTTGTGTACCTCACATTAACATTGGTGGGTCGCATTGAGACATCTCAATGTGATCAGCACGTGCGCTGTTTGCCATGACAAACCTTGAGCAAACAACAGCGGAGGTGCGTAAACCTGCTTAGGTGGAAAATTTTCATTCAATAATATCGTCGTCTTAGTAACACCAGCCATGCATTCCCAGCGCATGAGATGAGTCTCAAGAGACGTACATTCAAACACGCTCACTCAGTTATTTTATGCGCGCTAGCTTCTCTCGTCGCTCTGAATCGATGTACGAGCGGTTTTGTAGCTTATGGCACACTAGTGCTGTCCAATGAGCAGCTCGAAGTTGTTCCCGTCCTGCTCGTTCTTTTTTGTCAACAAACGGGCATGAGCAGGACAGGGAGAAACTTCGAGCTACTTCAAGCTCTCATTGGACAGCACTACTGTCTCATCCATGTATAATATACGAGCATTAAAAGGATCTGGTCCTATATATTTTAAGCACTTTTTAGTGGAATGTATTCAACCGTCTAAGACGAGTTTAGTACTCTCCATTAAATTCCACTACGTTTTGTTATCTTTGCAGATACGTATTTCGACCGCAACTGTGTGGTCGTCTTCAGTGTCTCGTACTTGACTCGACTTCCTAGTCGGGTGATGACACATTTGACACCGTTTTACGTCATAACGTGCCGAAGATCGGCAATGATTTCTGCCGTGTTTACCGAGGCAGATCCGGCACAAATAGATGCTATGAACAACTTTCCAGCGATCATCCCGATCTATCTTCTTGAAGATATTGCATTCCCTCACACAATGATCAGCAGATCAAACAACTTACCGAACTCTCTGGAGCAGCGCGTAGATAATTTGCTCCGGGCGTCCGTTTGCATAACCTATGGCACTGATGCAGGTAATATCAGGCGACTGCGAACTACCTCGAGAGCACCTCCCTTTTGGCACCTGTGTAGACGACCAAGATTTTCTAGATTACTAAATCCGCACGCATCCGTAGAGGTGTTGAAAGCACTGAAAAACATTGGCCACTCGTCTGGGTAGCCACTGGAAAACGGCAGTTCTTTCAGCATAAAGTTGACGAGACGTAGGTGCACAATCGTCAATATGCGCGGATGGCATCAATTGAGCTCCGAGGGGCACATTTGAAATGTGTGGGTTGGATTGATGTAGGCTTATTGAGGAAGAAAAGGGTATTTATTGTATTCGTCTGGTTCCGGAATTAATGGTTGGAACCGTCGCCATACTTGCCGGCGCAGAAATGAGCTGATTCTGGCTGACAGCGACCTGATTCAGTCGAGCTATCCAGTCTTCAAGACCACCGGGCGTTGCCGCTTCATTGCCGGTCGTTTCACCGATGCCGTTTTGGATTTCGTATCGCACCTTCCAGGCCTCTTGTTCCAACTGCAACTTCCGGCGCTCCAATTGGGCAGCTTGCTCCATTTCGATCCCCTTCAGTATGTGCGCTTTTCTTTTCTCGAATAATTTGAGGTTAAGCCGGGTGTCTTTCCCGATCGCATCTGGGCCGCGGGCGGAGGTCAAATATAGTATATTAATAGAGTATATTTGGCGGAGGTGCTTATTTGTTGCTTTCCCACACCGACTTACGCACTCGGGTCTCCGAGAGCGCCGTCGGAACTAGATTTGGCTACACATCTGGAACACTTCTAATTTTTTAAACTTCACTTTATCCAGAACATTCGCAATTTTCTTCGGTGAAATAAACTGGTCCGAGCAGTCGTTGGCCTCAGCATCGATGCTGAAAAGCTTTCCACGTCGGAGAACAGGATTATAATTTTTCCCTTCTTCAACAAAGAAAGCAATCTTTTTGAACGAGGCAGTCTTGACGTTTCTCTCAAGCTTTGGAAGGTACATGCAAGTCTTCTTTGATGGTTTTCGCATGGATTTCTTAGTAATTTTGACTTCCTTGGCAAGTTTTCTGATGGAACGCACCAGGTTGCGAGCATTTTTTCCACGAGCCGATTGGATCACGTTTGGCATACGTGCAAAGCACGGACGTCCACTTCCCGGCTTCCGCTGCTTAGACTCATCATGCAGAGACATTTTAAGGCGATAAACTGTGACCAAATAACATCCTACCACCAGACTGCCGTAATCTGGAAAAGTGACGTATACGCCATTTTCCAAAAATGGTGTCACCGAGTAGTACTCATCGTACTCTTTAACAGAAAAATGGAAAACATGTATGTTGTAAAATGGCGCATACGTCACTTTTTTCAGATTACGGCAGCATAGCAATTTCATTCGGCGTCTTCTAGGCGAGCAACAAACTAGTAATCACTTCTTTTGCGTACATTTTTACAAATTTGCAATGAAACAATTACAATCTCTCGATGCGGCATTTGAAAGTAAACATAAACAAATATACTTTCAACAGAAATTAGTCACTAGCTACTCGAACCAACCCTATATTCAAGTTTGCACATTTTCGCATTATTTTCTCCCGCTCCCTGTATGTCTTTACACTTATCAGACTTTGGCGTGAATGGTTCAACTTCTCATAAAACTTTCGTGTGTTATAAACGCGTTACAGTTGCTCCGTCTTTTGCTCTTCACGGTCTCGATCCTTTCTCTGATCGAATATCTCTCCAGTCATCTTCAAGAGACGCTGCGCCTAGTTGCTCTTCCGTTGGGAGTGCCACTTCCAGCTGCTGCGCGTAGTATTGGGCTATACTATCTTATTTTGTTGATAGCCGTTATTATCAACATCAATGCAATGGCTAACGTTAAGGTTCTTAGAAAGATTTTTGTAGACATTGTCGAATATTAGAGAAGCAGAATTTCTCATGAGATCATCATCTGTCTTTTCCAGGGCCACAACGTCACAACCGTCGAGGGCAACTCCAAGTTGCACGTGTACGTTAACTCGAAAACGATCGGTGAGTATCAGTGCGTGGCATGGTTTGGAGCCTCGGCGATCGCTTCGATCCCCGCGAGGTTAACTCTTGCCACGATCAGCCTGGAATCCAGTATTAGCAACAGTGGCAGCGCTTACAACAACTACGGATCTCTGCGAAGTAGTCTCAGTGACAGCCCCCATAATACACGAAACGATCGTGTTCCGTCGGTAATGAGGAGAGTGATGTCTCCCATCCAACAGCAGCACCTGAAAATTTCACCTGGCAATAGTATTATCATTAAATGCGGCGAGGTGGCCTCCAATCCACCAGCCATCTGGAGCTACTACAAGTAAGATTCCGAATAATTTAACCCTTTTAAAAATCTAAGGGTTTTTTTTTGTTATACAGGGATGAAGTGGCCATTCCAACGAACGTCCCGCAACTTCCGACCGGGGGATTGATCCTCGCGCAAATAACTCCACAGGACTCTGGAACATACCGCTGTTCCGCCATCAACTCCATTACGGGAAACGAGCTCAAAATGCCTCAGAAGACAACCATTCTGGTCGAATACACGCCCCGATCAGCGCCGAAAGCAATCTACAAACCACAAAACGTATCGGTAGCTCCCGGAGCAACCGCACTGCTCGAATGCCCCGGCGTAGCAAATCCCATCCCCCGGGCGTCTTGGTTACGACGAGACGGTCTGCCCCTCAGTGATCGCTCGGAAATACTTCCCTACGGGCTTCAGCTCACCGCTGTGACCTCCGACGATCAAGGAGAGTACGTGTGTCGCTTGGACAATGGTATTGAGCCGTTTTTGTTCCATACCATTAAGCTTACCGTCCTCGAGTCCCCGAAGATCGTCGAACCTCCCCGAACGACCCTTACCAACGAAAGCGAAAGTCTAGAATTGGAATGTATCGCCAAGGGATCTCCGACGCCTGACATTTACTGGATGATCAATGGAGATTACACAAAATGGGATCGACTGATCAAATCCAACGGGACAAAGCTGCTCATCAAATCGGTGGAGAAGAAGCATGCCGGAATCGTGCAGTGCTTCGCCCGAAACGAGGTCGGTGAGGTTAGCGAGGGCAACCTGTTGCAGGTCAACCCGAAGCAGATCCCCGGCGGTGTGGAGACAGTGCCACTGGGGTCGGTACCAACCGGTCCCAAGGGGAATGAGCACAACGGAAAACGTCCAAAGGGTGGAAAGAAACACAAGCACTGTGAGTATTAGAGGGTTTTCAAAAATGTCTTTTTATTGTCTTGTGTGTTTAGTTCTTTATCGATCAGTGGAATTAAAGTGGTTACATCCAGTGGAAATTTCTCCCGCCGAGGAGGTCCTCGATCTATGCCGCTCCACAGCTGTTGGTTCGGTAGACGGCAGTTTTTCGCTAGGAAGAGCTCGAAAGCACCTTCTCGGGCTTCCAGACGATCGAAATCGTTCCGGATCAACTTAAACTTGCTGTCCGGAAAAGTTGAGCAAATTTCGGCGTAGATTTTTTCGGCCATTTCTCGGTAGATGGGACACTTCAAGCAATGTTCCACCGTAATGATGGCCAGCTCCGGATCGAAGTGCTTGTCGTCACAGTATAGCAGATTTTTGTCCACCTTTTGCTTTTTGCCCTTCTTGCCTTTTTTTCCTTTTTTGCCAGGAGCCTTTTCGGATTTTTCGGAGGGTTTAGACTTAACAGATGATTTTGATTTCCCGGCTTTCTTCGGTGGCATTGTTTTGACACGAGAGATTATAAAATCAAAGGTTGCTCTTTAGCGGGCCATGATGAATCTTTCTTTTATTACAAGACGAACGAAGACATTATTAACGAAGACATTATTAAGACGAACGAAGACGTTATTTACGAAGGAATTGTTGTAGAAATCAAGAAATTTCTTTGGAAATTCCAATAGGTATTTTCCAGGAAATTCCAGTGGAAGTTCCTTCGTAATTTCATGTAGGATTTTCTTAGGAAATTATTTTAGCAATTCCTTTAGAATTTTCCAGGTTTCTTTTGGAAATTTCTTTGAATATTTTTTCAGTATATCCTTCAGACAATCTTTCCAAAATTCCCTCCAGGAATAAATTAGAAAATTACATCAGGAATTCCTTTTGGCATTCCTTTGTTAAGGCCTTTGTAAATTCATCCATAATATCTTTTGGAACTTCCTTTTCCTTTCAGTGACATCAATGCTTTAATAAAACTTATTAACTTATGGATTATAAGAATAATCCAACTTCGTTTTTCTACTGAATTGATAATATTTCTAATCCTTACCATTCTTCAATGACCATACATTTCCCCCTAGTGGTGATGATCCCGCCATCGAGACCGAATATCACTCGCCTGTCGGACGAATCGGTCATGGTACGATGGTCGGTACCGCCATCGGATGGGCTACCGATTCAGTTCTTCAAAGTCCAGTACCGTATGCTCGGTGATCCATCCCGCAACATTGCCCGCACCCAATGGATGACCGAAAACGAGGACATCGCCCCCTACACGCGCTCATACGAGGTGAACGGTTTGAAGTCGGACCATTCGTACCGATTCCGGATCGTCGCCGTGTACTCGAACAACGACAACAAGGAAGGGGCCGCGTCTGGCAAGTTTCACCTGCAGCGGGGAATCAAAAGCATTCTTCTCGCTCCGACCCTCACTCGCACCGAAGCCGTTTCCCAGCACGCGATTGTCCTCCACTGGCAATTCCCACAGCACCTGCCGCAACCCATCGAAGGCTTCTACGTTTATTACCGTCCAGCCACCACAGCCGGTGAATATTCCAAGGCAACGGTTGATACGCCGACGGCACGTCATTTCAAAATCGACCATCTCGAACCGGGAACGTCATACGAGTTCAAGCTGCAGTCCTTCACGGCGGCTGCTGCGTCAGATTTCAGCGCCATCTGGACGGGTAAAACGCTGAAACCGCCCACAGTTACTCCGGCAATACCCACGGTCATAGCCGCGTCCGAAGCTAGCAGCGGAACAGGTGAAGTTCCCAACTATGTCTACATGGGGGTCGGAGGGTTTGTTCTGATTCTCGGAGGTGTCGTCCTGCTGTGCTGCTGTTGCGTAGCTTGCCGTAAAAAGCGAGGACCCGGCGTTGGTGAGTAGAACTTAGTACAGCACTGTCATCGATGTAGCAACGATTTACTTACAATTCCGCATTTCAGATGAGACGGACGCCAAGTCGCACATCCAGGTCGAGCAGAATGGGTTTCCCGGATCGGTTAGTAACGGTGGACCCCGGTCGCACCATCACAAAAGTCGAAACGGGATCAGTGCCCGCATGAACATTACGCCCAACCCGCTGGCTCAGGATGGGGATAAGGTAGGCTGAACCCGTTGCGTTGATTCGCTTATTTCGTTGACCCTCTTTTTTTCCACTTCTATCGAGTATAATTACATTCGTTTCGGATTACTAACACGAGCTTTTCCGTACTTGATGTACTTTAATTTGTGCCTCCAAACCGGGACGGATTGTAAATAGATTCCTCTTTGCTAGATAGTAGCATTTCCGACGTGTTGGGCAGTTGCAGTGGTAATTCAAACGTAGACATTAGCTAAACGGATGGTTCAAATTAAAGTTACACCTGTTACTATTGATAGGAGAGTGTTCATGATTGTTCTAAAATAGCGTTGTTCGTTACTGTTGTACTAACGTTTTAGTGAGTATAAACCTAGTTGGAATTAGATCACCAGTGGTCTATTAATACCACTTTGAGGACAAGCGATTGTGGATTGTATATGCATTAATTTATCATGGGTGTACATATATCATTATTACATATTATATAATCATATAAAAGTTAAAACAAGTTAAATAGCATCGAAAGGATCATCATATGGAATCAAAAATGTATTAGCTGTAAAAGATTTTTTTATAGAAATTATCTTAGAATGATTTCACAGCACAATTCCATATTCAGTGCACTAAAATTTTATTATATTACATATTTCACTGCTGAAGTGCTGAGTCATTTTATCGACTGCAATACTGGCACAACTCAAAAATTTGAAACGCTATTTTTGAAAATTTATAGATTTCGAATTGTGCGAACTGTGTTGTCGAAAAGTGATAATCTATTGATAATAAACCATTTTTCAACTCCTACCATGACCATAAATCGTTCAGCATCTTGATTAGACAACTGCCAACATCAACCCAAAGAAATTCATCACCGATGTTACTTTCCCTGGTGTGTCTATTGCCCGTACACTACTAGTCTTACTTTCTTACGAGATTGATACGGCAGTGATAAAAGCAAAATTCTTCTTTATTTAAACATGATTTTGTTCTACAATTATTTTTTTTTACATGTACAGTGATCGGCCGATTTGAAGTTTGAGATGGTAGGTTTTAGCGCAGCTCTCCCAGACCCGCATGCCGTATTCGATCACAGGGATTTGCTTGTAGACATCAAGCGTATTTTTAGGGACAATGACAACCGACGGTTGATCAAAGGGTACAGTAATTCCAATAAGACGTTACACTTCGTCACAGTCCGTTTTTTAGTCCCCAGGCGGAACAAATTTAGGAGATTCAGAGTGGGAAAAAATGATGAACTGGGTCTTCGCCGCGTTGATACAGATCTTGCAGCTGGTGAGGTACTCTGTCAGAGCATCCAGGCCTCGTTGGAGTTTTGCCACTAGCGCTCTGATCACTCTACCGTTGTAGACGCACAGTGTAAAAAAATGGATTATTATCGAAGTTTCATGTACCTCTGATTTTTTTTCACAGAAAGTTGGGCAAGGTCATTAGAAATGAGGTACGGGGTGTTTTAAAATATTTCATCGGCGATTTTTTGAAAAAAGTGATTTTTATTGTTTTTTTCTCCAATATACCGTACAAAAAGTCAATTGATAACCCAACACAGCATCAATCATTGTAATTAATCCTAAAAATTGAAAATGTACACATTTGTAGACTTTTTCAGTAGAAAACCTATCTTGAAATAGATCAAAATATTTGAAAAATATCGATTTCTGTAATTCAAGCCTTCCTAAACTATGTTTTTATTATTTACTAGCAGACCCGACGAACTTTGTTTCGCCTAAAATTGATTTATTCTCTGATTAGTTCTCGAGTTAATCAGAAATGTGTGTTCCATTTGTATGGGAGCCCCCCTTTCCAAAAGGGGGAGGGGTCTCAAACCATTTTAAGAACCTTCCGCGACCCTAAAAACCTCTGCATGTAAATTTTCACGCCGTTCGGTTCAGTAGTTTCCGAGTCTATAAGGGTCAGACAGACAGAAATTCATTTTTATGTATACAGGTTTTTTATATTTTTGCGTCATTTTATTTTTTTTAGCAATTATCATCTTTTTCCACCCAAATGTGGATCTCTATTGAATGTTGTACTCACATTTCTTTCATTCGACATTCGCACTATGTGACCAGTCCATTGTCAGTCTGCCATATTTTAAAGGGTTCATATTTTTCTCTAGATACAGTGTCTCAACATTTGTGGGGTACATACCATGTACAATAACCTAATATAGTTCGCAGCACATTTTACTTGAAAACCCCAAAACCTTACTGGCCTGCTTCTTATAATTACCACGCTTCATGTCCGAAATAGACTATTGGATGGAGTTATACAGAGCAAACTCCATATCCGGTTGGATGTTACGGAAGCTATATTGTTGTTGCAAGCATATCTGTCTCACACGGGTACAAATCCATTCCCGAAAATGATAAATATGACTCATGATTTCATGAATCTAGTGCGTGAAAATCTAGTGTTATGAAAATACACCATGAATTTGAATCATGATTTCATGATTTGTTTTATGATCTGTTTACCCATAACGCGTTGATGCGTTACGATTTGTAGTACCAACGACAAATCATAACGACGACTCATGAAATCATGAGTCATTCAACCTGAAATCATGAATTGAACTCATGAAAATGGGAGCTCTATTCTGGAAATCATGAGTCAGTCGATCCGAAACCATGAGTCGAATTCATGAAAATGGGAGCTCTTTTCATGATTGAGAACTCTACTTGTATAGCTTTTGTTTCTAGTTCCAGATGAAAATCGAAAAAAAGTCTATAATTAAAATCGTTGCGCAACTAGTGCACATGTTTTGAAAGCTCAAGGGCTGTGTTGTATACCAGATTTACAATGCCACGAGATAAATAAGTGAAACATGCATCTTGATGTAAAACCTCAAAAATAATATTATGCTTGCAAACTCCTGGCCATTTGATGTGGTGGTCGAGATGTTGAAGCATTAAGCCCCAAACGCAATATAACGGAACGGCGACGGAAACGGCAAATTTGCCAGAAAATATGGGCTAACTGTCAAATTTTCCGTTTCCGTCGCCGTTCCGTTGAATTGCGTTTGGGGCTTTACAATGAATAGGAAAATTACATAGTTTACTTACCAATGCATTTTTTTAAATTTAATCTTCTTTCAACGACGAAACTTTCCAACCAAGGATATCCATGGTCTGATGTCCTAAAAGATGCATTTCCGAAGATAAGTTTATTTGACCAAAACTTCTTGCGACTTGAGAAATGCAGATGCCTCCATCCAACTACAGCAATGCAACTATAAATACTTGCGTGAGATTTTCTACTTATGCTTAAATTCACATTAGGAAACTCCTTGATCAATTGTATTAAAATAATAAATAATGAATTATTCACAGAACAGTTTGAAAAAAATCGAAGAGAAAGACTAAACGTAATGGGCCGCGGAAACCCATAAACGCGATTTGACAGATACGGCCGTACGGGTAACGCTTATTTCAATCATGAATTACAATCATGGTTTCAGTTGTTATGACTCATGATTCAAGTAAAGGTGCTCATGAAATCATGAGCCATAATCATGATTTCATAAAATAAGTTGGTTCATGAATTCATGATTTGAAAATCATGAAAACGGTAACCAATTTGTTTCCGTGCACATTTGATTGATTCCATATTTGTGTAAGTCATTCATACTTTTATGAGCAGTAATCTGGTAAGCAGTAAAAAACCGTTTCTGCACCCAAGGAATAAATATGATTTTACATATAATGTTTTTGAAGATAGCGATTTACTCTTCAGTTGAGCTATGAAACCATTATACATTAGTAGCTACAACAATTTCACAAGCATTCCAATGTGAACTATTTCTTCAAAGCCTCCAATCATCTCCTGTACATCCTCTTATTTTTATTTCTATCCGTAGCAATGTACTTCTTACTGGTAAGCATATGCGGTATTTCGAAAAATTTCGTTTCAGGTGGTTCGAAACGAAATTCCGCGGAATTTCGCGGAATTTGAGCATGGCGAAATCTGATTTTTTGATTTCGTTTCGTTTCGTAAAATTCCAAAAATTTCGCAAGAAAAAATTAGCTTTTAACGAAATTTAACGGAATTTCGCGAAATTTCGAAACAAATTTAAGCTTATACCATACTTTATATTATCAAAAATTTCGTTTTCTTCTTTAAAACGTTTTCAGTGTTTTGTTAGAAATGTTTAACAAAAAACAAAAAGTATATTTAACTCAATTTTCGGGGCCGTTTTTTCACCTCCACTTAGGCCAAAAATGCAACATTTTACTTTCAAACAACAATTTGAAAGTAAGAATTAAAAGATCAAAGGATTGAAGCTATTCCACACAACAATCAATAATCGGATAATTTTTTTATATTCTTTGACGTTTTGCACAACATGTAAGGAACATTGCAGAGTCGTGTGCATTTCTAAATATTCGCATGGAATATGCCTAAAAAATCCAGAACGATGGAAAAGATCAATAAAATTAGTGAAAGTTCTTTACTCATGATTGCTTTCAGCTCATACTGTCCATAGCAGCTCTTTTTTGCACTGAACTGAAAGCGTACTTGAAGGCGAAACCGGATAGAATCCAGCTTCAAATCTACTCCACGCTTTCGAGGGTACACATCTCAAAATACATGATGCTTGAAACACGAAAGACAAGTTTTCACTATTGATGCGTTATAGAATGCATTAAGATTTGTTGGTCATCTATATACATAATAAGAGTTTGGTCAGCTGGCCCTTCAGCTTTATTTCTAAGTTTTACAGTTTGGATTTACAACACCATTTATTAATTTTCTTATATAACATTTTGTCCTTGAAATATCAAATATCAAATTATATGATATTTCTTCATGCGAAAAATCAAGATTAAGGTTCCTGACGGAATCTGTCAGTGCGTCTTCAGGGCACACCACTCGATACGGAAGCAACGCACAACTGTCATTTTTGTTGATTTAGTTTTGCTGCGTCGCAGCATGCGTGAAATAATAAAAATTACAGTTATGCGTTGCTTCCGTATCGAGTGGTGTCCCCCGAAAACGCGAGCACTTTGAAACTTGGATTCCGTCAGGAGTGACCTTAAGGTTGAGTAAATCATGAACAACTAAATTTAAGATTGGAATTTTTACATGGGCAGTTCACAACGCACATTTTGGCTTATTATACAGGGCAACACTTGCTGGGTCAACTAGTAAGTTATAGAAACAATGTCATAAAGCACTGTATTATGCTATCAAAGTATTCACTGCCGCAACCCACCACATGGCTGCCAAATTATAATTTTCAAAAATGTCAAAGTTGCTTTTTTCTGAAGGTGTATTCTTCTTAGGCGACTAACTGGCGCTTATTTTTTGTTGCAACTAGTAATAAGCCGAGGAATAGATTTTATTTTTTTTTTACGCGCCGTACAAGGTAGATTAAGTATTGCTGTTGGATATTTGAAATCGAATTAGTACAATATGTTGCTCAACTACTCTATAAAAGGTCGATTTTTCCATATGACAAAAAAAAATGTTTTTCGCATATAAATTCGAATCACCATTTGCTTTATAAATTTTGAATGCGATGGCCGATCGTATCCAAATTCAACAGTGAACAAGGATATGACCCCTGTCGAATGCAATTTGTTGCCAGAAAATCTGTTGAAGAAAATTTTGCAGCAATCTTTGCATGCCTCATATGCAGAAATACATATACAAAGGGCAAACAGACAATAGCTCAGTTATTCGAACTTATTGTATATCAGAATAATGGTTTCCGAGTCTCGTATAAAAAGTTTGGATTTGGAGTGAAATGATAGCCATTTGGTACATTTTTTATTTACTTCTCAAAAATATTATATCTCCATACGTACAAACTGCTGATGCTGCCATAAAAACTTTGCTATCACATTTCTGAAATACATTCTAAAATTGTTATATTTGTGCATTTTAAAAAGTTACGATTCTTAAGTCATTACTTAATATTGTAAACGGATCGGTTGGTATGTCTCCGTTCTATGGCTTGAATGTGGAATCAAATTATGATTTGATTTTCACAGAACTTCTCCGACAACACTGCACAGTAGGCCTGGCCGCTTTTATCTTTGAACAACACATTCATGATGTGCATCATAGTCTGCGTATTTGTCAATATTTGTGTTCATACTGACAAGAAAAATAATAAAAATAGTCGATTCTAACATTTTTCATGATTCTTCCAAGACTTACTGATATAAAACTGAACTGATATAAAATAGATCAGATTCGGGAGCACATGCTCCACAATGAATTTCTTTCAAAGCGATACGAATACTAATGTATTTGTATCTTCTTCTATATACGTAAATATTAATTTCTGTCTGTCTGACCCTTACAGACTCGTAAACTACTGAACCGATCGGCGTGAAATTTGGTATACAGGGGTTTTTCGGGCCGGGAAAGGTTCATAAGATGGTTCAAGACCTACTCTTTTTGGAAAAGTGGGTTCCAATACAAAAGAAATCCAAATATTTACATAAGTAAGGAACTAATCAATCAAATGGAACCAAATGTGGCATGTGGGGTAGTTTTGGTGACAAGAAATGTTTCAATGATGGGTTGACGTTTTCTATGTCTTTCTAAACGTAGAGCAAAAATTAAAACTTATATTGTGAATGCAAAATAAAAGTTAACAAAATAAAAGGCTAACTAATCAATTTTGGGCGAGAGGAAGTTTCTTCTGTTACTAAAACTCTATTTGTCACAAAACCGTTATTTACCTTCGAAAAAATGAATTCAGATAATATAAAACCAATTCAATAAAAATTCGCGGAAAAAAAAATTTCGTTTCGTTTCGTAAAATTTCGAATTAAATGGACCTCGATTCCGTATCGTTTCGAAGTCGCGAATGTAAATCTAAATTTCGTTTCGTTTCGTTTCGAATCAATATAGACATTTAAAATTTCGTTTTGTTTCGTTTCGTTAGGAAAAAGTGTGTTATCGCATACCCTTACTTACTGGTAGTGTGAATGGATATGTCCTTTCTCACCATCTCAATTTTCAGTGAGACAAAAGTCTCCACCACTACTCTGCGATCGTTTCATAAGGAGCTTAATTTCATCTGCAAAACCTTGGAGCATATGCATAAGCTCTGCCAAGATGAAGTACATGGTTACATGCAGAGACAGAGATAAGCTTAGTGTTGTTTGTGCTATGAAAGTAAAGGGGATATGTTTAAAGCTGTATAAACATAATTAACCTTTGAAATGCTGACAAACACTGACAAACACTAACAAAGCTGTAAACACTGGCAATGACGTTTCCTATGAAGAATGTCTGCATTAAATAGGGTTAGCTCTGGCGTACACAACCAGTTTTAAGTCTAAGTTTGGTCTCGTACAATACAGGTAAAGAAAAAGAATTCAGATGGAAACGAAATTCGCTTTTTATAATTCGTCAATTCTTCGATACTAGGATACTCTTCAATTCTAGGATACTTTCAGATTTTTCTAGCGGAAGATGCTGCGTACAATACTCGGCGAGAGGCCCAAAAAAAACATGTGGCTCATACGCATGAATTACAAGCAATATCCATCATCAAAGGAGAAAACATTCTGAATCTCATAAAATACGGCGCATTCCAGTGGGCAGGTCATCTAAAAAAAATGTCAGAAGATAGAATTGCAAAAACAATATTCATCAGAGAACAATATAGATGCCAGAGATAGATTATTGTTTCAGCAAAGATTTCAAAACATAAAAATTAACACTAAAAATACTTTACGAACGCTTGAACTTTAAAAATGTTTTTTTTTTTAATTATATACCCGTATAAAGATAGGTTAACTATATAGATAAGAGAAAGGCAAAAAGGCTTCAAATGTGTATATAATCAATTTTGAGGGGTAAATTAATATGATTGATCCTGTGTTGGGTTATCAATTGACTTTTTGTACGGTATATTAGAGAAGAAAACAATAAAAATCACTTTTTTCAAAAAATCGCCGATGAAATATTTTAAAACACCTCGTACCTCATTTCTAATGACCTTGCCTAACTTTCTGAGAAAAAAAATCAGAGGTTCAAGAAACTTCGATAATAATCCATTTTTTTACACCGTGAATCATAGAGCTCAATAATTGTGAGTTAAGAAATGATGGAGTAATATTAATTTAATGATAATTCGTCAATTATACTATGAAAATAACAAATATTCGTATATTGCATTAAAAAAATGATTCCAGGGGGGTTTTGATGTCAAAAAAGCTCAGTAGCTTATATTATATTAAAAATAAATTCACATAAATGCGCTTCGATGATTGTTTTACCACAAAATCACTTTAATTTCCAACTTTTACCAACAAAATATGTATAGTGCTTTTTGAGGATCCACAATGAAAAAGAAAACACAATTTTAGTACAATATTTTAAAGATAAAAGGACGAAAAATATGAAAAATTTTGATTTATGGGACATTGGAGTAAAACGAGCTCAATAACTACATACAGTAGTATCCCGCGTCTATAAAAAATAACTCACCGAATTTCTTTGAAAATTTCCTTTTGAATAAGTCCTCATTCTCCTCTGTGAGTCTACATGTCAAAATCAATCGTTCAAATGGGATAGAAGTCACTAGATAGAAAATTAGAAAAAAATACTTCTCTATTCGTAAATTCGTATTTTCTTAACTATAATTGCATAATTGAACATTATTGTATTAATGTATGGAACAGAATGAATCATGTGAATTACATGCTTCGTGGGTAGCTTTGCCAGAACTCCTCAAACTCGCTAGAGTTAAATAAAACCATCAAAGACAAAACGCTAGTAGATTTGCTTCTTGCAACATTACAAATTGCTTTATTTTTCAATTGCATTATAAATTTATGTATCAAATATTATTTCATTCAACGAATATTTGATAAGTTAATATTTATAAATTTCGAAGAAAATCATTAAAAATATAGGCCAACATTCTTGTACAGAGAAGAATCTAGCAATTCTGTTTAGCCCAATTTGTGTATACATTTTGTACAGGATACAGAATTATATAGATAATTTAACAAAATGTGTTGTTCTTTCCTTTGATGCATACCAGTCGAAAGATAATATTTGGATTCAGGTCAATTGACCACCGGAACTTGTTAACTCAACTTTGAACGGTGCAAAATGTGTACATTTGGCACAGTTGAAAATTTGCCATTCAGAAATCATTAAGTTTATGTACCTACTGACTTTTCATAACAAAATTCCCGAACATTTAAACGAAAAGATGATTGAAATTAAACAACTTGATCAACATCGTTCCTTAGATTACCTATTCAAATAATTCATATACATATATGCGACAATATGTTTCATTTCTATTTTCTTCGTTTACTACTGCACACTTACTTGCTGCCTGCATTCGTGGGCAATAATTCAACACTTCCAACTAGACTCGATTATCGACGACGATGTTCACTGTGAAATTATCGCTCTTTCTCACCTCTTGTTCATGTTCATGTTTACGGGAGGTGTACAGAGGGCTTTAGCTTGACGATGTCTCTCCGAAGGGTGGCCGATGTACCATAGCCGGCTTTAGCTTGAGTTGAGCAGTACGCCGCGATTAGCGTGATTGTGCCAACAGAAGTGGTCACGACACCGATGGTCTCGATGGTGCTCAGCTGGAAGCTTGGCAGCAGGCGACAGTTCATGTTGTAGCGAAGAGCGATGGCCTCCACCTCCTCTGGTCGGCCGGTCGAGTCGCACGATATGAAATACCGGGATGTGGACGTTCACCTCCGGTTTTAGGTGCGTTTCGGTGATGAACGCCATAGGGATCTCCTTTTTCCTTGAGGAAATCAGCCAGTTCGATGTTTTTGCTCTTGAGCGAACAAGCGTTCCAGTCGACCAGGCCCATTCTAGCAGCCATTTTCAATAATGAACATGCCAAGAGTGAAGACCTGGTCGAAACGGGGTTTACATCCGCGCAGCCGAGTGGCGAGATGCTTGAATATCGGCATCAGTTGCTCCGCGGTGTATAGCGGAGCAGTTTATTCCGGTGGATCATTGTCGCTCTCCGGCTGCCGACGGAATCCAGGGATGGCATTGTGCACCTCGATTCGAAACGAGCAAACCATGCAAACTCTCATACAAAAGGGCTATCGAAAGGAGATGCGCAATGAAGCCCCAGGAGCAGAGCGTGAAGTATTCATTTTCATTAAGCTACTTCAGTCCGAATTTTGACAAACATCGCATGATTATTCAAAACATAGAATGGAATAGTCAGACGACTACTCCACGAAATCATTCATTCGACTGTCACTGAGCGTGTTTACTATGTGCAGAAAAAACATAATTAGCATTGTTTATATTGATGTTTACCGTTCACGGATGCAAATCGGATTCAGTTCTATGTGATAAACTACTTCACTCATTTAAAACCTGTTTAGATTTCAGATAATTTATCAATTTGTAAAATGTGCATAAATATTCAATGACCAATATTCAATCGAATATTGACATTCCAGTGCCGTCTATGAATGCGTCTAAAAGTGAGCTGACAAGTGTAGAAAGATGGACTTCACCAAAAAATTCGTTTATTTTACACTCTGCCCAGGAGGAGGGAGCGGGGCGGGGGCCATTCACTGGAGGATGATGCTAAAGCTTGAACCAACGCAACTGCCGCAGCCAGTCGCTTGTGCGATTATGACGGTGAAAGGATTGGAATCGCACGACGGGGCGCCAGGATTATCAGAACCACGGTTCCTCTTCGGCAGGGTCCTAGTTGAAGTCTTCTTTCGGATTTACTAAAACACCGCCCGTTTTGGATAGTCCTTAAACGGTTGTAGCCCGATGTTTGTCTCCGCAGTTGGCGCACTTGGGATCAGCCACCTGTCTGGAGCGCTCACAGCAAGGCCTTGTGCAGCTTCGTACCCGGGGTCATGAGTAATGAGTGTGTAGCACTCATACTTGTGGACCTCGAGGTACTCCACGACGGATTGATGATGGTCCTTGTTTGCCGGCATTACTTGCACGCCCGCGCTGCAGAGCCGAAAAGTACAATTTAGCCCCTTAGCGATCAGCTGGCGAATTTTCGGGCGCAAATCTGGCAGATCGCCCTTCACAAATACGGGCGGCCATTTCTCCTTCCGCTCCGGTTGCACCTGCGATTGCTACCCCTTTCGTTTCTTCGGCGGATTGCCGGTATCGGCAACGACGAATATACAGTGAGTCCAAAAAGTATTCGTCTAGCTAAAAAATTAAAATAACGATCACATTATGTTGCAAATTAATCTATTCAAGTATGTTTTTAATAACATACCGAGGCCATCAGACAGAAAAATAGAACAATAACAAAAATAAGTATAACAGAACATAACAACATGTTAACTATTCAACATGTGCTCAAAAAGTATTCGTCTATTCAGGTTTGGTGCACTTTTCAAACGAAATCAGGAGTTGTAGAATAGAATTTAATATTTCGTTGGATTCCCCTTTGTATCTATGACGGCTTGCAGTCTTCACATTATGGAGCTTTGTAAATTAACCGAAGGGCGGAATTTTCTCCCACTCTTATTTCAAACCTAATTCTAACTCGTTTATGTTGAAAATGTGACTTTTAAGAATTTTATCATGCAGGAATTTTATCATTATCATCCAATGATGCTCAATTGGGATCATATCCAGGCTCTGAGAAGTATTTTGTGTTGATTAATGGTATTATAAAGTAACCACAGCTTAGTATTTTGGGCTGTGTGCTTGGGGTCATTATGCTGCTGATAGATATATGCTCCTTGTAAGCCTATTTTCACAGCATCGGCCTAAAAATTTTCTTAAAAAGGCGAATTTACGTTTTGTGATCCACAATGTGTTGAATGATGTGAAATTTCCATACATCGGCCATCTGATCCAAATATGATGTATTTGCTTTAGTCAGGTAATAGGGTAAAATGCCCAATAGTGGACCCCCTAGTAGCGAAATTTTGCTCTTCCTGGCATAAGGAGTGGAAATTTTCAAAATATTAATTTTGCGTGTTATCTAATATCAAGCTCTGCATCTCCTCTTCACGATACATACATAAAACACTCAAATACACGACGTTATTCATTGAAATTAACATTGTAAAGTGGGACTAAATATGCCCTATAGTAGACCCCCTGGGGGTTCATAATAGGAAATTGCTTTCCTATAGCCGACACTTTATTTGATTTCCATGTTTCGTTTCGGGACGTTCTTCTTCCCTATTATGGACCCCCCAAAATATTCCTATAATGGACACTCCTGTGTTTAATTTTTATAGAATTGTAAAACATCAACTATTTTTACTTTCCATAGCATTTTCAATGCATGTAATCAAATCATAGGACTGTAAGGTAGGTTCTCCCGATGGAATTTCATAGCAAAATGTTTCCATTGTGCTGTAATAATGAAAAAATGTCTGGAGGGTCCACTATTGGTTGGGGGTCCACTATTGGACACTTTACCCTATGACTTCCGTAATATGAGTCATCCTTATTCAGACGATATTCTTTGGCGAAATCAAGCCGTTTTAGTCGATATAACGCTGATATAAGAACCCTGAATCAAACCGCTTTGATTTTTTCCAACCGAGCCGCCAACTATCAAATAGTTGTTCGAACAACTTCACACACGGTCAAACAAAGCATCAACCGAACCGAAGCATTTTCTTGGGGGTGGAGTCAATGTTGGTCCAACGTGTTTGAGCGTGTGTACGCTACATTACAAATATGTTACAAACGACTTGACCCTCCCAACATCATTTTTTATGCTGTTCTAGCTTCGAATTCCGTTGCGGTCATACAATTTCCATAATCGCTTACCAAAAACTTGCAAAAAATGAGTGAAGCGTAAAATTATGAAACGAAAAAATAATTCCATCAAGTAGGCACGAATTTTGTTTATCTTCTGGGTTTGTTCTACAGAACAGAGTGGTGAATGGATGATGTTTTAAGGACAATCCTCACGGAATCCAAATTAAAAAGTATTCGCGTTTTCAAGGGTACATCACTCAATAGGGAAGCAATGCACAATAGAGTGGGGCGTCATGGTCATTTTTTTCAAATCAATGGTTTTTCGAAGCCATTCTGGGTCCTGAACAACTGTGCAGAATTTTGGACCGATTGGTTGCTTCCTCGCTTTCCACATCGCGTTTGAAGTTTGTATGGAAATTAGTATTGGAGAACGTATATTTTTGCATTTCTACTACTAGAGGTTTCAGTTCATCGTAAACCAAGTGGCACATTACGTTAAAGTATAACCCAAAGGATGCCGAAAAACTTTGCTGAAGAAGGCACGTTGCTGGAACGTTCACGAAAAAAGTTATAACGCTTCGAAGATTGAGTGTTCAAACCATATGCAAAAAATCATTTATTCTGCCAGCACTGCCGTACTACGTAGAGCAATAATTTAACTGAGTGTTATTTCAAAATTATTGATTTTATAGGACTTTGGAGCTAATGGGAGATATTCGGAATGATTTCACAAAGTAAAAATTCCTACTAGAAGGAAAATGGGTTTTGCACTCTGACAATAATTACAGGTTGTCCAGTAGTGCTGACAGAAACACTGATTTCTTGCATATGGTTTAAACAATCAATTTTCGAAACGTAATAACATTTTTTGTAGAACTTCCAGTTGCGTAACTTCTTTAGCAAAGTATTTCGGCATCTTCCAGGCTATATGCTAACGTAATGAGTTACGTGATTGATGATAAATTGAAGCCGCTAAGAGCAAAAATGTTAAAAAGTACGTTTTCCCATACTAATCTCCATGTAAATTTAAAACGCGATGTGGCATGCGAGGTCGCAACCAATCGAGCCATATTTTGCACAGTTGATTGGGGCCCCAAAACGATTTAGAAAAACCTTGATCTCACTTGATCGGACGGAGTTTGCGTTTTTCCATACAACTGCGCCCCATTCTAATGCGGAAGCGGGCTTGGTAGTCATATGGCTACTGCTTCTGCCTCATACGCAGGAGGTCGTGGGTTCAATCCCAGGTCCGTTCCATTCTCCTACTTTGTATCTTTCTCTTTATTTCTCATGTTCTAGCAATCGCTAGAACTGGAAATGGACTTCCATACCGTTTCCATTACTATTCCTATATCTTCAACTTGAGTATTCTATCAGTAATCTGCTAGAATTGGAAATGAATACAGAGCTCGTTTCCTACATCCAATTAGAAATTCCATCAGTTACCTTCTCCTATCTATCACATTGGCAGCTCGTTAACCAAGACGGACCTCTGCCTCTCCAACCTTACCCAGAAATTCCAACAAATTCCGCATGAACTCGTGGCAAGTGCAGAGGTATATTCGGCTTGCAGTGGGCGAGTGATTGCATCATAATTTCCTCCCCCTTCCCTATATTGACTTGCATTCTGACGTGGCAGGCGCTAGTATGACCTAACAAATGAGATCACCAGTACTTGTACATTGAAGATGTGTGCTAGTCCCAAGCAAAACATCTGTTGGTTCCCTGTGCAAGAACAGCTGATCTGGTCATAATGGAGTAGCAACTACGAGCAGTCAATCAAGCTCAAGCAAGCTCACAACTGCGCCCCATTCTAATGCACAACTGTAATTTTTATTATTTAACGCATGCGAGTACGATGCGAGTAGGGACACGGCAGGTATTTCCGTCCATCGTCATAGAGGCTTAAATCAATGAAAGCAACGTTATTTTGCTAGAACTCCACTATAGCAGAACGTTTCGCCTAAGCTTACGATTGGGTAAGGATGAATTTGGCAAAAAAGTTTCTATTTTATTGGTATTTGAGACTATGACGATAAGACGAAAATGCCTGCCTAAACCCTACTTCAAAATTTTAATGAGGATTGCCCTCAACCACGATAGACGAAAAAAGATTCTCCTTCGACCCGAGAATTGCTTGATCCCGTCTCAACAAAACGAAAGTACATCATTAAGGTACTTTTTATGAAGTGCTAGAGCTCATAATCTGAACAAACTATAATCGTTATCTGAGCAGATCATGTTACAGTACTATCACCGAAGATCAGAATGGCAAGATAATTTATCAATATTATGGGACATTGCTCTATTTAAACACTTATTAATACAAGAAAGGCCAAAAAGACGTATTTTTTTTAATTTGGTTTTGTAGAAGCATTTTTTTCATTTGGAGCTTACTTTAAGAAACTACATGATGATCCTTTCGTCCAAGCGCAATTCCACAGCACAGACTTTATATAACGCTCACATTTTTAATCGTGTTTCAGTGTTAAGTACTCGTTTTTTTTCGTTGTTTGCTTCCCGTTTGGCTTTCTTTTAACTTCAGCAGTAAATTTCTTCTTTTCAAAATTCAGAAACCGTACCGCCATCGCTGGTCCTGTCGGAACAACTCTCTCTCTCCTTTAGCGTTAGATTCTTAGAATTTAGTCCGTAGCAGTAGTAGCTGTGTAGGTACAGCATCGTCCCTCTTTACCCATCCCAAACCACGCACCACTAGTGTTAGAGTAGTAATTACAATTTCCTCTACATCTTCCTTTGTTCTTGTTCTTTTCTGTTTCTTTATACTTTATTTCACATACTCTATATTCCTTCTATTACCTATTTTTGTACAAATTTCCAAACGTGCACACACACACCTATTGTAACCCAATATCACGTTTGGCAGCTCTAAACTACTCCCACTGGTAGTCTACCACACTTCCCCACTAGACACTAAAACACCCCCTCTAGAGAGCGCCCCCGCTCTGTTGGTTTGTGTGTAGCGTTTCCTCTTCCTTCCTGTTTCCTATTTTTCTTCTGTTCGAGCAAGCCAATTTGTATTCTAGCTTAGAAATCAGCGTGAATGTTCTAGAATCGTAATGTGATGGAGCTGCGCTTTCTGCCGACCAAGCCGACGAGATCCACCCCTCCGGTCGGCGGTGTTGGTGGAGGGGCTGGTGCCGGCGGCGACGGGGACGGCGAACTCGTAGACGACGTCAGCGGTGGCGGTACCAATCTGACCAGCAATGGTGGACCTTATCTTACTAATAACAATCACCATCCGCATCCGTATCACCATCATCAACATCTGCAGCATCAACAGGCGACGGCAACGGCTACGACCATCATCAACAGCAACAATCCGATGACAACTGTTGGGCAGGAGCACCTCATGCTGGCGTCGATGCCACACCGGAGAACGCTGGAACGAAGCATGCGCAACCTGCAGCACGGGCAGCATGTCAATGGGTTGGACCAACAGCAAAAGATGATGCTGGAGGGCGATTGTGGAGTGACGACAACCGTCGGAGCAGGCGTCGGTATTGTGCTCGGCTCCCGAAACAACTCTTCGATCCGACGGGGACGGCGGGGGTCTGGTTCCGTTCCCGGAAGCCCTCGGGTAGGACGGGGGCCTAGTGCTGAACTACTGCAGCACAACCGGTCCCCTATGCCCATTCGAGCTGCGGCCAGTGGAGTCAAGCGAACAGCCCGACTGGGTAGAGCCGAAAATATGTCCTCCGGAAGTTTGAACAGTATTGAAGTGTGAGCATGTATAGTAGGGTTTCCATATTGTTCTGGATTATTTTTTTTAACGAACCAGGGCAGCAAATTGTTCTTTAATTAGGCAAAAATTTACTTTATTCGAAATGTGATAAATTTTGCCTACATTCGGGCACGAAGATTGTTTATTTTTCTTTTTTATGTTTCTTGAGAGCTCCGACTAAAAGACAACCCGGCACAAATCCGCAACCGAAATAGCTACTCCTACTTATAGACAAAAACAGAAGCCTAGTTTTAGAACTATTAACCAGTAATCCGTCCACCTATAAATGAAAAGCTGCATCGGTGTAGGTAAGTGTGTAGCGTTATACTCTGTTGCCACTATGTTTTAGCCTAAATCATACACACAGTATATCAAATTACAAGTGTAAAGAGTACGCTTAATTAATATAAAACATCATTTCTGAAAACGTTCATCTGAGATAGCCAAGGAACTGCGGATAGGAAGCGAACATGATTATTTGTACTTATAGACTACTTCCAGACTTTGTTCGACTTTCAACGGCTACCTTCATTACACTTAAACGATTGTGTAAATATTTAATTAATATACGAACATTTCGAGATTTGCTACAATGCAAGGGTATAAATAGGAACTATCCACAACAAATTAAGAAATATTTTTAAAACTAGATTTGACTGAACTTTAATTTAATAACACGAACAACATACTGTTTAGCAATTAAGAAGACTAGTTCGAATAGGTACTTAACTGTAGAAGATATTAACGCATCATGAAGCCGTATTTAGATGAGTGAGTGTTAAATTATTTACAAACAAATAAACTTTTAACAAAACAGTCCTAGAACAAACGAGTGAATTAGCAAACAAATGATAATTTATAGTTACGGCAGATTAGAAGATAGAAGGCTAATTATAACAACATTAATTATCTGTACATACATTATGAGACACGTCGAAGCACAAAAGCAAGTGACAGAATCAGTTGGTTTTCGAATGATTTTCATTTTTTCAAAATTCTTCGATATCTGTTACTTAAGATTGTAGAAAACGCACTTGCTGAAAAAAAAACAGTGACAATTGAACAAAGTAACAGTAATGCAAACAGCTAGGAATTTATTTGATTTATTTTTGAAGGAGGAATTTCCACCAAAATTTATGAAGACTAGACAAAAATAAACTGTTAACAAAAATTTATTATTATTATTAAAATTTATTATTTTTGCATACATGGCAGTCGAAAAATAAACTCAAAATCTATTTTTTTTTAAATTCAATGTGTTTACAACTGTCTCAAATCCGAACATCCTCAGTGTGTACAAATTCTTTCCAAATCCGAAAAACTCGATTCCCTGTGTTCTGTTGTTTTAAATTAGTTCGGGCTGTTCGGGCTAGCCGTAGTTGCGCATAGAGATGCTGGTGCGAGTTTTGCAATTCACCGAAAACAGCAAATTTTCTTTCACTGGAAAAACAGTCGGCATCCCATCCACGACCACGACGTAGTTTCTGCGCCTTCGCCACCTTTTTTACCTTGTTGGGCCTGTCGGCTCGTCGTCAAGAACCAATTTATCAGGTTATTGTTACTGTCCGACGTTCTGGCATTCGCAGTCGTTCAATTTTCGCGGTGTGAACGATGGATGATTCTTCCAAAAGCTGATGCAACTCGTGGTTCATTCGCCTCCTCCACGTACCATCCGCCATCTGCACCCCACCATAGACGGCGTCATCGAGGTCTTGTTTCCGTAGAGGACTACCGATCTAATGACATCATCATCATCATCATCAGCATCACCTCCGAAACGATGTTGAAAAGCAGGCACAAAAGACCATCACATTGCCGTAACCCTCTGCGCATTTCAAATGGGCTCGCGAATGTCTCTGAAACTCGAACTACGTACATCACCCGATCCATCGGTGCCTTGACCAACCGTATCAATTTATCCGGAAACCCGTGTTCGTGCAGCTGCCATAGCTGGTCTCGATCGATCGACGTTGTATTCGAAGCATTTCTGCAATATTTGGCGTTCGCCGAACACCTGGTCCGTGGAAAAGCTTGTATTGACCTACGAACTCTCTTGCAAATGGTACTAGTTAACGGCATAAAGTTTAAGAGAGGGGCTGTCCATAAACCACGTAGACTCTCAAGGGGAAGAGGGTTCACGAAAGAGGACAGGGGGGGCTACGTAGGGAAGTGGATGCAATGGAAGATCCTACCCCAGGCCATCTGCGAGTTGAGGGGCTTACCTAGGATGTGGTGGGGTTAGACAGTGGGCCCTGTTAAATTCCTATAAAAAGCATGTATCCGCAAGTACGCCCCACCAAAGTGACCGTATGCCGCTCAAAGCGCACAAGCCCAAGTCCTGGTGTCAGGTGAGACAAAAAACAGACCTCCGAAGAGACAGGAGGTTTGCGCAGGCCCAATAAGCCATCTGGAAAATCAATAATTACGAGCAATATAAGAGATAACACAACTCGATATAATCGGCGACGAAGGAAAGATCACGATTGGAAGCTTGGAACATGGAACTGTAAGTCGCTAGGCTTCGCAGGTTGTGACAGGATAATCTACGATGAATTACATCCCTGCAACTTCGACGTCGTAGCGCTGCAGGAAATCTGCTGGACAGGACAGAAAGTGTGGAAAAGCGGGCATCGAGTGGTTACCTTCTACCAAAGCTGTGGCACCACCAAAACCGGCTTCATAGTGCTTTGGAAGATGCGCCAACGTGTGACTGGGTGGCAGCCAATCAACGCAAGGATGTACAAGCTTAGGATAAAAGGCCGTTACTTCAACTATAGCAACCTCAACGTGCACTGCCCACACGAAAGGAGACCCGACGACGAGAAAGAAGCAACTCCAATGTTACTGGATTTGGTTGCATATGAGTCATAGTGACTAATATGTGACAAGTGTGCTACTCGGGGCATTCTGGAGTTCCTTCGAAACCCGCAGAGGGTTACGGCAAGGTGATGGTCTTTCGTGTCTGCTAATCAACATCGATTTGGAAGGGGTAATACGATTATTATTATTTATTCAGACTAAGGCCGAGGTGGCCTGTGCGGTATATAGGTATATAGACTTCTCCATTCGGCTTGGTCCATGGCTACACGTCGCCAACCACGCAGTCTGCGCATCTCGCCTTCTTGTGACCGTCGGATCGTTGTCGAGAACCATTTTCAACGGATTACTGTCCGACATTCTGGCTACGTGCCCGGCCCACCGCAGTCGTTCCCACCGCAGTCGTCGTGGAGCGTTCGCCCATATAACCCGCCTGGTAGTGCCCCAGGAACTCCCTTGCAGTTGGTGCTAGTCGACGGCATAAAATTTGGGAGAGTACCTTGTAGACGGCGTTCAGCAATGTGATTGCGCGGTAGTTGCTACAATCCAGCTTATCGCCCTTCTTGTAGATGGGACACACGACACCTTCCATCCACTCCTGCGGCAAAACTTCCTCCTCCCAAACCTTGGTAATGACCCAGTGCAGCGCTCTTGCCAGTGCCTCACCACCGTGTTTGAATAGCTCTCCTGGTAGTTGGTCAACCCCAGGGGCTTTGTTGTTCTTCAGCCGGCCAATCTCCTCCTGGATTTCCTGGAGATCCGGAGCCGGTAAAACTATGTCCTGCGCGCGTTCTCCCAGGTCCATCACCATACCGCCATCTTCGTCTGCCACATCGCCATTCAGGTGTTTTTCGTAGTGCTGCCGCCACCTCTGGATCACCTCACGCTCGTTCGTAAGAAGGTTCCCGTTTATGTCCTTGCACATATCAGGCTGTGGCACGTGGCCCTTACGTGAACGGTTTAACTTCTCATAGAACTTTCGTGTGTTATTAGCGCGGTACAGTTGCTCCGTCTCTTCACGGTCTCGATCTTCCTGCTGGCCCTTTTCCTCCGATAAAACGAGTTTTGTCTCCTGTCATAAGACGAGTTTATACAATCCCATTGAATTCCACCACTTAGTTGTATCTTGACAGATACGTATTTCGACCTCAACAGTAAGGCCGTCTTCAGTGTCTCGTACTTGACTCGTACTTGAGTCGTGTTGTACACCGTCGAGAGTTTTGAGCGCAGGCATACCATCAATCAATTTAAAACTGACGATTATTTTATTTCGTGGTTCCAGTTGCGCATGCTATGAACGATCTTCGGCACCCAGAAATGTCATCGCAGTATGCAGTATGTAAGCTATGGGTAGCCCTTTAGAACAAGGTTAGTACTCCTGAAAGGTCTCACCTCTTTGCTGTCGCCTCTGATATATCCTGGCCCTAACTAGAGAATCTAGCTCGGGGTGAGCAAAGTTTTTCCTGAGCTCAGCCACCAGATGAGCCCAGTTGGCTAATCGCCCCGAGGATCTCATCGACATGTACCAGCTTAGGGCTGGCCCGGTGAATAAATGAAACGCGGAGTCGAAAAGTTCCGGTTCACATACGTTCTCGGATAGAGCTAGTTGAGAGACCATATGCAAAAACTCGTTAAGCTTCAGTCCCTGGTCTATACCAGCATATTTCTCTATGTGCCACCTAGATACCGGCAGTGACTGTCTACTATAATGTCTCTGAACAGGATCTATTATGGGTAGCGACGCTAGAGATTGATTCCCTGTTCCCATGCTCGCTCCCAGAGAGGCAGAAAAAGGGCCAGTTGGGAGAAATGTTTGGCTGATGGTGCCTAAAGCTGGACGTATCGGTATAGTACCCATCATTCCACCTGACGACGAATGTGTCCCTCCGGACCTATAGTCTGGGATCGTACTTGTAGGTGGCCCCCCTTGAGTTCCAAGCGAACTATGTTGTAAAGGGGTGTGAGCATTCTCCAAAGAAACATAAGGAGTAATTTTCCATCTTTCTTGGACCCTCGCCGAAGAATGCGATGGTGGCATATGACCGGTGGTCGATGTTCCCGAAAATTCATCCCTGGGATAAATCGAAGAGGCCATTCGAGGAACGGCATTTGATAACGTGGGAATAGTTGAGGTATTCATGGCTGGATACCCGAGTGTAGTGCTAATTGTATTCTGACTCCCTGTCCCGCAAGGGCCTCCCCAGCAGGGAGGGTCAGCTGTGGACCAGGAAGCAACTCCGCTAGGAGGTTCAGTAAGTCGCTTTTGCCTATCTGATCTTCGGATTTCCGATATCGAATGTTTAGGAATGGTACCTGTATAGGTGATTTGATGCATCACCGTCGGAGCCGCCGCTTCAATGTGGTCTGAAGTTTGAGAGTGTGAATTAGCTTCTTTAAACTTCCGCAAGCTGTAAAGTTCTTGCTCCAACTTTAGCAAACTTTCCCTAACTATCTCTCCCGAAGGTCTATTGTCTGAATTCATCAGTCCCAACCTCTGAAGTGAGCCTACAATATCGTTGTCTCTTGCAGACTCCTGATAGCCTTGCTCTTGATTTGATGTTGGTATTCCCGGCTCCTGGAACAAATTGGCAAGTCCAATATCATCCTCCCTGCTCTTGCCGTAAAAGAACTTTTGCAAGTATTCTAGAACTTTTTCCAGAATTACATTCAGAGGCAGTTGTTCCTCTGGTTCCAAGAAACTTTTTACTAAGCAAACACGGTTGCCGAGATGTAGTAACGTCGATTGGCATCTGGGTGGAATATCCCTTCCCGGACTCTGCAGAGTGGATTCGAAATTTTGAAATTTATGTTCACAAACTACAATCTCATTCCGTTTCATGTCATATCTTCTCTCATTGCTTTCTAATTTTTCTTGCTTCAACCTATCCCTTAAGGCTTTACGTTTTCTGGACATTGATTCGTCCTTTTCAAAAATAATGTCTCGAATTTCCAACTCAAAATCGAGTTCATCCTCGTTGAGATGGTCAACTCGGATCTCGTAAAACAATTTCTTCAGATCTTCTTCTTTCAGCACTACGTTTTGGCCTTCTTCTGCCATCTTCAATCCACTATCCAAAAAATTCAATTCAAAATTCCTAAACTAGCTTATTTCTTATCAACTCTTTTTTTTTTATTCAATATAGTTCGATTTCAATACTTGTAATAGCGAAGAATAGTAAGAATGTAATAAACAATAAAGCCTTAAACTAGAAAATACAACGCGAGCCAAGTCACAAAAGTTCAAATGATCGCAGGGTGTGACTCGGACCAGCATGAACTAAGCAAAAGCTCAAACAAACCTTAGCCTTTTCCCGAAACAGCCCTGTCCATTGACGCCACCAAGAGTTTTCCAATAAACCAACGAAAATAGATTTCCTGGCTCTCCCCGAGCAGGTGCAAAATATTCGGAACAAAGTGAGAATATTTTTGTTTCGTTAGATCGCCAATTGTAACTATCTCCCTTGACGTCTATGGAGTGGACGTCCAGACGTCCCTAACTAGCTCACCAAATTTCTCAGGGTCGACTTGTAACCTACTTAAGGGGCCTACGACACCAAAGAGGCAGAAACGGACATTACCAAGGCGAATCAACAAACACGTTGGTAGAAGGAATTGAAAATGAAAAATAGATCTTAAAGCATTGTTTTATTTAATTTTAAGTTTTTGTTTTGGGTTAGTTCATAGGATTAGTAGTGGGGTGGCCGGCCTGAGACGTCGGGCCCCACGTTGGGCGCCAATTGTAACTACCTCCTATGACGGCGTCCGTACGCCTGTGGAGGGGACGTCCTCCTAACTAGCTCTCTTCGATTTTGGGGTTCTCAGGGTCGGTTAGACACCTGCTCAGGAGAACACACGAACCTTATCTCAAACGAAGTGGACGTAACAAGGACGAGTCAACGAACATGCGGGAAATTGAGGGAAAAAAGTAAAGATATATGGTACATTTTATAGCATTTTATATTTATTTTTTTCAGAATCGATTTATGGTTAGTGATTAAGGTTAGTATTGGTGCGGCCGATCGGAAACGTTGGGGCCCTTAGATGACATGCGAGAAATGTTCACTTACCTTGCCTGCATTCTATTGGTTTCTTGGCTCACGGTAGCAGCAGGATCGGGTTCGGTTTGACGTGTCCGGAAGGCGGTGCTGGAATTCTTCGCCAAATGACGACCAGGTATGACATTGAGTCGGTAACGAATGACATCTGGACGATGGTAGTTGTTTTGCCGCCGGAGGGCAACTCGGCTCCAACCGATGCAAGATGAGTAGGCCGAGGGACGCTGGTACCACGACCGGAAGACGGCGGTACTGATGGAGGTAATTGTTGGCCTCGTTGGCGATTTAGTCCCCTTGCGAACGCTCTTCTCCGCTCTTCCGTGGGAAGATAACGGTGGTGTGTTTGGTAACGACCGGGCCCAGTAATTTCTGTCGCCCGCCCAGTCAGGCATAGGCCGCAGGTGAGGTTATGGTTACTCAATTTAGGACACTGAGACCACCACGTGGAATGACGGCTGGCTGAGTTCCAGAAGGACAAGGGTTGGACGCTCTGAGTTCCGGTGATTGGTAATAGCCGACAAAATGTCTGCAATTTTTAGTTTTGCACCCGTAAACTCCCGTTTCTTCTTCTCTTTGGCACACGCGGGTTGGTTGTCGAAACGATATTTTTTTGGAAGCCCTCTTTTCCGATCTGACTCCTAGGTCGGTACCTGCTCGACTGCCACGATTTCGGATCCTGCTCGTTCTTCCTCGGTTTTGCCTTCTCTTCCTTCGCCCCAGATTTGGTATTGTCGCGAGAAATTCGCCGTGGTAGATTTGTGCCATCAAGCAGGGGTGTGGGAGGCGTTAGTGGTACATACACTCTCAAGCCAGAATACTCACATAAATTTAAGATTTATGTGGGTATTCTTGGTCTTAAAAATACTATGTGCGAAGTCTTACAATTTTTGTTTATTATTTATATATGGTACCACATTTCGTGTTTGTTCGTTGACTTATTGTTACCTTATACGGTAACAAGGTTTAGCACTGCTGTCATAGCAACACTTCGTTGAGTTTTTTGCAGAAAGTAGAAACAATTTACGACAATCTGTTTTTGGCTGTTTTTTAAGCAAATGATTTAAACATTCGTTTGGGCTTATAAATACTAATTCTGTTTGTTTTTTCCTTTCTCGTACAACAAAGTTGTACCGAAAGGCTATCATTTCACTCCGAAAACGAACTTTTGATAAGAGTTCCGGAGACCTATAGTATTATATACCAATCGATTCAGCTCGACGAGCTGAACAAATGTCTGTCTGTCCGTGTGTGTGTGTGTATGTGTGTGTGTGTATGTGTGTGCACAAAATGCTATAAAAAACATTAGCCAATTTTTCACATAGTAACTCTTAACCGATTTTCTTGCAACAAGTTGCATCCGACAGAGACTAAAACGCTGTTGATCACTATTGAATTTCATAATAATTGCGAATCGCATAAAAAACTCAAAGGTGCAGCCCAATCGGGTTGTACGCAAAGGTGACGTAGGACTACGTAGCTATTCGAAAATTATGGTATTTGCCATAATAATTTGTCTCGTTTTATTAACATTGAGCAAACTGCTCGGAGGCCAACTCAATCAAGAAGTCGATTAGTTGTTCCCAGTTGGATGGACTTTGAGTCTCTAACCGTGGAATTAACATCGGTCATCGGCCGCTAAAGCCACTCGGCTGGCTTTCAGCTTCACAATCCTTACTTTGCCACGTACGCTTATATCGCGGGCGAAACCAAACGTTGCAAATAAATATATTTCCGTTTGGTTTCACGCCACTGCTTATTTCTCCTTTCTTTGTCAATTTTTGAGGATGATGTCCTCCAAAAGGCCTTTATACAAAAGGTTGATCCGACAATCCGATATGAACTTTCTTCAAAGTGCAAAACTCAATCGTAACTAGCAAATTTGATAGCGCATAGGAGGGAGATGATGCAGTAAATTTGAATGGATGGAATCACTAACAGCAACCAAGCTACCACGCCAAACCCGATCCCACCGAAACAATTCATTTTCGCAATAACCTTTTTATTATCATAAAATGTTGGTCCTGAGAAGAACCATTTTTCATTTCCCAATGCGACTTTCTAATAACTAACTGCATCCAAACGCTTGCCGGCACCTTGCGTTGAAACTGTCCGACCGCAACCTGATGATTTTTCGCTCAGCCTCCAAAATTTGTAATAAATTTTCCGCATTGCCACTGCCACCCCACGCCTTCGTGCTGCTGTGTCCGCTCCGCTGCATTAAATGTCGAACCGCTCTTTGTGGAATCCCGATCAAAATGGCTCGCGCGCGTAGTAGTAGTAGTAAAATTCTTCTTTATTGTTTCATTTTCTGTTCTACAATTATTTTTTACATGTACAGTGCTCGGCCGGCTTGGCCCTCCAACTTCAATTTTAAATTTTTATGTTTACATTGTTATTTAAGTGTTAATATGATATATCATGACGGCCTTTAGGAGGCGCTGGTGTGTTTTTTTAAATTTGATAACCTAACTACTATGTACACTAATATTTACAATAAGAAATTTGATAACCTAGATTGGAACTAGCGCCCTAATTGGAGCCTGATCCGAATGCAAGCAACGGACCTTAAACTTTTCTTTACACTCACCAAAGCGTTCATGTAAGGTTTTTATTCCAGCCAGACGGTGGACCTCGGATGTTCTTGTCCTGGGAGGGGTGTTGAGGATCATCCTCAGGAATTTGTTTTGGCCCCGTTGAAGTTTGAGGTGGTGGGTTTTAGCGCAGCTCTCCCAGACCGGCATGCCATATTCGATCACAGGGAGGATGATTTGCTTGTAGACAGCAAGCTTATTTTTCAGGGACAATGACGACCGGCGGTTGATCAAAGGGTACAGTAGTTTCAACAAGACGTTACACTTTGTCACCGTTTTGTCAACCTGTTGCCTGAAAATAAGCTTGCTGTCGAGGGTCAAGCCAAGGTAGCCGGCCTCGTTTTCCCATTCCACGGTCGTGCCATTGAGGATGATTTTACAGTCCCCAGGCGGAACAAGTTTAGGGGATTTGGAGTGGGGGAAAATGATGACCTGGGTCTTCGCCGCGTTGATACAGATCTTCCAGCTGGTGAGGTACTCTGTCAGGGCATCCAGGCCTCGTTGGAGTTTTGCCACTAGCGCTCTGATCACTCTACCGTTGTAGACGATGGATGTGTCATCTGCGAACAGAGACAGAATGCCGCCTTCTGGAGGTTCTGGCATGTCGGAGGTGAACAGATTGAAAAGCAGGGGCCTGAGGATACTGCCCTGGGGAACGCCTGCGACGATGTTGTGCGCATTGGAACTCGCTCCGCTGATTGAGACCCGGAATGTCCTTGCCGACAGGTAATTGTTGATGATTTTCACCAGGTAGCTGGGAAGATTGTAGCGTTGTAGTTTGTACACCAGGCCATCATGCCATACATTGTCAAATGCCTTCTCGACATCGAGTAAGGCCATGGCGGATGTTTTCGAGACAAACTTGTTCCGTCTGAGGACGTTGGTAACTCGGGTCAGTTGGTGTACAGTTGACCGACCGCGTCGGAAACCAAACTGTTTCTCGAGCAAGATGTTGAGATTTTCGGCAGACTCAAGTAACCGATGATGAATAGCTTTTACGAATAGCTTGGATAACCCTGAGAGAAGGCTGATGGGTCGATAACTTTTGGGGGAGGAAGGATCCTTCCCAGGCTTCCGGATGGGGATGACTTTCGCTGACTTCCAGGACGATGGGAAGTAGCTAAGCCGGAGACACTGATTAAAGATCAGCGAGAGGTGCTCAAAGAACGGAGCACTCATGTGTTTGAGCTCGAGATTCAGGATGCTGTCGAAGCCTGGGGCCTTCATGTTCTTCGACGATTTGATATAGGCCGTCAATTCGTCAGTTGAGATCTCCAACTCCTCCGAGAAGTCGTTGGGAATCAAATGGATGTTGTTAGCATGCTCGTTGACGGCTGCTTCGTGTGGACTGACGATGTTCTGCCCAAGATTGTGTGAGCTGACGAAGTGACGACCTATTTCAGCGACCTTCTCTGCAGGAGTTATCAAGCGATCCTTAGAGCCATTATTGTCTAGTGGGATCAAAGGTGGAATGGGCCGAGGCTTGGATTTTAGAATTTTGGTCATTTTCCAGAACGGCTTAGCATAATCTGGGAGAGTGCGGATCTTATTCGAGAAGTCGTTATTTTTGAGGTCCACCATTCTGGCCTTGATAATTTTTGTGATTCGAAGCTCAGGAAGTCCAGTACGCTGAAACTGCCTGCGAGTGACATTCCGCAATCGAATCAAATCTTTGGTGAGTGTATCGATGTTTAAGGAGTTGCTTACCTGCCGAGCCGTCGGTACGTGTTGCTCTCGGGCCGCCGTGATCGCCTCCTCGATAGCGCACAGCTGGCGGTCGATACTTTCCGGCGTCTCCGGACGCACCTCGTAGTCGACGGTGTTATCGACGCACTGCTGGAAACGCTGCCAGTTCACTCGGTGGTAGTTCCGCCGTAACTGCTGGTGCCGATTGACCGAGGAGCCCAGTTCCGCCACCACCGGATAGCTGCTTTTCGGCGCGCGCGAGCCATTTCGATCGGGATTCCGCAGACAACAGACCGTTCGGAGAATGACAAATTCTAAGAATCCTATTAAATTTTCTTGCAAGATTCTGAATTTGGTTATGAGATCAATCGTAAATAGCGAATTTGATAGCGCGTCGGAGGGAGATGATGTAGTGAATTTTAATGAATGGGATCACTAACAGCAGCCAAGCTACCACGCCAAACCCAATGCCACCGAAACAGTCCATTTTCGCAATTAACTCTTCCTTTTCGTAAAATGTTGGTCCTGAGAAGAACCGATTTTCTATTCCCAATTCATATTCCAATCACTAACTGCATCCAATCGCTTGTGTAAATTTGCAGCATTGCCACACTGCCACCCACTTTGTGCTGCCGTGTCCGCTTCGCTGCATCGAATGTTGACGGGCCTTCTGTGGAATTCCGATCAAAATGGCTCGCGCGCGTCGAACAGCAGCTTTCTTGTATTTAATAAATTAAACCCGTAAGCCCCGCCCCTTTGTGAGCTGAATGGTGTAAATATAAGTTGCACTCATAACGATTAATGAAGGGGCGGGGCTAATGAAATTACTTCATTAGATATAAGAAAGCTGCTTTTCGGCGCGCGCGAGCCATTTCGATCGGGATTCCGCAGACAACGGACCGTTCGGAGAAATATGAATTCTATGAATCCAATGAAACTTTCTCGAAAGATTCTGAATTTGGTTATGAGATCAGTCGTAAATAGCGAATTTGATAGCGCGTCGGAGGGAGATGATGTAGTGAATTTTAATGAATGGGATCACTAACAGCAACCAAGCTACCACGCCAAACCAAATGCCACCGAAACAGTCCATTTTCGCAATTACCTCTTCCCTTTCGTAAAATGTTGGTACTGAGAAGAACCGATTTTCTTTTCCCAATTCCCATTCCAATCACTAACTGAATCCAATCGCTTGTGTAAATTTGCAGCATTGCCACACTGCCACCCATTTCGTGCTGCTGTGTCCGCTTCGCTGCATCCGATGTCGAACCGCCTTCTGTGGAATCTCGATCAAAATGGCTCGCGCGCGCCGAAAAGCAGCTTTCTTGTATTTAATAAATTAAACCCGTAAGCCCCGCCCCTTTGTGAGCTGATATAGTGTAAATATAATGTGCACTCCTAACGATTAATGAAGGGGCGGGCAGTGATGGTTTCACTCGGTTCGATGAACGTTCATTTTGGAATTTTTTTCCGATTCACTCGGCGCAGAGCATGAGTGGCCCTCATTTATTTTCTCTGCTGATAGCAGGTGCGGCTGTAGTCGCTCTCAATGAATCCTGCCTATCAGTAAACATACTCCGATCGCGCGTGTGTGGTACTTGCCGTTCGGGTGAATCGTATGATGATTGAGTCAGAAGCGAAAATCGGCAGTTCATTCTCGTTTCTAGATTCGATCCAGCATGCAGTCTCGGGATGAGCGATTGGATCATGTTATGAAAATGTGAGTCGACGCTCACTAACATTGCTCGGCAAAGGAAAAGGGGTAAGCACAGTAAAGGGCCCCCCACAAGGATGAGCGCTGCGGTGCGTTTTGACAGTTAACCCATGTATTTTCTGTCAAACCGTGCCGCTTTGCTTACCATTCTGGATGGGCCATAAGAATGTTGTTTCCATCGGCTTGGAACTGAAAGCATACGATGTGGATGAAGTGCACGTTGCTTGAATTGGGAGCGATATAAGGAGATGCATAAAAGTGGGGACGTGGAAAAAGGGGCATATTCATTTGACTTTACATTGTTCAAATCAAAGCATAGGCGTATGTGCCTAGCACAGTTTGAACGTATCGCCTCGCTATTTTGGAGTTTGATGTAACTGTAAATGCATAAACTTGCGAGTAAGCACGCGGCGTGATATTTTTCAAAATCGTATGTTTTTAATAGCATATAGAATATTTATTGAAAGTTTTTCAAATAAAGTTAATTCCTAATTAAAGTTTTACTTCTATGTCAAGGAACAAGTATTAGTGAATTATTATCACAGAATTCATCACAGAATCGGCGGACCACCACTAAACCGTATCGCGCTGTGGAGCGTCGTCATGTAACGGGTGACGCGAGAATTCAAATCATGTTATGTATAAGTAAGCAGGGACGGGAATGGTTGACATTGCTTTTTACCATTCATTCTTCCATGCAAAAAAATAAAAACAAAACCACGGCAGCCGCAGCAGCAACCACGCCAAGCAGAAGACAGTCAGCACAAGATTTTACTATTTTCTCTCTCCACGATTAATGTTTTCGTACAATAATTTCACACGTATAACCGTTTTTGGTGGGAAAAATTCATTTCATTACTCCTTGCTCATTTTAGAGATAAGAACGAATAAATCAGTACCTACGGATAGCACTCATTCTAGGCTTTGCGCCACAGGTAATTAAACTCGATTTTGTGCTGTTTGCGCTGCGCACGAGTGTGGGGCTGCAAATTGTTTAGTATGTGACATTTGCAACATGAACGCCTGGGCAAAGCTGGATATTTTTCGCTAGTTTTGAATAAAAACATGTACCAAATGGGGAATTGCGCGCCTCTCATTGATGATGTATGAGGCTAGAACTACAAACCCATAACTGGATTTGTTTCTAAAGTACATACAGCGCCTCGTAGGTACTGCAAACGATGCGTCGCACCTAACATTTTGCTGTCAGTATATCCGATTTATATGGGAAGATAACAAGTCTGATTACAATCATATGAGTGAAATCAGACTCACTCACTGAAAATTATCGAGCAGCGATTGAACTTGGGTAAATTGCTGTGCTGCTTCGATCAGCAGAGAGTGAATCGAGAACGGGGTGAATCTGCTATGCAATCGAGTATAGGAAGAAATGAACATGCTTGAAATCGGTTCCACTCAAATTCATCAAATAGAGAACGCGTGTGTTGATTCGCATACAACAGCGGTAGACAAGTGTGTGTCAAGTGGTGAGAGAATAAAAGCTTTTTGCCGATTCTCTCGGGAATCGACCATCACTGGGGGCGGGGCTAATGGGATTACTTTATTAGATATAAGAAAGCTGCTTTTCCGCGCGCGCGAGCCAGTTCGATCGGGTTTCCACAGACAACGGACCGTTCGGAGAATTTTGAATTCTAAGAATCCAATGAAACTTTCTTGAAAGATTCTGAATTTGGGTATGAGATCAATCGTAAATAGTGAATTTGGTAGCGCGTCGGAGGGAGATGATGTCTGTCCAAGCGACGTTCAATAATGGGTAGTTGCTGTAGGTAGATAGTTTTCATGGATTTTATACAAAAGAAGTTGATCCGAAATAAACTTTCTTCAAAGTTCAAAACTCAATCGTAAATAGCGAATTTGATAGCGCGTCGGAGGGAGATGATGTAGTGAATTTTAATGGATGGGATCACTAACAGCAACCAAACTACCACGCCAAACCCGATGCCACCGAAACAGTCCATTTTCGCAATTAACTCTTTCTTTTTATAAAATGTTGGTCCTGAGAAGAACCAATTTTCTATTCCCAATGTTCCTTTCCAACTAACTGACACCACAATTTGTAATAAATTTTGATAATTTGGTGCGGGATCGCCACAGTGCTATTTTTATGGTCAACCTTTTCTTCATATGAAATTCTGGTTCGTTGAGGTTGAATGATCTGCAGCAACACATCGAGCACCACCACCAATGCGATGGATTTTCTTTGAAAATGTTATTAGCGCCTCCATGATGCTGTGTGCTGTGTCCGCTCCGCTACAATCGCTTTGATGCGTCTGCTATGCGTGAAATCTTGTTCAAACTGAGGATTAGATCCAAACCCGCAAGTGATTGATTTTTGATGTCTGTGCTAGTGATGCATGTACGTGATTGGTTAGTCTACCTATTTCTAAACTTTTTATCAATTATCGATAATAAATAGTTGAAAATCAGTATTTTCAAATAAATACAAAGAAGCGTTGACTCATCCTTGATCGAATGGTCCAAAAAATTGAAAATCCATCGAGAAACGGCTTAGATATTAAAGTTTAAAGTCTATCATATTTTCGTGACGATCCCCGATTTTCGCAATCGTAAAGTGTACCCCAATATAGAAAACACAGACGTAGTCCTACGTCAAAAGATAATATTAAAATAGTGATGAGACATAGTCACATACAACAATAATGTGTTATGAAAAATGCCTTGCATCTATGAATATTTTTGAAGTTTATCCGTGGCTTGCTCCCATTAAGAGTTTCATCGTACTATAAAGATGCTCGTGTTGCACGCATAGTATGCTCGTAAGTATGGCGTAAGTATGCTCTTCGTTCAGTTTCATAGCACTATGAAATTGTCAAAATTCAAACATAGGAAATTCGAGAAACTTTTGGCAGCGCCATCTGTCGTCTACTAGTGTAAATTTTCTATCATAACATTAGACGGTGTAACTGTTTTGCCTTTCTTGTACATCATCGAGGTGTAAGCGTAAAGGCTACATTTATTACCTTTTTGCGCGAGAAAGGCGCCATCACCGCTAGGTGGATTAATCTGGGTTTTTCAGTTCGGTGAAGACTGAATGTATAGCGTAGCAGAGGAAACCAGTGAAAATTTATTACGGCTATAGGATCCCTGCCAGGAACTGCCAGGGCTGATATTGTCAGCTTGTGGTTTATATACCTTCATATGGTCACAGATTGAAACCTAGGAACACCGGGAGTTCTTGCGCAGTTCTAGATCGGAAGCAGCATGTACTCCAAGCTGCTGGTCTGACCAGGCAGCTTCCGGGATGGGCACGAGAGGCCTCTTTTCTCCTGGGGTCTCAGGGTAAAATTCCAATAAAAACAAGTATTGGCAGTTTGGCACTTAACCTTCATAATTTATTCCATGATTGTCCGGCGCTAGCGATAGGGTTTAGTGAAGTGGATGATAGAGCACTGAAGTGGTGTATAACGGATGTTGCAAGTTGCAGATTGGCGCGTAGGCGACTGCGCGATGATTTATTTCGACGAATTTAGTTTTATAGATGTCGGATATCTTCGCTGGTAACTAGGCATCGAACCCCACGAGGATGTCATTGGGTAGGAATAGTCAATGGAAGCAATGGAAGCTGCCCAAGTAACATTTTTAGTTTTATGACGCTCTTGAAGACCATTATTTACTCTACAAGAGTGCCTTAAAACCATTATAAAATCAAAATGTTACTAGGGTGGTTGCAGCAGGTCGACTAACGAGATGAAATTTGCTTTGGCCTTCGGCAAACGTGGATGCTTGAGAGAGAGAATAAAACTATGAACGAAATGTAACGGAACGACGACGCAAAGTTTTACAAAAATATATGGGCTAACTTCGAATTCTTCCGTTACCGTTCCTTTGCTTTGCGTTTAGGATTTAATGGTTCACGAAAGCCTATGGCTAGTGTCTAGTACCTAGACAGTGGGTATCGTTGAGCATTAGGAGTATCAGCATACACAATAGAAACTCAGTTGCCAGATGAATGGTGCTCGAACACTTGTCTTTGCTTGATGAAACTCCACCGATTGGAGAATCACGTCAAGCAATACTTTCCTTCCTTCATCCTTGAGACAATGATATTAATAAGCGGGAACCAAAAAAACCCGCGGTTTACCTGGGGTTAGAAGTATAGAATATGGGTGTTTGGGCTTTCAACCCTCATGCACATCGCTGAGCTACTCTGCTGCCGGCTGGTTGAAACGATATCTGCACTGCGTAGTGAATCTCAAACTCGACGAACGGACGGATGGGATGAAAGGGTAATGCTACACACTATCCATTTGATCATTGCTGCTTTCGGTTTTTCGTTCGTGTTGGAACGAATCGATAACAGAGTTCAGTTTGCTGAGTATTGTTGCGACGAACGGTCGAGCTTAGAAACCTCGTCCGGGTCACGACAATGACGCAGCCGGTAGAATTCAATTATTTTTTTGTAATTGGTTGAGCTCCCTGCCTACATTTGTTGGAATCGGTGTCATCGGAAAAGGTAAATAAAAAAAATATGTGCAGTCAAAAAAAAATAAGAAAATGGAAGACAAGATAAAAAAATCCTTGAGAATGCTATCGCTCCCGGTAGGCTCCCTGACGGAAGGGCAGATGAGTAGGCCGGGTAGCAAAGAAAAGGTGCAAAACAAAAGGCACGAAAGAAGAAAAAACAGAAGCATGCTAGCGCTCCCGGTAGGCTCCCTGACGGAAGGACAGAGGAGCAGGCCGGGTAGCAAATAAAAGGTGCAAAACAAAAAGCACAAAAGAAGAAAAAACAAAAGAATGCTAGCGTTCCCGGTAGGCTCCCTGACGGAAGGGCAGATGAGTAGGCCGGGTAGCAAAAGAAAAGGTGCAAAAACAAAAGGCACGAAAGAAAAAAAACAAAAGAATGCTAGCGCTCCCGGTAGGCTCCCTGACGGAAGGGCAGAGGAGTAGGCCGGGTGGCAAAAAGAAGGTGCAAAATAAAAGGCACAAAACATAAAAGTGGCAAAGAAAGATTAAAAAAGGCAAGAGAAAAAAGACAGATGAATGCTAGCGTCCCCGGTAGGCATTGGCGTAAATAAGGGGGGGGGGGGGTTCCTGGCCCCCTCCAGACCTACTTGTGGTCCCCCCCAGAAAATTTTGAAAAGTAATTCCAACTTAGTCCGTTTTTATTTCATTTACATATTTCCTACATATTTCTTAATTTTGATTATGAATTCTATAAACATATTTTTTGTTGCGTTATCACATCTATGACCATTTGTTCAGCAAAGCATCGAAATATTTAAGTTGGACCCCCGGGAACATTTTCTAGATTTTTAAGTTAAAATCAATGCCGATTCTAATTCAGTTGCTTGCTTAAAATAATAATTTGTTCTGCATTTGTTTGACTAGTATCCTGGTCGCAGAAACATAAAACATAATTGTAATAAGATATAAATATTTCTGTTCTATTAAATTACCATCCGCTTCAGAAAAGACTGAAGCAACTACATCAAAATGAGCACATGTACACAAATCCGGTCAATGAAATTTCGAACGACCATTCTTTCTGAAAATCTTCGAGTTAATCGCAAGGTATGCCGCAAAACAGTTGATCAAATTCCTATGGAGCTTTTTGCTCTCGCTATATAATTCTGGCACAGAAAGATATAAAATTATAAAACTTAAGAATCTTTGTTACAATAACAGAAAAATCAACAACGCATTCCATTGAAAGTATTAGGACAAAACTTAGGCAATCTTCGCACTCACATCAGAGATTGCATTAAAGAAATATTTTTATAATCTTAAAAAGATTTTGTTCCATTTAATTTTTTGGCGATTTCATAAGGATCATCGGAAAACTCTTTTGTGCCTGCTTTAGTTAGAATTTGTTTTTATGATAAAAAAAATTAGATTTAGAAACCAGTTCGTATCAGAAAACATTTCTTTTGCAGCACAGTACAGATCGATTTGGTTGCTTCTCAAGTCTCTTTGATTTTTGCAGAGAAATCTCTCACCTGTTCAGAAAACCATAATAAAGCCTCTTCCTAGCGTCAGTAACTACAAAAACCCTATGTTATTCTGGAATTTGATTTATGACTCATAATTTTATGACTCATGGAATTTATGACTCATAAAAAACACTTTAGGATTCCAAATTTGTGTTCATCGGTACTTAACTATTTCAGCACATAGCATACATTTTGGAATTGCATGAATACTTATATTGATTATGACGAAATTTCGTGGAATTTATTCCACATCTAAAGAGTTTCAAAAATATCAAGTTTCAAAATAATCGAGATCTTTATGCATTAAGTAATCATGGAAATGCTTGAAAACTTTTAGGGTCTGTCTCATTTGGAGAATTAAACTTAAAAGTGACAGTTCGAAAATTAAAAAATCACCCCGTTATAAGAATGGCTGGTGCTACCCAGCAATTCCAATAGGACATCGATGGAAAATGATTCGATATCTGTCAAAATTAATCTTGCTCTGCGAGCAGGGTTATTTGGTAATTATTGAAATGTCACTTTTAAGTTTAATTTCAGTTTAATTATCCAATTGAGACAGACCCTTAGAAATATACTCCTATCGAATTTCATTTATAGATAATTCGAAGAAGATTCTTGAATCTTAGATTACACACTTATCCACATTTAGTAACATGGAGAAGACAAGTTGACACAGACACAGGGTTTTGAAGCAATCACAGCATCATTGGAAATCAATTGTATTATTCGCGATTTTTTTATGTTAGTTCTAGGACGAATGAGCGATAAATTTAGTCAAACAATTTCTATTGCAATCCATGCGCACAGTGCTTTAAATCGCCTTTGAAAATTACATCCCACCAGCTGGTGCCATGGCCCCCCTAGACCGAGACTCTAGTTACGCCTATGCCGGTAGGCTCCCTGCAGAAGGGCAGAGGAGAAGGCCGGGTGACAAAAAAGGCACAATGAGATAAATGAAACTAATAGGCAAGAGAGTTTGTTAAACGAAAACCAAAAAGACGTTGGAATGAAAACAAAAAAAAACGATTGGATTAGGATTGAATTTGGATTGTTTTAGGATCGGAATTGGATTGGATTTAGATTGGTTTTGAATTAGATTTGAATTAAAATAGGATTGAATTGAGATTGGATTATGAGTGGATTTGGAATGGATTCGGATCGGATTTGGATAGAATATGGTTTGGATTTGGGTTTATATTGATTAGAAATTTTAGGAAAATATATTAAGCTCCTTTAGTGAACGAAACTTTGCTGGGTTCACCTGTTATTCAGTAGATGCAGATTCTTGTTAGACTCTTTTTATTCTTTTTCAGTTTGTTTTAGAATGGTAGTTCTCCGTCATGCATCTGGCAAGGCTATGCATGACGGAGAACTACTTCACATTTCGTGGCAACTACTACAAACAGATCGAAAGGAGCACTGATGGGAAATCCGCTATCACCGTTTTTTGTGCGAACTGTTCATGGCGAATCTGGAGAACAACCCACAAGAACAAGGAATACTACCCCAGAAGTGGTGGAGATACGTCGACGACATTTTCAGCATCATCAACCGAAAGGATCTACCCAGGATTTTGGAAGCGATAAACAACGCATAAGGACATCAAATTTACTCTTCGAAGAGGAAAAAGAAGGTAAACTTACCTTTCTTGGATCTACTAGTCATCAGGGAAGCAAATACAACATTGAGCCTCGAAATCTACAGGAAACCCACGAACACCATGCGAGAGTCATCCCATATACATCGAACCATTCGTACCAACATAAAATGGCAGCATTTCATCACATGATCCACAGGATGCAGACGATACCCCTGAGCGAAGAAGGAAAACGAAGGAACTACAATACATCTTGAAACAGCGAAGATCAACGGATACCAGGAGAGGACTATACGAGCGATCATCAACAAGAAGGAAAGGACCCTACGACGAAAATGGACATACAACGCTGACACCGATAGAGGAGCCGCTGAAAAGAGTTTCGGTCCCATATGATGATAAACACATCACCAACCAGCTACGCCTCGACTAAGGGAAATTCGGCATCGATCTAGTATTCTCCAGTAGAAGCAACCAACTCAAGTCTCTATTGGGTTCTAACGAACGGATAAAGTAGAAATGTTGAATAAGGCAGGCGTTTATAAGATAAGTTGTTCCCAATGTGAAAAATCTATGTAGGCCAAACAAAAGATCATTAGATATAAGGTTCAAGGAACATATGGCGGAAGTAAGTAAGATGAAAAGAGAAAATGATAAAGGATTGCATTACGAATCTAGATCTAAGGTAGCAGAACATGTGTATAAGGAAAACAAACTTATTACGGCATCAAATATTAGAATCTTAAGAAATGTTCTCTTCTTGTTGTTGTGGAAACTTGATGTAGTTGAGAGTTTGGAAATCTACCGACAGGTACAAACAGCGCTGTTGCATAAGGATCAGGGAAATGGCAGCCTTTTGGTTCTTCAAGTTTCTACCTAAACAATAAGGTAATTAACTGTATTGGTAAATAAAGTAGACATATAAGATTAGATTAGGTACCTAGCGTAGTATAAATAGTGTAAGCTGCGATTGCTTTTCAAGTCGAGAGTCAAGTATAAGGCATTGAAGACGACCACACAGTTGTGGTCGAAATACGTATCTGCAAAGATAACGAAAATTAACTAGTGGAATTAAATGGACAGTACTTAATTCGTCTTAGGACGGTTTAGGAAATTTTATTTGATTTTTTGTTGGATTTGTATTTAGACTGGTTCGGAAATTGAATAACAAATGGTTTCGGATCGGATTAGAATTTAGATATGGATTAAAATTGAATTGAATTGGGATTGATTATGAGTTGATTTGGATTCATATTGGTTAGAAATTTGATTTGGTTTTGATTGAATTTAGATTGGATTTGGCTTTAGACTTGTTCTGGAATTGATTCAAATGGTTTCTGGATCGGATTTGTATTGATTCGAATTTAGTGGTTCTGAATTAGATTTGATTAAAATTGGATTGAATTGGGATTGAATTATGAGTGGATTTGGATCGGATTTGAATTGAATATGGTTTGGATTTGATTCATATTGGTTAAAATTGGATTTGATTCTGGTTTTGGATTTTGATTCAGTCTAATTCGGAATTGGATATTGAATGGAATCGGATTGGATTTGAATTTAGATTTGTTCGAATTGTATCTGATTTGTTTTTTTTAATCTTATTTAGATATGGATTGAAATTGGATTGAATTTGGATTGGATTATGAGTGGATTTGGAATGGATTTGGGTTCATATTGGTTAGAAATTGGATTTAATTTGGTTTTGGATTGAATTTAGATTGGATTTGGATTAAAACTGGTTCGGAATTGATATCAAAATGGTTTCGATCGGATTTGGATTGGTTTCGAATTTAGATTGGTTGTGGATTAGATTTTATAGATTTGAATTGAATTGTGAGTGGATTTGGGTTGATTCAAATCGTATTAGGTTGGAAATCGGATCAGATTTGGATTAGATTCGGATTGAATTTTGATTGTTTTAGGATCGGATTTGGATTGGATTTAGAATGGTTCTGAATTAGATTTGGATTGAAATTGGATTGAATTGGATTATGAGTGGATTTGGAAATGGATTCGAATCGGATTTGGATTGAATATGGTCTGGCTTTGATTCATATTGATTAGAAATTGGATTGGTTTTGGATTGAATTTAGATTGGAGTTGGATTTAGACTGGTTCTTGAATTGGATATCAAATGGCTTCGGATCGGATTTGGATTGATTTGAATTTAGATTGGTTCGGAATTGTATTTGATTTTTTTTTCTGGATCTTAATTAGATTTGGATTAAAATTGGATTGATTGGGATTGGATTTGGAATGGATTTGGATTCATATTAGTTAGAAATTGGATTTGATTTGGTTTTGAATTGAATTTAAAATTTGATTTTGATTTAGACTGGTTCGGAATCGGATATCAAATGGTTTCGTATCGGATTTAGATTGGATTCGAAGTTAGATTGATTGTGAATTGGATTTGGATTAGATTTGGATTGAATTGTGAGTGGAGTGGATCGTATTTGGTTGGAAATCGAAACAGGTTCGGATTGTATTTGTATTAGATTCGGATTGGATTTTGATTGTTCGGTTTGATTTCAGATTAGATTTGGGTTGGATTTAATTCGGTTGGTTTTGAGTAGGATTTAGATTGGAGATGCATTTAATTTGGAATGGATTTGGATTGGATGTGGATTGGCTTTGAATTAGATTTGGATTGAATTTGGATTGGATTTGGTTCGGATTTGGATTGTTTTTGGACTGGATTTTAGTTTTGGATTGGATTAAAATTGAATCGGGATTGATTTTTATTGGATTTTGATTGGAGTCGGATTGATTATGGATTTAAATTTGAATTTGATGCGAATAAATCCAAATTAAATTTGAATGGGATTTGGATTAGATTTGGATTGAAATTAAATTCAATTTAGATTGTATTTTGATTTGATTTGGATTGGTCTTGGTTTTGAATACAATTTGAATTAGGTTGGGATCATATAGAGTCGTTCGCATATTTTTCTTAATTCTTGAAAAGGCGGTAATTCCATATTGGTTTAAAAGGAATCCATAATGATATTTCCTCAAACTTCATAGGTATTTTAAGCTTCTAATACGTCTCCAGAGTAGAGGAGGGAAAGAATGTAGTGGATAAGATTGGAATGAGGAGTTATTGCAAAATTAAATACCACTGAGATTATTACCTTGTAACGATTTGTACTTTATTTATTGATTCATTTTGATCAGCGTGTATAGGGTTATCTTGTGCTGCATGGTAACGCAAAGGTGTTTTTGGTTTTCGTTCGTGTTGGAACGAATCGATAACAGAGTTCAGTTTGCTGAGTATTGTTGCGACGAACGGTCGAGCTTAGAAACCTCGTCCGGGTCACGACAGACGTCATTTTTTTTCGTTTAGAAGAAGCTTAAGGACATAGTTGGAAGAGTACCACGATGGCAGTCAATATGGCACCGGACCTTCCACGGGTCAACCCCACACCTCCCGCACTCCTCTCCCATCAACATTCGGATGCATCGAACAGCATCGAACAAAAGTCTAATATTGAAATTACTAACCTGCTCACAGCATATTTATTCACTTCCCGTGATAATGAACATGTTAATCCAAAGAGTCCTGTGTATTTCGGCTCGAATATTATTATAAATCAGCAGTTTCCTGCCAATTTAATAGCCGTTCGCGATTTGGTGGGTTTATCACTGCACTTCACTTCTTTTCAAAGGGCACGGGAAAAATCAAGTTTTTACTCACTTCTCCGCACATGAGCAGCCCGAAATGTTGATGGAATGCAAATTAAACATCACTTTTCGAAATCAGTCACTCGTTTAAACCGAAAACTTAATATAAACTGCAATTTTGCCTGAAAAAACGATTAAAATTGATCGCGGAGCGAATGAACAAATACTGCGGTGCACCGGCACCGGCAGCAGTAAACTAATAAGTAGCGTGGTTTAAAAATTAATTTTGCTCCGCCTCGCTCAGGCGATTATGATTTATAACTTGGGTGTCATCCAATGGTTTGGGCTGGTTTGAATAGAGGCTTACCGTGCACAAGTCGTTTCAGGTTTGTATGACAGTTGATATGGCGAGGTTGAATTTTACATTATTCTGATTCTGGCACTCCGTCATTGGGCGCTAGCGAGGGGGAAATATTCAAGAGCTTCAACTCCATAGACAATCCATATTGAATGGTGGTTCCAATAGTTAGGAGTCGATTTTAATTGAGGTTGCGAATCTTTCGCATGATAATTAGGCTTCTCATAAGGCATCAGTGAAACGTGCAATTCAACAAAATACCCAGAATTTGTCAGTGATATCTATCGCATCAGGGGCAAATACTTCTAGTCTAGTCTAGTATACACTATCGCACCAAGGGGCAGATGCTTCATACAAAAAGTGTGACATAAGGGTGAGTGGGGTATAAAAAGCTATATTTGCGATACGTAATCAATGGATCTTTCCTGCGGTGCGGTTTTCGTTCAGTGAAGTCTCTGGAATGTTGCTTTCAGCTATGTGGGTTCTCTTTTCACCAGCTTTTTTTTGAGGGGATATGGCTGCAGCCAGTGTAATAAAAGGTTTAGTTTCCCATTCCATACATATTTTCATACAAACTTGAAATTGGCTTGCGCTCAACCAGTTTTTGTTCAAATCGGTTTTTGAGGATTCTGAGCATTGGACGGAATCGAGTGAGCGTAGTGGAGCTAGGTCGTTTTTGAACCACCCTACTAATATTCTTTGTTATTTTATAAATACGACACCAACATTACTACAATATATGACAGTTTTATTGTACCAATACTTTCAAAGCTTTTGTTTTGGTACTCAACCCCCTTCACCTTAACATCGTGCATTTTTCTGGGGGTTAATTGTTCATCCTTTGTCGATACGGACGCACCGATAGTGCTAGGATGATTGTGTTATTCCGGAACATTTTTTGGTGGAAATCGTACTTTCGAATCTGTTTGTGTTCGGAACTTTTAGGTCGGCTTTTGGAGCCTAGTCGCGAGTGTATTCCTTCTTGCGATCATTGAAGGTAGGCCCCGGAGCGGACAATGAGGGTTTGGGTCAATTGTTTTAGGATTAATTACTTTGGACAAACACTGAATCACGTTCGCTAAGTGCGCGAACAATATGAGCTATGTGATAGGAAATCGATGCGTTCACCAACCTAGTCAACCGGGCTTATCGTATCCTAATGAAGAAATAAAGCATCCTAGACTGGTCTAGACAGTTATCAAAGTTCAGGGCCAATATTTGCTAAGTGCTATAGTTATTTTCATCGACTACTCTCCAGAAGGCCTCAACGATCACCCCAAGCATTGGCATGGTTAATTTCACTTGCTGGTTGGCAAATAAGTAAGAGGTTGTCCGGTCTTCCGTGAAGTGAAAACTCAAACCCGAAAGAATGTCCAAGGTCGTGTGGACGTCGACGCCATAGGATGATAACTCGTGTGAAGTTTTTTCATAGTTGTCACCGACGCATAATACTATGCTTAAGATATTTATATATTTTCTGTGAAATGAGCTCAAGTTCAACCTAAAACGAAAAACAATAATTAGTCGAAGAGAAACTTTAAAATATCTGATCGAGCAAAGATATCAATATCACCGTCATCCACCAATGATAAACAAACAAAAATATTGATACCCATGACGACGGTGAATAATTAGAACAAATTTAAATTTACTGCGAATGATTGCTTAGTTTCACTGGGTACCGCTTGGTACTGGCATATTTAGTACAGTGGAACCACAAATTGAGTACTAATTTGCTCGGACCCCAACATCTTGATTATTATATCTATGGGCATACTGCAACGAGGTAGTGGTCGGATTCAATATTCGCACTGCGGTAAGTGCGGACGTTCGTGATATCGGAGAAGAATTTACCGTCGATTAGAACGTGGTCGATTTGGTTTTCCGTTTCTTGGTTCGGTGATCCTGTAAAGTCCGGTCCGGAACTAGTCCAGTCGATTGAAACCACAAGGAAATACACTTGGATCGTATTCACGTCTTTATTTGTCCACGGTTTAGACATATCTGACCTGTACATGGTTTCTAGATTGCTTTGATAAAATACCTTTAGCAACAGTTCTATTTTACACATATATATTTCATACATCTATTTGCTCTGAACCCTACAACTCTCCTTTAACTTTTTTATTGTACTAGTGTGGAATATAATCTTTGAAGTAAACAGGTTCGCTACGAATTCTTTTCTCGAGTGCACTATGTTTAGATTTATTTGCTTCCTCATTGTTTGTTTCCTCGTTTTGGTTGATTTGATTTTCATCACGTATATCAGATGACTTCTGCACTTGCTTCAAATGGTTTACATTTCTTCTGTATTGTTTTCCTGTTTCTTTTGACTGCACAGTACAATCGCTTCCTTCTTTGCGTGTCACGATATATTCCTCGTTTGAAAAATTCGTGTCAAGTTTGTTTGATTTCTTCATCCGTTTTAGCAGCACCAAATCTCCAACTGTAATTTCACTTGGCTTTGCTTTCCTCTTTGTATCGGCATAATCCTTTCCTTTCTCTTTGTGTATCAAGTCTCTCTCTCGAATTTCCTTCATCATCCATTCGATATAGCGGGCACATGTGGCAGCTTATTTCTTATTCGCCTTCCGAACATCAGTTCCGCCGGAGATTTTCCTGTAGTTGAGTGATTTGTTGAATGATAAACCAGTAAATATTGGCTTAGCTCCCTTCTCCAGTCCTTTCCAAGTTCTTGCGATATTTTCAACCTCCTTCAAAATAGAACGGTTCTGTCTTTCTACTTCGCCATTTTGTTGTGGCCAATATGGAATAGTGTTTACCAACTTGATTCCATTTTCGCGGCAAAATAATTTCAACTCTTCACAGTTTTCGCTAAACTGAGGTCCGTTGTCTGCTCTTATTGTTATTGGGAATCCGTATCGACTAAAAAACACACTTAACTCTTGAACCGTTGCCTTGGCAGATACTGAAATCATTTCTTTTACTTCTACGAATCGAGAGTAATAATCAACCACTACTAACAAATATTGTCCTTCCGGCAGAGGACCCATGAAGTCTATAGCGATATCCTCCAGGGTCCAGACGGTAAAGTTTTTCTGACCATAGGTTCCGGTGCATCTGGGGCTGACACTAAACAACATCCTCGGCAGTTCTTTACAAACTCATCAACTTGTTGATCTAACTTAGGCCACCATACCGCACTTCTAAGATGACTTTTCATCATTCGACTACCTGGGTGACCATCATGCGCCAGTTTTAAAACCACCTCACGTAGCTTCAGGGGTACCACCAGCCTGTCCACTCGCATAAGAACTTCTCCAACGCAGCACAATTCGTTCGCTATTACTCGATACGATAAAGGAAGCTCTTGTTGTCGGTCTGATTTGAGAAGGGTGAGAATGTTTTGATTTTCATCATCTTCTTTGCAAACATCTTCAATTTGCTGCCAATCCAGTGCAATTGCATTTGCAGCAGATATTGCTATTTCTCGAATCATTAGTTCTTCGTTTTGATCAAATGGCAATGCATTTAATGTTGCCAAACGAGGACAACGCGCCTGCTGCATTGTTTTCACCAGGCACATGGATAATCTTGTAGTCAAATGATTGCAATCGCAAAACCCTTCGTTCAATGCGTGCACAAGGACCGGATCTGGTTGTAAATAAATATTGCAATGCTTTACAATCAGTTACTAAATCGAAAGATCTTCAATGAGGTATCTTTTGAAATCGTTCTACCGCCCAAACTAAAGCCAGTGCCTCTTTTTCAGTTTGGATAAATTTGTAATTAGCCAGCCCGAGAAAACTCCTGACTTCAGCTGGATTCTTTGGTATTCGAAAGGTTTGAATAGCATCTGCTTTGACCTTTGTTGGTGAAATTCCATCAGCCGATACAATATGACCAAGAAATTCATGCACCCTAAAGACACATTTTTCCCAGTTTAGTTGAACGTTACGGTTCTTGAAACGGTTCAGAACCTAACGAATAAAAAAACCCAGATTAATCCACCTAGCGGTGATGGTGCCTTTCTCGACCTTCGTAAAATGTGTGTGCTTGAAAATAGATGAGCTAGTAGCTAGGAGTAAAAAAGAAAAAAAAATCCTTGTCCGTTCTATGAAAATCGGATTATTTCAAGCAAAGATACTGTAGTTTGATTAATTAATTAAAGATACTGTAGATCCAGTTGAAAACCGAAAATCATATTTTGTCCCATTCCCGGATGTTGCAACTGCATCGCGAGTGGTGCACGACTATGGCATAGATGCGCACTACTCGCGATGCAGTTGCAACATCCGGAAATGCCAGAAAATGTGATTGTCGCGAAACCTCAGTTCGGTTTTCAACTTGATCTACAATATGCTAATAAGAATTTCGACAATTTTTATCCTTTTCCAATCTTTTTGACGTACATACCCCTGTTTTATTTTACCCAGTCATATATTTTTAGGATATTACTTTTGGATGTTTGTTAAACTGAAGCTCCGACTATACAAAAAGAAAACGAAAATGTCATTCCCATCAAGCGAGCGGAGGGAAATTTTTGTTATGATATAAATCTCATGACCGTCCTTCTGCCAAACAACCGTATGAATGTGGAGGGAAGTGTATCAGTGTGGAAGATCCCAAGGATGTTATAGATCATTTAGTATGTTCGATCATTTAGTAGTTTGTCATCAATCATTTCAGAATGATGTCAGTTAGTTAAGGTTTTTCTACAACTCTGCCAAAAGGTTCGTTGTTTGAATTCCACTAGTTACCGAGTTATAGCTATAGTATCAGTAACTTAGACTAAATGATAATAAAATTCCAATCATTTAGTTAAAGCTACTGCAACTAGCGCTATAACTTCGTTATTAGTGGAATTCTAACAACAATCCATTAGGCAGAGTTGTAGAAAAACCTTCGCACTAGAAGTCCACCATACAACACATTTTGAAATTCAGCTTCTGTAATGAGTTATTCACAAACTACTAAATGATCGAACGCAAATTACTAAATGATCGATAACATCCTTGCTTCCGATAGTTCGCTTTCGAAGAGAAATTATAGCCTTTCGGTACAACTTTGTTGCACAAGAAAGGCAAAAATGAAGGCCAATTTCTAAGGTAATAGTCCAATCTGGCCAATTTTCAATAGAAAATAATAGAACAGGATGCCGCGTTCAATGCAATTTGTTGTGAGTAAATCGATCGAGGGTAAGTGCATCAAAAGTGAGCTAGGCTTTTCTACACGCTTTTTTATAACACAAAGTATTTTGGCCATAATTTCTGTGCCCATAGTCCGATCTTCCAAATTTTCAATAGAAAACAATACGGCAGGATTTCGCGTGGAATGGAACTTGTTGCAAGTAAATCGGTTCGGAGGATAAGTACCGAAAAAGTGAGCTAAACTTTTCGCACTTTTGATGGGCGCACACACACACAGAGACATCATCTCAGTTCGTCGAGCTGAGTCGATTGGTATATAACACTATGGAACTCAAGGCCTTCTGTAAAAATTTGGTTTTGGAGCGAACATATACGGAAAGTATACTTTTTAGGCAAAAGGCAAAAATGGTGTTTCTGGACACAACTTCCGATCCCATATTTCGATCTGGCCAATGTTCAATAGGACACATTGGGACAGGATTATGCGTCAATGCAACTTGTTTGCGAGCAAATTAGCTGAAGATAAATGCCTAAAAAAAGAATGACGTTCTTTACGCGATTTTTCTGTAAAAGTTTGCGTTTTAGCCATAACTTCCGATCCCATAGTCAGATCTGGCCAATTTTCAATAGGAAACAATGGGACAGGATTCGGAGGCGAGTGCAATTTGTTGCGAGCAAATCGGTTGAGGATAAGGGCCCGAAAAATGAGTGACATTTTTTAAGCGATATTTACGTATAAATTTGTATTTTGGCCACAACTTCCGATCCCATAGTCCGACCTGGCCTGGTCGTTGTCATTCGATACGGTGTGCAGACTATCCGGTCCGATGACCGGTCTATACATTTCCTCCCTTCCTACCAGTGGGCATCCATCGTACGTCTGCTCCAGCTGCGCATAGAACGCTTCTTTCTCATAGTCGGGTCTCCCTTCGTGTGGGCAGTGCAACTTGCACATCCTTGCGTTGATTGGCTGCCACCCAATCACGCGTTGGCGCATCTTACCCAGCACTATAAAGCCGGTTCCCATCTCGTTGGTGACAGCTTTGGTAGAAGGTAGCCGTTCGATGCCCGTTTTTCCACACTTTCTGTTTTGTCCAGCAAATCTCCTGCAGCGCCACAACGTCGAAGTTGCGGAGATGTAATTCATCGTAGATCATCCTGTCGCAACCTGCGAAACCTAGCGACTTGCAATTCCATGTTTCAAGCGTGATCCTGTATTCGTCGCCTAGGTCTTTGCCGATTATATCGAGTCGCATTATCTCTTATATTGTTCGTAATGATTGGTTTACCAGGCGGCTTATTGGGCCTGCGCAAACCTCCTGTCTCGTCGGAGGGCCGTCGTGTCAGGGCTGTTTAGCGTCCCACCTAACACCAGGACTTGGGCTTGTGCGCTTTGAGCGGCACACGGTCGCTTTGGTGGGGCCTACTTGCGGATACATGCAGCTTTTTATAGAGGTTTAACAGGGCCCTCTGTCAAACCCCACCACATCCTAGGCAAGCCCCACAACTCGCAGATGGCCTGCGGAGGGATTGTCAAGCCCTTGGACATAGTCCCTGCTGCCCACATTTCACCCTGCCGCGAAGTCGAATAAAATCATCGTCATTATCGGATTGATTACGGTTTATCGAACCTTAAATACGACATGCAAGCTGAAGCTACGACTTGAAAGTACCAATGACAAACTGACTGGTTTCGCCGATGCAGATTGGGCAGGCAATGCGAACGACAGAAAGTCTAATACCGGCTTTATTTTCCTGTTTGGTGGAGCACCAATTACTTGGGCAGCGAGAAAGCAGTCATGTGTAGCACTTTCAAGTACAAAAGCGGAATACATTTCTCTTGCGGAAAGTGGACAGAAGCTACTCTGGATTTTGAAACTTTTTAAATCAGTTTATCAAGAAGTGAAATATCCGGTGGTAATAGGAGAAGACAATCAAAGTTGCATCAAACAGTTCACACAAGATTCTATTGGGCAACGATCTAAGCATGTGGATACTAAATATCACTTCATCAAGGATCTACCTATACCAAAATGGAACTGTCGATGTTGTATATATTCCAACGAATAAAATGGTTGCTGACATCCTTACCAAACCACTTGGGCGTGTAAAATTTGAGTATTTTCGGAGTAAGCTCGGACTTCACGTTGAGGAGGAGTGATGAAGTAGCAACGGAAGTAGCATGCCATGATATTAATTAGTAGTTATTAATGGAGTATAATAAAATCATTCTTTGTCTAACGTTCAATCGAAGCAGACGTCATTGACTGACTCTCATCATGGAGTGGCCACAGAAGAAACAATATGGGTATCAAAATACTAAAAACTGTTTCAAAAACATATGATTTCAAGAAGATGGGACCGATCCTGGGTCATTAGGCAGAACGGTTATAAGGACGAATGACAAGTCTTTCTCAGTGAGGAAGGAGTACCAAAAGCAATGCAAAGGTCTAAAAGGGTACCACTTATGAAAAAGGTTGAGAACCGCTGCCTTATGTGAACGGTATATGGGCACAATACGGCACTTGTAATGTAAAGTCAAGTTTCTCAATACTTATCTACTAATTGATGAGAAGAATTTAGTTTTTCACCGACATTTCCTTTATTATTTCCACTCTAATACAGATTTTCACCCTTAGCTTCTCATGTTCAAATTTACAAATAAATACGTCTTCTATAAGTTAACTATGTACAGAAAAAAATGTTTGGATTTAAAAAAGTTTTGAGTTTAAGAATGTCACCCTTCCCTGTGGGAAAGTCATTTTTTACGTGAGTTCGTTCGTTTGAGGAGAGTGGAGCTTTGCTACTCCCTGTTCATGAAGAATTGATCAGAATCTTACTTTAAGACACTGTTTGAAACCATTCAATATTTTCGCTTCTCGTTCGTTTAAAACACTATTTCTGGTTTTATCTCCGAAAATGCTATTAAAAATTTCATTCCCCCTTTCCTAATTATCTAATTTATTTTCAATCAAAAATAAAACTATCTGAACCCCTGATAGGAAATCTACGCACCACGATCAACTTCCGTCGTCGCACTACTGATAACTGTTTTTACGGCACATTCACCGGCAGGAACCGGCTTGGATCTCCGGCCTGCGGTCGGAAACTGATCACCACCTTGTTCGGGTCTTCGCCGACCTCAAGGAACGAGTTCCAATCCGCCAGGAAGTAGAAACCATTCCGCCGTGGTGGTGGCAGTGGTTCCTCAGCTACTGGGTCCGCTCCACCTCCGAACGATTCTTCCAGGGCCGAAAAGCGAGCCGAATTGTCCGAGGCATCGGAACTACTAGCGGTGTCCGTCGCTGAAGTGGTCGTTGAGTTGGCGCTAGGAGTGTCCGCGTCAGATTCTACGTCGAGTATGGTGGATCGCGGTTGATCACCCGTGGTGGTGGAGATGATCTCCACTTGGTTGGATGAGTTTGAGCTGTTGGTGGAAGAGTTGGAGGACGCAGATAGATCCAGTGAGATGCGAGTGGGGGTGTCCTCGGTGGTCGGTTGCTGGCGTTTCTTGACGTCGTTGATTCGGTTAACATCGTAGCTTTCAAGCGGGTTTGGGCCCTGCGCGAGAAGTGATTCGCTTAGGTTGTAGTTTTTGAGGTTGAGTGATTCAAGAGACTCTTCGGTGAGATTTGGATTAAGCTTCTCCAGCTCTCGGATGGTTTCCCAAAGTTGTTCAAGTTTTCGATAATCTTCATTCACTAACTTCTCTGCTTTTGGAGGTTTCTCCGATTTCTTCCTAAGCCGAAATACCGCAAGACCGTTGGACTTCATTTCAGCTCCGTCTGATTCCTTACTTATATCCAATTTGCGTCCATTGCGATCTTTCTTCATGGTCTGAATGCCCAGGTTGTCCAGAACGGAAGCCATCTGCGGTACCAAGTCTTTGTCGATCATGGGCATTTCTTCCATTTCGGAGACGGCGCTTATGGCGCTGGTTTCCGACTTCAATGACTTCTGCTTGCGTTCACCGTTGTCTATGATTCCGAACGACTTCAAAAGCTCATCTAAGCCTTTGTCAAGTTTCGGTGCATCCATCGGCAGTGGCTTAAAAGCGACGTAGTCATCAGGCCTTATGTCAGGTTTAGCCATGATTGGAGGAGATGGCTCCAGTTCTTCAACTTTCAGACCATCGTTTTGAACTAAATGTGATGGTTGAATCTCAGATAAAGTTTCCGGAAGTAGATAATCACCGCGAAGGGGACCAATTCCGACCGAGTTGCCACCATCGTTCAACAATCCGAAGGTGCGCAAAAGCATCCTCAGCTCTTCGTCCGCCATGTTGGGAGCAGATGCCTTTGGGCTGGTAGTTTCAGTGGTCAAGTCAGCCATTCCAAATGGAGTAGTCATTTCGATAGGAAGCGGGCGGAAAGTGGGCGGAACACCATCACCGAAGCCGAGTGAAGCTAAAATGTCGCTGATTTCTTTGTTCTTCCCAGTAACTTCCGTAGTGGATATTGGAAGTTCAATTTTTGTCGGTGCATTATCGGCAGTCGGTTCAACTGCTTTTGTAACGTATTCAACGATCTTCACTGGAAATTCTGTGGTGGTTGTTGTGGACACCAATTTTGGTTTAATATGAGAAGGTTTCACTTCATCACGAATTACGTTCGGCAATGCGGGATGGAAGGTCGTTGGTTTCAAAGTGGTAAAGCGGATCGTTGTGACGGGAATGGCCGTCGTTGTTGCCTTTCTTCGGCTATTGGTTGATTGAGTAGCAGATGCTGCATTAGGAATGATCTTAGATGGTTGTTGGCCTTCCAGATCGACTTCGTTTTGCACGACCTTGGTCACCGGAGGCAGATTGTATATGTTTTTAATGTTCTCCGGACTCATGTTGTTGGTATTGTATGGAAGCACTAGCATCAGGGCTCTCATGTGCTGCGCACGAGACTGATCGCCTTCGCGAAGTGATTTGTCAAACTCTTCGCGGGTCACGTTCTCAAATAGCTCTTCAATTTCTCCCCTAAAATAAAAATAAATAAATCAATACTAGTTTGATGTTCAAAACAGTAGAACGATTTCTACTAACCTGGTTAACCTCGGAAGAGTAGGATCTTTAGCTAATAAACTCTGAACCTCGGCGATCGTCTGTTGAACATCAACCATAGCTTTGCGGGCTTGGTTTGCGTCCAGTTCGTTAACATCTCGCGGCTGAATGGTCTTGTGAAGGTTGTATGCCACATAATTGTCCCTTCTGGGATATCGTGGTCGGTAGTGCATCCGCTGCAAATGCATGGGATTCGTGTGTTGAGGTTCCACCAGAACCGCTGCCATCATTAGCAGCAGGAGGCTAATGGTCAATCGTTTTCGCTGTTGCATCTTGATCGATTTCAGCACCTGTGAAGAAGGAATTGAAAATGAAGACATAAATTTAGGCGGCTGTTTTGAGCATACTGCAGTTCGTTGTGATATGCCCGTAAATGATCAGTCGATCAAGCCCACAGTCAGAGAAAGCCACTGAGACGTCATCAATCTCTGAGGTACAGCGTAAGACGGAGCCGAGAGCAGGTGGAATAGTGACCGTCCTTGACTTGAAAGCGTGAAGGAGGAACGCGGTTGAATTTACGATCATCATCATCATCAAACGCAAATGCAATCGGATTTAATCGAGTGGTATTAGCAGAGGGCGAAGAAATTGATTCATATTTGCTTGCCTACGCTGCTGCCTAGCGATGATTCGCTCTAGTGGGGGTTTTCTCGGTCGCTGTGCCGCCGTAGACGTGACGGGACTTTGTGAGTCGACTGCATTGCATAATCGATCGCACTATGCTATGCGGCGACGAATTGCTGAGCGACCGGAGACTGAATGAACTGGTTAAACGATCGAGGAGGAAGCCGGGTAACGAGGATAGTACAAACATCGGATTTGGTGAGAGTTGTATGATTGGGTTGATAGTAATCATATCAACAAGTCAATTCTATCATCAACAAGGATGTATTTGTTAAAGCTTGTTTTTAACGCCTTTAGATTGATACTGAAACATAACTGATCCAATGGAAAGCAATTAACATGTCTGATTTTTTTTCGAAGCGTTGCATAAATTTATCAAATGATCGGTTATTTAGATGGTACGGTAATCATCCAAGGTACATTACACTGTATTCCGATTGAAACCATCAAAAATGTACACGATCGCAAAGACATGCGTATATTAATCGTAGACACAATATAAAACATGCGAATATCAGCTTTTCAGCTAAATCTGGTTAATGATCGGAGGTTTATTTGATAGGTGTTGTAACCTTATTATTTTTGTATGATTATGATTAATGAATAATGATTAAATAATTCATTATTCATTAATCATGATTAAATCTATGATTAAATACTAACGCTCGGATTTTACTGGATTGAATCCGAGGCAATTAGCAATCAGCCCCGTTGTGTACAACCCTAATGCGATGTACCGCATGGTACTGAGCTGGGAGGGAGATTCAGATTTAAAAAATATGAATGTCAATGCAGACCTATCTTTAGTTGTCATGAAACGTCACCGCAGACCTAGCTGGAAAGTGTTACAACTCACAAAATGGACCTTGATAAAGGGAGAATTCGGTGATAAGACTTTCCCATAGGTAAAACCCAAGTCTTCATGTTCAGTGCTAGTCAACTACTGTTTATTATTTATTCGATCTTTGGTCTCATGCTTAGTCATAATCTCAGGTCATACCATTCGGTATTTCTCTACTCTCCTCTCGATGATAGTCATAGAGAGGTTGAGAAAGGGTTAATATAATTTTACCTCCTACTTGAACACCACAACTCCTCTACCCTTCAGTCAAAAGCGATCTATAATATCTAGTCTATTTATATTATTCTTGCAACTCAGAAAATAATAATTATCATATACTTCAGCTTATTATCGTTTGAATTTAAAAAATCTTCATTGAATTAATTCGAATGAAATACAGATTATTTCAGAAATGATTTGAATCAAGCCTACATTTACTAAATGCTAACCATTAAATAATTTGATTAGTAAGCTTCGAACTGAAACATTGTCTTCAAAAGCATGATCGTTTTTAAAATATGACAGTGTAGCAATCAAAGATCTTCTCTACTTCTTTTGAACACTATTCGCGTTCCCCATCACTCAAGAACAATACTTGATACATTCGCCGAGAAACAAAACCTGGTAAAGGCAATGGATAAATCGTTGAGACCTCTAGAAAGGCTGGTTATCAGTTACTGTACGCTCTGGTTACATCCGCCTGCGTATCATCTTTCTAGATGCATCCAGTTTCCAGAAAAAACAGTGTATGTACGGTATGCAGCTTTATCCATTTGTGCATATTCTCAGCGAGCAAAACAAAAAAGTCTGAAACACGATCCTTGAAGGCAAGACGGGATGAGTTGTACATAAGAACATTTCAAAAAAATACACCGAAAACATTAACAAAAAATGACTCCAAATATATTACAATAACAATAAAATCCATTGAGCATGATGTTAACGTCCTCGAAAACAGATTAAAGGAGCTCAAAAACACAAACATGTTCCCTAATCCAGAACCAGTATATCAGTGAAAACTAATTTTTCTTTTTATGAACCAAGCAGCAAAATAATCATCTCATATTATGGTGATTTAGTGTGGCAAAAACAAAGCACTTCCATTTGAAAATCTCTGAACAAAAATAAATAAATACGAGAATACTGGCCACTCAAAACACAATTGGTTCATACTTTAAAAAAAACACATACGATTCCAAAAAATATATGCCAGTCACCAGCCAAAAACACATCATGGCGCGAAAATTTTATCAATAACTTTTGCCACGCTTGTGCCACAGTTGATCTCAATACTTGCACTGGTCTCTTCATGGGATAAGACATGGTGGTATGTAGTCACTCACAAAGGTATGTCCGATGAAATGTATACATGCGGAAAATGTTATTTGCGTGGTAAATGAAAGCGTGTTGAATAAAAAACTGTGTCAAAGTACTCGCATAAAAAATCATTAAAGATTAGAAAGAAAATATTAACAAACATCTCCAACTTAATCTTTAAATAAAACTGAGTACAAATACAAAAAAAAAATCACAATTTCACGGCACAAAAGTTGATCATAAATGAGCACACAACCACAGCAATTAATACTCCGCGATATTCAAATAAAAAGCTCATTTTCTAAAAAATATAATCAACAAAATCTTAAACGATTTCACCTCGTCGCCACTGTTACATTTCACAAAATAGACCTTGATAAAGGGAGAATTCGGTGATAAGACTTTCCCATAGGTAAAACACAAGTCTTCATGTTCAGTGCTAGTCAACTACTGTTTATTATTTATTCGATCTTTGGTCTCATGCTTAGTCATAATCTCAGGTCATACCATTCGGTATTTCTCTACTCTCCTCTCTATGGTAGTCATAGAGAGGTTGAGAAAGGGTTAATATCATTTTACCTCCTACTTGAACACCACAAAAATGTTTAATAATTGGGGAGTATCGATACTGATCATTTGCTTGAAAACTATAAAAAGCAGAAAAATGTATTGCACATTATCAATCTATATTTGAAACGACGGTTGTTGAACACAAAAATGCTTAATACAATAGAACTGTGAAACTCGTTTGAAAATGGTGTCCATTGTAAAGAGAAAAGGAGACGTCTAGGATACATCTTCTTGCAATAATTTCCTTTGCTTATCGCTTATTAATTCATTATCTGCATCGCTCGTTCCACGTTCTTCAAAGTCAACCTAATCCGCAGCTACGGTAAATTTTTTTTTCGTAATTTTAATCGTGAATAGTCGGATTTTGATGATTTGAAAAAATCTGTAAATTGTTCGTCGTCCGAATCTGGCATATATGGTGAAAGAATGGAAGAGAGATTTCGCTTTGTCTTTTCCCACCCGTTGTGAAACAAGTTACTTAGAAATGTAAAAGAAAACCAAAACACATTTGCCAACATGAATAATCAATCTATGCCAACCATTTCTTTAAGTTTCTTCAAAATTCTTCATATCCAATTTTAAAAATTTTCTTATGAACCATCGATAGCGATAGATGTCGTTTCATGAAGAATTTTAAATTACTCAAAAATTGCAAAGGATCTTTTCCAAAATATCGATATCGTTAAAACGGTTAAAACGATATGATTTTTCACCGTTATACTTTATCGATATGTCAGAATTTTTGATAAAAACTTTAATTTTAGGTTCTTCAGAGGAACATCGACAGTTATCTTTTATGCAGATTTTTATTTATTTATTTATTTCCTTAATCGTTTATCGAACCTGGAGAAAAGAATACTGTAGAACCTTTGCTAAGAGAACCTCATCTTAATCATTAGACCACAATGTAGTTTTGATTGGTAATAGCTAAATAAATTCCATTGACATTCTATCCCATATAATTTTCATTCAAATATAATCAATATGTAGGGGAATTATTTTCCTTACCCCAAAACATCAATTACCGCAATGTCCTTGTGAAATGGTTCTTTATGACGACAAGGCTATCCCTTCATAATCAAAAAGCTAATATCGATAACGGAGATAAACAAACGCCAAAATACAGAACAAAAAGGGATAAAGGTGTAAAAGTGGTGATCATTTATGAAATTATTTGCCAAAATATATCATTGCATTGATATCATACTTTACGAGAATTTAAATAACGATTCATTGAAATTTATGTCATTATTAGGAATAAATTAGCAACCCTATATGTAACCAGAAACCGGCGGAGTGAAAAACTGTCGAATTGACAACGTATGAAAATGCATGAAATCGCGAAAATAATGCTGGCAGCACTTGAACTTTGCTTGCTTCTTATGGAGGCAAAAGTAAACAAGTCGAATTGGAACCGCTTTTAACGGTTCGAATGGGAACAAGATGGCGTCTTCGCGGATCTCTTATTCTAGTATTTCTAGAATAAATTAGTGTGAAAAAATATCGACAAAATTATTAAATTTTATATAAATGACTTTGAATGAGTCGAGATAGATGCTGACAAGAGATTCGTATTTTATTTATACTGAATTTAATCCGCCGCATTTTGTGATTCCCTCCATAGGGAAGCGAAAAACGACTAGGGTAAAACGACCTATTATGGAGGGGTTAAGCACCGTGTCAAAACAAAATTGATTTCAAAAATTCTTCAAAAATTACCTGTTGGTCGATTTACACATTGTAGTAGTTGAATAGGATGCTCGTTAACTATAGTTTCGTAAATATTACGCCAATTGTGCTGAACTTATGTTGTTTTGTTTTTATCACAATAATAACAAACTATCGCAATAATAGGACGCAGTTGCCTATCGTTGCGATACTTTTTGAAGGTCAGTCCTATTGTTGCGGTATTGCATGTAATTCTTATGGAGAGCGATACCGCAACAATAGGACCTTAGTACTACCGCAATAATAGGCTGAAAGGATTCAAATGTTTAACGAAAAATGTTGATTTTTCATCATTTTGAACGGAATTTAGTCAAACAAAAGCTGTTCTAGTCGTTAATCCGAAGAGTTTTAGCGTACCTATAATTGTTTTGAATGCTATTATATCCAGAATAGACTACTTCAACACTACCGCAACATTAGGACATACCACAACGATAGGGACGTTTATCCTATGTTCCGGACACTTCTTAATTCAATACTCCGGGAGAGAGTTTCACGAAACATTTCATAATTCAAATTCCCGCACTCTGAACGTTATATGAAACTTGAGAAAGTCACGCACCGGCTTCAATGAAATCAACGAAAACATCGATGACACGCAAAACAAAAACTGGTCAGTCCGTGTGACGCTTGCTTTGGTACATTCGTGTGTAGTATCTGGATCTCCCTCCCAGGTATTGTACTTCCAGTTGAAAACCGAAGTGAGCTCTCGCGACAATCGATTTTTCTCCGTTTCCTTTTGTCGCAACTACGTCGCGACTAGTGCGCATCATGGCGCACGGCGGTGGCATAGATGCGCACTAGTCGCGATGCAGTTGCGACATCAGGAAATAAGGAAAAACTCAATCGTCGCGAGAGCGAGGTTTTCAACTGGAAGCACAGTACTGAGTACGCCGCTGGGCTCGCACAACGACAGCATAACTGTCACTGCGCGATGCTGAATGAAGCGCATCAATGTATTTTAATCTGGTTGTCGTTGTATTGTATTTTGTTATGTATGTTCAGTTTGTTTACGTCTGGCAATTTGTTAGTTGTGCCGGTTTCAACGTGTCGCGAATAAAATAGCTTAATTCGACAATTCGTGCGCGTTAGATTCCCTGATGTAAGAATAGCAATCCGAAACACAATCGGGGTTACCGCGGTACAAAAGTGGCGACGAGAATTCCAGTGCCAGTGAGAGTAGCCCAAGTAGCACACGCAACATCTTCCAAAAAGCACCATGTTTCTATTCAGTTTCATTAGAGGCATTGGAAAAACATCAAAGCACAAACGAGTTGCATCAAGATGTCAAAAACGTTCGAGTTGTGATCAATGTTTCATTACCATTGCAATGCAGTACGTGTTTGACATTTGGAAACAAACAACCAAAGAATACTGCACTTTATGTTGCAAACACGAAACAAAATCATCAAGTTGCATATTTTTTACCATGTAACATCAATGCGTCTTTCAAAATTTATTTGTTTGTTTAAATTAAGTTGCAGATAAGTTGAGTGTGTCTTCATGTTTAATTAAGCATCGTTCAACGTTTTGACAACTCACATTTTTTCCGGTGATGGTGCAATCAAGTAACAGAAAAACTGAGTACAAAACTTCATAATCGTATGGTTTTATGGTGAGTCAACATGCAGTCCCTTCTGAAGTGTTGAATGGTGCTGTGGTAGAGTGAAGGACTATAAATCACAAGATTCATAAATCGAATCCAGTTTTATATTTTTATTTTTTTTTCAGCTGTAGTATTTTGCAACATTATTGAAATTTTATTGCAATCGAAGGATGTTTCCGTAGGCTCCACCTCTTGCGCTTTTTAGATTGCAAGAGAGTTATGTTTGATGACACATATAGGCAAAGATTGTTTCTTTCCGAATAGATGCAACACAGTGAAATATTCAGTAGTGAAACAAGTTGTGCTGCTTGGGAGTTTTTCCGTCGCAAAAAGGAAACTAACCCATCATTTCGTCACCCGCGCGAGAGAAACGCAAGTGGAGTGCGATGGCAAACGGTAGTGAGCAAAGTGGAAGGAATGGTGTCGACCCGCCAATTAATCAGCGGCAGCAAATTAATCCTCTGAGAATTCCCGCACCAGTGGTCCACCAGCAGCAGCAGCAGCCAAATTTCGTTCCCGGAGTGCAAACCCACCAACAGCAACCGCAAGCCCATAGCAACAACGAAAGCCTGTTGATTCAACTGATGCAGGTAATGCAGCAGCAGCTAGCGCAGCATAATGAGTTGATGGCTCGTCTCGTTCAGCGGCAGAATAGCACCGAAGACCAGCAACAACAGTTCCTTCATAGTATAGCATCGTCCATCAATGTGCAGGTACCACCAAACCCGGAACAAATCCTTGACTCCTTGGCCAGCAACATAAAGGAATTCCGGTTCGAAGCCGAAAGTAACGTCACATTCGCTGCGTGGTATTCCAGGTACGACGATCTGTTTGAGAAGGAGGCTGGACGATGAAGCGAAAGTTCGCCTGCTAATGCGAAAATTGGGTTTAGCCGAACACGAAAGGTATGTAAGCTACATATTACCTAAACTTCCGAAGGAATTTACCTTCGCGCAGACAGTAGCAAAGCTCAAGTGCCTTTTCGGAGCAAAAGAATCGGTAATCAGTCGACGATACCGATGCCTGCAAATAGCGAGAAATCCCTCAGAGGATCATGTGGCGTTCGCTTGCAGGGTAAATAAAGCTTGTGTTGAATTTGAGCTCGGCAAGCTCACTGAGGAGCAATTCAAGTGCTTGGTGTACGTGTGTGGCCTCAAATCGGAGAATGACGTTGAAATTCGGACTCGTCTCCTCACAAAAATCGAGGACAACAATGACGTCACGTTAGAGCAGCTTTCGGAGGAGTGTCAGCGCCTGTTCAACTTGAAACATGACAGTGCGATGATCGAATCTCCGACTCTTTTCGGCCAAGTCCAAGCAGTGCGCAAGTTCGGTAGCGGAAAGCGATTTGGAAAGCGTGAACGTGAACAACAAAAACGTCCTTCCAGTGACACCGGTAAAAAGCCAAACTACCCGTGCTGACTCTGCGGTGTGCTACATTTCGTTCGGGACTGTGGCTACAAAACCCACAAATGCAACGATTGTGGCCAATTCGGGCACCGTGAGGGATACTGCGACAGTGCTAAGTCCCGTAAACCTGAAAGCAGACGCAGAATGCGGGAAGTTTCAAGCAAGGTGGTGGTCGTCGATATGTGTAGCGTGCAGCAGCGGTGCAGATTTGTTTCCGTTGTCATATCCGGAACGCAGATACGGTTGCAGCTTGACACGGCGTCCGACATCACCGTCATCAGCAGGGACATATGGAAGAAGCTCCGCAGTCCTATTCTAGCACCAGCTACAGTGAAAGCGAAGACAGCGTCTGGTAACATCCTGCCGCTCGATGGAGAATTCGAGTGCAATGTCACGATCGGAGGAAGTACACGATGCGAGCTGGTCCGCGTCTCCGAGAAGCAACTACATCTGCTCGGTTCCGATCTTGTTGACAGCTTCAGTCTCTGGTCTGTACCCATGGACACCTTCTGTTGCAGCGTTTCTGGTTCCCCAGCTTCACTCGAGTCATCCTTTCCGAACGTCTTCAGCGAAAAGCTCGGTTTGTGCAGTAAAACCAAAGTGAAATTGGAGCTGAAAGAAAGTGTTCGACCCGTTTTCTGCCCGAAGCGTCCGGTAGCATACGCGATGTACGATGCCGTCGACCAGGAGCTCGATCAAGGGGAGAAACTCATAATCATAACTCCTGTCGACTACTCCGAATGGGCCGCTCCTATTGTCGTCGTTCGCAAAGCCAACGGTACCATCCTGATTTGCGGAGACTATTCCACGGGATTGAATGCTGCTCTCCAACCCAATCAGTATCCGCTTCCACATCCGGACGACATCTTCGCCAAGCTCACTGGCTGTCAGGTATTCAGCCAAACAGATTTGTCCGACGCTTTCTTACAGGTGGAAGTCGACGAGCAACACCGCAAGTTGCTTCACTATCAACACGCATCGTGGCCTCTATTCCTACAACCATCTTCCGTCGGGTATGGAGATTGAACCTGGTCCATTTCAACAGCTCATCGATACGATGCTTGCCGGCCTAGAATGCACTTCCGGGTACCTCGATGACGTTATCATCGGAGGTAAAACAGAAGAAGAACACGATCGCAAGCTTCGAGCTGCTTAGAAGCAAATCCTAGAATTAGGCTTCACTATCCGCGTCGACAAGTGCACTTTTCGTAAGAAGCAAGTACAGTACGTGGGTCACGTCGTCGACAGTCGCGATTTACGCCCAAATCCGGCCAAGATCAAAGCGATATCCAAACTACCGCCTCCTATCGATGTATCCGGTGTACGGTCCTTCTTGGGAGTCATACACTACTACGGCAAGTTCTTCTCCAATATGCGAAACCTACGATATCCGCTCGATAATCTCCTCAAAGCTGACGCAAAATTCCAGTGGACTCTGGACTGCCAAAAGGCGTTTGAGAAATTCAAACAAATCCTCTCCTCGGATCTGCTCCTCACACACTACGATCCGAAGCGGGAGATTATCGTCTCTGCCGACGCTTCCTCCATTGGACTAGGAGCGACGATCAGCCACAAGTTCCCCGACGGTAGCATCAAGGTTGTCCAGCATGCCTCCAGGGCACTCACGAAAGCGGAGCAAGGTTACAGTCAGCCGGACCGTGAAGGTTTGGCCATCATCTTCGCCGTTACGAAGTTCAACAAGATGCTCTTTGGACGGCACTTTCGTTTGCAAACGGATCATCAGCCTCTGATGCGGATCTTCGGATCCAACAAAGGTATTCCGGTCTGCACCGCAAACTGCCTTCAACGCTTCGCACTCAACCTGCTGCTCTACGATTTCGATTTCGAGTACGTGCCCACTCACAAGTTCGGCAACGCGGACCTGCTTACCCGGGTCATCAACCAGCACGTTAAGCCCGATGAAGATTACATCATCGCAAGCCTCAACCTGGAAGAGGACCTCAGGTCAGTTATATCTAGTTCCGTTAAAGTGTTGCCTCTCCATTTCAGAGCCGTCGCGCAAAGCACCCAGGCAGATCCGCTGCTACGCAAAGTCTACCACCACATCCAGAACGGTTGGCCCCAGTCCAAACTTTCGGGGTCCGACCTCCAACGGTTCCAAGCCAGACAGGAATCGCTCTCTGTGGTAGATGGCCCAACAAACATTCACTAGTTGAACTAACATCAGTGTGATGATTTAATTCAGCGCTGTGTTGAATTATGTCTGTACTATTTCTTATCACAACTTCTGTTCAAGCTTTGTTCACACAATTTTGGCGAAGTTATACAACTACAACATCTCATTTTGAAAAACAACTTTATTAACTGATTCGTTAAACCTTTAATATGCATTTTACTAAGCCTCAATTCAGCTACATGTGAATTATTCGAAAATAATAACGCATAGAAGGTAACATCATCAAGATCTCCAATGAACGTATTTTGAAGCAATTGCTATTTTCATAATAATCATTTTATAATTTCACTAAATCGGGTCTCGAACTGCTGTCATTTGATCATCCGCCGGTAACGTTGTCATCCGCGCCATCCTTGATTAGTTAGATATGGCTCACTCAATGCATAACATAAATAATATTATTGCTGGATATGAATCATAATTGGAATCTTATTCAACAAGTCGATCTGTCAAACCATAATTTGTTAATAACTGAACAAGATTTTTATTTCAACCATTGTTCAGCCAGTCATAACCATCGCACACTAGGAAAAATACGTAAAAATAATGTCGATAAACGATAAAATAAATGCTATTTATGAATTTATGAAAATAAAATCAATGTATATTCGGCCTTCCTCAGAATCTCTTGATAAACGGTTGCGATATGATTGTCAAATGCTAAGATTATTCCAATTTCTCCGCAATAAAGATCATCATCCATGCGATAATAGTGGGATTCCACACATCAAAGATTCAATAATTTTCCGACGTTATTCAACGGGGTTATGTCCGGCTTTTAGTAAATTTATTTCCGCATGAATGCATGATTTTTTTATTGCTCCAGCAGTTTTGTTCGTTATAATCTCCGACAGCTTAATAAATCACGAATATAAAAAGCATGTCTTGAAAATAAATCATTATTTTATTGTCTTTTTATTGTCTCTATTGATTTATTTATGTCTATTTGTATTATTCAGCATCCATTTTTCCTATAAATCAAATTTTCCAGATCTAGAATCCAGATTTTCTCTCAAACTGAAAAAGCATAATGTTTTTTTTCCACTGTGCGATAGATCAGATAAATGTGAAATCCAATGGTTAAGAAGGACAAAGGTTAAGAAGGATGTCTAAATGCTTGCTTATTAACTTACTATTCAAACTCAATTCGACCACCCTTTCAGAGCATCACATCATAGTCGAACAGAGAACTTTAAAAATCATTAGTTCAGCACATTGTTAAACTTCCCCAATGTGCTGAAATGTAATAAAATGAAAACGTTAGTTCGACTTCAAAAAAAGGTAGTAAACAAATAAATAGGTCATGTCGAATATTAGTTAGACTAAATGCTGAAATGAAATCTGTCTAGCGAATTATTCAGCATCCTTTTTATTCAGCTAAGAAGATCACAAATAAACAATAATTCAACCTAGATGCTTATTTGTAGCTTGTCGTTGTTTGTTGGGGGGTGCATCATCAGAAAAAATATTTTAAGCTCTTTTCAGTGGAATGTATTAAATCGTCTAAGACGAGTTTTTTAATTCTACCAATTATTTCGATACCTTTGCAGATACGTATTTCGACCACAACTGTGTGGTCGTCTTCAGTGTCTCGTACTTGACTCGACTTGTCAGGTAAGAAAGTCCTGTTTCCAGGTAAGTAAAATTGTCACTTATGTTCACAATAACTACATGTTACTTATTTTAGATATAAATTACTTTGCACAGCTCAACAACTAGATTTCAAGAAATGAAAATATAAAAATAAATGGACGAGAACAGGGGTGAGTACGGTTTCTGGGTGTCTTACCCTATTGTTTTCTATTAGTAGTGGCAAAACGGTAAGTAAATGTACTTTTACCGTGTGTCAATTGTTTGCATCGCGGCACTCTAAATTGATATCTAGGGGAATTATGGCTAAAACCACCACTGTGGGTAAAGGCTGATCTACAGTTTGGAAAACGTGTCCCAGGATTTGATCTACCATGTAATTTAAATGGAGGCGGGATTTGCGTTTCCCGTGACAGGAGAAGAAGTCTACACGGCAAAATAATTGCCCGAAGTGTAAGCCCAATCGCGGGAAAAGTGTACGGTTAAAAATCCCATGCAACTCCCGCGGAGAAACAATTCCGTTTGAATTTATTCCGCACGGGAAATTCGTAATCTCTGACGGAAAGAACCTAGTGAAGTGGATAGTGAAAAGTGAGAAATGTGAGAATTGAGAAGAGCAAAATGAGTAATGATAAACGAGAAATGAGAAATGAGCAGTAAGCAATGGGTAGTAAGAAATGAGCAGTGAGAATAAGAAGTGTGAAGTGTAAAATTAGAAGTTAAAAGTGAGAGATAAGTAGTGAGAAGTGAGAAATGTTTACTGTAGTGAGTAATGAGAATGAGACGAGAGAAGTGAAAAGTGTGAAGTGTGTTATGAGGAGTTAGAAAAGAAAAGCGAAAAGTGACTAATGAGAAATGAGAAGTGAAAAATGAGAAGTGAGAAATGTGTCATGGGAAGTGAAGAAATGAATAGTGAGAAGTGAGAATTTAGGATGATAATTGAAAAGAGTTAAGTGAGAAGTGAGCAGTGAAAATTAAGAAGTTTGAACGAGAAGTGAAAAATAGTGCATAGTGAGACGGCCACCTCTCTCTCTCTCACTCATTCACTCTCACCCACTCTTTCTTATTTACTCTCTCTCACTCGCTTACTTAGTCACTCGTTCTAACTCATTCGCACTCTATCACTCTCACTCACTCACTCTCAATCACTTACACACTCATTCTCACTCTCTTACTCTCTTTCTCTCACTCACTCACTCACTAACTCTCACTCACTCTTACTCATTCACTATCCCACTCACTCACTCAAATCCATACGCACACACTCATTCTCACTCACTCGCTCTTTCTCTATCACTCACTCACACTCATTAACTCTGCCACACTCACTCTATCTCAGTCACGCACTAATTCTTACTCACTTACTTATTTCCACTCAATCACACGTTCACTCACTCATTTATTCACTCTCACTTCACTCTGTCTCACTCTCTCACTCATTTCTACTTTCTCTCTCTCCCATTCAATCTCTCTCTCACTCACTTTCTCCCTTCCTCTCGCTATTTCTCCCTCTTCTCGTTATCTTTCCCTCTGATCGCTCCTGTGTTTTTATAAAGAAATCCAAACTAAAACCCGGAAGTGTAAACTCAAGCGCGGGCGCGGATACACAGATTCTCAAAATTCGAAACAAAATCCTGAAGTGTTAACAAAATCACGAAAAATGTTTTGACAGTGGAGAGTTATCGGTGGAAAATTTTCCCTAACAAAACCCGGACCAAAATCGCCTATCAAATCCCGCGGACCCGTTTCCCGAACAGTAAACCAGCCTTAAGTCCGACACCTCATAAGTTCTGAGATGTGAAGCTCTAAATAGCAATAATTTTGGTACACCCCATGAAAACATTTAAATTCTTGATCCGGTAACCACCCTAACCGTAAATTTTGTCTGTCAAAAAACTGTTAAAATGAACAACAAAACATAACATTTCTGAGTTTTAACAGTAGAAGCGTAAGTAGAACGCTAGAGGCGCTGTAGTCATTTAAATTAGTTTGCCAAATTATACTTCAACAAGCATCAATTGGCTATAATTTAAGCATCATGTTGTAGTGAATTTCTTACGTAACGCGAACAGGAACGATATTTCCGCAATCTTATACTTTTGAATCAACTGTTTCAACAACAGCGTATTTAAGATTTTGAATCCGGTTTATAAGGTTTTTAAAAATAATTCCTGATAAATTTGATTTTTATTAATATGCAGCGTCAACGTGACTAACGTTTTGTGTTATACATGCAAATTTAAGTGCACACTAAAAAATCATATAGCCGCAAATCGTCCTTCACCTTACTCGCTGTGCACCTCGGATCGTTGTCGAGAACCATTTTCACCAGATCACTGTCTGACATTCTGGCTACGTGCCTGGCTCACCGCAGTCTTCCGATTTTCGCGATGTGAACGATGGATGGTTCTCCCAACAGCTGATGCAACTCGTGGTTCATTCGGCTCCTCCACGTACCGTCCATCATCTGCACCTCACCATAGATGGTACGCAGCACTTTCTTTTCGAAAACTTCCAATGCGCGTTGGTCCTCCACGAGGATCGTCCAAGTCTCGTGTCCGTAGAGAACTACCGGTCTAATAAGCGTTTTGTAGGTAGTCAGTTTTGTACGGCGGCGAACTCTATTCGATCTGGAGTTTTGCGGAGTCCAAAGTAGGTACGATTTCCAACCACTCTGCGTCTCCGAATTTCTCTACTAGTATCGTTATCTGAGGTCACCAGTGAGACCAAGTACACGAATTCTTCAACCACCTCGATTTCGACACCACCAATACAAACTCATGGTGGGTGGCTTACGTTGTCCTTTCTTGAGACTGGTGCCATAACATCAATGTCGTCAGCGAAACCAGATAATTGGACGGACTTCGTGAAAATCGTACCACTCGTGTCAATCCCTACCCTTCGTATTACTCCCTTCAAAGCGATGTGGAATAGCAGGCACAAAAGACTATCACCTTGCCATAACCCTCTGCGCGTATTGAAGGGACAGAATGCCTCTGAAACTCGAACTACACACATCACCCGATCCATCGTCGCCTTGATCAACCATATCAGTTTATCCGGAAATCCGTTTTCGTGCATTAGCTGCCATAGCTGGTCCCGATCGATTGTATCATATGCGGCTTTGAAGTCGATAAATAGATGATGTGTGGGCACGCTGTATTCGCGGCATTTCTGCAGTACTTGGCGAATGGCGAACACCTGGTCCGTTGTGGAGCGTTCGCACATAAAACCTGGTACTGCCCCCCGAACTCTCTTGCAATTGGTGCTAGTCGACGGCATAAAATTTGGGAGAGTACCTTGTAGGCGACGTTCAGCAATGTGACTGCGCGGTAGTTGCTACAATCCAGCTTATCGCCCTTTTTGTAGATGGGACTCACGATACCTTCCATCCACTCCTGCGGCCGAACATCATCCTCCCAAACCTTGGTAATTACCCTGTGCAGCGCTCTAGCCAGTGCCTCGCCACCGCACTTAAACAGCTCTCCTGGTAGTTGGTCAACTCCAGGGGCTTTGTTGTTTTTCAGTCGGCGGATCTCCTCCTGGATTTCCTAGAGATTTGGAGCCGGAAGTCATATGTCAAGCGCGCGTGCTCTCAGGTTCATTACCATACCGCCACTGTTGTCTGCCACATCGTCATTCAGATGCTCTTCATAGTGCTGCCACCACCTTTGGATCATCTCACGCTCGTCCGTGAGAAGGTTCCCGTTTATGTCCTTACACATATCGGGCTGTGGCACGTGGCCCTTACGTGAACGGTTTAACTTCTCATAGAACTTTCGTGCGTTATTAGCACGGTACAGTTCCTCCGTCTCTTCACGGTCTCGTTCTTCCTGCTGGCGCTTCTTCCTCCGGAAAATCGAGTTTTGTCTGTTCCGCGCCCGTTTGTATCGTGCCTCTTTCGCCCTCGTGCGGTGTTCGCACTGCGGTAAGTGCGTACGCTCGTGATGTCGGAGCAGAATTTACCGTCGATTAGAACGTGGTCGATTTGGTTTTCCGTTACTTGATTAGGTGATTTCCATGTGGCCTTGTGGATATTCTGCGGGGAAGAAAGTGCTTCGACTACCATTCCGCGGGAGGCTGCAAAGTTTATGCATCGTTGGCCGTTGTCGTTCGATACGGTATGCAGACTATCTGGCCCGATGACCGGTCTACATTTCCTCCCTTCCTACTTGTGCGTTCATGTCACCGATGACGATTTTGACGTCCTGCAGTGGGCATCCATCGTATGTCTGCTCCAGCTGTGCATAGAACGCTTCTTTCTCGTCGTCGGGTCTCCCTTCGTGTGGGCAGTGCACGTTGATGATGCTATAGTTGAAGAAACGGCCTTTAATCCTCAGCTTGCACATCCTTGTGTTGATTAGCTGCCACCCGATCACGCGCCTTTGCATCTTACCCAGCACTATGAAGCCGGTTCCCAGCTCGTTGGTGGTGCCACAGCTTTGGTAGAAGGTAGCCGCTCGATGCCCGCTTTTCCACACTTTCTGTCCTGTCCAGCAGATTTCCTGCAGCGCTACGACATCGAAGTTGCGGGGATGTAATTCATCGTAGATTATCCTGTCGCAACCTGCGAAGCCTAGCGACTTGCAGTTCCATGTTCCAAGCTTCCAATCGTGATCCTTTATTCGTCGCCTAGGTCGTTGCCGATTGTATCGAGTCGTATTATCTTCTATGTCGTTTGTAATAGTTGTTTTTAAAGGCGGCTTATTGGGCCTGCGCAAACCTCCTGTCTCGCCGGAGGGCCATCGTGTCAGGGCTGTTTAGCGTCCCACCTAACACCAGGACTTGGGCTTGTGCGCTTTGAGCGGCACACGGTCGCTTTGGTGGGGCCTACTTGCGGATACATGCAGCTTTTTATAGAGGTTTAACAGGGCCCACTGTCAAACCCCACTACATCCTAGGCAAGCCCCACAACTCGCAGATGGCCTGGGGAGGGATCGTCAAGCCCTTGGACATAGTCCCTGCTGCCCACAATGATGTTGCCCACAATGCCCGGATGCTCCAGAATGATGCGGAGCGTGACAATATGGTCCACACAGGATCTTCCGGCACGGAATCCGGCTTGCTGCCGCCGGAGAGTCGCATCGATCTTCTCCTGAATCCGGGCTAGGATAATTTTGCACAGAACTTTGAGAACGCCAGTTATCGCATACAGTCAGGTCACCCTTTTTTGGCACCTTCACTAAGATACCTTGCATCCAGTCGACCGGGAAAATTGCGGTGTCCCAGATATTACGAAATAAACGATGCAGAAGTTGAGCGGATGTCATGGGGTCAGCTTTGAGCATCTCGACTGATATGCGGTCGACCCTGGGGCTTTATTCGATTTCATGCTTTGGATGGCTGTTCGAATCTCTGGCAGTGATGGAGCTTCGGTATTGACGCGTGTTATATACGTCGGATCCCAGTGGGCAGATCATGCCGAGGTAGTGATGGCCTGGCTGGCACTTGAAAAAGTTGTTCGAAGTGCTCGGACCAGCGTTTCAGCTGGTCAGTTGGGTCGGTCAATAACTGATAATTCGCGTCTTTCACAGGCATCGTTGCATTCATCTTTGTGGAGTTTGAGTAAAATGCCTTCAGCGTGTTATAATAGATTCACAGCAAGCATGGCAAGTGAGCAGCAAGCCATGATTTTGCCTATTCCAATCAGACCTACGCGGCGTGCACACGCATCCACGGAGAGTCGCCGTCACAACTTCGTTTCGGCTATTTAGGGCCACACATTTTTTTTTGGATCTTGTCGCTGATTTCATGAGGTGAATTGAATTCAAGTGGTTAAATTGTGACGATTGATATATTTTAGTTTGCAAAATCACAAGGCGCGTCTCGAAGACCGTCGAAAAATGTTTTTTTGGTTTGATTAATCACAAGACGCGTCTCGAGGACCGTCGGAAAATGGTTTGTGGTTTGCTAAATCACAAGACGCGTCTCGAAGATCTTCGGAAAATGGTTTGTGGTTTGCAAAACCACAATGGTTTGTGGTTTAGAAAACTATACGGCTTGTCTGAAAGGTGGCCGAAAAAAATATATTGTAGTTTGTGATACTACAAGGTGAGTATGGAAGACCAACGAAAAATGGTTTACGATTTAGAAAATTTCGAAGTGCTGCGAGCATTGATTTTGATTAAAACAAATTTAGATTACATGAAGCCACTTGGCAACGTACATGAGACTACCAGTCGAGCTATTATATAACAAAATCTGAGGGAAATGGAGAAATATTCAATGCTGTACTGTTCGAAAGTGTTCGGAAAGCCAAATATATTATCTAGAAATTAATCTTGGAATGTACTGACTTAGTAGCTATAGCGGGATTTCCTGTAGGAGCAGATATCTTGGAATTTGAAAAATTAATAAGGTTGCTGGATTTTACAAAGCTATTCGGCAGCTCGAATTCATTATGTTTAAGATTGGTTTGGAGTTATGGCTAGCAATACGGATTTGAAATGGATTTGAATTGGATTTAGATTTGGATTGGATTTGGATTGGATTTGGATTGTATTTGGATTGGATTTGGATTGGATATTGGATTGGATTTGGATTGGGATTGGATTTGGATTGGATCTGGATTAGATTGGATTGAAAGACCGTCGATTTGATTTGGATTAGATTTGAATTGGATTTAGATTGGATTAGAATTAGATTTGGATTGGATTTGGATTGGATTTGGATTGGATTTGGATTGGATTTGGATTGGATTTGGATTGGATTTGGATTGGGTTTGGATTTGGATTGGATTTGGATTGGATTTGCATTGGATTTGGATTGGATTTGGACTGGATTTGGATTAGATTTGGATTGGATTTGGATTGAGTTTGGATTTAAATTAGATTTGGATTGGATTGGCATTGGATATGATTTGCGTGCGTTGCACAGCTGGAGCATCCATACGATGGATGCACACTGCGGGACGTCAAAGTCGTTATCGGTAACATGAACGCTTAGGGGCAAGCCAGAGTAAACTTGACGAGCGATGCGACGCGACGCAACAGTGCAATTTGACAGCCTGATGATAAATAATTGTTATTCTTTTACGTGAGTCGCGTCGCGTCGCATCGCTCGTCGCGTTTACTCTGGCTTGCCCCTTGGGAAGGAAGGGAGGAAATGTATAGACCAGTCATCGGACCGGATTGTCTACATACCGTATCGAACGTACGTACTTTGGACTCCGCCAAAAGCTCCGATCGAATAGAGTTCACCGCCGTACCAAACTAACTATCTGTAAAACGCTTATAAGACCGGTAGTTTTCTAAGAACACGAGACATGGACGATGCTCCTGGAGGACTAATGCGCACTGGGACTTTTCGAGAGGAAAGTGCCGCGTACCATCTATGGTGGGGTGCAGATGGCGGACGGTACGTGGAGGAGGCGAATGAACCACGAGTTGCATCAGCTGTTGGGAGAACCATCCATCGTTCACACCACGAAAGTCGGAAGACTGCGGCACGTAGCCAGAATGTCGGACAGTAATCCGGTAAAATGGTTCTCAACAACTACCCGACGGGAACAAGAAGACGAGGTGCACAGCGAGCAAGGTGGATCGATCAGGTGGAGGACGATTTGCGGACCCTCCATAGACTGCGAGGTTAGCAACGTGCAGTGGTTAGCAACGACCGATCTGAATAGAGAAGACTTTTATGTGCAGCACAGGCCACTCCGACCTTAGCCTGGTAATAAATGAATAAGATTTTGTGTTTGCGTTTTCCGTAGGTGGTATTTGGCTTAACCAAATAATTAAACGTTATTTAAAGCAATTGCCAATAGCAATAATACGATCATAACATAAAAATTGACAAAATTTTCAATAGATAATTTATTTCGGATTAAAACAATCGTTTTTAATGAATATTTCTCCAAACTCTCGCAGTATTTGATATATCAAATGGGGTGAAGACTAAACTGCTGTTTGACTGTTTGTCTAGCTGCGCCAAAGCTGGAAATTTGTAAGCTTGAGGACGCTGTTACTGCTTCAGATCCTAAGGCTTAGGATTCCGGTAGTACTTGAGTAGCAAAGTATACATATTTCGAATAACAATAACAAAAATTCGAGCAACATATAAGGTCTTATCCGGCATTTAAATGGGGACCCGCCACTGTGCGGCGTGTAGCGCAGCGTGCGAGGTGGGTTGACCAGGGGGCGAGTGTGGGGCGCATTCTAGGAGGGAGAGATGTGGCCTCGATTCGTGTATTGTAACATCAATTGTTGATTTAGTGTTATCTGTTTAGATGTAAGCCTCATCAGACGAGCTCGGTGGTCTAGTGGCTACCGCTTCTGCCTTATAAGCAGGAGGTCGTGGGTTCTTTCTGTGTTTCACGTTCTACCAGAACGCTTCCTACTGTAAAACCTTCAACACTAACAATCCAAAAACCTCCCGTGGCACCTATGAGAGGTCGTAGAGTTCTCTGCATCTTTTTTAAGTAGGTGTCCAACTAACCATCCTTCCCCTTCCTCAGCATTCGCAAGGACGTGGCCAGGACAGATCTCGACTATTGGAGAGTGTATTGCTTCCATCTAAGAGATAGCGATTAGTTCCAAATCAATATCTGTGGTAACGAATGAAAGTGTTGCTACTCTCATACAATAGTATTGGCTTATACCACCTACGAATTTGTGCAAAATGCTCAATGCTAATGCTAATGCTAATGCTAATCTGTTTAGATGTAAGCCTCATACCGTTTTGATTCATACTTAGAACACTTAGGCACATTTTCACTTCGGAGGTCTTTAAGACGCATGAATAGCAGTATTTGCACAGATCAACAGTTTCAATTTAGGCATTAATAACGGAATGTTTTAGATAAATCTCCATGTAACGAGTGTTCGGAATATGAGTCTGTTTGGAATTGGATTCAAAACAATAAATTGAATGATATTATTTCTTTTTTTACCATCCATCATCCACCATCTTCTTTTTACGACAGAACATTTTTTCCAATATTTGTAACGGCTTCATTATTTACAAATCACCTAAAAGCGCACGGAATCGAAGTTAGCTACCAAGCTAAAGGCGCATCAACCAATAACCTATCCAATTAACCCAAATCTAAGCTTATAGCTGCCAATGTTTTTATGTTTGCTCTGCCGATGCGCTTTCAATGTTCATTCGATTTAATCTATATAGAAATAGTCGGCTTGAAATATATTTAATTACAGCAGACAGCAAACGAAGCAGCGTGTATCATCAATAACAGTAGTGTTGCGCCAATAATATTGGCCTCCATCACACCATGGTTTCCTATCAAGGACTATGGAGTCAATTAAAAAGAAATCAAGTAAATCAAGACACTTGACCACTTTTCGCAAACCAATCTATTGTTGTGTCTCTATGAGTAGAATGAGTTGTAGAAATTATGGCTTTTATTGCAATTTTTTTATTGGCAAGAGGTTTTTTATGTTTTATAAAATTCAACCACAAATTTTCCTTCAGGTCAAATCGGGAGACTAACAATAAAGCCCCAAACGCAATACAACGGAACGGCGACGGAAACGGCAAATTTGACAGCTAACTTTTCAAATTTTCCGTTTCCGTCGCCGTTCTGTTGTATTGCGTTTGGGGCTTAACACAAAACTAACTAATACCATCAACTTCCACTGTGATCTGTGTACGTATTCTCGTCGAGTGAAAATATATCATCTATAAAAAACAATGCCAATTATTCGCAATCAGCAGCGGAGAAATTCGTTGTTTCCCCTCAGTCTCCAGCCAAGCATGAATCCTCATAGGCGATGACAGCGTAGCATCATCATCGGGCACTGAACCATGCGAGCGATCATCGGATGACCACCGTTGATTGACCGCCCCGCAATCGTATCTGATACCTACCAGCAGGCTTGTAAAATGTCATCTGCATGTCATTTGACTAATTTGTTCATAACTTTTTTCAGAAGTAAAATTTACTTCATATTTTTAGATGTACTCATAACGCTTGCGTAGGGCTATATTTTTGTTCAAGGGTGCATTACTCTAAACATAACATCTGAGGCTGGAGAGTGAAAACTTTCCAAAATGTCACGTGTCATTTGACATAATGTCATTTGAATGACATTTTGCCTCCCACGCCTCAGATTACATATTTACAGCCATGCCTTATTAGACAAAGTTGTAGGCACATTCAAGGGCTATAAGTTCGACATACCTCAGGAACCCATAGCTAACTTCTGAACAAGTTCTGGAAAAAATATACAAACGAATGCAAATGACATTTTACAACACTGCCTACCAGAGACACGTCTTGATCTAGTAAATAGACGCTTTGTCTCCGTCGGTCATGGCCTGCTTCACGAGGAAATCACCACGACGACGCTGCCTTGTAGGTAAGTTGTTGTCCGGTGGTGGTCACGCAAAGGAGCATATGTATAGAAAATGCAACTTTTGGTCCCACACGAAATCCGCACGGCCGCCACCGCGTTTAGCCGTTTCGCCAAATAGAAAAGTTCAGACGGTGGCGGTGCATGTGGTGGATACTGGCCGAAGAGAATGGTCCAAAACAATACACCCGTGCAAGAAAATGGCTCATCAAATAAAAACCACTGAGGAAACATTTTCTAGTATGAATATCGTGGGTTTACATCGTAGAGAAAATAAAAAAGGCTAAGATATGCATTTCGCATTATCTTCCCCAACACGCATGCATACTTATACTATGGGCGATCGACGACTCTGAAAGTGAATGCAGGTCACCTTGACTCTGACTAGAGACAACAATCGATTCCGTTCGTCGAGCAGTGTAAAGCTTCACTCAACATTGAGTTAGATAGACGCCTTTTAGCTAAGGCTGAATATTTTGATTTCCAAGTGACAGCGGACCTTTTTATGTGCGAATATCGAGGTTCGTCGCTTCCTACTGTTGAAGTCTATTGATTCTACATAAATGAGTAAATAATAGAGAGTAAATATTCTTTCTTAGCACAATATTTCTCGTTCTTTATTCTAAATACGAATTCACATAATATTATATCATTATGTCATAATCAAAACATGAATGACATTAACTTGTCTGCCACCAAATTAAATCACAAGGCACTGATCAATCTTTAAAAAAAGCGTCTATGAAAAGTAAGAGGAACTGATTTTTTAATTAACGTTCATGGAAATATATTACTATTTTACAATGCCATACATAACTGCGCGAAAGCAAAGTTTGGTGAAAAACCATTTCCATTGCATTTTGTTAATGCTGACAAATGTGTCTCACAAATTACAATAGTGTCTCAATTTGTAGAACTGAATCAATTGGAATGTGACACTCGGTCCTCCAGTCACCCACGCTTTGCTTTTCAACGATATCATTCCCTTTCTGCACACCTTACTACAGGCATGAGGAAGGCAAACCCCAACGACCAGCGTTTATGTTTAGCGGCTCTAACCAAGGTTGCGTTTTTTTCACACTCTTTCTACCAGTAGGTGATCGTCGTGGTCGTCGTCGCCGCAAGCTCTATAGACCTCCGGTAACTGCCATAAAAAGAAGTTGTTAAAATGTTCACCGATTTGATACTATTTTTCGCTGCACCAAACATCAAACGGTCAGTGAGTCAGTGGTGGAAATCACTAGGCCGGTACACCGTTTGGAGTTTTTTTCGGGTACCTTCTTCGGTTATTAGCTACACATGGTAGATAGGCAGCTAACCCAGCTACAAATTGATTTCAAAGTTGATGCAAGTTGTTGTTGTTAGTTACGGCTAGCGCCATCAATTGGAGTGAAAATCATTATCGCATGATTCCGCTTGTAAGTAAGCTGCTGACCGCTAGTTCAGCCCAACGTTCTAGAAGTTCCCACGTGTTCAATTGGATTGTTTATATTTTCGCATGTCCAATCTGCATTAGGTTTCTGTTCAATGAATGGAAGTTGAAGATTTCACCATAATTGATAGTAATTTTTCTGCAACGATGCGCTTGGATGGCTATCAACCGCAATTTTTTATCCGGTACAAGCAACCGTTCGGATACAGCGTGTGGATCAACTAGAAAATGCAAGTTTATTCAAGTCAAGAATGTGTCGAAAATGCTGTTTTCAAAGTAATAAAACGGACGTAGAACATTTGATAGGTCCGGTAGTTAGACATACATAAATATCCGGTTGGAGTTACCGACGGATATTAGTTAAACATTTTTGCATAACTACCAACTTCAGTTACATCAGATTCCAAGTACTGAAATTATTTTTATACGTTGTTGGTAAACGAGAGATTGTATGCAAATCGAACAAATCTCGTAGAATGAATTAGACTGCAGTAGATTCTGGCATAATTTCAAAACAGAGCATTGTAAAACATTTTTTCCCTAAAACTCCACCGGCTCCAAGACTTCACTTAAGCTCCCACACTTTCCATGCTTCAAAATGCCATGAAATTTAAAAATGAACAAAATTTGGCAATCTACAATTAGAAAGTAGGATATCTCTAAATGGAACATGAAAACAAAACCTATGGGCATTCATATTCAGTTCAGTCTGGTTTTAAAATGGAAGGTCGTTTCCGATTTTGACGTAGGACTACGTCTGTCTTTTTTATATTGGGGTACACTTTACGATTGCGAAAATCGGGGACCGTAATGAAAATATGATAGACTTTTAAACTTTAATATATCAGCCGTTTCCGATGGATTTTCAATTTTTGGACCATTCGATCAAGGATGAGTCAACGTTTCTTTGTGTTCATATGAAAATACTATTTTTTAATTATTTGTTATCGATATGTGATTAAAAGTTTAGAAATAGGTAAACTTACCAATCACGTACATGCATCACTAGCACAGACATCAAAAATCAATCACTTGCGGGTTTGGATCTAATCCTCAGTTTGAACAAGATTTCATGCAGAGCGGACGCATCAAAGCGATCGCAGCGGAGCGGACACAGCATCACGGAGGCGCTGGTAACATTTTCAACGGAAATCCATCGCATTGGTGGTGGTGCTCGATGTGTTGCTGCAGATCATTCAACCTCAACGAACCAGCATTTCATATGAAGAAAGGGTTGACCATAAAAATAGCACTGTGGCGATCCCGCACCGCCAGTGCCGATGCTGAAAATTTATTACAAATTGTGGTGTCATTTAGTTGTGGGAAAAGAAAATTGGTTCTTCTCAGGACCAACATTTTATGGAAAGAAAGAGTTAATTGCAAAAATGAGCTGTTTCGGTGGCATCGAGTTTGGCGTGGTAGCTTGGTTGCTGTTGATCCCATCCATTAAAATGTACTGCACCATCTCCCTCCGACGCGCTATCAAATTCGCTATTTACGATTGAGTTTTGCACTTTGAAGAAAGTTTATTTCGGATAGTCGGATCAGTGGCGTAGCCAGAAAATTGGTCTGGTGGGGGTTTTCTGAACATTTTTTTTTTAATTTGAGAAGGCTTGAAAAAAAATTCTTCTTTTGTGTTTGGGGGGGGGGAGGGGATGAACAAAACCACCCCCGTGGCTAAGCCACTGAGTCGAATAAACCTTCTTTTGTATAAAAACAATGAAGACGCCACCTCAGTGGAAACTATCTACAGCAAACACCCATCGGTGAACGTCGCCCGGACAGACAGATGCCAAGAGACAATGTTTTGTAACATGAAGAAACTTCGTCTTGAGTCAAATTTCTGTTGTTCTTCCTCGCAACAATACGCATCTTAGATAACCAACATCTCATAACCAAATTCAGAATCTTGCGAGAAAATTTCATAGGATTCTTTGAATTTCTCGTTCTCCGAATGGTCCGTTATAGTTCCCACCGGGGTTGGTTACCCGATCTTCCCTAAGGTTGCTTGTTCTAGGGGTATTTTGGAATCGTGTAACTTGTTCCGGCGCAAAATGGCGCACACAACTTTTTAGTACACTAAAACTGCTGTATGTTTACTCTTATCTCCCGATTGAAGTTTGTATTTACACGAAATTACACGAGAGTTATATAGATTTCAAATGTCCCACTTTTTGACTTACTTGTATACTAATTTTATGTAAATGCTATAGGATCACAATAAAAATTAACCTTTGATAGATGGCCAATAAGCACATAATATATTGCAACACGATGATCTGAGCTGATGTCTGTATGTGTGTATGTATAGACATTTTATAGACACACTGTTTGGAAATTAGCAAATAACAATTTCTCACAGAAAACTGCATGGGGAATTCGAGTTTATCACACATACACACGAATACACACACATACAGACATCGGGCTGCGAAATGGTGAGTTGACATCTGGGAAAAAGCGACCTACACAGCTCTGGTCCTCACAAGTTCCAATCTCACGCTTCCACGGGTCTTCCGATGACAATTGACCGCCAGCTAGGGGTTGCGTAATTAGCTGGTAGTGCAGCCTACTGACATCAGCCAGAGTGAGTGGGTGCGACCAACGTGAACAATCGTCCCTAACTCCTAATCCCAAGGCGTTAAGCGACCCGTGCCGAGGAGATGGGTGGCAAGGGGGTGAAATAATGAGCTAGGCCTTTAACGGAGCCTGTGGGGTACCTGGGCACCCTCCACAGTAATTGTCCCTTACCGCGTCATGCTGGGCTCTGGCGTGGTGGACCTCTTTTCCCGAGCAACTCGTGGGACCAAAATGGAAAACCAAGTCAATTCTTCAATTAGTGGTAGTAGTGTAGGCGACAACCCCTTCGCAAGAGGTGGGTTGTTCAGGTCTCCGCCTAGGAGGCCAGAAGCAATAGTCGGCAGCTCAGTGCGCAGCGCCAGCGTGGGTCACTTAACCATCTCCCAGGCTCCGCCGGTAGAGGTTATAGACGGCCCATGGCTTGTGAAAGCGATGAACCGCAAACGCGATGGGCTTTCGGCCTTCGAGGTGGCGACGGAACAGCTGGACGCCATCATCGACTTTGCGTCATCGAAGCATAATATCAGTAAGGAACTCAAGAGGAGCTTGCTGAAACTTCGAAAGTCGATGTTGGACGCCAAGCTGGAAATCTGTGGAGTCGAGGTCTACCCAGACTGAGGCCCAAGAATTCGCGGATTTGGGCAAGGTCGAATCGACCGAGGGCGTGCCAGCGAAGACGGTGGTGCCAAAGTCTACCCAGACTGAGGCTCAAGTATTTGCGGGTACGTCGGGGGTGACTGCTCCAACGGAGCAGACGGGGTTACTACCCCGAACAAGGGTAGTGGGGCTGGGAAGCTGAACCCCGGCCAGGTACCTCCAAAACCGGGGGAGGAAGGACCTGGAAAGTTCCGTCTACCCAGGAAAGACGGTGGTAAGGGGTTACGGCAGGCTGGCAGCTCTCAGCCGCCCCAGACCAGGGAAATAGAGAGGGATGACGCCTCCTAGACCCTGGTCTAGAACAAGAGGAAACCGACGACGTCAAGGGCCGAAAAGAAGGCCCAGGCGAATGAGGGTAGCAAGAAGTCTAGGGTAGGTGCCAATCACCCCAGGGGCGATGCCCTAGTCATCAAAACGGACAAGGCTAAGTACTCGGACGTCTTGAAGGCGATGAGGAGTGACGTCTAGCTCGGTGATCTCGGCGTCGGCGTACGTCGAATAAGACGTACCCGGATGGGCGAGATGATCCTCGAGCTAAAGCCCGGCGTCTCGCAAAAAGGGCGCCGCCTACAAAAAGTTGGCGGACTAAGTCCTAGACGAGACGGTCAAGGTGAGGGCACTCATGACGGAGGTGAATCTAAGGGTTAAAGACCTGAACGAGATCACCGAAGTCGAAGAGCTCATCACGGTGACATTGTGAAGTGGAGACGCCCACCGCAGCCGTCCGGCTACGGATAGGTCCAGCAAGGACACAGGTAGCATTGGTTCGGCTATCTGCAGCCGACGCATCCAAGGTACCTATAAGTTAGGGAGCGTCAAGGTGGGATGGTCGGTGAACCCTGTGGGCATACACGAGCAACCCGAAGTTTGCTTCAAGTGCCTGGAACCGGGGCACAAGCAATGGGACTGCAAAGGCCCTTACAGAAGCAAGCTCTGTCGACGCTGCGGATTGGAGGGACATAAGGCACAATGCTGCACGAACCCTCCCAACTGTTTGATCTGTTCCAGCAAAGCTGCGAACAGCAAGCACCCCATGGCGGTTTGAAGTGCCCGGCGTTTAAGCGTGCTGCAAAATCACAGCGCAGGTAAGGGAGATAAACCTGAGCCACTGTGATGCAGCCCAGCAACTGCTGTGTTAGACAGTTGCTGAATGGGGGACGGATATCGCCATCATAGCGGATCCTTACCGGGTACCCGCCAGGAACGGTAATTGGGTCACTGATGGGTCTTAAATAGCGGCGATATGGACAACGGGAAAATACCCAGTCCAAGTGTTGGTGTCTTCGAAACACGAGAGCTTCATCATTGCCAAAATCAACGGGGTCTCCTTGTGCAGCTGCTATGCGCCTCCTCGATGGTCGATCGAGCAGTTCGGTCGAATGCTAGATTGTTTGTCGGCTAACTTGATGGGGCGTAGGCCGGTGGTGATAGCGGGGGACTTCACGAATCAACGGGGCAGATCCTACTGGAATCACTGGTCATGTTGGATGCCCAGACAACCACACATCGCATAGGCTATTTTACGAGTTCATAGCAGCTTTTGTTAACATCGCATATTCTTACAAACCAACTCGAATAAAATCCGATTATCTGTCAAGCAGTGTTTGTTATCACAGATTACATCGCAGTGAATAACAAAATAACTCGCTTTAAAATCGTGTACATCGTATACACCACCGCATAATGTCGGGTAAGAAATACACATATATCGCCTCCACTTTTGTACGTAAAAAACGTTTTCGCGACTGATAAGCGATGAAATTTGTGCGCATAGGCATCGCATAACAGAAAACCAATTCTGTTATGCATGCATTCTGGTTGTCTGGGTGTGGACTTGGCTAATGTCGGTACCAAAAGTACCTACAGCTGGAACGGGGCCGAGTCGATTATCGACGTTACGTTCTGGAGCCCTGGCCAAACGAGTAGTTCGAACTGGAGGGTAGATGATGGCTACACTCACAGCGAGCACCTGGCGGTCCGCTACAGTATCGCCTATACGACCAGCATTCAGCGGACGAAAGGAAGGGCGAGGCCTAGCCCTCGTATGTGGAAGACATCATACTTCGACGACGAGGTGTTTAAGGAAGCGCTCCGCCGCGAGCACAATACTCTCGGTCTGAGCGGCGAGCAGCTGGTAACAGTACTCTCGCGTGCATGCGATGCCACCATGCCTAGGAAAGTCCACCCTAGGAATGGGAGGCCACCGGCTTACTGGTGGACTCAAGCAATTGCGAACCTGCGCCGCGCCTGCCTACGGGCACGGAGGCGTATGCAGCGAGCACGCACAGAAGAGGAGCGTGTTGAACGACGGGTAGCGTTTGTGGCTGCTAGAGCCGCTCTGAAGACTGAGATTAGATCAAGCAAAGTGCCAATGCGAATCCATGGGGTGACGCCTATAGGGTCGTAATGGCCAAGACACGTGGGGCGATGGCCCCTACAGAGCGTTCTCCAGAGATGCTGGAGAGGATCATCGCGGGACTCTTCCCACGTCATGACCCAAGTCCCTGGCCTCACTTTGTGGAGCTGCCAGGGGCCAGGGTGGCCGACGAGGGAAGAGTAACTGTGGCGGAACTTGCGGGGATTGCACAGTCCCTTAGTGTAGGTAAGGCGCCAGGACCGGATGGTATTCCGAACCTGGCTATCAAAGCGGCCATTGCTGAGGCTCCCGAGATGTTCAGATCTGTCATGCAGAGATGCCTGGACGAGGGAGTCTTCCCTGAAGCATGGAAAGGAAGAGCTTGGTCCTATTGCCAAAGGCGGGAAAACCACCGGGGGATCGAATATGCCTGCTTGATACGTCGGGGAAGGTGCTCGAGAAGATCATCCTCAACAGGTTGTTGATACGCACGGAGGGTGCGGATGGTCTATCGAGTTTGGCTTCCGAAAGGGTAAGTCGACCGTAGACGCTATATTGTCGGTAACCAAATCCGCGGAGATAGCTATCCAGCGTAAGAGGAGGGGAGTTCGCTATTGTGCAGTAGTGACTCTCGACGTGGAGAATGCTTTCAATAGTGCCAGTTGGGCAGCTATTGCAGATACGCTCCTGCGTCTTAGAATTCCCGAGTACCTATTCAAGATTCTCTGAAGCTACTTCCAGAATCGAGTACTGGTATACGACACGGAGGCGGGTCGGAAGTGCGTTGACATAACCTCAGGGGTTCCGCAAGGTTCCCTACTGGGTCCGGTGTTATGGAACGTCATGTACGACGGTGTCTTGAGGTTGAAGTTCCCGGTGGGCGTGGTAATCGTCGGCTTCGCTGACGATATTACGCTGGAGGTCTACGGCGAATCGATCGAAGAGGTGGAGTTGACTGCAACCCACTCGATCGCAATTGTGGAGGAGTGGATGAGTTCCAAGAAGTTACAACTGGCTCACCACAATACTGAGGTGGTTGTTGTTATCAACCGAAAGTCGGAGCAGCAAGCGGTGATAAGGGCAGGCAACTGCACAGTCACCTCTGAATAGTCCATCGCGTCGGCAAGTCCCTCTGTGTGCTGGCGAATAGGCCCTATCGCAGAAAGGTCAAATTGGAATGAAGGCGGCAGCAGCATTCTGGATGCCAGTCGTGCAGTCAACCCTTCCCACCTTCCAAGGACATAGGGCGTGGTGAGGCCACCTGGAAAGCCGACAATGCGCTGGCACGATACCATGGTGTTCTTCTAAAACAGCGAGTCACGATGTTCCATGCTGCAAGTACACGCAGCTAACCTCGAGGGTGCGTTGTGCACTGGCCCCCCTTTGAAGCATTACTTTCTGGTTGTACCTAAGGGACGATGGGCTTGGTGGCAATGGAAACGGTTTAGCGGGTCGGGAATGCAGTCATCGTGTTGCTATGTACTGTTGGCCTATTGGTCACCTATCAAAGGTTAATTTTTATTGTGATTCTATAGCATTTACACAAAATTAGTGTACAAGTAAGGCAAAAAGTGGGACATTTGAAATCTATATAACTCACGTGTAATTTCGTGTAAACACAAACTTCAATCGGGAGATAAAAGTAAACATACAGCAGTTTTAGTGTACTAAAAAGTTGTGTGCGCCATTTGCGCCTGAACAAGTTACACAATTCAAAACACCCCTAGAAAAACACATTTTATCGAATAACTTTGTAGAAGATTGTAAAAATGCCTGAAACATAGAAAAAAGTTATGCTCAAAAAACAGATTTTAGGGACCTTCCACAGAAAATGTCACAAGTCATAGGTATGGGTGTCTTCAGCAAAGTGGCTTGAAATATCACCCGCTACAACTTTCCTGAAGACACTAGGGTCATATCTGGTTTCGATGATTAAGCAAAAATTTTAAATCACTTTTAGGTGGATTATTCATTTTACAGATTTTATAAAAAAGACCCTTTTCATATTTAACGTCTTCTCCAAACAAACTACAGCGAAAAAATCAACAGAAACGATGCTATTAAAAAAGCGCACGAAATCGGCAAACAGCAACACAATGCAACGATACGCTTTTCCCAGCATTTGCCGTGCCATGTTCTGGAACTAGTTTTTGGCAAATAAGTTAAACTATAGCTTAATAATCGACAGCATCCTTCAAGTGTGTGGAGCAGGGTTGTGTTGAATCATTCTCACACGATAATGATTGGAGTTATCATTTGATAACATCTCAGGTGTGAAAAGTAGGCGAGTTTGCCTTAGCGATAACTTTTCCAATTTTGGAATCAATTGATAATAAACACAAAATTATCAATTAAATTTACCTTTCCAATACAAATTTAATGTCAACAATGAAGGTCATTCTGATGCTTGGCATTGTGTTTTATTGTTAGGTAGAGAAATAAGTTCAAAAAGTAACGGTAAGTGCTTAAATCGAGATACAATTGTCGAACGATTCTCACTCGCTAGCGAGTTTCGTCAATTGATAATTTGGATTTGTGATCGCATGAGAGTGTTGCTCATCCTCGATTATTTGAAAATTTGATTTTTCCCATGCCTGGTGTGGAGTTCATTGCACGCGATGGTCGCCAAAATCGTAGTGTGCGACAAATCTTCTTCTTCTTCTTATTGGCATTACATCCCCACACTGGGACATTCGCGCCTCGCAGCTTAGTGTACAAGCATTTCCACAGTTATTAACTGCGAGGTTTCTAAGCCAGGTTACCATTTTTGCATTCATATATCATGAGGCTAACACGATGATACTTTTATGCCCAGGGAAGTCGAGAGAATTTCCAATCCGAAAATTGCCTAGACCGGCGTCGGGAATCGAACCCAGCCACCTTCAGCATGGTCTTGCTTTGAAGTCGCGCGTTTTACCACACGGCTAAGGAGGGCCCCAAATATTGTGCCTTGAAATGCTTGTAGCAGTTCGTGGTCCTAGCTTCCACACTTCCCAGCTTATGTATGGCACTGAATCAAAAAAAAGATCAATTTCGATGATGATCGACCGTTAAAAATTCAACGCTGTCATTTCCAGATTGGTAATGCAATGTCTGATTGGAACCTTGGAGCCATTCGACTATGAATGAAAGAATCCGCCTAATGACAGTCGATTCGTAAGTTGAACATGCGACTGCACAAAATTCAAGGTGAATAAGTTGCGTGCATCCAGTTTCACACCTCAATAGCATTTGCATTTTCGTTTCACCCGTAGAGTAGAGCGAGCATCGTCCATGCGCGCCAGTTCAGCATCGACAGTTATGATTATGATTCTTCAGTCAGTTCAAGCTCATTGCCATCAACGCCATCCCCCGCGGTGGTGGTGCATTTATGGTGGTAGCAATTTTCCACCGCGGCAGCGCGCTCGTCGGTCATGATCAATAGACAAAAGGACCGACTACGATTACAGTGAACCTAGAAACTTATTCCACGCACCATGTAGTGGAATAGGAAAAACAAACAGCTTAAACAACGGCGCGGCGCTATATACAAAGCCGATAAGACTCGATAGGCCAACTCACACCCAAGTTGTGTGTAATCATACATATGGAAACTGATTATATTGGCTATAAACCACTAGTCACTTCATAATTCGAACATTCCGGTTTAATTTGCACCTTCATGGAACGGGTTCCCTAGTCTCAGACTTGGTCATTGATTGGTCATGATTCCGTGAGCCGATCGGAAGCAGAAGGATGGTAATTTCTGTTGCTTAAAAAAACGGAAAAGTGTTTAGAGCAATCCATCTGGGAAGGGGCGTTCGACATAGATCTGGTCTAAACGCTTCCTCAGATCTGCCAATGACAACCGACCGCCAGTTGTACAAAAGTAATGCGAACCATGCAGATGAAAAGCAGTACATGGCGGTGGCCTTAGCTTTTTAAATATTTTTGAGAGACAGATTTATATAATTGTGATAAAACTTTGTTATGACTAACTAGTCGGGTATTTATTATCTTAGTTAAAAACTTGCAGAATTTGTATTAAATCGTAAAATTGTAGTAAAATCTTATGATTTTATACAAAAAATGTTAGATTAATTCTTTGAGTATGTACTACTTCTGTGTTATCTTAAACTTTTTGTTCAATGTTTTTTCCGGAATTCACCATACAGTCAGTTCAATGAACATCCCTCCCATGCCCACTCCATGACTATGCCACTGATGGACGCTAATTACAGTGTTGTGAAATAACACCGAGGAAGCTACCATTTGAGCGTTGCAAAATGATAGTACATATAACAAGATTGCATGAATTGGTGGCGACAATTATCGAACTCAGAAACTGCCACCCAAGTCAACGTCTTCGTCGTGCAAGAAGATGAGATAACGCCAAACCACAACGCGTAATACTTTCTCCGTTTCAGCTCAGACCGACTGACTCAACTGAATAACAGGGGCATCGTTTCAACGTGGAAGATACGGCGGCACCAGCATTTCTGATACTTATTTTGTAAGTCGTGAACCATGCGGAGCAAACAGCTCGTAGAAATAAGTCGTCGTTCAGGTTAAAAGCCGCAGAACTTCTTCTTAGCAAACAAAATCTGTGCAAACTGAGCCTACGTCAATCATCGATCGTTTAATTTGTTATGATAATAACGGTGATTGAAACAGATTTGCACATTGTATTTGAGCTAAAGTATGCATGCAGAGCGGACAAATAAACAAATGTTACCTACATTTAGTTAGAACTAGGCTTTACCTAATAGGGGAGCTTGGATATTTCCAGAATTATGGCGCCAGTACTTGATGAGATCACGTCATGGTGTTTGAGAACTAAATTTATACTAATTATTATCAAAATTCTATTCAAGCGAGCTATGGATGTTTAAGCACATAACACCTAAACACATTGGATTGATTGAATATCAAGAAAACGTGCTCACGGTTACCGATATAAACTGAACGATACTTCCAAGCAGATGTTGTACTTAAAACAAAAACCACAGTTTTTTAAGCGGAGAACTTTTTATTTGCGGTTTTGGTTAATCTGAATTGTGAAACATCTGCGTCATCATATTCTCTGAGATTGATGTTTTTTTTAATTCTTCCCAGATTTGTTCATTATAAAGTGCTTTATGTAGTAAAATTACATCTGACAATTTGAGAAAAAATTCAAACCTTCAAAAACCGGACGATTCGTAACATTTTGTTTATGTATGACCAACATCCATACAATTTACATAGTTATTTAAGTGATAATTGAACAATCTCCAGGGAAGAGGAGATATACACGCGAATCACGCTGCTGCTAATATAATATTTGGGGAGAACTGTTATCTGTCGTCACATGGGAATAGGACGATGCACTCGGCTGAATTTTAGCGTGTCTAACAGTCGAAATAAAATCTTAATACATAGGTATCTAAACATTTGGATATTGTCTTTGTTGTGACAGGTCGATAGCGCTGAAACATTAATTATAGTCTAGATATTAATCACGGAGAATTTCAACTTTTGGAAATATTCCTTAAATTTTACTGTAAAATGCGATATGCTAGTAAATTACGTAATTCACGATTAGTCCTTAGGAAATAGCCCCAACAATGAAAACCTAAATAATTTTTTGAATAAATAAATTCTAAACAAATAAAAATTATTCAGAGGTTTGGTGGTCACGATCCAAGTCACAAACAGATTGACCAACTTGTTTTATTCGTCTACCACTTCACACTGATTAATTTTTGCACGTAAAAAATTACATAGAAGCTACGGTGATATTCTACGGATTGCTCTAGGGATTATTTGAAAACTTTAGTCAGGTCTTCGTCTTCGTCATTGGCGTAACTAGCCTCGATGCCTAGGGGGGACTATAGCCCCTTTATCTATTTTCTCTATTTTGAACCTCTTTTCAAAAATTCTCGAACATTTACCTTAAGTTACCTTGATGGTAATGTGATAAATCCGGTCCAACCACCTAAATCAATTGCGGATCAATCACTGTTATAGCCTATAGTATCGAAGAGTGTTTGTTTACCTGCCGACGATTGCTACAACGACTCAAATTGATGGCTTATGGCTGTTGCATATAAGTGTAGTAGCGCTCGGCACACTGAAAGGACAATATGTGATGGATCGCCGTCAGGTTCTCACCGAGGCAGTGAATATATCTGCATATTTATATAAATCTTCCATCTCTCTCAAATGAAAAAATAATAATAATAATGCCACATTCCTCCAGGAATTCCGACGGGAATCCTCCCAAGATTCCGATGAAAATCTTTTAGTGATTTTGACGGGAATGTTCCAAAGATTTCGACGAGAATCCTCCAATAATATCGGAGGGAACCACCAGGGATTCCAACAGGAATGTTCCAGGGATTCCAAATCCTCCCGGGATGTCGATGGGAATCCTCCAGGGTTTCCGACGAGAATGTTCCAGAGATTCTAATGAGATCCTCTAGATCCATCCTCCAGGAATTCCAACGTCAATGTTCCAGGGTTTTCGTAGGCAATGTTCCAGGAATGTAGAAGCAAATCTTCGATGGATTCCGAAGCAATCTGTCGAGCGATCCAGAAGCAAATCATCGAGGGACTTTACCTTTACTTAGGGAATTAACCATCCAGGGATTCCGTAAAGAATCCCAGAGAAAACAATGGATCACCGATGAGACCTGGAAGAAGATAGAGGAGCGAAGAGAAGCCAAAGCCGCGATAGAGCGATCAAAAACCAGAGGAGCCAAAGTCTTAGCCCGTCAACGATACTCGGCTCTGGAGAGGGAAGTAAAACGCTCATTTCGACGGGACAAGCGAGCGTGGGCGGACTCTGGCCGACGAAGGAGAGAGAGCCGCAGTAACTGGGGATATTCGCCTCCTCTACGATATCTCACGACACTTGAATGGGGCGAAGATGAATGCAACGATGCCTGTGAAATACGCGAATGGTCAGTTATTGACCGACTTAACTGACCAGCTGAAACGCTGGTTTGAGCACTTCGAACAACTTTTTCAAGTGTCAGCCAGGCTACCACCACCTTGGCATGATCTACCTAGGATCCGATGTACAACACGCGTCAATACCGAAGCTCCATCACTGCTAGAGATTCAAACAGTTATCTAAAGCATGAAATCGAATAAAGCCCCAGGGGTCGATCGCATATCAGCCGAGCTGACCCCATGACTTCCGCTCAACTACTGCATCGTTTATTTCGTGATATCTGGGACACCGCAACTTTCCCGGTCGACTGGATGCAAGGTATCTTAGTAAAGGTACCCAAAAAAGGTGACCTGACTGTATGCGATAACTGGCGAGGCATTATGTTGCTGTGTACCATTCTCAAAGTTCTATGCAAAGTAATCCTAGCCCGGATTCAGGAGAAGATCGATGCGACTCTCCGGCGGCAGCAGGCCGGATTCCGTGCCGGAAGATCCTGTGTGGACCATATTGTCACGCTCCGTATCATTCTGGAGCAGGTCAACGAATTCCAAGAGTCCCTTTACTTGGTATTCATTGACTACTAAAAAGCTTTCGATTTCGTCTCAATCACGAGAATATGTGGGCGCCCTGAGACGCAAAGAGGTTCCCGAGAAAATCATCGGCCTCATCAAGGCACACTACGGAGCCTTCTCGTGTAGAGTGCTGCACAATGGGGTCTTGTCTGACCCATCCGTTACTGTTCCTCATCGTGATCGACGAGATTCTGGTAGGTGCGATTGACCGTAAACAAACCGCGGATGGCTATGGCAGCCTATAACCATGGAGCACCTAAACGACTTCGAATTGGCTGATGACGTTGCACCCTCGCTCAACGGCGCTCTGTCATGCAGAGTAAGCTCAACTACCTTGCCGAGCGCTCTTCTTCGGCACGGTTAGTCATCAACATCAACAAAACCAAATCGTTGGATGTAAACACGGTGACCCTTTCCAGTTTCACAGTAGCCGGGCAACCAGTGGAGAATGTTGAAAGCTTGCAATATCTTGGTAGCCAAATAGCGTCAGACAGCGGTACCAAGATCGACATAGGCGCACGGATCAAGAAAGCAAGGGCTGCCTTTGCGAGTTAAAGAAATATCTGAAAAAACAGGCAGATAAGTGAACGCACCAAAATACGAATTTTCCACTCTAACGTGGAATCTGTGCTGTTATACGATAGCGAAACATGGTGTGTATCAGTGGAGAACACTCAACGGCTGCAGGTGTTCATCAACAGATGCCTACGGTATATAATTCGGGCCTGGTGGCCTCACAACTGGATCTCAAACAACGAGCTCCATCCCATCGTCGTAGTCACCAGAGGCCGATAGCAACAGAAATTCGGGATCGGAAGTGGGGCTTGGTCTGCCACACTCTACGTAGGGGCGGAAACGAAATCTGTAAACAAGCATTAGACTGGAACCCAGCAGGACAACGCAGCAGAGGCAGACCCAGAGGCTCATGGCGGCGAAGCCTCAACAAACAAATAAAATACCGACCGAAATCTAACCTGGCAACAGGTTAAAGGGATTAAAGCGATAGCCGGGCAACGCTCAGGATGGAGATCTTTCAAGTCGGCCCTTTGCACCACCAGAGGCGTACAGGATCCATAAGTAAGTAAGTAAGTGTAGATTTAGTTCATATTGATATTTATTATTATCATCTAAATAATGCCTTTCATAGGCTTCATAAATACGAGAAACTTCCATGTAGGTTAATTACAGATTGATCATGAAAACATTTTCATGCTACCTCGCCTTTGATATGGAGGCAACTAGAATCCTTCTGTTCATGTACCCTTCCCAGACATGCTTCTACTCAATGCTGAGGTGGATCAGATGGCAACTCATCGGAAAACCGAAACCAAATCCATCCACCAAACACAGCAAGCGTTGAAATCTAGAAATAAAATCTAATTAGCAAAAAAAATATCGAATATGGGAAGAAAAACCCAAATTTATCCACCAGTGGTGATTATGCCTTTCTCGATTCAACGTGTTGAATTCGAATTAGTATGGTAAATGCAACGTAAATTGCCTACATTTAGGCGGTTCATAGCTTTGATGCGATTATATCACGCTGCTTAAAAATAACTCAACTATGAGAGTAATGGATTGCGTCACGGCTAAATTGATTAATGATTTAAAATGTGCATGTACACAGCGTATTTGATAAAGAAAAATAGAAATATTATTTAAACCGCATGAGATATTAGCAAACAAAACAATAGTGTCCAACTAGGAAAGTTTCTCCGTCGAATGAAACTAGTTGCACTCGAATCGGTCAAGTCCTTCTATATGAAACGTGTTTAACAATAAAAATTCCTGGGGCTACACACACACACACACACACACACAGTCAGACATGTGCTCAGTTTTTCGAGCTGAGTCGATTGGTATATAACACTATGGGTCTCCGAGCCTTCTATCAAAATTTGGCTTTTGGAGTGAAATTATAGCCTTCTGGTACAACTTTGTTGTACGAGAAAGGCAAAAAGAAAGAACGAATTAAATTGTAAATAAATATTTTTCGTTCCATTCCCACTCGTCTAAAAATTTTGACATATTTGTCATAGGCGTATACGAAAAATAGGTAGGGACAAGCAGTATATCAGCCGAATAATTCGCCAAAAGCGGCTTTTGAGCAGCACTAATGTGTAATTTAGGGCTTAAAGGTTCCCCCAAACACACGCGACGCGACAGTCGCGACGCGATTCTATCGCTTGGAGACAGCAACTCTGTCGCCGTTGGTATGGAAATGTAAATAAAACATTGCCTGCAGCGACCCAACGATAGGATCACGGCGACTAGTTGTCGCCGTCGCGGCGATGAAATCGCTTAGGTCTGGGGAAGCCTTAATAGTATTGTTGACCTAAAGTCACTAGATATAAAGTCTGGCGAAGACACTGACAGGTCACCAATCGAACTGTCATTTGCGGGATCCAATCGAACATGACGCTTCAAATGGGCTTGAAGCAATGGAGAGTATTGAGATAGTGCCGATAAACATATTGGAAAATTATTCCAAAAATATAAAAAGCTACAAAATCCAAAAAAAAGGTAAAGGAATTTGAACAACAATCTATTTGATTTTTCGCGAATAAAATGAGGAAATAGTGTTTTTGCTTTGTGAACTTATAAAAGCTAATAACCGTACGAGAGCTTGAACTTTTTCATGGGCTGCCAAAATCTAACAAACATTTTTCTTATTGGAATCTCTCTCGGTTTTCACTCCGCCAGACTTTATATCTAGTGACTTTATGTTGACCATGTTCTAAATAAAACTATAGAACCGAATTAAAGCCATTCTTAATTGCTTAATGGTTACTTGGTGTGCCATCCAGCAGCTCACTGAACAAAGTGAGCACCAGAAAGAAGAGGAAGAATGGTTACTTGGGCAGTTTGTACGTGTTGGTTATGTTATCGAGAATGTTACCGAGAAATCCGTGTTTAGTGTAGTGTATTTCGTGGAATAAATGTTGAAAATGCAGGTAATACTCGTGTCTCAGTGTAGGTTTTTCCCAGTCAGCCCCCTGTAGTAGGCTAGGTCCTAAATTGAGCTCTACCACCACCCTACGCAGTCAACCACTCACCGAACTACAGTGTCCCACCACCAGAAGACCGATTAAAAGCCTTTTGGTCGGCCAAAGAGGGTGGCGTAATGTGGCCATTGAACTACATGGAAGGTCACTGACCGAGGGACGAAACCTGATTTCTATATTTCCCAAATTATCAGAACCCCGCCGTTTTTTGAATAAGAATCCCGAAGCAAGCCGTTTCAAATATGGAGGTCATACGTAAGCCGTCGTGCACCATCCTCGACTAAAACCGGCATCGTACCCGCCGAAGACCAATTGGCAGGTCGAGTGTGCGCGTGGACTCCCAAGCCACCCCGGAAGACATTGTGTCGCCATCGCTTGGCGCCGGCTTTCTGGAATTAGCCGCCATTGAAGCCTTGGAAGCAGATTGGAGCAGAGGAAGCAGTGGTGGAGAAAAGGAAGGAGTGGTGGAGCTGTGGAAGGAAGTAGGGGCCCCGAAGTAAAGGTTAGAGTAGCGAATAAGGAAGTGTGAAGAAAAGGGGTTAGGGAGTGTTACGAAGGGATAAGAAAAAATAGAAGCCGAATAAAGAGTCCTGTTGTAGAAATACTGTGTGAGTGCGAGAAGTACCTGTCCGCGAGTTTCTGGAGGTGAGCGTGCCGACCCTGAGGCCGTTTGATTCAGGGAGTCTCTGTACTGCTCAAGGGATACTTACCCAATAATTACATGTTCCAGAGAATCGGACGGAAATATTTCATAGATTCCAATGAGAATCTTCTGGAGATTCCACCTCCAGGAATTCCAAAGTCAATGTTCCAGGGCTTTCGTAGGCAATGTTCCAGGAATGCAGAAGCAAATTGTTGATGGATTTCGAAGCAATCTGTAGAACGATCCAGAAGTAAATCATCGAGGGACTCCGAATTAATCCTCCAGGGATTCCGTAAAGTATCCTCCAAAAGGAATCCTCCAGAGATGTTGAAACCAATCGTTGAAGGATTCCAAACCAAATTTTTAAGGGATTCCGAAGCAAATCGTCGAATGATTCCGAAGTAAATCGTCGAGGGAGTATGAAATACATCTACGAGGAATTCCGAAGCAAACCGTCGATGTATTCTGAAGCGAATTGTCGAATGATTGTGAAGCAATTCGTCGAGGGATTTTGGAGCAAATCATCAGTTGGGTTCCTAAGTAAATCATTGAGGCATTTCGAGGCAAAACGTCGAGAGACTCCGTAATAAATATTCAAGGGATTCCGAAGCAAACCATCGAAGTATTCTGAAACAAATCGTCAAGAAATTCCGAAGCAAAACTCCAAATGATTCCGAAACAAATCTTCGAACGACTTCGGATGCATTCCGAAGAAAATCAACGCGAGATTCTGAAGAAAATTCTCCATGGATTATGAAGGGTATCCCTCAACGACACCAAAACGAATCCAATGTGAATTATTCTGGATTACGTTTGTATTACTTCAATGATTCTGAAAGGAATTCTTCAGAGGTTTCAATGAGAATTCTTCTCGGATTCTGATGAGAATCCATCTCGAACGCTGATGGAGATTGTGGAGATTATAATGCTGCAAGGCAATCGGAATTCTGCTGATAAACTGTCACGTGATGGTTGACTACATATTTTTGACTGCTGGAGAAGTACCACTTGGTACCACGATTGCTTTGATTGATATTTTGGTGGCTCTCCGTTGTTGTTCATATGAAACTTACTTTGAGGCTTTCACATTAATTAGATATTGCCTTTTCATAATTAACAGCAAGTGCAATTTCACTAGCACACAGGAATCTTTACCAGGAATGAGAAACAAGCTCATTTGTCTTCCACCCGTTTCATTATGATAGGCTGAACTATTCAGTCTTCAAACTTTTTCAGTAATTCATTATACTATATGTTGAAAATTGATATCACTGAGCAGCATGAGCATTATTCTAACACAATTCGTAGTTGTTAATCCGTGATTGAATGAACTTGCGTACAAAACTTGTACAGAGAACACAATAAATGGTGCTTGGGATTAGCTACCCATTCTCATTGTACACGTTTCGAGAGCTCAAATATTTAAAGTAAATAAATGTGCCATCCACGTCCTTACGGTCATATATGAAGGGAAAGATTGTTAGTCCGACTCTCGTTGCTACTAGAGACCGAGTATTCCTCTGCATCTCCACGATTGACTAGGATATCGTTTTAGTTTCAAAAGATAATTTATCTGGATTCACTTCGGTAAGCGATGCGATCTATGGGATGGGAAATTAAACTAATACGAGTAAAAAGTTAAAACATACACGCCCGGTGACATATAAAAACTGAGGAGAATCGCGTTTTGGATGACCGAACGGAAGCGCAGCACTCTGTACTCACTTGCTCGATGGCTACTGTAAACTATTGAAGATCGCGCTTGTTACAACCGGAGCAAAGCGCAATACATGCGCATGAGCCACCGAACGCCAAATAGCGCTTAATGTTGAAAATTGATATCACTGCGTACTAACTTTTCAAATTCTAGGGGGGCTAATTTTTTTCTAGGGAGGACTTAGCCCCTTTCTTATTTACGCCAATGTTCGTTAATCTTTGCTTTCTCCTAGTCGGTTTAACAATGAAAAGAAGGAATCATTGCCCTTGGCTCGTATTCGGTTCAAAATGCATCTAGGCGCATTATGTACCTTGGGTGATTGGATTTGAATTTAATTGGGTGATTGGGTCGATATCTAGGACACATAGAAAACTTAGTTTTGATTCCTATAAGTTTGATCCTAATAAAATCTACATTGATCTGGAATCCGATGCTTAGACAGCTCAGCAACAAAGAGTAACACCAATAGGGGAATATTCAGCGATACACATCTTTGAATAAATTAATATTCAGTTGATTCATATTTTTGTAGAAACAATATTTTAAGCTCTTTTTAGTGGAATGTATTCAACCGTCTAAGACGAGTTATGTACTCTCCATTTAATTCCACTACGTTTAGTTATCTTACGCAGATACGTATTTCGACCTCAACTGTGAGTGTCTTGTACTTGACTCGACTTGGCTTGACTTTCATATTTCTGTAGTTTTGTCACGTGATACAAACCTTTTTATCCTAGGTTGCAGATTTATATGCTTACCTGAAAGAAAGACAAGAAATTTTATGTTAGGTACTGTATATTAAAAATACTATTATATGAGAGGCATAAAAACTGCACATTTCAAAAAAATCATGTAAAATTACTGTAATTGCCGGTCTAGCCAAGCGGGAGCACTTCCGAAACTCCCCGAATCAACTGCCTCAGGGTCGGCACACTCTCGTAAGTTTACCGCGGAACAGGGAATCTTCGCACTCGAAATTAAGGAAAACCTACCAGCACTTTCAACGTTTTTAACAATTTTATTGGCTCCACTCCTTCTTCTCTTCAGTTTCCTCCCACTTTCTTACTAACTAGCTAAGGGGCCGTACACTAATTACGTAAGAAATTTTTCTGGGTTTCTCAACCCCCCTCCCCCCATGTAAGATTTTTCCCATACAAATCAATTTTTATTTGTATGAAGCGTAAGAAAATGGCCGACCCCCCTCCCCCAATAATTGCTTACGTAATTAGTGTACGACCCCTAACCTTAACTGATGGGGACCCTTCTTCTTTCCAACCACCTCTTATGTTGAGCCGAGAGATCGTCGGCGGATAGCTGATGATCCAGTTGCGCGTCCTAGGCTACCGATGTGTTGTCGGATCGGTCTTCGGCCAACAACGGTGCCAGAATCTACCCGGCGAGGGGGCTCTAGGACGGCGCAGGGCTTCACGGGAAATTGGGCACAAACACAGCGTTGAAAAGCACGAGACAGCAACGATGGAATCCACGGTAGAACAACGGGGTCCTAATATCCTTGTCTTATGGCTTTCAATATTGGTTTCCGAAAAATAAACGATCTCCTTGACTAGTCTCTTTACACTTCTTAACTCGTTCACGATTGCCGGGTAAGTGAACGAGCTATTACACGATTTTCAGGCCCAAGGTTCATGACCCCCATCTCCGGTCATCGACTTTTCCAGTCTTCATCCCTGTTTCGTACCACCCATCTGTGCAACCCATCATGGCCGCTCCCAACTCCATATCCTGCAGCTTCTGGTGGTGGGTTGAAGAAGCTTGGTGAGTGGTTGGTAGCAGTTAAGGTGGTTGCTCCTAATGGCTATCTACTTGTATGCTAAGTGGGCCACTGGGGGACAAACATTACATATGATTGGATGCACATAAAAGGAGCGGTTCGATTGACGTAAATTTACGTCTTTTCACGTCTTACACGACTACAAGGACGAAAAAATTACACGCCATGACGTAAAGATAAGTTTCACTTGTTTTCACCTCGTGACGTGTAAATTAAATTCAGTGTCTTATGCTCGAAAATTCGCTTCCGGTAATGGATTTTTTGGCTTGGGGAACTTTTTTTCAACTGTTTCAAGAAAACATTTTGTAGAAGTTTTATATTTTATTTTGAAAAAATCTTCCACTTAAATGATGAATTGTTAAGGGGTAAAACGACCTATTATGGAGGGATTGAGCACCGTGTCAAAACATAATTGATTACAATTTTTTTTCAAAAATTACCTGTTGGTCGATTTCCACATTGTAGTAGTTGAATAGGATGCTCGTTAACTATAGTTTTGTAAATATTACGTCAATTGTGCTGTACTTATGCTGTTTTGTTTTTATCACAATAAAAACAAACTACCGCAATAATAGGACGCAGTTGCCTATCGTTGCGATATTTTTTGAAGGTCAGTCCTATTGTTGCGGTATTGCATGTAATTCTTATGGGGAGCGATACCGCAACAATAGGACCTTAGCACTACCGCAATAATAGGCTCAAAGGATTCAATTTTTTAACGAAAAATGTTGATTTTTCATCATTTTGAACGGAATTTTGTCAAACAAAAGCTGTTCTAGTCGTTAATCCGAAGAGTTTTAGCGTACTCACCATTGTTTTCAATGGTATTATATCCAGAATGGACTATTTTAACACTACCGCAACATTAGGGCATACCACAACGATAGGACGTTTTACCCTAACACTTAATTTTAATTTTTATTTTTCAACTAGCAGACCCGACGAACTTCGTTTCGCCTAAAATTGATTTATTCTCTGATTAGATCTCGAGTTATGAAGAAATTGGTGTTTCATTTGTATGGAAAGGAGGGCTTCCCAAAGCGGGGAAAAATCTCAAACCTTCTCTGGCCCCAAAAACCTCTGTATACAAATTTTCACGCTGATCGGTTCAGTGATTTCCGAGTCTATAAGGTTCAGACAGACAGAAATTCATTTTTATGGATATAGAAGAAGAAGATAAATATGTGATTAAAAATTTGTAATGTTCCTACAATATCAGTGTTGTAATACTATCCAGGGATGTTATCGATCATTTAGTAATTTGTGTTCGATCATTTAGTAGTTTGTCAATAACTCATTCCAGATGCTGAATTTCAAAATGTGTTGTATGGTGGACTTCTAGTGTGAAGGTTTTTCTACAACTCTGCCTATTTGAATTCCATTAGTAACGGAGTTAGACTAAATGATAACAAAATTGCAATCATTTAGTTTGAGTTACAGCAACTAGTGCTATAACTCCGTTACTAGTGGAATTCTATTATTTATATTTATTCAGACTAAGGTCGAAGTGGGCTGTGCGGTATATAAGAGTCTTCTCCATTCGGCTCGGTCCACAGTGTTTTCTAACCCAGGAATTCGTGATCGAAAATGTTTTGGCCATGAAAAGTTGATTTTAGAGTCTCAGTGACTTCGGAGAAAAGTTTCAGTATGCTAAGCTCCATATTCTGTAAAGATACATCATTGGTGTCTTAGAGAAAGTTGTAGAAAAAGTTTCTAGGAAAAAATTTGCTATATAAATTTTACAATGATATGGAAATGCTAATATCATCTTCCAAACTTGGACGTACATGTTCATGATAGCATTAGAGGCGAAAGTATAGAATTGATAGTTCCGTTAGGATACGGCAGGCATGAAGAATGTTTTTATAGAAGTCGATTTGAAAGCGAGCGGAGGGCAATATTTGTGATGGCACATATCACACGACCTTCCTTCTGCCAAGCTCCCGTATGAAGGGGGAGGGAAGAATATCAGTGTGGAAGCTGATATATCTCCACTGGCAAAAGGAAGGTGGTTTATAAGTGGAGATATATCAGCTTCCACACTGATATTCTTCCCTCCCCCTTCATACGGGAGCTTGGCAGAAGGAAAGTCGTGCGATATATGCCATCACAAATATTTTATAAATTTTATTTCTATCTGCTATAGAAGTCGAGATATAGGCCGTTATTTATGAAAGACCATCAAAAAACAGGTTTTTCACGATACTTTCGTCAATATATTTTTTAGATTTTTCAAATGTTCTACAAAGATGTCCATCGCGATAGAAAACATGAACCTTTCGAAGACAGTTTCTTCTTATTTTCAATATTGACGAAGTTATTGACGATTTTCGGTTCAAAAATGAGCATTTTGACATTAACTGCATACATGCAGAGGCAAAATGGGGCAGAATTTTATTTAGGTAATTGAAAGTATAGCTATTGCTCTAATGGTTGCATTGCAACATATATGTGACATAGCTTGACATAAGTGCCGTATGAACATCTTTTCTTCTTCTTCTTGTTATATATAAAAATGAATTGGTATGTATTGTGCATAACTAAGAAACGGCTGGATAGATTTTCTTCTTCATTTCTTCAGCAAATTTGTTTATCAACATGTCCGACGGATTTACAGAATATTTTCTCATGTAAGAATCTCGACCAAAATTGGAAAAAAATATGAAAAATTGAAAATAAAATTTGTATGGAAATTTTAAAAAGGTAGATCGCATTCTCGCCTACTGTGCAGGACAACGTCTGCAGGGTCATCTTTAGTCTTTACACTTACGCCAGACCTATGATTTAGCCAAATACAAAATTTTCTAAATGATTATGGATGGATGTTTTACAGAACTGACATGAATTTCAAATTCCGCGGGAAGAAACAACGCGTAATTAAAAAAAAAAAACATCAAAAAGTCACGTAAAAAGCGACCCCAGTGTATTTGGGCAAATTGTATTATTTTAGAAATCACCATATAGCCAGGAATGCTGATGAGAGGAAATGGAGTATCGGGTAAATCAGTAATCTTTTTTGAATGGAAACTATGGTTAGCGACGCCTCAAACATCATAAGTTTAAATATAATTTTATGAAAGCAATTCGAAGGTACTTGTTTTACCTATTTACTTTTCGAAATATCCCGGAATAATAAAAAGCCGGTTTGCTACGTCTAAAACATCACAATATTGCAAAACAGGTTAACAGAAAAGTGTTCCAAAAGTTTTAGTTTATTTCTTTTTATTTAGAATTCTCTGGAAATACAAATATTCTGATATATTGGTGTTTCTCTGTAAAATATCCGTCGATTCGATAATCATTTTCAAAATTTAGACATTAAAACAAGACATAGGCCTGGCGTAAGTGTTATTATCATGAACTAGATGACCCGGCAGACGTTGTCTTGCACAGTAGGTGAGAATGCGTGTTGTGATATGCCTATACAAAATACCCATACAAATTCTAATTTGAATTTTTCATATTTTTTCAGTTTAAGTCGTGACTTTTACATAAGAAAATATTATGTAAGCCCATCGGAAATTGTGATGAAGAAATTTGAACCCAGCCGTTTCTTAGTTATGCGGAATACAGACCAATTCATTTTTTATATATAACAAGAAGAAGAAGAAAACATATCCATACGGTACTTACGGAAAGCTAAGTCACATATACGTTGCAATGCAACCATTAGAGCATAAGTTATACTTTCAATTACCTAAATAAAATTCTGCCCCATTTTGCCCCTACATGTATGCAGTTAATGTCAAAATGCTCATTTTTGAACCGAAAATCGTCAATAACTTCGTCAATATTGAAAATGAGAAGAAACTGTCTTCGAAAGGTTCATGTTTTTTATCGCGACGGACATCTTTGTAGAACATTTGAAAAATCTAAAAAATATATTGACGAAAGTATCGTGAAAAACCTGTTTTTTGGTGGTCGTTCATAAATAACGACCCATATCTCGACTTCTATAGCAGATAGAAATAAAATTTATATAGCAAAATTTTTCCTAGAAACTTTTTCTACAACTTTCTCTAAGACACCAATGATGTATCTTTATAATTGAAGGAAAGAGAATTTCCATCTCACTTTTAGGGGGATAAGTCAAACAAAATTTTTTCCAGAATATAGAGCTTAACATTCTGAAACTTTTCTCCGAAGTCACTGAGACTCTAAAATCAACTTTTCGTGGTCAAAACATTTTCGATCACGAATTCCTGGGTTAGAAAACACTGTGCGGTCCATGGCTATACGTCGCCAACCACGCAGTCTACGGAGGGTTCGCAAGTTATCTTCCACCTGATCGTTCCACCTTGCCCGCTGCGCACCTCGCCTTCTTGTACCCGTCAGTTCGTTGTCGACATTCTGGCTACGTGCACGGCCCACCGCAGTCTTCCAATTTTCGCGGAATGAACGATGGATGGTTCTCCCAGCAGCTCATGCGTAACTCGTGATTCATTCGCCTCCTCCACGTACCGTCCGCCATCTGCACCCCACCATAGATGGTACGCAGCACTTTCCTTTCGAAAACTCCGAGTGCGCGTTGGTCCTCCACGAGCATCGTCCAGGTCTCGTGTCCCTAGAGGACTACTGGTCTAATGAGCGTTTTGTAGATTGTCAGTTTGGTACGGCGGCGAACTCTATGTGGACTGTGGATTTCAAAGTACGTACGATTCCCAGCCACTATGCGTCTCCGAATTTCTCTGCTGGTATCATTTTCGGCAGTCACCAGTGAGCCCAAGTACACAAATTCTTCTACCACCTCGATTTCGTCACCATCGATGCAAACTCGAGGTGGGTGGCTCACATTGTCTTCTCTTGAACCTCTTGCTATCATGTACTTTGTCTTCGACGTGTTGATGACTAGTCCGATCCGCTTAGCTTCCCTCTTCATTCTGATGTAGGCTTCCTCCATCTTCTCAAAGTTACGTGCCATAATATCTATGTCGTCGGCGAAGCCAAATAGATGGACGGACTTATTGAAAATTGTACCACTCGTGTTAATCCCTGCTCTTCGTATTACCCCTTCCAAAGCGATGTTGAATAGCAGACACGAAAGACCATCACCTTGCCGTAACCCTCTGCGGGTTTCGAAGGGACTCGAGAATGCCCTGAAACTCGAACTACGCACATCACCCGATCCATCGTCGCTTTGATCAACCGTGTCAGTTTATCCGGAAATCCGTGTTCGTGCATTAGCTGCCATAGCTAGTCCCGATCGATTGTATCATATGCAGCTTTGAAGTCGATGAACAGATGATGTGTGGGCACGTTGTATTCGCGGCATTTCTGCAGTACTTGGAGGATGGCGCCCTCCTTAGCCGTGCAATAAGACGCGCGGCTACAAAGCAAGACCATGCTGAGGGTGGCTGGGTTCGATTCCCGGTGCCGGTCTAGGCAATTCTCGGATTGGAAATTGTCTCGACTTCCCTGGGCATAAAAGTATCATCGTGCTAGCCTCATGATAATACGAATGCAAAAATGGTAACCTGGCTTAGAAACCTCGCAGTTAATAACTGTGGAATTGCTTAATGAACACTAAGCTGCGAGGCGGCTCTGTCCCAGTGTGGGGATGTAATGCCAATAAGAAGAAGGCGGATGGCGAACACCTGGTCCGTGGTGGAGCGTTCGCCCATAAAACCCGCCTGGTACTGCCCCACGAACTCCCTTGCAATTGGTGCTAGTCGACGACATAAAATTTTGGAGAGTACCTTGTAGGCGGCGTTCAGCAATGTGATTGCGCGATAGTTGCTACAATCCAGCTTATCGCACTTTTTGTAGATAGGACACACGACACCTTCCATCCACTCCTGCGGCAAAACTTCCTCCTCCCAAATCTTGGTAATGACCCAGTGCAACGCTTTAGCCAGTGCCTTACCATCGTGCTTAAATAGCTCTCCTGGTAGTTGGTCAACCTCAGAGGCTTTGTTGTGCTTCAGGCGGCCAATCTCCTCCCGTATTTCCTGGAGATCCGGAGCTGGTAAAATTATGTCCTGCGCGCGTTCTCCCAGGTCCATCACCATACCGCCATCTTCGTCTGCCACATCGCCATTCAGGTGTTATTCGTAGTGCTGCCGCCACCTTTGGATCACCTCACGCTCGTTCGTAAGAAGATTCCCGTTCATGTCCTTACACATATCAGGCTGTGGCACGTGGTCCTTGCGTGAATGGTTCAACTTCTCATAGAACTTTCGTGTTTTATATACGTTTCTTCACGGTCTCGATCTTCCTGCTGGCGCTTTTCCTCCGGAAAATCGAGTTTTATCTATTTCGCGCCCGTTTATATCGTTTATGTATTAGTTCTTCCACAAATGTGTCATGAAATTCTACCAAGAATTACTTCACAAATTCCACCAGAAATTCCTCCTGGTGTTCCTACGATAACTTCACCCAGATATTTTTGAGAGTTCCTTCAAAAATTTATCCTGAAACTTCTCCGGGGGTTCCTTCTTTGGTTCCATCAGAAATTTCTCCTCGAGACCCTGAAGGAATGTCTCCTGAAGCTCTTCTAGGAATCCATCCTGAAGTTCCACAAGCATATCCTTTTTGATTTCCTCCTGAAATTGCTCCGGGAATTTTCCAAATTTAAAATATCGCTGCCGAATGATTTTTTTCTCACATTTGTCACTAAAAGTTGTAACCGACGTGAGTTATTCCAAGAATTTCTGGAGGAGCCCCAGGTAGAATGCCTGAAGGAACTCCAAGAAATCATCCAGAAAGAACTTCACAAGGATACCCTGGATAAAGTTTTGAAAAACCAAAGGAGAAATATTCAGAAAAACTACAGGAGGATCTACAGGAGTAATTTTTTGGAGGAGCTCCAAGAGTAATTTTTAAAGAAACTCCAGGAAGGAATCCTGGAGGAGATCCAAGAAGAATTCCTAGAATGCATCCTGAATTTTCCCAGGAATTCATTATGAAAGTACCCAGAAATTCATTCTGAATTCCCCCAAAAATTCCTTCTGAATTTCCCCAGGATTTCACTCTGAAATTAGTCAAAAATATTTCTAAATCCCCCCAGAAATTCATTCTGAATTTATCCAGGAATTCACTCTGAAATTCTCCAGGAATTCATTCTGAATTTTCCCAGGAAATAATTCTGAATTTTCCCAGATATTCATTCTTAATTTCCCTAGAAATTCATTCTGGATTCCTCCAAGAATTCATTCCTAATTCCCCCAGGAATTCATTCTGAATTCCCCAGGAATTCATTCTGAATTCCCCAGGAATTCTTTCTGAATTCCCAGGAATTCATTCTGAATTCCAGGAATTCATTCTGAATTCCCAGAATTCATTCTGAATTCCCAGGAATTCATTCTGAATTCCCAGAATTCATTCTGAATTCCCAGGAATTCATTCTGAATTCCCCAGGAATTCATTCTGAATTCCCAGAATTCATTCTGAATTCCCAGGAATTCATTCTGAATTCCCCAGGAATTCATTCTGAATTCCCAGGAATTCATTCTGAATTCCCAGAATTCATTCTGAATTCCCAGGAATTCATTCTGAATTCCCCAGGAATTCATTCTGAATTCCCAGAATTCATTCTGAATTCCAGGAATTCATTCTGAATTCCCCAGGAATTCATTCTGAATTCCCAGGAATTCATTCTGAATTCTCCAGGAATTCATTCTGAATTCCCCAGGAATTCATTCTGAATTCCCCAGAATTCATTCTGAATTCCCCAGGAATTCATTCTGAATTCCCAGGAATTCATTCTGAATTCCCAGAATTCATTCTGAATTCAGGAATTCATTCTGAATTCCCAGGAATTCATTCTGAATTCCCCAAGAATTCTGAATTTCAGGAATTCATTCTGAATTCCCAGAATTCATTCTGAATTCCCCAGGAATTCATTCTGAATTCCCAGGAATTCATTCTGAATTCCCCAGGAATTCATTCTGAATTCCCAGAATTCATTCTGAATTCCCCAGGAATTCATTCTGAATTCCCCCAGGAATTCATTCTGAATTCGCCAGGAATTCATTCTAAATTCTCTAGTAATTCATTCTGGATTCCCCAAGGAATTCATTCTGGATTACCTCAAGAGTTTATTTAGAGTTCCCCCAGGAATTCAGTCAGAATTCCCCCAAGAGTTCATTTTGAATTGCCCCAGAAATTCATTCTGAATTCCCCAAGGAATTTCTCCTGGAGCTATTTTAAGAATGCCTTGTTGTAGTTCTTTAAGGAAATCGTTTAGGAAGTTCTCAAAAAAATCTTCTTAAAGCTCCACCAGAAATTTCTACTGGAGTTCCTCCAGAATTCCCTCCTGAATTCACCAAGGAATTCCTCTTGGGATTCTATATAGGGTCCATCCAGGATATCTTTTTGGAATTCCTACAGGAATCCTTCCCGGGGTTTTTTCAAAAATCTTCTTAGAGCTCTTCCAATAATTACTCATGAAGCTCATCCAGAAATTTCTTCTGGCGTTCCTTCAGGAATTCCTCATGGAGATTCTGCAGGGATTCCTCCTGGAGATCGATTCCCGGTCTTGAAAATTTTATCTGTTTTCAGTAGTCGATTTTTGACAAACCACAGATTGTTCTGTGAAAAAATCAAGAGATTTGGTTGAAAAAAGGGCTGATCTGGGTGCTCAAAGTTGCCGTCCCACGTTTTTGCGAGCTTGGTATTTTACGTTACAAATCTTGGCTCGGTACTTGTAGAGTTAACTGTCAAAGGTTGACTCAAGTGACCTGCGGTGTTTGGCCTGTGTGTTTGAAACCATATTATGCCACTTTAGTCTGTACGTCAAGCAAGACCAAAAATGTCGAGGAAGTGTTTTTTTTTACATTTTTGTATTTTTTGTTGACATCTGAGTCAACAAAATCGGATGCGCTTAAAATGATTAACTTCATCGTTCCCTGAAAGAAAACCGAATATCGATTCCTCATTTTAAGACTTAATATTCAGATCGTAGTCAAACAAAAGGAAAAAGATCGCAGAACTCGTGGCTTTCTCTTAGAGCGTCTGTTTTCGTATTCCTAAAGCTTTTAAGACTAGTATAAGACTCCGGAACCGCTCCGTTCTAGACGGGAACTGACCTAAACCCGTAGCTGCTGGTCTAGCCATGGCAGTCGTATGGTGTGGACTCAAAAGGCCTTTTTTGTTCCGAGTCTCGGGGTGTTAGGTGTGTGTGTGGGGAGGCTAATGGCGGCCGGATGATAAGGCGGCCGGCGGGAGGCTGGTCGATGATGCGGCTGACGACCAGCGTAGCAAAGGACGGTCGCCGGGAAGTTGGACCGTTTTGTTGGAGATTTACAACGGACGGTCGGACGATGCGGCACCTGACAGACGGCGGTGATGCGACTAACGGGCGGACGGGTGCCTTGGCAGAAATGTAGCTGATGGGTCCTTAGCGGCAGCTAGCGAGTGACTTGGTGGTGGTCCCCTAGCAGTACATATTCTGCATAAGTTTCCGCAACTCATATGTGACCAAATTAAGTCACAGTGAAGTTGCTGAAACCATTTTGGTCTGACTTGTGTTGCTCGGGTCGAGTCGTAGATCGCCGGTCGGGCGAGGGTCTAGCAGACATGTGACCGGATGGTGATGCGGTGGTACCAGCAATGGCGACCGACATGACAGGAGAGTTAATGTGGCCGAACAGTGGTAATGTTACTGGGGTCGGGCTCCGGTTTACCCACAAAGGGCGGCCGAACAGAAAAACTCCGGAGTAGAGATTTACGACCAGATGGCTGTGATGACGTGGCAGTCCTATGACACGGTTGTTAGAGTCGCTGGTGGGAAGGCCCGTCGTTATCAATCACCAAACACCACTTACTGCCAAGACTCATTGCCGATCAATCGCTCTGATTTTTTCCCTTCTGGCTTGGGTATTCATGAGCATTCCTCACAAGCGCGCGTTTGGTCTTTCCTCCTATCTTTTTTCACACGGGTGGAGGTTGCTCACCACCCCATAAATTTGAACTCACCGTTAAAAAAAACTAGCAAAAGCCCTCCACTTTTTACTTATGTAAGTAAGATAACTAAATGTTACCGCTGGTTAGGGGCTAAAGTGAGCAGCTATCCAAGATGGAGATTGGAGTGATTCAAATTTTGACTTTTTTGCTCCCCAATGCTTAAACGATTGCATTTGGCATTTTAATAATCCTCCTAAATTTTTAGCAATTTTGAATGTAATTTGACTGTGCACACGTCATTTGAAGTTTGTATGGAAATTACTGTGAAAACTGACCCTTATGTGGAAGACCGTTTCGTGAGGTGGCCCATGAACTATTTAAATATAATCAAAACAATGCCTACACAGAATACTTCTCAAGCTGAAAGGCAGTTGTTGTTGCGAAGCGATTTCTCGTTTAGAAGCAAAGTTATGAAGAAAACAAAAATGCTCATTATTGATATTGATGTTATTATTTTACGTGTTAAATTGAATTTCTCACAATTCAGTATTTCATTAATAACTTTTCTTGCGAGCATCAAATAGTTTCGCAACAAAGACGGCCTGCTTCCTTATAACATTCCTCATGTTGCCGATGTACCCATATATTTTTAGAGCTTAAAGGGAAGCGTTGGAGAACGGTTTTCCATGAAAGTTACTGTTTTCATAGTAATTTTCATACAAACTTCAAACCGCGCGTGCTCATTCAATTTTCATCCAAATTAGCTAAAAATTTAGGTGAGTTAATGAAAAGGCAAATGCAATCCTTTAAGCATCGGGGGGCAAAAAAGTCAAAATTTGAATCACTCTAATGGAGATCTTTTATAGTTGCCCTATGTACCCATATAGATGTGCTCGGGAACCCCTGAGAAAGATTATACCAGATGTTCGAGCTTGCAGCTATTCTTGCACATGTAGTCTAATCCATTCATATCGTTAACCTTGTGATAGATTAACGACATTGATTATATAGTTGAATACATTTTATGTCCTTTTGTCTTTAATAAGATTATAAATCTTCAACTCGATTTTGCGTCTTGTGAGACGTTCTAAGTTGAAACAATTTAGAATAAGACATTGCTAAAACAAATATATTACATTCTATAGAGATAATAGTTGTCTGAACATTTAGTTCCAACGATTTTCAGAACAATAAGAGTGCTGATGGGTTTTGTCTATGCAACAATTAGTGAGGGACTAAACCCTATGTATGTGCTATGGGTATCTGTTTTTATTTTGCTACAATTAGAGGCACGACCACTCAAGTACTCACTGTCGATTTTATTATCGAGCTTGCTGTTTGCACCTGTGATGCAGGAAATCTGTCCAGAAAACTTTAGAAAAGATAAGTCTCCAACACTCGACATTAGATTGAGTCAATATTTGATAAAATGTAAAACTTAAAAGGGGCGGAAACTCCACAAAGTCATAGTTCGGAAACATATTCTGCGGAAACCCCCTCAATAATGGTGGAACGCTTTTCCACCGGTGACGACGCGATAGTTGATTTGATTTGATTCGGATTCCCCTGTCGACTAGCCGGCCACGCTGCCAACAGGAAGCCCATATCGATGTGAGGTGTGCGCATGGTAATCATGTATTTATTATCTAGTTACTAGTCAGCTGCAGTGAAACGTAGTTAAAATGCAGGCAGCTCTCATTGCCAGCAGCTTCTGTTGGGGCTTCCACGATCCAGTGACAATACGACAACCAGTAAAATATTCAAGTTGGTAGCACGACAATTTGGCATGATTGGGATTTTCTACGATTCGTTATATGAAGATTTCCTTCTGTGACGTTAGAAGCATAGCGACTAAGGTAAGTATGAATCATTGATTTTCGATTTATGATAAAAAAGGATGGAGTCAAATATTGCCTGCAAAAATTACTGACTCATACAATAAAATTAAAAGAAACTGCCCGCTTTGTATTTTATTGATAGCATTACACTAAACACATAATCCGCTCTAAATTTACTATTTGGTTTTTAAAAGTAAGATCACTTATGCAGAAATAATATTTGTTCTCATTTAAAAATCCTATAAAATTAAGTGAAATTTCCTTCCTTGAGTGGAATGTAGAAGGCCTATAACGAGCTCGAATGATTGAATGGCACCCTACCAATAAAACCATTAAATTGTCCATTATAAAATAAAAACTTATGGACATCGCTAAGAACTGTCTACAATCAAACTTTAATAAAGGAAAATGGCAAAAAAAAATTTCACTGAAACCGGTAAAAATCCATCCCTGTACCCAATGGCCACATTCAGCACAACCGACAAGCGCCAGAAGAACTATAAAACCCCACCGCGAAAATAATTTCCATCCCCACCCCCGTTCCCGCCGATCTTCTTGGAATCTCAACCGCTCAGGGTTTTCACAGCTGGTGTCGGCCAACCGAAATCAATCAATTGCGAGCTCTCTGCTCGGCAGGAGCAGCTAGGATTTAATTGCTTTATGCTAATTGACCACGTTCCACCACCCGCTCCTAAAACGACACAACTTTTACGACCGTAATTCTTATTCGCCTCCGCGACAGGAATTTTGACAGAAAATGAAGATTGTTCCCGACGACTGGAGTCCTAAAATAACTTCGCATATGCCTTGTAAATGGCGACTGAACGCCACCATCGTAGAACCACCAGAACAACGCTTGAAAATGGCAATTATATAAAACACTATCATCACCGTTGCGGCAGAATCAGTTATCAATCGTTAATCAAGCGGAGAGGCCGCGGAAGCCATCGTAGGAGCAAGACTTGCTAGTCAACTCAGTACCGGGCGGTGTGATCCAGGGCAGTCGATGAAGACTTTGGCAGACGGAGCTCAAGTTGGCGGAAGGACGAAGTGCAAGTGTTTGGGACAGAAAGAAGATTCTCGAGTGCAGGCGGCTTTATGATTAGTCCGTTGAGTAAGGGTTCAGGTGATCCGGTGGAAGGTTTTAAGTGATTCGGCAAACAGGAGGATAAGCGCATCGCTAGGTCGGTGGGTGGGTGCTAATTGCTCGTGTGATCGCCACTGCCAGTCGGAAAAAAAATACGGTTGAATTTGGATCAACCACGATCGTGTTCAGTTTTATTAGTTCTCGTGCTGTAGTTCTTGAAGCAGGTCTTATTGACAGAAGATGAAGCTCTATTTAGAAACTGTGTTTGCAGCGCTGTTGATCTTTGGAGGTGAGAATGTTGGTGAACAATGAATTTCTGGATAACTATCGGTGACGAAAGCATTAGATGCGATCCTTGATAAGGGACTGTTTATAAGTGACTTAATTTTGCGATCATTGTGATGCATTTATCGCATTACTGGTTCATCTGTTCCGCATATGATAAGAAATTGTAAATAATAACATGTAAGGACAAGCTAGAGTGCAAAGACGTGGATAGTACGAATTATTAGATAATGAATGTGCAATTGCTGCTGTGAAGACTAAAGTATTAATCCAAGTACCAATGCCATCGCAGTGCAATAAAGATAAAGAAGAACATCGATCAAACTGCTTTAGATAAAGCAATCAAATGCTGTTATTGCAACTTCATAATCTGTTTGATTAGGGGCCTTCCTCAGCCGTGTGGTGAGATGCACGGCTACAAAGCAAGAACATGGTGAGGGTAGCTAGGTTCGATTTCCGGTCCAGTCTAGGAAATTTTCTGGTTGGACATTATCTCGGCTTCCCTAGGCATAAAAGTATCATCGTGTTGACCTCATGATATACAAATAAAAAAATGGTTAATTGGCTTTGAAACTTCGCAGTTAATAACTGTGGAGGCGGCAATACCTCAGCGGGATGTAATGTCAATGAAGAAGAAGAATCTGTTTGATAGATATAATAGATCGAATCGGAAAACCTCGTGAAACTCGTGAAACGATTTGCAAGATTTTTGATAGCGGAAATTAACATTTTGGGTTTTTTTTTTTCATAAAAACTTCATGATAAAAGGCGAAAATCATAATATGTGAAATAAAAACTTCTGATAACATTTTCATATGACTAAAGTTTACCTGCAGTAAATTAACGCGTTCGGTCGAAGCAATCCAGTGTTTTCACTTCATCATGTGGTTTCAAAAAATAGCAAAGCAGCTTTTGTCAGAAGGTGGAGGACCACGTGGAAGAAAAAGTCCATCCAAATTTTCGCTTAACATAAAAACAAACTAAACATAGGATAACTGGAGGTAATGTTGGCCTAGGATGTAAAGTTGGCTCATCAGGCAAATCAATCAATAATACAGCGATAATTCCTCGTTTTGTAGAGATATTTATCACTGATTCTTTGAAAGAAAGTTTATCAAGCTTATTTTATTCACATTACACTAGACTAATAAACTTAAAAAACTTGTGTGGAAAATCACTTTGACTCAATTTTTCTGCAGCCACTTATGCATTCAGGCTGTGCAAGAGTTTTTTCTTTCGCCAAATAAAGTTCTTTTCTGAATACCTATTATGGTTTTCCGGAACAAAACCGAATGAAATGTCTTTTTCCCGGTTGCTCATTTTTGGGCCGCCATGGCCAGCCTTCCTGCATGCCAGCCACACGCGTATCTTCCTCGCTTTCACACAGCCAGCGAGTGCGGGGTCTACCCCGGAGCCGACGTCTTCTTCCAGGTTCTCTGCTTATCATGAATTTTGCTGGTCTCTCTTCCGGCATACGCACTACATGTCCAGCCCACTGTAATCTGCCTATTTTATTAGCCTACCGATTTCTGTATTTTTGTACACTTTGTACAACTCGTGAGTCATGCGTCTGCTCCATTCTCCATTTTCCACCACGTCCCCAATATCAAAGGGCAGTATTCTCCGCTCAAACCCGTATGAGAATTCGAAAGTCTACTTCTATTAACGTGCTTTATGACCATACAGGGTGACTGGACAAACAACGAATTGTACACACTTTTTTACCGGGATCTCAGCAAAATGTTGAACTTTTACCGAGAATCGCACAGCCGTGCCCCAGCAAACATGTTTTTTGCCGAGATTTCTGTCAAAATTGCTGATAATCAGCAAATAATTTGCCGAAAATCAGCTAACAAACGCTATTTTTGCCGGAATATCAGTTATTTATATTGCTGGCGCACGGCTGTGCGGATTTTTGCCGAGCTATAGAAATAAAAACTGAGTGTGTACAAGGCTGGTTTTGTCCGTGTCTGTAGGCAGCGAGACTTTAGCTGGCTACGCAAACCGTAGTAGGTCATATTTGTAGCCGCAATGTCTTTTCACGTCGCGGCTAACGTCATTATCATTGTGAATACAAACAGGTGTAGTAGTATGCCAATTTCATGATTCAGCCATCTTGGATTTTTATATAGGGCAGCCACCAGGTTTGTTTATGTTTTCCACTGAAAATGAATTTTTCACCCCGCGCTAGTCTCTCCCATCTACTGTCGAAGTGAATGAACCCTGATATAAGAACCCTGGTCATTATCACAGGTAACGAGTGTTCAAAATATATGAATTCGCCGACAATCTCAAATCGCATCCCATTCATTTTCACCTCGGGCCAACACCGTTTGGACTGCTTCGTTCTTTACAAGCCTCCAAGTACTTAGTTTAGACTAAGTTTATGATCAGTCCTATTCTTTCAGTCTCAGTTTTCTGAAAAAAAAAAAAAACATTTTCGCACTCTAGATGAACGGGTTACCAATCACACTACTTCAGCATTCATATTAATTACACAATTTTCATTAGTATAGCGACATGATCAATCAAAACTTGCTTTTGATGGTTGAGGCGATTACTGATAGTGACGATGTGTTCGGCCCTGTCGCCTGTTCGATCGTCCACTTCAACGGCGTGACGTCTACGTCATTCGCGCGTGAGTAAAGGGCGCACAGGAGATTATACACGAGTTCGGGTGTGATTCCAACTACGGCTATAAATTCACGAAACACGGTGCTGATCGCCTCCGCTGTCAGCATGTTAGCCTGGAGGCTCAGCTGACCCAGAGTTTGATACTGATCAACCCTTTTCTGCAGCCAGGCGTCCGTCACATTCCCTGCCTTGGCCACAGCGATCAAGACCGTGAGATGGTGGGTGTTTGCCCTGCTGATGATCTGCTTGTACGTCAGGACGGCTACAAGTTCAAAATAGCGGATCTTCAGTTCCATGGACATTGCCTTCCAGCTGTTCTCCCACTCGACGTCCGTTAAAACCTCAATCTGGAACTGGGCCGGTACGGCCATATCGGCAGCTGCAGCCAGATTGCAGAAGTCGAGCAACAGAGCCCGCATCGAGGGAGCAACCATGTCCGGATGGATATATGGCAACTGCTGAAGATGGTACTGTGACCTGATCGACTGGACTTCCCCGGCGACTGGGGCCAATCCCGTTAGCGCGTCCAGATCCTGATCATGACCATCCGGATGCAGCCATCCCAGCGAGTGGACCGCCGTCACCACAGCCGACCTTCTTCTGTTGTCCCTGATTCCGTCCTGGCGCAGCATATTGTTAACTACCACCTCGACCAAACACAGGTACCCGGCGTCGGTCATCCGTCGGGCTACAATCCCGGTTGCCACAAACCGTTTATGGAGATGTGTACTGGAAAACTTGTCACGCAGCGAGGTCGACTTCTGAGTGGAACCGGAGTTCCCAACAAACCCCATGGCTGCCATATCTTTGATGCAGCTAGCCGTCAGGCCTCGTGGCGCCCGAATAGGGACCTGAACCCTAGACCGTTGTTTTCAGTAGCAGAAACAACCAACTTAAGACACTACTTGGAAGCACAAAAGACCCCGTTGACGCATTAGGAAAATCTGGAGTTTTTAAAATATCATGCCCACACTTTGACAAAATCTACATAGGACAGACAAAACGAACACTAGACACGAGGTTCAAAGAACATTTGGCAGAAGTAACTAAAGCAAACAAAGACACTGAAAAAGGTATACATTATCATTTCAAATCTAAAGTAGCCGAACATATATTTAACGAAGATCATCAATTAACCAAAGACAACATATCACTTCTCAGACAAATACAAAATCCTTGGAAACTTGACGTAGCGGAAAGCTTAGAAATTTACAAACAAAAACAATTAAACTTACTTAACAAAGATCAAGGAAACGGATATACCTGGCTGTTTAAATTACTACCCACGGGACGACGACGAATCGGTCCAAGCGACATGCCCTAATTTTTACCTACCTACCGTTCTACCTACACACCATATTTAAAGTTAACGAGCAATGTTTTTCTTCAGTCGATAACAAAACACTGAAGAAGTTTCCAAGTAGGAAACGAAATACGTATCTGTTTGTTGATACATAAAAAGTGAATAGTGGAAGTAAATGGAAGAATAATAGTCTTTTAACCATCATTTTACATGTTTTTGCATTGATTAAAATGTATTGCCACAATTTTTGAAAACAAAAATTGTTTTTGAAGTTTTTTTTTAAGGGGGACTTTTGAGAAAAAAAAACAATGATTTTTCAATAATTCCGAAACAATGGGACCGCATTCCCCCTCGAGTGCAACTTGTTGCGAGTAAATCGGATAATGCTAAGTTCCAAAAAGCGTGTTTTCAAAATTTTTACACGTACACACTTACAGACATCACCTCAGTTCGTCTTTCAAAGACGCATCAAGTGCACATTGATGCTTAACAAGCATGATTTAGACCGTCAAGATTGACCCATCCGTTTTCAGATGTATAAGTCATTTTGAAAATTTGGTATTGATTTATTTGGAAATATTGTTTGGATTTGCTAACTGAAATACTTTGAAGTTTCTACTGGAAATTCTATGAAATCTCCACGGGAGATTCATTGGAATTTCCGAGGGAAGCTGTTTGGAATTCCCCAAGAAAATTGTTCTGCGGGGTTAAAAAAAAATCTATGAAATTACCAAATGAAACTGTTTGGAATTTGGAAAACTTTGGAATTGTTCGAATTTCCTAAAGAAAATATTTGGAATTCCGTGGGCAATTCTTCGAGAATTTGCTCCAAACTTCTACGAAAAGCTCAACGGAATTTTAAATGAGTAATCTTCTAAATTACCATCGTAATATCCGCGGAAAACTCTTAGTAGTTTTTACGGGAAACTCTCTTCCTAAAGGAAAATTCTTTGGAAAATCATCAGGGAATTCTTCAGAATTTGCATAAGAAATTCGTTGAAATTGGCAAATTCTTTGGAATTTCTACAACAAAATTTCCGGGAAATTCTTTGAATTGTACATAAGAATTCTTTGGAAATTCCACGGAAATATGTTCGAAAAGGGAAAAGTTCGTTTGGCTGAAAGTCATCTGGTGAAAAGCCGAATAACATGTTAAGCCAAAAGTCATCTACCTGAATACCGCATTGAACATTTTGTCTAGAACCTATATCAGGTTTGAGAACCTGCATATATCCATTTTACACAATTTTGAGAAAACAGCAAAAAACTGTTTTGAGCAAATAGGCACCGAATCTTTCGATTTCTTCGATACCGATCAATAGTTTTTGGCAAAACCACACACCCTGGGGCACTGCCAGTGCAAAAACTTTAACAGTACTCCATAATTGCTCTTCAAAATGCGTGCTTAATTTTTCAAACAAAAGAAAATTTCTTCATATATTCCTGAACAGATTGTTTGCCACTTCTTGCTCTGCAGCACATGCGTTTATAAATCTCCAGCGATGACCAACGGCCTTCAATTAAAAGTGTTTCGGGATTTCATCGGCAAATTCTGTGGGATTTCCTCGGGAAATTCTTTCGTTAAAATTTTCTCGTCAATTTCTCAGAAAACAAAATTCTGCAAATGCCTCGGGACTTTTTTCGGGAAATATGTCAAAATTTCCTCGTCAAATTCTTCGAAACTTCATCGGCAAAGTCTTCGATTTTCCCCCAGCAAATGCTTTTGAATTCTCTCGGCCATTTTTTCGAAAATTCAAGACAAAATTTTCTAAACGACTTTTCTGCTTTTGTAAACAAAGATTCAAACGATGATTTGACGAGTCTGATAGCTCTCCCACGCAAATCAACACAATTAATAGGTAGCGGAATCCTTCACCTACCTTTTGATGGTATTGGTTTGCGTGGGAGAGCTATCAGATTCTTCAAATCGTCGTTTGAATCTTTGTTTACAAAAGCAGATAAGTCGTTTTGAAAATTTTGTCTTGAATTCATCACCAAGTTCTTTCTTCAAAATATTCTCAACAACTTTTCGACTTTTTTTTTTGAAAAATTCTTTGAGATTTCTTGGGAAAATCCGTCTAAATATCCTCGTCACTTTGTTTTAGAAAATGCTATGCTCAAAATTCTTCGGAGTTTTCTCTGGTATTTTCTCGGGAAACGCGTCGAATTTTTTTCGGCAATTTCTAGCAAATTTCCTCAGCAAAGTCTTCGGAAATTCTTTCAAATTTTCCAGGCAAATTCTTTCGTCAAAATTGTCATGGAAACTCGGGATTTGTACTTTGTACTTTGGCAAATTGTACGAAATTTGCTCAGGATATTCTTCGAAAGCTCCCGCGAGAAATTCTTCGCAATTCTTTCTAATGTTTTTTTCGGAAACTCCAATCGTTAATTCGGCACCAACATTTCAAAAGGGCGGAACTGCTTTTGTAAACAAGAGCTTCTTCTGTCGCTGGCTGGTAGGCTCGGAAATATTCTTCGGAATTTCCTCCACAAAGTTTACGAAATTTACTTCGAAAAATTATTCGAAGCTCGTTCAGAAAATTCTTTTGAATTTCATCGGCAAATACCCTCGTAATGAACTTGGCAAATTCTTTAAAATTTCTAAGCAATTTGTTCGAAATTTTCTCAGCAAATTCTTTAAAATTCGCTCAGAATTTTTTTTTTCGGGAAATTCTTCGGAATTTTTGCGGTGGAATATTCTTCGAAATTTCTTCCGCGGATTATACACGCGGCATTCTTCAAAATTAAGACGGCAATTTTTTCGTAAAATTCGTCAGATTTTCAACTGATTTTTTTCGAATTGTTTGAGACTCCCAAAGATTTTCGACCGGCGTCAGAAATTTTAGATCAGCCGCATGACAGACATTGAACATCGACACGCCGATGCGAAAATTTCGGCAGCATTAAGCGCCGATGGTGGTTTTCCTTTAGCGCCCGGGAAGTCTTTTCTGATTCTATTTTTTTACCCTTTCTTTTTTTTTTTTTTTTTTTTTTCTAAAAAAAAAAAAAAAAAAAAAAAAAAAAACTTTACCCTTTCTGGTTCAAGCGGTCATATATGACCCCATAAGAAAAAATGGTTCGATGCATAAAAGTGAACACAGCCAAATTGCTTGTCCGTGTGTACATAAATATCAGGCATTAGCCCATGTCTTACGACAAGCTAGAACGTCCTAAACACGGTGAAGTTCGGAAATTGAAAATATAGGCAGCGAATTGTGCTGTTTCGAGTTAAGATTTTTATTCAAACGTATCCGTAGAGTTGCTTCCGAGCCTCTTGAAAGGAGGCTTCCGAGCCTCTTGAAAGGAGGCTTCCGAGCCTCTTGAAAGGAGGCTTCCGAGCCTCTTGAAAGGAGGCTTGAGCTCTTGAAAGGAGGCTCTGAGCCTCTTGAAAGGAGGCTTCTGAGCCTCTTGAAAGGGAGGCTTCTGAGGCCTCTTGAAAGGAGGCTTCCTGAGCCTCTTAAAGGAGGCTTGAGCCTTTTGAAGGAGGCTTCCTGAGCCTTTTGAAAGGAGGCTTCTGAGCCTCTTGAAAGGGAGGCTTGAGCCTCTTGAAAGGAAGCTTCTGAGGCCTCTTGAAAGGAGGCTTGAGCCTCTTGAAAGGGAGGCTTGAGCCTCTTGAAAGGAGGCTTCTGAGCCTCTGAAAGGAGGCTTCAGGCCAGGCTCTGAGCTCTTGAAAGGAGGCTTCCTGAGCTCTCTTGAAAGGAGGCTCTGAGCCTCTTGAAAGGAGGCTTCTGAGCCTCTTGAAAGGAGGCTTCTGAGCCTCTTGAAAGGAGGCTCTGAGGCCTCTTGAAAGGAGGCTTCTGAGCCTCTTGAAAGGAGGCTTCTGAGCCTCTTGAAAGGAGGCTCTGAGCCTCTTGAAAGGAGGCCTGAGCTCTTGAAAGGAGGCTTCCGGAGCCTCTTGGAAAGGAGGGCTGAGCCTCTTGAAAGGAGGCTTCTGAGCCTCTTGAAAGGAGGCTCTGGAGCCTCTTGAAAGGAGGCTTCCAGAGCCTCTTGAAAGGAGGCTCTGAGCTCTTGAAGGAGGCTTCCAGGCCTCTTGAAAGGAGGCTCTGAGCCTCTTGAAAGGAGGCCTGAGCCTTCTTGAAAGGGAGGCTTTGAGCCTCTTGAAAGGAGGCTCTGAGGCCTCTTGAAAGGAGGCCCGAGGCCTCTTGAAAGAAGGCCTGAGCCTCTTGAAAGGAGGCTTGAGCCTCTTGAAAGGAGGCTTGAGCCTCTTTGAAAGGAGGCTCTGAGCCTCTGAAAGGAGGCTTCCAGGCCTCTTGAAAGGAGGCCTGAGCCTCTTGAAAGGAGGCTCTGAGCCTCTTGAAAGGGAGGCTTGAGTTCTTGGAAAGGAGGCTCTGAGCTCTTGGAAAGGAGGCTTCTGAGCCTCTTGAAAGGGAGGCTCTGAGCTCTTGAAAGGAGGCTTCTGAGCCTCTTGAAAGGAGGCTCTGAGCCTCTTGAAAGGAGGCTCTGAGCCTCTTGAAAGGAGGCTTCCAGGAGCCTCTTGAAAGGAGGCTTCTGAGCCTCTTGAAAGGAGGCTCTGGAGCCTCTTGAAAGGAGGCTTCTGAGCCTCTTGAAAGGAGGCTTCCTGAGCTCTCTTGAAAGGGAGGCTTCTGAGCCTCTTGAAAGGAGGCTTCCTGAGCCTCTTGAAAGGAGGCCTGAGGCCTCTTGAAAGGAGGCTCTGAGCCTCTTGAAAGGAGGCTCTGAGCCTCTTGAAAGGAGCTTCTGAGGCTGAGCCTCTTGAAAGGAAGGCTTCTGAGCCACTTGAAAGGAGGCTTCCTGAACCACTTGAAAGGAGGCTCTGAGCCTCTTGAAGGAGGCTCTGAGCCTCTTGAAAGGAGGCTTCTGAGCCTCTTGAAAGGAGGCTTGGAGGCCTCTTGAAAGGAGGGCCTGAGCCTCTTGAAAGGAGGCCTGAGCTCTTGAAAGGAGGCTGGGCCTCTTGAAAGCTGAGGCCTCTTGAGGGAGGTCGGAGCCTCTTGAAAGGAGGTTTGAGCTCTTGAAAGGAGGCCTGGAGCCTCTTGAAAGGAGGCTTCTGAGCCTCTTGAAAGGAGGCTTGAGCCTCTTGAAAGGAGGCCTGAGCCTCTTGAAAGGAGGCTTCTGAGCCTCTTGAAAGGAGGCTCTGAGCCTCTTGAAAGGAGGCTTGAGCTCTTGAAAGGAGGCTTCTGAGCCTCTTGAAAGGAGGCTTGAGCTCTTGAAAGGAGGCTTCCTGAGGCCTCTTGAAAGGAGGCTTCCTGAGCCTCTTGAAAGGAGGCTTCTGGAGCCTCTTGAAAGGAGGCTTCTGAGCCTCTTGAAAGGAGGCTTCCTGAGCCTCTTGAAAGGAGGCTCTGAGCCTCTTGAAAGGAGGCTCTGAGCCTCTTGAAAGGAGGCTTGAGCCTCTTGAAAGGAGGCTTCTGAGGCCTCTTGAAAGGAGGCTTCTGAGCCTCTTGAAAGGAGGCTTCTGGAGCCTCTTGAAAGGAGGCTTCTGAGCTCTCTTGAAAGGAGGCTTCCTGAGCCTCTTGAAAGGAGGCTCTGAGCTCTTGAAAGGAGGCTTGAGCTCTTGAAAGGAGGCTTGAGCCTCTTGAAAGGAGGCTTGAGCCTCTTGAAAGGAGGCTTCTGAGCCTCTTGAAAGGAGGCTTCTGAGCTCTTGAAAGGAGGGGCTTTGAGCTCTTGAAAGGAGGCTTGGAGCCTCTTGAAAGGAGGCTTCCTGAGCCTCTTGAAGGGAGGCTTCTGAGCCTCTTGGAAAAGGAGGCTCTGAGCTCTCTTGAAAGGAGGCTTCCTGAGCCTCTTGAAAGGAGGCTTCTGAGGCCTCTTGAAAGGAGGCTTCCTGAGCCTCTTGAAAGGAGGCCTGAGCCTCTTGAAAGGAGGCCTGGAGCCCTCTTGAAAGGAGGCTCCTGAGCCTCTTGAAGGAGGCTCCTGAGGCCTCTTGAAAGGAGGCCCTGAGCTTGAAAGGAGGCTCCTGAGCCTCTTGAAAGGAGGCTCCTGAGCCTCTTGAAAGGAGGCTTCTGAGCCTCTTGAAAGGAGGCTCTGAGCCTCTTGAAAGGAGGCTTCTGAGCCACTTGAAAGGAGGCTTCTGAGCCACTTGAAAGGAGGCCTTCTGAGCCTCTTGGAAAGGAGGCTTCTGAGCCACTTGAAAGGAGGCTTGAGCCACTTGAAAGGGGAGGCCTGGAGCCTCTTGAAAGGAGGCTTCTGAGCCTCTTGAAAGGAGGCTTGAGACTTGAAGGAGGCTTCTGAGCCTCTTGAAAGGAGGCTTCTGAGCCTCTTGAAAGGAGGCTTCTGAGCCTCTTGAAAGGAGGCTTCTGAGCTCTTGAAAGGAGGCTTGAGTTTCTTGAAAGGAGGCTTCTGAGCCTCTTGAAAGGAGGCTTCTGAGCTCTTGAAAGGAGGCTTCTGAGCCTCTTGAAAGGAGGCTTCTGAGCCTCTTGAAAGGAGGCTTCTGAGCTCTCTTGAAAGGAGGCTTCCTGAGCCTCTTGAAAGGAGGCTCTGAGCCTCTTGAAAGGAGGCTCTGAGCCTCTTGAAAGGAGGCTTCTGAGCTCTTGAAAGGAGGCTTCCTGAGCCTCTTGAAAGGAGGCTCTGAGGCCTCTTGAAAGGAGGCTGAGCCTCTTGAAAGGAGGCTTCCAGGCCTCTTGAAAGGAGGCTCTGGAGCCTTCTTGAAAGGAGGCTTCTGAGCCTCTTGAAAGGAGGCTTTGAGGCCTCTTGAAAGGAGGCTCTGAGCCTCTTGAAAGGAGGCTCTGAGCCTCTTGAAAGGAGGCTTCTGAGCCTCTTGAAAGGAGGCTCTGAGCCTCTTGAAAGGAGGGCTCTGAGCCTCTTGAAAGGAGGCTCCGAGCCTCTTGAAAGGAGGCCTGGAGCCTCTTGAAAGGAGGCTTCTGAGCCTCTTGAAAGGAGGCTTGGAGCCTCTTGAAGGAGGCTCTGAGCCTCTTGAAAGGAGGCCTGAGCCTCTTGAAGGAGGCTTCTGAGCCACTTGAAAGGAGGCTTCCTGAGCCTTCTTTTGAAAGGAGGCTTCCTGAGCTCTTGAAAGGAGGCTTGAGCCTCTTGAAAGGAGGCCTGAGCCTCTTGAAAGGAGGCTCTGAGCCTCTTGAAAGGAGGCTTCCTGAGCCTCTTGAAAGGAGGCCTGAGCCTCTTGAAAGGAGGCTTCTGAGGCCTCTTGAAAGGAGGCTTCTGAGCCTCTTGAAAGGAGGCTTCTGAGCCTCTTGAAAGGAGGCTTCCTGAGCCTCTTGCAGGAGGCCTGAGCCTCTTGCAAGGAGGCTTCCTGAGCCTCTTGAAAGGAGGCTCTGAGGCCTCTTGAAAGGAGGCTTCTGAGCTTCTTGAAGGAGGCTTCTGGAGCCTCTTGGAAGGAGGCTTCTGAGCCTTTTGAAAGGAGGCTCCTGAGGCCTCTTGAAGGAGGCTTCTGAGCCTCTTGAAATGAAGCTCTGAGCCTCTTGAAATGAGGCTTCCGGGCCTCTTGAAAGGAGGCTTCTGAGGCCTATTGAAAGGAGGCTTCTGAGCCTCTTAAAGGAGGCTTGAGCTTTTTGAAAGGAGGCTTCAGAAAGCCTCTTGAAAGGAGGCTTGAGCCTCTTGAAAGGAGGCTTCTGAGCCTCTTGAAAGGAGGCTTCTGAGCCTCTTGAAAGGAGGCTTTGAGGCCTCTTGAAAGGAGGCCAGGCCTCTTGAAAGGAGGCTCTGAGGCCTCTTGAAAGGAGGCTTCCTGAGCCTCTTGAAAGGAGGCTCTGAGTTTCTTGAAAGGAGGCTCTGAGCCTCTTGAAAGGAGGCTTGAGCCTCTTGAAAGGAGGCTCTGAGCCTCTTAAAAGGAGGCTTGAGCCTCTTGAAAGGAGGCTCTGAGCCTCTTGAAAGGAGGCCTGAGCCTCTTGAAAGGAGGCCTGAGCCTCTTGAAAGGAGGCTTCTGAGCCTCTTGAAAGGGAGGCTTCTGAGCCTCTTGAAAGGAGGCCTGAGCCTCTTGAAAGGAGGCTTCTGAGCCTCTTGAAAGGAGGCTTGAGCCTCTTGAAAGGAGGCCTGAGCCTCTTGAAAGGAGGCCTGAGCCTCTTGAAATGAAGCTCTGAGCCTCTTGAAATGAGGCTCTGAGCCTCTTGGAAAGGAGGCTTCTGAGCTCTTGAAAGGAGGCTTCCAGGCCTCTTGAAAGGAGGCTTGAGGCCTCTTGAAAGGAGGCTTGAGCCTCTTGAAAGGAGGCTTCTGAGCCTCTTGAAAGGAGGCTTCTGAGCCTCTTGAAGGGAGGCTTCTGAGCCTCTTGAAAGGAGGCTTGAGCCTCTTGAAAGGAGGCTTCTGAGCCTCTTGAAAGGAGGCTCTGAGCCTCTTGAAAGGAGGCTTCGAGCCTCTTGAAAGGAGGCTTCTGAGCCTCTTGAAAGGAGGCTTCTGAGCCTCTTGAAAGGAGGCTTCCGAGCCTCTTGAAGGAGGCTCTGAGCCTCTTGGAAGGAGGCCTGAGCCTCTTGAAGGAGGCTTCCGAGCCTCTTGAAAGGAGGCTTCCGAGCCTCTTGAAAGGAGGCTTCCGAGCCTCTTGAAAGGAGGCTTCCGAGCCTCTTGGAAGGAGGCTTTGGAGTCTCTCGAAAAATGATTGTGAGCTGCTTTGAAAGAGGCTTCCGAGACGCTTATAAAGAGGCTTCCAAGCATCGAAGCTACTGAGCTTTTTCGGAAGAAGCCTTCATGCCTCTAATATAGACGCTTCCGAACCTTTAGATCCTAGATTTTAGGCGCTCGACATTTTGTCCTTTTGTTTTTATGTTCAACAGCTCATGAACTTCATACGCTGTGCTGGTTGTGGTGGGTAGGATTCAATAGGATTTGATATACTTGATCGCTATGCATATTATGTACAATTCAAAGTTTAAAAAAAAATACACAATTATCAAAAAGTTTTAATTTGAATTGTAATACACCCGCCATTACGCATTTTCATTCGAGGTACCCCCTTGGGCCAGCAAAGGTACCCTCAGGGGTACTTGTATCCCAGGTTGAGAATCGCTGTTCTAAAAAATGTTGTGGATATGATTGAATAAATATCCAAACTTCGAGTGACGAAACAAAGCCGCATTGTGGCTGTAGATCGCATGTTCTGGACTCAATGACATTTTGGACAGCCCAAGAAGACCTGAAACCATCTAACCATGTCTGTTGATCTTTTGGGATATGTTATGGATATGGTTGAATTCGTATCAAAACTGTGTGAGTGACGTGGCTGTAGATTGCAATTTCTGGACTTAAGAACAGTTTTGATGACCTAGCACGTCTCAAAAAATATGTTTCCATTTATTTTGTTATTCCGCATTTATTAACCACGAAAACAAATGAAACATGTCAAATTTGCTGTGTAATACTGCTTGGAAAAAATTGGGCCTGAAAGGGTTAATTTAAGAAACGAGCATCCAACGCACCTCGGCTAAATGTCTCATGTTTCTATAGAAATATCTGAAATATAATATCGCGTTAATTTAGACGATGTCAGGAGAAAGCAACAACAGAGTTTGTAAAAAGCTCTTAAAATCAACGAGAATAACGATTATATATAGAAAATATAACAGTTTACGACATCATATTTGACATTCCGTTATGTTACAAAAGTAGCTCTCCAGATTCATGTTTCGCAAGATTTTTTTTCACCTTTTCTATTTATAAAACCAAAAGTCGTAAAAACTTGGTTTCTTCGAAACCTAGCTGGCCCCGCTGGTACGGCGCACATTCTAGTCTCGGGTTCTATAGTGTAATAAAAGAAGTTGAAGTTTTATGACATTTACCTCCGTTAGTAATTTGTTGGGCACGTGCAAAACGGCGTTGCCTTTAGGAATAGGGTAATAGGTGTCATTGTCTGATACATAAAAAATATTTTAGAAAATAAATGTCATCGAATCTGACATTACTCAAACCGCTTCCACTTGACCAGCATGAGTGAATAGAAATTCCATGTTTCAGTCGCTGAATAATACGAAATAGGACGTAATCATGCATAATCATGTTAATGGTCCAAAATGCCTCAATAAAACTCATACGGTGGTCACCGACCCTTTGCGCAAGCACGCCCTTACACGTTGAACAAAACGATAAACTTATTCTGTCTCCTCACTCTTTCCAACCCGTTCAATTCCGCAGCTCACAATGCCTCGGTTAGCGGGCACCGATTCGGTTACAGCAAACCGGATCAACGTAGATGGTCCAAAGCTCACCAGAGCTGTGCCGGGAAGCATCAATCGCCGATCGCCATCTCCAGCAGTAGGGTATAAAAAGAATATTACCTCTCGTGAACGACAGAACTAGAATGACGATAAAAATGTATTTCCCTTCACAGGCGATTCCGTTGAACATGCCGGCTATCGAGTTGGTCGGATACAACAACCTGCTGCCGGGACCGGTCACCCTTCACAATAACGGACATTCGGGTAAATATAGGACTTCGAACATGTGGAGGCACAGACAAGTGTTACTTTTGTTTGTGATTATGGAAGGAGAAATTTGCAAGCCTTAGGATCCATACAAAATTATTAACACAAGGAACCAAGGTTGAACATTTCAACGTTTCGTAATTTCGACCGGAAGTTCTTTTCAAACATAAATATGACGTTTACTCATATCAACCTCACGCTCTAACCCCCCTTCAACAGTTTCCATCTCCATACCGAAAACCGATCCATCGAAGGGAAAGCACCCGTACGTCTTCGGGGGAAAGCTGGGCAACGAGTACGAGCTGGAAGGGCTACACTTCCACTGGGGCGACAAGAACAACCGAGGCGCCGAGCACGTCATGAACGATATCAGGTCAGTATGAGGGGAGGGTTGGGTTCTAGACTAAGTATGACGAAATAATAATTCGCCAGATGCCATCAAGCATACGCCGTGACATTTATCGACCTGTCTGGGTCGTAAAGCAAGCAATTACGCAGGGGACGTGATCCCAATGCGGATGCGGCGAATTTGGCGGCAAAAATGGGGGCTTTAACTAACGGCTGGTACGTGATCGGTGTTTCGAGAATGAGCTAATGTGGACGTGAGTGATGTGAATGATTATTGGACTTTGAATGGGTTGTTCTATCGGTTTAGTAGCGATTCGGATTGAGTAATAACTTTCAAATGGGGTCATTCAGGGGGGTATTGATTATTTTAACTGTAGGATTCGTATGGTTGCAGCTCGTAAGGCTATAAAAGTTAGAAATTTGACATACTTGCTAGAACGCATCGGGATTTTAAATTCTACGCAGCCCCTACACCTCTACAACATTTCGGCCCGCAGTCGGTGCGTTGAACTTTTGTGTAGGCCATAAAAGATTGCAATAGATTCCGTAGAAATTCGGAAGAATTTCTCTTGGGAATTCAGAAAAACTTTTCTCGGAAATTTCGAAGAATTTTCTTCAGAAATTTCGAAAAAAAATCTCGGAAATTCCCCCCTTGGAAATTGAGAAAGAATTTTCCTAGGAACTTCTGAAGAACTTTCCTCAGAAACTCCTGAGAAGTTTACTCGGATTTTTTAAAGATTTTCTACTGAAAGTTTTTGATAATTCTCCTGAAAATTTATAATCACACGCTGATGGTAACTTACTCAAACCCCACATTCTCCTTTTCTCATAAAAAATGCAAAAAAAGCCTTCAGCATAAATATCTTTATCAGTCCATTTGATCGAACTATCAGCCACGTGTATTCTAACACCATCATGCTGACCTTCAACATATCGATGTTGAACTTCCACAATGCGTTTTCCAACGATCTTCAAGACGCGCTTTGCGATTTTCCAAACCACAATCCATTAACCAGACGCGCTTTGGGATTTTCCAAATCATAATCCATTTCCCAGTGGTCTTCCAGACGCGCTTTGGGATTTTCCAAACCATAATCCAGTTTCCAGCGGTCTTCCAGAAGCGCTTTGTGATTTTCCAAACCACTATCCGTTTTTCAGCGATCTTCCAGACGCGCTTTGTGGTTTTCCAAACCACAATCCATTTTGCAGCGGTCTTCCAAACGCGCTTTGCGATTTTCCAAACCACAATCCATTTTCCAGCGGTCTTCCAAACGCGCTTTGCGATTTTCCAAACCACAATCCATTTTCCAGCGGTCTTCCAGGCGCGATTTGCGATTTTCCAAACCAAAATCCATTTTCCAGCGATCTTCCAGACGCACTTTGTGATTTTCCAAACCACAATTCATTTTCCAGCGGTTTTCCCGACGCGCTTTGTGGTTTTCTAAACCACAATCCATTTTCCAGCGGTCTTCCAGCCACGCTTTGTGATTTTCCAAACCACAATCCGTTTTTCAACGATCTTCCAGACGCGCTTTGTGGTTTTCCAAACCACAATCCATTTTGCAGCGGTCTTCCAGCCACGCTTCGTGATTTTCCAAACCACAATCCATTTTCCAGCGGTCTTCCAGACGCGCTTTGCGATTCTCCAAACCACAATCCATTTTGCAGCGGTCTTCCAGACGTGTTTTGCGATTTTCCAAACCACAATCCAGTTTCCAGCGGTCTTCCAGACGCGCTTTGCAATTTTCCAAACCAAAATCCATTTTCCAGACACGCTTTGGGATTTTCCAAATCACAATCCAGTTTCCAGCAGTCTTCCAGGCGCGCTTTGCGATTTTCCAAACCAAAATCCATTTTCCAGCGATCTTCCAGACGCACTTTGTGATTTTCCAAACCACAATTCATTTTCCAGCGGTCTTCCCGACGCGCTTTGTGGTTTTCTAAACCACAATCCATTTTCCAGCGGTCTTCCAGCCACGCTTTGTGATTTTCCAAACCACAATCCATTTTGCAGCGGTCTTCCAGACACGCTTCGTGATTTTCCAAACCACAATCCATTTTCCAGCGGTCTTCCAGACGCGCTTTGCGATTCTCCAAACCACAATCCATTTTGCAGCGGTCTTCCAGACGTGTTTTGCGATTTTCCAAACCACAATCCAGTTTCCAGCGGTCTTCCAGACGCGCTTTGCAATTTTCCAAACCAAAATCCATTTTCCAGCGGTCTTTCAGACGCACTTTGTGATTTTCCGAGCCACAATCCATTTTCCAGCGGTCTACCAGACGCTTTATGTTACAATACACATTTTGTTTCTTAACTATCAAATATTTTATTCTTCACACATTAGCCACTTGAATTCAACTCACCTTTTGAAATCAGCGTCAGGATCCAAAAAAAATAACCTGGCAGCATCGCCAAAATGTGTAATCCAAATGGCCGGAGCAAAATACGATGACAGCAGCTATCTGTGCACGCCACGGAGATCTTCCAAGAAGAGGCCGAATCATTAGGGTCTCGCCGACATTTCTCACCAACACGAACGCAGGTTCGTGGTTGCAAACAATCCCATTTGATTTTGCCGTGACAGCTGCTCGTGGTTGCAAACAAACCGAGTAAAAGTGTGAGTGAAACGTGCGTGTACGTACACGATCGCTGAAAGCCTAATGGCTTGCTGCTCACCGATAGACACGCTGAAGTGATAATTTATAATCACACGCTAATGGTAACTTACTCAAACCCCACATTTATGTGGAAGGGTGGAATAATTTTCAACATTTTATTTAATGTACATACAAAATAATTATGGGTTCTTTAGACAAACTTGCTATAAACGATTATAGACGGAATTAGACGGAAGTGAAAAGCACGTCGGGATAGTTGCATTGACAAGTGATACTAATAGTAACGTAAACACATTTTCTCTTTCTAGATACCCTCTCGAGATGCACATCATTCATCGAAATAAAAAGTACAAATCTGTTGGAGAAGCTCTCGGCTATTCAGATGGTCTAACTGTTCTCGGTTTCTTCTATCAGGTATGAAAAATCCAGTCAATAATTGATTTAAATAGTTATAATAAGATTTCAAAAAATCAAATAAAAAAAAAATAAAAATCTCTGCCGCTAAATGTTGACCAACCTAGATCTATGTGCATTGTTCACACTACAGCACTTTTAACCTCTTTCAACATCTTCTTTTTCTCAAGCCTGTTCCAAAAAACAAATTAAAAGGAATCGATGAAGGCACATAAAAAAAGAAATATATCATTAAGACATATGTTTCCCAACAGGTAACCGAGCACGACAGCCACGAGATTTCCTCTTTGATGAGGGTCTTCCCCATGATCGAAGAGTACGACCAACAAGTTCACCTGAACCACACCTTCACGCTAAACTCACTGCTGGGCAATTTGGACATGACCCGATTCTACACCTACAAAGGCTCTCTAACCACGCCACCGTGCTCCGAAGCGGTCACGTGGATTCTCTTCCCCGAGGTGCTGGACATTTCCATTACGCAAATTCGACGATTCCGGATGGTAAGATCATTCATTACTTTGGACCTCTCTATGACCATGGCCTAACCTGACTTATTGAAGTCGAATAAACCGACAAAAATGTCAAAATGAATGAAATCTCAAATATTCGTAATCTTAAACCTGTCTTTGAACCAAGGATGGTTTCTATCATTTGAATCATAAAGTACTCGACTAAAAGATCGAACTCATCTTTGTTAGATAAGTTCAGTGGGTACGATTAATTTTTTACTAACACTACATCCTTTCTACTTGTCTCTAGCTGGACACCGGAATGCATGGTTCCCCTATGGTGGATAACTTCCGAGCGCTGCAACCGCTGGGCAATCGGAGAATATTCGCGCGAAAGGTGAACGCCCGTAACACCGCACTGGAAAGCCTGCGCAGCGAGATCGACCATGCCCAATGGGATTGGGTGTTCTGATCAACGCGGGAAAAGCGGTCATCATCTTTTACGCGGTCATCGTACAAAAAAAACTAGGGCCAACAACGTCATTTTGCTATGGCGGATACTCAACTTATGAAGTTATTTATTGAAAAAGATAAGAGCGAAGTGGGGCTTTTATATAGTTACCAAAAAATAAAAACAATAAGTAGGAACATAAATAAATAAACCGTTCAAAATATTTGCACTCGTGTTGAATGTATGTTTGTGCTGGAATCCCTTTTGACTTCGATTTTAACAAATTTTCAATCACTAAAATAAAACTCCTAAAAAATAAGAAATTTTTCATAAAAATAAGGAAATTGCCCATTGGGTAGAAGCAATAAATAATTATTAAATTTCCCTAAATAATGCAAAGTTTCCAAAAATAGAAAAGAATTTTCCAAAAAACAAAAATAAATTAGTGCTTTTAAGGTCACTCCTGACAGAATCCAAGTTTCAAACTGCTCGCGTTTTCGGGGGCACACCAACGATACGGAGGCGGCGGAAAACTGTCATTTTTGTTGATTCAGCTTTGCTGCGTCGCAGCATGCGTGAAAAAAATAAAAATGACAGTTGTGCGTTGCTTCCGTATCGAGTGGTGTGCCCCCGAAAACGCGAGTAGTTTGAAACTTGGATTCTGTCAAGGACCTTAAAGTAAAAATTTCAATCATAAATAAATCAATATTAGCAATATACAATTACAAAATGTTCAATTTTTTTTTCCACAAAAATTAATACGCAGAATTATTTGGGGAAATTTTAATTATTTCCATATTTTTTACGAACATATTACGCTTATATCCATATTTTTACGAACAATTTCCAATTTTTTAAAAAATGTCTAATTCTTGAAGGAAATTCTATTTTGCTGCCATTTGCAACCGTTTAAGAAAATCTTGGAAGATGCACCAGTGATTCCTACTGCGTTTGACTTACTTAGCCTATGTGACAAAAAATATCACTTGCCTAAAAACGATTTACCCAACCAACCATCCCTCAAATTCCTTCAAAGTTATTAGTTATAAAAAAATTAAACAATTTCTTCGGCATTTCTGTACAAAAAATTAATTCCAAAAATCGTAAATATAAATTAACTGTTATAAAGTAAGACATATATCAACGAATGCGCAATGGTATACTTTGACGAAGTATGTATTTGAAAAATTAGCATCGTTACATTTTTACCTCTGAATTAACTGCAATAACGAAATGAATGATAATGAAATGCTATCTGATTTATGATAAAGTACGATATCAAACGCAATCCATCACACACTGAAAATGGCCTTACTGTTGAGGTCGAAATACGTATCTGTCAAAGGTACAATCAAGTGCTGGAACTAAATGGAATTTTACGAACTCGTCTTATGATAATACATAAGTTAACACATTCTACTAAAAACTCAAAATAATTTTCTTATTTAGAAATCAATCTGAATTCTGAAGATAATCATCGAAATTATGGGATTTAGTGATTTCGGAGGGAATCCGTTTGAGATTTTACATTCCGAAGTAAATCGTTCTGGGAGTATGGAAGGAATACTTCTGGGATTCCAAAAAACTCTATATTCCAAGAAAACTCTTGGAATTCAAAAAGAATTCTTCTGGGATTTTGGAAAAAGTCCGAGATCCGGAACAGAATCCTTCTGGGATTTCGGAAGTAGTCCTTCTAAGATCCTTCTGGTATTCGAAAGAAATTCTTCTGGAATTCAAAACAATCCTTTCAGGGCCCGAAGGAATCCTGTTAGCATTACGAAAAGAATCCTCCTGGTAGTTTGCAGGAATTCATGATTTCGAAGTTAATACTTTCTGGATTTCCGAAAGGAAACCACCACAAAAAATCTCAAAAAAATGTTCTTGGAATTCCAAAGAGGATTCCTTTTGAAATTCCAAAAATATTTCCTCCATCATAATTCCTTCAAGAGATTCCTTTGGAATCCAAGATGAATCTCGTCGGAATCGCAAAGATTTTCTTTGGAATTATAAGAGGTTTCCATTGGGTTCCCAAGTGGCCTTTCTACGGAATCCATTAAAATCTCTTTTGATTCACAAGGTTCCTTGGAACCAAATCCCAGAAAGATTTCCTTTGGAATGGAATCCCAAAAGAATTTTAAAAATCCCTTTTGATGTCAAACGGATTCCTTTTGGAACCAAATCCCGAAGGATTTCCGTCGGAATCCCGAAAGTTCCGTCGGAATCCGATAGGATTCCATCGGAATCGAAAGGATTCCCGTCGAATCGCGAAAGGATTCCCGTCGGAATCGCGAAAGGATTCCCGTCGGATCGCGAAAGGATTCTCGTCAGGATCGAAAATTCCGTCGGTCGAAAGGATTCCGTTGGAATCCGAGATTCCGTCGGAATCGAAAGGATTCCGTCGGAATCCTGAAAGAATTCCGTCGGAATCCTGAAGAATTCCCGTCGGAATCGAAGAGATTCCGTGGAATCGAAAGGATTCCCGTCGGTCCGAAAGTTCCGTCGGAATCTCGAAAGGATTCCGTCGGAATCTGAAAATTCCGTCGGAATCCGAAAGTTCCGTCAGAATCCCGAAGGATTCCCGTCGGAATCCGAAAGCATTCCGTCGAATCCCGAAAGATTCGTCGGAATCCAGATTCCGTCGGAATCCGAAAGTTCCGTCAGAGTCGCGTTCGGAATCCGAGGATTCCGTCAGATCGAAGTTCCCGTCGATGAAAGGATTCCGTCGGAATCCAAAAGTGTTCCGTCGGAATCCGAAGCATTCCCGTCAGATCGAAAATTCCGTCGGAATTCCGAAAAAGGATTATCGAATCGAAAGAATTCGAGTCAGGTCTCGAAAGGATTCCCGTCAAATCGAAAATTCCAGTCGGAATCGAGAATCGTGTCGAAAGTCCGTAGGACCAGAAGTCCGTCGGAATCGAAGGATCAATCGAAGGATTCCGTCAGATCACGAAAAGTTCGATCGGAATCGAAAGTTCCGTCGGAATCCGAAGGTTTCCGTGGAACCGAAGGATCTCGGAATCGAAAAGATTCCGTCAGGATCGAAAGTTCCGTCGGAATCGAAAGTTCCGCTGGAATCCGAAAGGATTCCGTCAGGATCGAAAGTTCCCGTCGGAATCTCGAAAGTTCCGTCGGAATCGAAGGGATTCCCGTTGGAATCGAAAGGATTCTGTCGGAATCGAGAGGATTCCGTCGGAATCCGTCAGAATCGAAGGTTCCGTCGGAATCGAGAGGATTCCGTCGATCCTGAAGAGTTCCGTCGGAATCGAAAGATTCCCGTCAGAATCCGAAGGATTCCCGTCGGAATCGAAAGTTCCTCCGGAATCCCGAAAGCATTCCGTCGGAATCCAAAAGGTTCCGTCGAAATCGAAAGAATTCAGTCAGGATCTCGAAAGGATTCCGTCGAAATCCCGAAAAGAATTCCAGTCAGATCCGAAGGATTCCGTCGGAATCGAAACGATTCCGTCGGAATCTCGAAAGGAGTCCGTAGAAACCCGAAGGATCCGTCGGAATCGAAAGAGTTCCCGTCGATGAAAGTTCCGAAGGATTCCGGGACGGAAGGATTCCGAACGGATTCCGTCAGGATCGAAAGTTCCGTCAGATCGAAGGATTCCGTCGGAATCGAAGATTCATCAAGATCCAGGGATTCCGATCGGAATCGAAAATTCCGTCGAGAATCCAAAGGTTCCCGTCGAAATCGAAAGATTCCAGTCGATTCGAAGGATTCCGTCAATCAGAAGATTAGTCGGAATCAGATTCCGTCGGAATCCGAGCGATTCCGTCGGAATTCGAAAGGTCCGTAGAAGCGAAGGTCCCGTCGGAATCCCGAAAGAGTTCCGTGCGAATCCCGTCGGAATCCCGAAAGTTCTGAAAGGATTCCCGAAGGATTCCGTCGGATCGAAAGGTTCCGTCAGGAATCCGAAAGGATTCCTCGGAATCGAAAGTTCCGTCGGAATCCGAGGATTCCGTCAGGATCCGAAAGGATTCCCGATCGAATTCGCGAAAGGATTCCGTCAGGAATCCGAAAGGTTCCGTCGGAATCCGAAAGGTTCGATCGGAATCCCGAAAGGATTCCGTCAGATCGAAGTTCCGTCGGGATCGAAGGTTCCGATCAGTCGAAGTCGATCGGATCGAAGAGTTCCGTCGGATCGAAGAGTTCCGGTGGAATCGAAGGATTCAATCGGATCGAGAAGTTCCGATCGGATCCGAAAGTTCCGTGGATCGAAGGATTCCGATCGGATCACGAAGAGTTCCGTCGGAATCCGAAAGGATTCCATCGAAATCGAAAGATTCCGTCGGAATCCGAAAGGTTCCGTCAGGAATCGAAAGGATTCCGTGGAATCCGATCATCGGAATCGAAGATTCCGTCAGGATCGAAGAGTTCCTCGGAATCGAAAGTTCCGTCGGAATCCGAAAGGATTCCGTCAGAATCCCGAAGGATTCCGTCGGAATCCCGAAAGGATTCCGTCGGAATCGAAGGATTCCGTCGGAATCCGAAAGGATTCCGTCGGAATCGAAAGATTTAAATCGGAATCCGAAAGGATTCCCGTCGAAATCCCGAAAGGATTCCCGTCGGAATCCGAAGGATTCCTCGGAATCCGAAAGTTCCGTCGGAATCGAAGGATTCCGTCGGAATCGAAGGATTCCGTCGGAATCGAAGAGTTCCGTCGAATCGAAAGGATCCGTATCCGGATTCATCGGAATCGAAGAAGTTCCGTCGGAATCCAGAAAGGTTCCGTCAGATCGAAAGATTCGTCAGATCGAAGGATTCGTGGAATCGAAGTTCCGTGGAATCCCGAAAGTTCCCGTCAGGTTGAAGTTCAATCGGAATCCAGAAGATTCCGTCGGAATCGAAGAAAGTTCCGTCAGGATCGAAAGAGTTCCGTCAGTCGAAGGATTCCGTCGGAATCCCGAAGTTCGATCGGAATCGAAAGTTCCCGTCGGAATCGAAGGATTCCGTCGAATCGAAAGTTCCGTCGGATCGAAGATCAATCGTCGAAAGTTCCTCGGAATCCCGAAAGTTGTCATCGAAGTTCAACGGAATCGTCGGAATCGAAAGTTCCGTCGGAATCCGTCGGAATCCAGAAAGGATTCCCGTCGGAATCCGAAAGGATTCCGTCGGAATCCCGAAAGTTCCGTCGGAATCCGGATCGATTCAGGATCGTCAAGACGAAGTTCCTCGATCGAAGGATTCCGTCAGGATCGAAAGTCCGTCGGAATCGAAAGGATTCCCGTCGGTCGAAAGGATTCCGTCGTCGAATTCCCGTCAGTGAAGGATTCCTCGGAATCGAAAGGATTCCCGTCGGAATCGAAAGGATTCCCGTCGGAATCGAAAGATTCCGTCGGAATCCCGAAAGATTCCCGTCGGAATCGAAGGATTCCGTCGGAATCGAAAGTTCCGTCGGAATCGAAGGATTCCGTCGGAATCGAAAGTTCGTCGAATCCCGAAAGTTCCGTCGAATCGAAGTTCCCGTCAGATCGAAAGTTCTCGGAATCGAAAGGATTCCCGTCGGAATCGAAGTTCCCGATATCCGTCGGAATCCCGAAGGATTCCGTCAGATCGAGGATTCCCGTCGGAATCGAAAGTTCGGAATCGTCTCCGAAAGGATTCCCGTCGGAATCCAGTTCCGTCAAGATCCCGAAAGGATTCCGTCGGAATCCCGAAAGGATTCCCGTCGGAATCCCGACAGGATTCCATCGGAATCGACGAGTCGATCGAATCGAAATTCCGTCGGAATCTGAAAGAATTCCGTCGGAATCCCGAAATTCCTTCGATGAAGAATTCCCGTCGAATCGTTCCGTCAATCAAAAGTTCCGTCGGAATCGAAGATTCTCGAATCGAGATTCCTGTCGAAATTCCGTCGGAATCGAGGGATTCCGTCAGAATCCAAAAGGATTCCTCTGAATCGAAAGGATTCCCGTCGGAATCTTGAAAGGATTCCGTCAGAATTTGTTTTTTCTTATTTTGAGTGAAACTTACCAAATTTGTGTTTAGTTAAACGAGCGTGTAGCTTGCCTTCCGTGCTTTTATCCAAGCCAAATGGAGCTTTTATCCCTTTATCCTTTTATCCGGCTACCTAGCTGGCATCACTGTTGTCAAGAAAAACAAAACAACGAACAAAGAAAATGCTAAAATCGGAAAAACTGAAACATTTTGTCATTTGTCGTACATGTTTTGTAACAAGTTCGTTTGAAACCTGTTCAAGTTAAATCAACAATTTAATGTGAAAACAACGGTATCTTTCACAGAAAATCTTTCCCCTATCAGATAAAGGAAATAGTTTTGGAGGAAAATTATCACATTTACGAATGGAGAAACAATATTTGTTCGAAAATAATTCTACGCCCAGATCGCAAAGTGGTCCAGAGATATTAATCAGCATCATCAGAAGTCGAGTTGATCTTCCGGTTCCTTCCGGCATATTTGTCGCCCTGGTAACCAAATCTGTGCAGTACACAAATAATGCAACGATCGTTGCCGACCTTGCCGACAGATCCTAGGCCGACAGCACCGCCTCCGCAGCAGATTCTGAACTACACCATCGCGAGTGATATCCAATTCAGCAGTGACAGAACCACCACCATGAATGGAAACGCGTGTTCCCCGTTTCTCCTGCACTCACAGCACGAGCAACAGCAGTATCTGTCCTATCCACTGTTCGAGGGCCCCTTCCAGATCATCGAACCGGGTAGCGATCTGTACGACGAAATGGAATCCGATTTCGGCGGCTCAGCAATGGCGCTGGAGGATCTGTTCATTTCCGAGAATGGAATTCCGCAGGATGTGCTGGAAGATGTCTTCCGAATGGACGATGACATCGAGGCTGTAGGTAGGACGCTTCCGAATCAGTATCCCGTCGCCAAGGGTCTCTCGCTGGACGAGTATGAAAAGGAACTGGTCGCAGAGATGGAGAAGATGTTCCCGCGGGAAGCGTTAACGCCACCGGCAGCTCCTGTTCCATTGCTGAAAAGTCGATTAATGGAGGAGTTGGTCCGAAATGATCTTCCGGAGAATCCATATTATATGAACGTGCAATTGAGATCGGGTGGACCCAGAAATGAGCAAAAGGTTAGTTGAATTATCGAATCTATTATCTAATTCCAAACCGATGAAAATAAAACAAATTTTATCACTGGAGGTTGCAAAAGGAACGTAACGTAATTTGTAATTTATTAGTAATAACGTAAGCCTGGTAGTTATAAACTTTTTTTTTTTTTTTTTTTTTTTTTTTTTTTTTATTTCTGTGTTTTTTTAATCTACAGATTAAGTTCAACACCACGTAGTTATAAACTATTTTTCAGGTCAAGGAAGATAACGTAACCAAAACAATTCAAAATTCATTACAAAGATTATTTGCTAATTCAATTCACATTTCACAGATGGACATAATTCAGCGTGACTCTCAGAGAGGTCTCCGACGCGTCGAAATGACCGACAGCAACGGAATCTCCTTCAAGGCCAACTATTACCACCGACAAAGAATCGGAAATCAACTCAAATCCGCGCCGCCGATAAACACCGCCCTTCAGCATCGACGGGTGGCAGAGCTCCTCCAATCGCCGCCACTAAGGAACTTGAGCCCTGCCATGGCCAGTAAGATCGAATCCTTGACCAGCGGTAACCGAAATGTTACCATCACGCCGGTTCGTCAACCTCCCCCGCTTTCTCCGGTTACTCCGCGGAACATTTCACCGTCCTCGAGCGTCTTCACCAAGAACCCCAGAAGAACGGTGGTCAATTCTACACCCGTGGAACCGGTTGCACCGCCGCCACCAACACCCATCGATTTCCCCTTTCCTATGGCGATGGTCAAACAAGAACCCCCGGATGAGATCGATTCCACACCCATTGAAGTTCCGGTAATCGTCCCAACTGCGATCACCAACAAGCAACCCCGAAAGCAGAATCTTCAGTCCCTGTCGCAGTGCGATATGGAGCTAGAGAAAGCCAACACCGACCACGTGATCCCTCTTCCGATCGCTATGGGCGGGTCGGGACATCGTGATCTGTCGGTAGTTCGAAAGACTATGCAACGCCCTCCTCCGAATGATTTTGTCACCGTCACAATCAAGGGTGAGTACACGAGAACCGTGACGGTTAGTGAAATTATTGAAACAATCGTAGATAGGAAATACCAGGTGTAGATCCGGGTCCTCTTTTGTAAGTAGCTTCTTGTATTTTAGCTATTTCATTTTTTATTGAATTGTGACCTATCCAGAATACCCATTTTTATGAGTAGACACTTTCCATTAGACTTTGTAGAATTGAATAGTTCGAAACGTAGTTGTTGAATATAAATTGTTTTGGACATTTTCATTATGGTGATGGTTTCTTCTTTTTTGTGATTGACATGTGAACCGCTTCTACTTGTGACCAAGATTCCGTTCTTTGAAGCTGCGGTGGGCTCTTAAAAAATCTAGTGTTCGATGGTCCAAGGTTACCAATTCTGTTCTTCCTGCCGCTCAGCAGCTTATTGTTATTCGCGATGTTAGGTACTAAAATAAATCCAAATGGCCATTTCTATGTTATGTTGCTAGCAGGGGACTGAAGAGAAGACTAATACGCCTACCCACCATTCGTTCAATATGGCGTACAATGTTTTTGTTTTAATCTCGTTTAATTCATGATAACAAAGCTACGGAAGTATCTACGGGCTATTTTTCGACATAATAAAGCCGTACAAACACAAAAGGTTCGATAAACATCAACTAATTGCAAGTTTTCGCCAGGAAAAGTTAATTGCCGATAATTAGCACTAGCTGCGTACGAACCAATCACCCAAAATGAGCAGCTGAATTCGGGTATACCACCCAGAAACTGGGTACCAAAAACAGCAGTACCAAAAACAATGTTGGGTAGAGTGAAAAGATATTTTAGTTACTAGATAAAGATTGTCGCTGTCGTCGCTGTCCGGAACATCTTTTGCTGGCGAGGATAGGGGAGCTAAATGTCAAAGAAGGAAAATCCATACGATTTGACAGGTATGTACCACACATGTTTCGGACAGCAGAACAAAGGGAACCGAAGCGACAATCTTTATCTAGTAACTAAAATATCTTTTGTAGAGTGCCATTGTACCGCGGATGACATGCGTTTCACCCTCCTGGTTGCTAGCGGGAATATGCTAGTCGATAAATTCTGCACTCCTCGATTTACTGTTACATATTTTGTTCAGAATTCTTTCTCCCCAGAGTCTATAATATACACTGAAAACCAAAACTACCCAAAAGTGGGTTGTTTGCACTCAAAACCGTAGTTTGGGCCAATAACCCAAATTTGAGTAAAATGACTTTTCTGGCACTTGGTAGTTTGCCTTTAATTGTATGTAAACAATTTACCCAAAGCTGAGTTTAATTTATCCAAAGCGGACCTTGATCAACCCAAAATAGAGAATATTGAATTTACTCAAATTTGGGTTATTGGGCTGAGCAACCTCGGTGAGGTTTTTGCATCTTGCTCTAGTTTTGATAGCAATCATGGGAAAGAAAGGGAAAACTACCCAAATTTGGGTAAATTTTTTGTGCGATATTCTCAATAGTGCGTATATTGAACTCAAAGTTTGGATTGATTTATCTGTCAGTGTAGAGTTGCGCAAAGAGGATCTTCTTACTCTTATTCTGAATGATGCTCTTGTTATTATGTTGAAAACTTTCATTTTTGTTCAACCCTTCAAGTGACTTCACGGTAGTGATCACTTGTGAAGCTTTTTAATTCGATAACCAAAGTCACCTACAGAGTGCAAACACGTGAGTTTCTTGTTGCAACTTTATTGGGGGGTGTATTGAAATTTTTTGAAGCTTTTTCTAGAACAATTCTAATACATTTCAATTCATGAGTTTTAATTCACCATAATAATCATCAGGCGATAACAATACTTCCGCCTTTCCAACAATCATTTGTTTACTTTGCTCGATAGGTAGACGGTTTGACAGTTCAATAGGTAGATTTGGCTTCACTCTTTGTGTAACTCTATTAATAGACTCTGTTTCTCCATCTCAGGTTTCTCCCTATGTCGATATATTCATATTTCTAGGCTACTAGACCATTTTTGGACAATAACAAATCTCGCTTAACTTTTCAAAAGGTCCTAAGTAACATTTCTTCCATGAATTAATTTGAATACAGCAATCAATAGCTTCCATGTTGTTCTGTTGTTTGCGCTATTCAAATTAATTCATGAAAAAAATGTTACTTAGGTCCTTTTGAAAAGTTAAGCGAGAAATACACCAACAACAAGTAACGACATTATTGTCTTGTTGTCGTTTTTCATAGCAACGAGCTTTTTTAATCTAGTACCCATTTTAATTTTCCTTCCATTCCTCGATTTCTCTTTATCTCGATGGTCCCTTCAATATCGAAATGTGGTATGAGGCGACTGTAGGGGCAGTAGGGCAATATGAACATACGGAGCAATATGAGCCACCCTCATTTTGAGATTTTTGACAAGTTTTATCATGTAAAAGTTACCGTGACCTGCCCTTATTCCGCGCATTGCCTAATACCGTGGATTTTATCCAAATTAATGAATACAGAGGTACTGTCTGTCCAGGGCCGGATTTAGCCTGAAGGGGGCCCCGGGGCCAACAGTATGTGGGGGCCCCAAAATGTATAAAAAAGGTTGGTTTTGCTACATAAGATTTAGGGGGCCTGGGGCCATGGAACCCCTGGCCCCCCTAAATCAACAGGCCCTGTGTCTGTCATACACATCACATTGTTTGGTGAAATGCACAAATATATAGCAGAAAATGTTAGAAAATTATTATTATAAGTATTTGTGACGTAAATTAGGCGCTAAAAAATAAATTGTGAAAATGTATGGCTAGACCAGCAAAAATTTTCATCCGCTTAGCAAAGCGCTTTAAATTATAATGATATGTCCAAGTCTTGTAAATTAATTTTTTTAAATGATATTTACTTCTAATATCTCATTGAGCCCATTTGTACAGCTCAGAGTCTATTATATAGAGTTGCGCAAAGAGGATCTTCTTACTCTTATTCTGAATGATGTTCTTGATATTATGTTGAAAACTTTCATTTTTGTTCAACCCTTCAAGTGACTTCACGGGAGTGATCACTTCTAAAACTTTTTAATTCGATAACCAAAGTCACCTACAGAGTGCAAACACATGAGTTTCTTGTTGCAACTTTATTGGGGGGTGTATTGAAGTTTTTTGAAGCTGTTTCTAGAACAAATCTAATACATTTCAATTCATGAGTTTTAATTCGCCATAATAATCATCAGGCGATAACAATACTTCCGCCTTACCAACAAGCATTTGTTTACTTTGCTCGATAGGTAAACGGTTTGACAGTTCAATAGGTAGATTTGGCTTCACTCTTTGCGTAACTCTATATATAATAGACTATGGTACAGCTATAAAATATTATCGGGGTACTGAAATGGTATTTAAAATTCTCGTTTCTACACTTTTATTGATCAAAACAATTGTCGCGGTATTAGGCCATCTTCTTCGCCAGTAGTGCCTAATACCGTGACTAGGCTATACCGTGAAGTTTATACTCATTTTCATTTCATTTTCATTTTGCAGCGTTTGGTGGGGCAATGAGAGCGCAAGTCAATCCAAAGCCGATAATAGAGAGGGTAATGGCAGAAGAGTCCTTGCAGAACACTTGAACGCCATGGGGTAGGATAAGGATGGGGTGAAGTGAGGTTCGGATTTGGAATCGACTCGACATTAATGCAAAATGTAATTGAATGCAAACTAGTCAATGATCAAAGGCTAAAATGATAATTTCAAGATTTCTAGTACAACGTTTTTTTAGTTATTAAAAGCATCGTTTAAAATGCAATGTCGTCTTTTTTTGCCTTGGAAGCATCTGATGTGGTTTGAAAGGCCACTTAGTTATATAGTACAATTATAAGTTATTTAATGTGTTAGCTTTTTGTGATCACATTGAACATATAAAAAAAAATATTGCGTATTAGTGTTCTATTTTTTAACTTTTATTTACGCAGAATGAAAATCAATTGACTTTGTTTGCTCTGAGTGTAGGTTATGCGTTCGTCAAATCACTTTGTTTACCTAAGTCATTGTTTCGTCAATGTTTTTAAGCTGTGTCGACACTACTAACTCAATGTAAGTTGTATCATGTAAAAGTGGAAACTGTTAAAGAACTTAGTTTGTTCCATTATATTTTTTGTCAAGGTTGCCTATTAACTGTTCTAACAAGTAGCTTTATCGTGGATTAATTACGATGATTATCTATTAAGTTCTAATCAAAGTCAGCTATTGGATTCACTTTTCGGTGGCAAACTAAAGCTTCAGAAAAGAACTCACATCACATCACATCAAGGCTCCAAGACACGAGATCCGTTGGATCACATGCAAATGCCGTAAATTAGTGCGTCAATACCAGATATGTAACGCGACACAAAACAAAAATAGTCAACATGTGATACCACCACGACAGGATATGTCTTTGGTTGCCAACTCAGTGCTAATGGCGTAAGCCGACCCACCGCGGCAAGGTAACATATCCGAGGGGAAGGAGGCTATACCGTGAAGTTTATACTCGGAAAAATAAAACGTAACCATCACATTGGATACATAGACCACTAGACAATATCGTATAGGTATTGAAACATTCATGTTTGATATCTACTATAACTAGGGGATATCTACTGATATCTAGGATAACTAGGGGAGCATCATTCAGATGAATTACATATTGCGATACGTATTATCCAGTACTTCACCAAAGAGAAACTTCTGTTGGAGAACTGGAAGATGATATATATCTAATGAACACACAAAACGTCTTTATTGTGTCGTTCAGCTCATACGATATCATTTGAGTGATATTTACTACAGACTATTTACGTAAATATTTTTCCTGTACAGTTTCATTTAGAAATGTAGGTAGAGTATTTTTCATCTCAATGCAAATCCGCCCATTGACTTCAAATCTACTTAGACACTGGATATCACCTATCTAAAATCTAAATAAATGTGAAGTAAATTATTTGAAAAATTAATAAACGCTTTTAACCCGTCAATATTGAGAAGTTGCTAACTAACTAACTAACAACTAACTAACTAACACTAACTAACAATTAAAGCCTGTTCACGTTAAATTTCAAACAGTTAGATAATGTACAATTGATTTGTCGCCATTTATCAATTTGGATGAGAGCTAAGACGGCATGGAAGCAGCAGTAATGCGACGAGATTGAGCTGTTATGTAGATCGTCTCAGTGGTTGATAAAAATGTTTAAAAATCGCGTTGGACGATGGGTGTCCGAAATTTACCATGGACAGGCTTTATTTACATATTTTATTGTAAAAATGTGCTTTTAAGGCTCTGTCTCATTTGGAGAATTAAACTTGCAGGGATGTTATCGATCATTTAGTAATCTGCGTTCGATCATTTAGTAGTTTGTCAATAACACATTCTAGAGGCTAGATTTCAAAATGTGTAGTATGGTGGACTTCTAATTCAAAGACTTATCTACGACTCTGCCTAACAATTCGATGTTTGAATTTTACTGATAATAGAGCTATAGAACTAGTAGCAGTAGCTTATACTGAATGATTGGAATTTTGCTATCATTTAGTATAAGTTACTGCTACTAGCACTGTAACTCCTTCAATGGTGGAATTTAAACATCGATATATTAGGCAGATATATAGAAAAACCTTCGCACTAGTAGTCCACCATACAATACATTTTGGAATTCAGCCTCTGGAGTGAGTTATAGACAAACTACTAAATGATCGAACGCAGATTACTAAATGATCGATAACATCCTTGCTTTTAAGTTCATCATTTGAGCTTGTTTGGTAGGGCACAGTGGCATTAGGCAATTTTCTGCGCGGTATTTGGAATCTTCTTCGAAATTTACGCGGTATTAGGCATATTCATAAGTCAAATGTCGAACACTATTTTCATTTTTCATGAGTTGATGTACAAAACATATTTTTCCCTTCAAATGTATTTAATATTGATTAAAGCGACATAGTTTTCAAGGGTAATTGTTACAAATTAAATTTTATATAGCGATTTTTTTGTGGACACGTCCCTAACCCCACGGTAATAGGGCATGTCGCGGTATATGATATTTAGAAGAATGCTCCACATATGCCTCAACGTGAAAACCGCATTAAAATTCAGTTCGAACATGAAAATAAAGTGAACATGAACGTGAAGCAACAAAAGTTAGACTGGTGGTGAATGCGTCAAAGACAAAGTACATGCTTGTGGGCGGAACCGAGCGCGACAGGGCCCGCCTGGGAAGCAGTGTTACGATAGACGGGGATACCTTCGAGGTGGTCGAGGAATTCGTCTGAGTCGCGAAATACGAAGGCGCATCATCTGTGGAAGTCGGGCCTACTACGGGCTCCAGAAGAAACTGCGGTCAAAAAAGATTCGCCACCTCACCAAATGTGTCATGTACAAGACGCTTACACACTTATTTTTTTTCGACGAGCTCGGTAAACGAATTACCGAATTCTCAACAGCTGAGCTCTCGGTAGTCACCTCAGTAAAAACATCACCCTTTTACCGACTGCTCGGTTCTGTGCGCTCGAAGGCAAAATGTCAAATATTACTGAGCATATCGGTAATCTTTACCGGGCACTCGGTAAAAAAGTACCGACGAATCTTCATTAAAAAGAACTGGGCTCGGTAATAAAAAATACCAACAAATTTCTCAATATTAAATAAAACATGATGAAAAGTTTTACCCATTATTATTTTTGTATTTATTCAAAATTAGATGAAATATAATTATACACACACTTTGATAAGTAAATTATCTCATAAAATTTTCTAACGGCTTCTTCTCCTTTTGCAAGCTGCTACCCCTATCGCAAATCTACCGCATTCCACTAATGTTGTCTTCAACAGCTCTTTGTAGGTCTGGAATTTCGTTAAAAATTCTCTGCGCAATGTCTGGAACAGTCTTGCATTTTTTTCAATCGTACTGACAATGGCATGAACGGGTGTTAAAAACGCCATTTTCTCTATTGTGCTGAAAATTCAAATAAAAACTATTTTACAAATGATATTTTTAAAAACTTCACTAGTATATTGTTCACATTAAAGATACTTACATTTTTTCACTCGATCTGGCACTCGAATCAAGCCACAGATTATCTCGAAGAAATATTATAGTTCGGAGAACTTTAAGTATGGCGCCATATTGAGCGTCACGTAATCCCCATTGGGAACCGAGACCTCAGTAAATATGCTACCGTAAGCTCAGTAAAACACATAATTTTTACTGAGTGGTCGGTATTTTGTTTTTGACAAGTGTTGACTGATTTGGATTACCGAATTGCTCGGTAATTTTCATTACCGATGTTCAGTATATAAATTAGATTTGCTGAGACATCGGTATAAATGATTACAGATATCAGTAAACTCTGGAAAATTAACTGATCTATCAGTAAAAAAATAATTTTACCGAGTAAAATCTGTAAAAAATATTACCGAGCTGAAATTCTGGATTTAAGTGTGTATAAGACCGGTTGTCCTCTACGGACATAAAACATGGACAATGCTCGAGGAGGACTTGCAAGCACGCGGAGTATTCGAGAGACGGGTGCTTAGGACCATCTTTGGCGGTGTGCAAGAAGACGGTGTGTGGTGGCGAAGAATGAACAGGATGTCTACTACCTGGGAAAACCTGGAAAAAACCTGGAATTATCAGGGAATTCCTGACCAGGGTTGTTAACGTTAATCAACGAATAACGCCGTTTCGTTGATCCGTTAACGGTGATTTCAACGATTAACGATTTTTCCGTTAATGTTGATAAAACGTTAATCAACGATAACGTTAACGCATTACGTTAATTTAACGTTAACGGTTGCGTTATTTTTACGTTAATGAGTAGCTTTATGAACGGTTACAACCCAATTTTCAAACTATTAGTTTGGCGGATTTTGTCAGTTCGGCATCAACATTTCAAAAGGGCGAAACTGCTTTTGTAAACAAGAGCTTCTTACGTCTCTGGTGGGCTAATTTGTGCTCACCCACGCAATCCAGCACCATTAGATGAAAGAAGAGGATTCGATGCTTCCATCAGTGGCATTGGATTGCGTGGGTGGGCTCAAATTAACCCACCAGCGACGTGAGAAGCTTTTGTTTACAAAAGCAGTTACGCCCTTTTGAAATGTTGGTGCCGAGTTTATTGGCAAAAGAGTTTTTGTTGATCAATATTAGTAAAGGTCCTTTGATATAAAGATACATGTGGAAACAAATTTGAGATCGTACAAAATTTTCATTTAGAATTTTGCATGAATGAAAAGAAAAACTTATGTACTTTTTCCGTATTATATGCCACAGAGCTGAATGCTTTTTTCATTTCTTCTGGTTCTTTAAGTGTTCATTATAGTTAGTTAAATTCAATTTATAGTTAGTCAAGAACTTAGTGAAAATAGGAGAGCACCATTGCCTTGACAGCTGGAATTGAAGCATATTTCCCATTTTATGACATCTGCTTTATAAACATATACATATGTAAGCAGCATCTAACATCAGCCAAACCTGTGCTTTTGATTCACACATCTTGAACAGTCTGCTGAGTACGTGCAGATCACCATCTTATCAGTTTCAATAATTTTCACATTCTGCCAAAACATGGTCTGACTTGAATTGAAAATACTTACAGAATGACAATGGATTTTCATAGCGGTGAACTATGATTGTTAAAGAAAAAATCCATGTAACACCCATGGAAACCGCATTCACCTAGAAACGATTTGATTGTTTATAACACAGGATCTGATGGCAGACGAAGAAAAAGTTAACGAGTAGATTATCGCTGCCCATTGACGTTAATTCAACGCAACCCGTTAACGTTAACGTTATAATCCAAGTAATTCAACGCAACGGCGTTGACGTTGAACCAAAAGAAAATCAACGTCAACGGCGTTGATCGTTGATTAACGTTAACAACCCTGATTTTGACAAATACGTATTTCGACCTCAACAGTAAGGCCGTCTTCAGTGTCTTGTACTAGACTCTACTTACCAAGTCGACCAAGTCGAGTCAAGTACAAGACACTGAAGACGGCCTTACTGTTGCAGGCCTGGTAGCGAGTCACTTTTTAGTGACTTGGTCACTATTTTGAGTCTAGTCACTAAAAAGTCACTATTTTTGCACCACCTGTTGAAAAAAAAAGTTCAAAATAAAAATCATTTGTACCTACTTTTATTATCAACCGAATCAAAGATAAATTTTTATACAAAATGATCATGTTTGAGGATCACAATCTCGAGTGATCAGATTGAGGACTTTTTTTGGTATCCCAAATTACGATTGTGTTTTGTATGCATGTTTCCTGAACGTTTTAGTGGACGAGCTCGGTGGTCTAGTGGCTATAGCTTCTGCCTTATAAGCAGGAGGTCGAGGGTCCAATTCCAGGCTCGTCCCTTTCCTACTTTGTATTTCTATCTTAGTTCTTTCTGTGTTTCACGTTCTACCAAAACGATTCCTACTGTTATAACCTTCCACACAATCCCAAAAACTCCCGTGGCATCTATGAGAGGTCGTAGAGTTCTCTGCATCTTTCTTAAGTAGGTGTCCAACTAACCATCCTTCCCCTTCCTCAGCATTCGCAAGGACGTGGCCAGGACAGATCTCGACTATTGGAGAAATCAATATCTGTGGTAACGGATGAAAGTGGTGCTACTCTCATACAATAGTCTTGGCTTGTAGGGGACCAGGGGGCATTATGAACACCCGGGGCAGATTGGACACCCCCAATATTCTTGTTAATTCAATCATTTTTCTACTTTCAATGCAGCGAACTCTATAATCCTTTCATAAACAACTAATTTATAGCGTAGAAGCCATTGTTTTATTTTCTTAGCGCAAAAAAGTTAGAATGTCTTCCAAATTATTAAAAATTATAAGTTTCACGTCCCTTAAAATAAGCTTTACTTTACCACAGAAGATGATTTCTCAATTATTGGTCATCCCATAGCAAAGTTCTGTTATTTACAGTGCTCTGTCATGCATTTGTGACAAGTTTCCTTGATTTTTACAAAATTTCCAACAGTTTTTAAATTTGTTCACCTGTTGGGGCAAACTGAACACTCTATATGGGGGTAGAACTGACACCTTAAAAATTAAAAACATAACCTCAAACTCATCAAACTTGGCTTTCATATCGTGTTATTTTCGTGTTATTATGGTGCGGAAATAATATCGCTATAAAAGTTCCAGTACATGACATATATACTATAGAAGCATACGTATACCATAAAAGTCGCTGAAAGTGCGACACAAAAAGTAAGTGTTTTGTAAATATAGATTTGGAAATCTCGTTGGCAAGTTGATCGGTACAACCCATTGGAAGGATTGGCGATGCCAGTAGAGTGAATAAGAGTATGCATAGATTATGCAATGCTTAGAGTAGAGACGATTGATAAGGGGTCTTGCAATAAGTGTGAGGATCCATATAAAAACAATCATATGCTTCATACAAAAAGTTCGACATACATGTATGAGGCCGGCTGAAAGAGGCATATTTTTGCGTTACGTAATCAATCTTCTTCTATTCGTCATGGAATTAATATAGAAAACGACCATATATGACCTCGCTTAAGAAGAGGGAAATAGATTTTCGGATGCTGATGATCCAACACAATTTCAGGTGTCTCATACAAAATCATGACAGGAAGATGAACAATTGGGTAATATTTATGTTGGATGATCCATAAAATAGGTTACAATGGCATATAATCACAAGTAAGATAATTTTCTTCATATTTTATAAGGGTGTCCATTAGGGTGGCTCAAAAAACACTTTTTCAAATTTTTTGATGGGCCGCTCTCTTATTCGGTTCTATTTGATGCCCTGATGCTCTGGACAAAATTTCAGCCAAATCGGTCAACGTTTGGGCGGTGCTAAACTCGTTGGAAGTTTATATGGAAAAATGTATGCAGAAACATCCTAAAACAGTGAATTGCAGTTGGACGGCACAATTTACGATCAAGAACCATGATACTCATTCAGTTCTTGTAGAATTAAATACAGAATGTTATGCTGAAAACCGCGAGAAGATTAGAGTTTATTAGGCAAAGATATTAGCATTTTACTGGAGTGTTGTAGGAGTGAATTTATTTCTTTTCAAAGGTAAAAGAAACGAAATTTGCTCAAACCCCACATCATAGAAATGCTAATAACTTAGCCGGGCAAACTCTAATCTTCTCGCGGTTTTCTGCATAATGTTCTGTATTAAATTCTTCAAGATCTGAATGAGTATTATAGTTCTTCATGGTAAGTTGTGCCGTCCAACTGCAATTCACTGTTTTTTGATGTTTCTGCATACATTTTTGCATATAAACTTCCAACGACTTTAGCACCCCCCAAACGTTGGCCGATTTGGCTGAAATTTTGTCCAGAGCATCAGGGCATCAAATAGAATCGAATAAAAGGGTGGCCCATCAAAAAAATTGAAAAAAGTTTTTCCCATACTAATTTGAGCCACCCTAGTGTCCATACTGCCCCATGGGGGTGTCCAATCTACCCCGCTACCTTCCCGAGAGTAGTGAAAAATTAACTATTACAAAATCGTCCTATTTGATTGAAATTGCCTTATTTTCAATACGATTCAAAACAGAACTGGTAGTTAACGAGTAATAGTATCATGTAATTGCTAGAAATCCGAATTATATTCAATTTAAATCACCTAAAATTGATTAAAACCTTAGGGTGTCCATATTGCCCCTTGTCCCCCTACCACCTACGAATTTGTGCGAATTGCTCAATGCTAATGCTAATGCATGTTTCCTGAACGTTTTAGTTGGAAATAATTGTAAAGCCACCTCTTCTATATGAGGCTCCATACAAGTGGAGTGGCTTTATAATGATTTCTAATATTACAGTTTGCAACTATATTTTATCAAACGTGCCTTTTTAATAAACATCCATACAAAAAACAATCCATAATTAAAAAATAAGGTTATTTTAGGCTGGGATGCCAAAAATGTCCTCAATTGCTAGAAATCGTGACTTTGATCCTCAAGTATGATCATTTTGTATGAAAATCAGCGAATGTGTTATAATTATTTCCAGGGGTGTATTGTGAAAATCGTCAGGTTACTTTCGATTCAGGTCAACTATGGTCTTGCTCTTCACGAATGGAATTTATTAAAATGCGAATTGTTGCAGACTTCCAGTACAGAGTACATAATTGAGTATTATAGAAACCTGCTACAGATAAGCGTAAATATCTTCCTGTGACTAAGATAGTGAACAATCATTTCAAGCATACTTTTTCATAAGGACGTATGTAACAGAAGTAAACAAAACGAGGTTTTTAATACAACATGACAATCACACGCGACTTTATATAATACGCATCGATTAAACTGATTTTAGATCTTAAAATTCCTTCACTCAATCTTTTTACGAATCGACGTATGTCAAAATTTCAATTTTTGAAGTCTCACTATTACATACGTCGCTTTAACGTATGGAAGCAGATTATATACACATTTCAAAAAATTGTGATATTTGGTTGTTTGAGGCAAAACACCTTTTAGCTGGCAGACTCGCTTCGTCAAATCAGCATTCTAGTATAGGCCATGCATGGAGACGCGTAGTACATTGTCAACTTCTTCACCTACTTTTAACTCTTGTTATTGGAAAAATCTACCTGTTGCTGAAAAAATCGTATTTTAAAATCATTTGTATGAAAAAAAATTTAACATGGGGGGTGGGGGGATCGAAAAGTTGCTTACGTAATATGTGTACGACCCCATTAGATCATTCCTTACCATTGTTTTACAGTTTCACGGAAAACATCATTACCACAATGCTGTAGAACTTGCTTCAAATCGTTTCTTAAATTTTAAACTTGTACTCACTACCTATGATGCCGGGTATATACATTTTTGTAGTGTGACTAATTAATATGATTTATCATGGTTACATTGCTAGCCTCTGGCTGAACCAACAAATACCTTTCCCAATATCCAACTCCGTGATTGCTAAGTCGCTGGCCTCTTGCTAAGTTCCATCCTTTTCCTGGTTACCGTGAAAATAGACGTATCCTATAATATAACGTTCTAGATAAGGATTAAGGATAAACATGAGGATCACAACATAGTTTTTAGTCTACGAATTACACCGTAGCAATGCTAATGCAACTTGTAGCTTGCTATCTGGTTATAAACTTCATACAAAAGTCACTATTTGGTCACTTTTCCTGCAACTGAAAGTCACTATTTGGTCACTTTTTTAGTCATTGTTGGTCACTAAGTCACTATTTTGAATGGCATTCATCGCTACCAGGCCTGCTGTTGAGGTCGAAATACGTATCTGTCAAGATACAATTAAGTGGCGGAATTCAATGGGATTGTATAAACTCGTCTTATGACAAGGGGAAAATATCGTATTGGAATCGCCAAACGCATCTCTAAAGCAATTTCCGTAACCATTCCTTGAGATGTTTTCTAAAGTTTTGCAAAGACATTTTCAAATGAAATCCTGGAGGAAGTTCTAAGGGAAATTCTGAAGCAATTCTTAAAGTTCCCTCTTTGAAGGAATTTCTGTAATAATTTCCGGAGGATTTTCCGATGGAATCTATGGAGAAATTTTCAAAGGAATCCTGGAGGAATTTCCGATGCGATTCCTGAAGGAATTTGTGATTGAATGGCTGAAGTAATTTCTGGATGAACTTGCGAAGGAATTCCTGGGAGAATTCCTTAAGGTCACTCCTGACGGAATCCAAGATTAAAAGGGCTCGCGTTTTCGGGGGCACACCACTCGATACGGAAGCAACGCACAACTGTCATTTTTATTACTTCACGCATGCTGCGACGCAGCAAAGCCAAATCAACAAAAATGACAGTTGTGCGCCGCCTCTGAATCGAGTGGTGTGCCCCCGAAAACGTGAGCACTTTTAATCTTGGATTCCGTCAGGAGTGACCTTAAGTTTTTGTAAGGCAACCAAAATCAATTTTTTTAAATTGTTTTTCGCAATATTTACTTGTTTGTATTGATCATTTTGCTGCTAAAATCTATATATGGCACTTTTTTTGCCTGGAAATTAATGTAAAACACCTGGAAAAAAACCTGGAAAAATCGGGTAATTTTGTTTTTACAGATGAGTAGACACCCTGCGGTTACCTCCAATACATTTTCCAAATCAATATCTTCCACATAACGTACATATCCACATATGAGTTTTCATAACATTGTAAAAAACATGTTGTTGTAATTATCAACATTATTTTGTGACACAACTTGTAATTTACTATCCGTTCCCTTGACGCCTGGTGGATACCTCCTCGTGGTACTTAATATGAGGTACCACCACGGTCACATTGCTAGTTTCTGGCTGATCCAACGAGTACCATTCTTAAGGTCTGAGGGAAGCTCACTCGCGGTAGAGCGCTATTTTCGTACTGAAATGTCTATAACTCGGAATTGGGAACGAATTTCGCTTATCCCAACTGACAATCTCTTTGAAATTTATCAAGGAATGTTCCTACAAAATTTCATGGACCTACAATTTCCCAAATTTGAATTAAGCTCTAAATACTGAACTTTTGTTGAACTGAAATTTTCGCTTCTCAGTACTTCTCTCCGATGATTTGAGGCACAAAGGAACCGAATTTCACAAAACCCAACCGACAAAAGTTTTGAATTTTTACAACGATCATTTTGATGTAATAAAAAGTATATGTCACCGCAATAAATTCTGAAGGAAGCTCTTTTTACTTCAACCAAGTTTTTTAAATTCCATACAAAAGTTATCATTTCGGGAGAGCAGCCAACAGCATATTTTCTTGTGACGAACGGCAGGAAAGGAGCGATGAGAGCGGTAGAAAGTCCGTCAAATTTGTATCTAGCGTGACACTAGAAAAAAGCGTATTCCTATTTGTGAACACGAGGATACCAAACATATAAATTGAAATCAAATATACATAGGAATGAGATGAGTTAAACAGTTGAAAACAAATAAGCAAAATAAAGCAAATAATACAAATAGGACAAAGTAGACAAACGAGACAAATCCTTACGGAAATCCCTCCAGATATTTCTCCAGAAGTTCCTCCGGGAATTCCTCCGGAAGTTCCTCCGGGAATTCCTCCGGAAGTTCCTCCAGGTATTCCTTCAGAAGTTTCTCCAGGAATTCCTTCTGAAGTTCCTTCAGGTATTCCAAAGGAAGTTCCTCCAGTAATTCCTCCGGAAGTTCCTCCAGTAATTCCTCCGGAAGTTCCTACCGGAATTCCTCCGGAAGTTCCTCCAGGAATCCTTCGGGAATTCCCCCGGAAGTTCCTTCGGGAATTCCTCCGGAAGTTCCTTCACCAATTCCTCCGGAAATTCTTCCGGGAATTCCTCCGGAAGTTCCTTCGCGAATTCCGTCGGAAGTTCCGTCGGGAAATTTTCCGGAAGTTCCTTCAGCAATTCCGCCGGAAATTTCTTCAGTAATTCCTCCAAAAGTTCCTACTGGAATTCCTCCAGAAGCTCCCCCGGGAATTCCTCCAGAAGTTCCCCCGGGAATGCCACCGGAAGTTCCCCCGGGAATTCCTTTGGAAGAGTCCCCGGGAATTCCTCCCCGGAAATATTGGCCTCCACAAGTTCCTTCAGTAATTCCTCCGAAAGTTCCTACTGGAATTCCTCCAAAAGTTCCCCCGGGAATTCCTCCGGAAGTCTTATTTGTCTTATTTGTCTTATTTGTCTTATTTGTCTTACTTGTCTTATTTGTCTTATTTGTCTTATTTGTCTTACTTGTCTCACTTGTCTTACTTGTCTTCTTGTCTTACTTGTCTTCTTGTCTTATTTGTCTTATTTGACTTATTTGTCTTATTTGTCTTATTTGTCTTACTATCACCAGCACCACTGTTATCAACCATATACTTTTCAAAGCTTGTGTGGAAACCTTGTACAGAAATCCTCTCACGATATTGTCTAATGTTGTTCTAGAAACGGCTCATGTTTTCATTTTCCAAAACCAGCTGGAGTTTGTTTATTTTGATTTCCTCATTGCGTGATTGGTCGGCGCTGCTGCTGTTCTCTCGCCGAACCACTGCATGAGCGATAGGCCTTTTCATGTGACACTGCCGAGACTGCACTTGTTTACAACCGCTGAACAGGCCTGCAAGTCCGAAGCTGTCACTTTCATAGAAGAACTGTCAATTGACAATGAAATCAGCTGTTTTTAAACGTCTCGTGAAAAGGGCCATAAATTTCTTGGCCATTGTTGCCAATTCCTTTTGTTCTCCGTTTACGGCAACTTCTAAAGCAATTGTAAACTGCATAATGATGAAATAATTATGGCGACACTGACAGCGTCATTCTGGCGGGCTGAACTGGGCAATTTTCTCTCTCAGAGAGTGCTACCACGTGCTTTTTTAACGGAAAACCCTTCCCTCAGACCTTAATATCCAACTCCGTGGTACTTATGAGAGTGTCGCAGTCACTGACCTCTTGCTTCCATACTCTCCCCTCTTTACGATGAAGATGGGCGTGGTCAGTAGCAGTAATCCTCATGCTTTTGTTGTTTTTGCCTTTTCTTGATTTCTTTTGGTTACTTTTTCGTCATCGCTGATCACTAAAGTCACTATTCATCGTCACTAAAGTCATTAATATGGGTCACTATCGGCATTCATAGCTACCAGCCCTGTATACGCATTTCGACCTCAATAGTAAGGCCGTCGTCAATGTCTTGTAAGTCGAGTCAAGCACGAGTCTCTGTTAAAGTTACGATCAAGTGTACGAACTTATGACGTCTTATGACAAGGGAATTGTTTGATACTTTGCGATTTTGTCTTTAATATTTCGGGGGTCTCCAGTAGCCAAGGTTTGCAGGAATCGATCTCAATAGATAATGAATAACGATAAAAGCAAAAACCTCTTCGAACCATGAAAACAAAACTATCGCACTTGCATACAAGTTGAAAAAAACTGATTCGGGTAAGCGGCCCCCACAGATGGAGTTTGATAAAACGCTTTGTTCTCGCTCATTTCATGTTGGGGACCATATTTTTTTCGCACAGCTGTGTAAAACAAGTTGAAATGCATCAGCAGAACCGGTGCCCCCCGCAATTGGAGCTTATTGAAAGAAATTTATCATGGGTTGTAGCCCCCCGAATCAGTTCATTATCGTAACACCAAACGAAAAACGTCTCTCACGGTATGCTACCTATCGAGAGTGTATACAGACATGATAAGTGTGAGATTTTCTCATTTTCCTTCGAATTCAAACCCTGCCAGTAGCCTTGCGAGCAAAGGCGTAGGATTGCCAATCCGGCTATGGCGAGTTCGTTTCTCGATCCGGTCTAGGATGTTTTAGGGTGGGAAACATTCTCGATACCCTGGGCATAGTCAAGATGAATATAGTAGTAGGTGCTCCAACCTGCCAAGTTTGTGGAAGAGAAGACGGCAGGGGTGAAAAGTTTATTTTCAGTGCAAAATGAAAACAAACCGGCTGGCTCTCCCATACTAAAATCTAAGCCAATCGTGAATTTGGCAGATTGGAACACCTAGTGGTGTATTCATCTTGGGCATAGTGTATACAAAAATCCTTATATAATTGAAGATTATGGTGGTGAAAGATATACTCTAACATATTGTTTTTAGGTGATAATACAACTAATCCCGTGCTGAATATCAATTTCACCACATGTTTTTTCCACTTCCATTTCCAAAAATCCATATCTACAATAACAATTCGAACATTGTGCTGAAACTAAAAACGATTGTTCAGCAAAAATAAGCAAATAACCTACCATTTTTCCCAAATATGCGTGTTCTAGCTCTTTCAGATCGTGCTTTCCACGATGGCCGATTTTCGGCTTTGTTGTTTAATCACCTTAACATATTACGTGTTGAATAAGAAATAAGTTCGAAAACTTTAAAAAGTCCAATATACTAATATTTAATGGGAACATTCAAACTTTTTAATATTAAATTCAAAATTTTATTTTGATGGATAGAAAGCTGATTAAAAAAAAATTCTGGAAATTTAAAATGTAAAGCTGATTAAATTACGAATGCTCTAACTTTGTGTTTTTTTTAGAAAAGCGAAAAGCGATACCAATAACTATGATGAGGTTATACACTGCTTTACTTACTTCATTCCTAAGTTCTCTAAGTGAAAAACATCGATTGTGTCTTTCCTCAATCTTTATATAATTTTGCGATAATTTGAAAAACCGGAAAAACAGTCACAGTTACAGTAACTCAAGTAGGTTTTCATTGAAATAGTCTGAATAAGATCGAACAGAAAGCCGAATTTACAACTAAGAAAATAATAGAACCTTTGTAATTAGGTGCTAATGTGGTATTACCATATTAATTTAATGCTGGTTGACACTAACACTACATGGCCACGAAGTGCACAATTTACGAGTGCCTGTGCCATAATTACCAGCATTCCTAGCCAGTCGTCATCAATCTTCAAACCGACTCCGTTTAGCTGGTGAGCTGTACTAACCATCCTCGTCACATAGGCTTCCATCGAACCACAACTTTCCAAATTGGTTGTTATTAACTTATGGAGTAGTCCCCATTTTCGCGCGAGGCCGCTGTCTTCAAAAACTTTTTCCAAGCTTCATTGGCCGTTTTCGTTTCTTGAACATGTACGTAGAGTGTTGGATCCAGGCCAAGAATAATTCTTCAACGAGTTTTCCGGTCTTTGTTCTTGTTTACAGATGGAAAATTTTCTGTTCGTCCGGGCTCGGTTCCACGGTTTCCCAAAGATCTTCAACTTCTGAATACGTACATAACGTAAATTTCCACGTATGCCAATTTTTACGTCCGACCTGCCGCTCGATCGTCGGATATCCAAAAGAGACATGTAAACCGTTCCCTGCTCAATACATCTTAAGTTCTTGAAACTTCGGGTAGGCTAGGTCTAAGGCTGGGCCCATAATCTTCATGGCACGATTATTTCTACAGACTATTCACAAAGGTTGCTTCGATGTTTACTACAAAAACTAAGGATATCTAGATTTGGAAATATCAAATCTAGAGTGCTTTGAGAATAGGTCGTATGTGCAAAAGAGAGTCTCTCTTTGCCTCCATTCTCTTTCGATTATTACAGATCTATAATAAAGTTTACTTCAGATTTCTTGGCAGATATCTAAAGATTATAGATTTGTCTAGTGTTCTGAAGTGAAAATGTGGCAAAATATGCAAAACTAGCTTATGTACAAGCGAAAGAGAGCGTGAACGAAGAGAGCCTCTCTTTTGCACATACGACCTATTCTCAAAGCAATCTAGAAATATGCAAAAACATACGAATCTTCTTTCTTCTTCTTATTCTTGTCTTCTTTCTTCTCTTATATATAAAAATGAAATGGTCTGTGTTCGTATCCGCATAACTCGAAAACGGCTGGATGGATTTTTTTCATTTCTTCAGCAGAAACATTCGTTATAGTTTCCGACGGGTTTATATGATATTTCCTAAAGCGAAAATTACGAGTAAAGTTGAGCAAATAGTGAAAACTAAAATTGTGATTTCTATGCGAACTTTATATGGGCAGTTTGGAACGCACATTCTCGCCTACTATGCAGGACAACGTCTGCCGGGTCGACTAGTATATTATAAATACATGATTTCTATCCGTAAGATACAACGTGCCATGTATTTCCTTACTAAGCAAAAACTTTGTAGCATACCGCTTGAATTCGTTATCCTAAGATACGAGTTGCTATGTTGGGTCAGGCTCTTGAATAGCTCTTGAACAGTGAGCAGTATTCAGAATGTTGTGAACACGAACACGCATTCCCATGTTCAAAATGCATCTCATTCATCCAGTGAATTTGACAATATCTAAATAAACAAATACTAAACAAAGATGTTAATGGAGGGTGGCAGTCGAGAACAAGTGCATTAGAGTAGTGTTGTGGAGGAGTTGATTCTGCATCTTGGTTTAAGGGCGAGGATGGAATCATCACTCATACTTCAAATTTGATTGCATTGCATTGATTGAGCAGGGAGTTGAAGAGTATCCAACATTCAGAGAATCGGCATTGAAACAGTTATAAGACGGCGGATGAGGGCAGGTACTTTTCATGAAAGTCAGTCAATGGAATGAATTATTTGAATATAGTTAAGTGAATTGTTGAAGTATGCAAAGATACTGATCATCATTATTTCGCTTTTTCAAATAATTAATTTGAATCCAATCTAAATTCCCTTTATCGTTCATTACGATACTTATATCTTGTGCAGAAAATATCTTGTTTAAATTTTTCAGTCGTAGTTCGCAGTACTTTGATTCAAAACAATTTACATGCCAAAAACATATTTTGATGATTAATATACGATTCATTTTCGTTTCTAGATGCCAATAACAACGCCGATAGTAAGCATGATAATGAATCATCTGCTCCCATCCGTTCGACGACTCCACGCGCTACTCTCGTGGCTTCGATTCCACCCTCCAACCAAGCACTGCCGACAGCCGGTAGATACCCGTTTAAGAAACGTTCGCTTGTCACGCACTATCGAGTTCAAATGCAACCCAATCAGAAACGGATCTCAGGTCAGCCGTTAGAAACGATCGAAATTTTAGATTCCTCCGAAGATGAGGAAGGAACCAACGGATCTAGCACTGGCACCGCCACTGCTCCCGAATCCGAAACTGAAGATATCCCCAAACCGAAGCTCCCGGGCAACACCGAGTCAATACAGTGTCCCTTCTGCTGCAAGGTTTTTTTCTCCTCCCACTTGTTGATGTTGCACGGCCAGAACTGTGCCGACGCCATGCTGTTTGATAACACTCCCACCACCCAGAAACAAACCCCCGACAACGTTAGCAAACGATCGTCAAATAGAGGCAAAAGCTTGCTCAAGCCTGCCACCGAAACCGGTGCGAAATCTACGGAAAAACAGGACCCACCAATAACCGGGCCCAAACAAAAGACCTCGGCAGAATCTAAGCCAAAGCGACCGCCCATTCCAAGGTCCTCGATGCGGTTGAGCATCGAGATACTGCCGTCCGCTTTCAGCATCGATAACCTGCTGCTGTGTGAGGTATGCAAGAAGACATTCCGCAGCCAGGAGCATCTGGACGTCCATCAGAAGATTCACAAGACGCCCACCGTGTGTAACTACTGCAAGAAAAAGTTCTACGAAACGCCGCGAAAGCACTACTGCCAGGAGATGAAGCGTTCGGTAAGTTGAGACCAATGTAATATGATAACGATTCTCGAGCTCTATATTAGAATGATGACCGATGAATATGGTTAAGAAGCCGAATGCTCCGCATTGTGAACACGAATGATGAATAACTTCACTTTTTTCGAAGATAAGTCCTACTTATAGTTTTGTTTTACCACCCATTACATAATTACTTTTATAGTCTATTGACGTGGATTGTGGTGTATTTTACACATATCTTCAATAATGGTGTCTTTATTTTCAACTGGTACCTAGTGCTAGAAGATTTCTGTCGGGTTATCATTTTATTTCATTTTAATTTTCAAAAGCAAGTTCACGGTTCGGCTCAACGGCATCCTCGACCTAATGTCATTTTCATTTTCAAATAGTTCTTCCCCTCACGTAGTAGAACCACCAAATGATGTTGTTTTACTCTTTACAGAAGCAACGTAAGTAACAAACTGCAAAACTGTTACCTAATATTAACATTGCAGTGGCCGAGATGGGGGAGCTGTTTCGATCATACAATTACTTTTTTGTTTTGAAGGATTACAGTAGCTACACTATTCAAGTATTAAATGAAGTCATTCAATATCGATTAAAAAATCAAATGTTAGATAAAAATACTCTCTCCTTAATTTATTTTCTTCAATATTCATTACTTTCTTTTCTCATTAAGTTGATTTGTTTTACTATGTTTTAGGAATAAAAAATATTGAAATCGATAATACTGTTTTCAGCGCTAGCACAAGTTGCAGTTTCGTATATGTACCGGAAAATCTGATTTTATTTCTTGTCATCCGATGAACCCCTTACATAGGTTATTCAACAAGTAGTTAGTACCGTCAAACGGGGTGACTTGCAACACTTGGGTTTGCCACAAGTTTTGGTTTTTTACAATAAAAATATGCCCAAACATCGACCTTGTCGTCGCGCATCCCTAGGTTACATTGTATTTGTTGTGCCTAGTTGGTATTTAGGTGAAAATATTACTCACTGTTGTTTTTTTGTATTATTTTGTGAAACATTTTCGTTAATTGAAAGTTGAACGTCGTAGATCGTAAGTTCGTGCAAACTGAAAATAATTTCACCAAAATCGATCCCCTCTCCAGTTGCAGTACCTAATAAGGTATGTAATTCAGCAAAAACTATAAAAAAATAGAATTGTTTGTTTTTGAAATATCAACTTTTTCGAAATTTGTCCCCTGCGGGGTGACTTGTAACAGCTGATACACGATAGTTTTATTTATCAAAAACTTCAGTTTTTAAACAATTTTTTTTTTCAAACTAGCATTAATTTTATGTTACAGAACTCCTTTACTAGCCGCGAAACTACAAGAAACCTGAAGGAAGTCGCATGTATTCTAATTTTTCAAAGAAAACTTTGATGAAGGCAGCGGTAGAAGTTAAAAACAAATTGTTTATCTGGGAAGCCGCTTGGCGGTACGATTTGTCCCCAACAACAATTTTACATTATCTTAATACAGAAAACAGTAAAACTAAGACTTACGGTGGTCAAACAGTGGTGACGTGAATCCCCAAAAAGAACCAATACTTGTGGATGGTTTGCTGCTTGCTGCGGAAATGCCTTTTCAAAATAATGATCTTAACATAATTGTGGTAAATTGAATGATGGGGAATGAAAGGAAAACCGTTTTAAAAACAACTATCCAGGGAAAGACTGGTGGTGCACGCCATTCTTAAGCCGACATAGAGCACTTTCAAACCGATGACTTAAAAATATCAATCGATATGTTGAAATCGTAAAAAAAGGCGAAATGAGGGAAGGAGGGGACCCTCAAGTAAGGCCCCTGCATTGACAGTGATGAAGAATGACCCAGGATGAAAAATCACTATGATTAAGTTGTTCTAAAACATGTTATGATTGAATTCGATGATGTGTTGCAAGTCACCCCGCAGTAGGGGTGGCTTGCAACACCCATCATTTTGGTATTATTTTCATATTTTTATTATTGTTGTATATCTGATTATATGTCTAATCACTTATATTAGGACCCATTAAAAGCATTATGTACTAGTAGAATGAAAAAATCCTTTTAATTCAGAATTATTGAGCGAGAAACTTGAAAAGTGTTGCAAGTCACCCCGTTTGACGGTATGTTATGTATTCTCCAGCAGAAGAAATCAACTTTAGACTTTGTTCCACAAAATATAGAGTTAAGTGCTGTCCAATGAGAGCTTGAAGTAGCTCGAAGTTTCTCCCTGTCCTGCTCATGCCCATTTGTTGACAAAAAAGAACGAGCAGGACGGGAAAGACTTCGAGCTACTTCGAGCTGCTCATTGCACTCAAAATGAAAAACTATGAAGTGGGGCGTTATGGCTGGAAAGATCAAGATTTATTGTGCCAATAGCAATGAAATTTATTATATTTAAGTACATTATACACATTTTATAAAGATTTAAAAAATTGCTAACAATTTGGCTTGTAGCCTGAAATTAGGCAATAAACTGATGATTCCCCTTGGTAATCACCTGGGTGCCGACAACCGAAATAAGTAATCCTTTTGAAAATAAAAATAATAGTTAAATTGTGACCACTACGGTGACATTCAATATTGAATAACAAAATAGAGTAAATTTGCTTTGTAAATACGTAATGCGCTCACCATTTCGATCGTTTTACTACAATTTATAGCACTAAGAGCAAGATTACCGGTGGTGAGTTTAAGCCGTTTAGCAGGGCAGTATCTTTACTTGACACTTTACCGGTCGCTACTAAACGCGCTGCTATAACAGTAGCGCGACTGACAGGTGACCAAATTTGGTAGCGCGATAAGAGCGCTGCTATTTGATGAACTGTCAACTGTCATACGTCACCGGTACGGAATACAGCAACCAAATTGAGAGACGAAAATAGTGGACGATACGGAAACGAGTGACGAAACTAAAATGAAAGCGCTGCGCGGGTGATTAAAAAGCTTGCGACCGATAATGATGCTTTGCTAAACTTTGGAGTGGGTTTTCACTTGACAAAAAAGTGTTTTCTCTGTAAGGGAGCGTCCACAAATTACGTAACGCTTAGAGGGGGAGGGGGGGTTGGGCGAAGTGTGTGAAGTGGGTCATACATAAATTTTAGATGCTTCATACAAAAAGTGTGTCATAGGGGGGAGGGGGGTTGAAAATGCCCAATTTTTGCGTTACATAATTAAAGGATCTTCCCTAAAACGAAACAAAAACTTCTATATGCTTCGGAAATGGGCACAACAAGATCGTGCTTACATAGCACACGTATGGCAAATGTCAAAATGACCATATCTGTTTTCTGTCAAGAGTTACGGCGGGTGCCGACAACCGACCACCTTCCCCTATATGGGGCCTTTCACAAATTACGTAACGCTGAATGGGGAGGGAAAGGGTCAAGCAAAGCGTTACGATCCATACAAAAAAAATAAACTTTCCATACAAAAAGTGTTACGAGAGGGAGGGTGGGGATCCAAAATTACCAAATTTAGCGTTACGTAATTTTAGAAAGAACCCTATGTAGGTCAAACAAAGAGATCTTTATATATAACAGGGTATCTAATCTAATCATCTGTAAAAATAATTTTCCCTGATTTTGCTTCATCGGTTTTTAATGTTTTTCCACTTTCCTGCAACTTCTTCTTCATTATCGCCCAAAACTTTTTTTGGAGTCGCAGCAAGCTTTGCCCGTGGAAGGATGCAGATTAATTCTGCTGTCAAGTTTTTCTTCCAATTTTCTGCTCATTTTTCGGCCGATTAACAACTGATACATAAGGGACCTGAGGGTTACAGTGATTACAGTGTCTGCCACATACGGAAAGTGCCGCAAGCCACCTTTTCCGGATTTGGTGCAAAAAATCAATAGCAACGGCGACGCGTCATTTCGGGGAATGTCCTTTCAGATCATAAATGGACAAATGACATCGGTGAGCAAGTTCCAATTCTTTTCTTTTACTTGATTTTTGATACCGTGATATGGGGTCGTACACTTATTACGTAAGCAATTTTTCTGGATTTTTAGAAACCCCCCCCATGTAAGATTTTTTTCATACAAATCTCGCTTAACTTTTCAAGAGGACCAGAGTAACATTTTTTCCATGAATTGGTTTGAATATTGGAATCAACAGACCAATATGAAAGATTTTGATTGCCGTACTCAAGTTGAATCATGAAAGGAGTGTTACTTGGGTCCTTTTGAAAAGTTAAGCGAGAAATGATTTTTTATTTATATGAAGCGTAAGATATTGTCCGACCAGTAATGATTTTTCTCTACAAATTTTTAATTCATCATTGCAAATAAAAAGCTTCAAATGTTATTTTGTTTCAAATTTACACAAAAAAAAAATTCCATACGACATAAACATTAGGTTAACTTTCCACGAAAAGGAAAGATTTCCTATAGAAGCTTTCCACCTTAAAGTTAATGTAATTACATTGTTTAGAGCCTCTAATTTTGACCAAAAGCTAAAACTGCTATATATGCATAGTCTTTTTTTTTAATAAACTCCGGATAATCCTACTTTTACAAAAAATCTACGGTTTTTGGTAAACCATGATTTTTGTCTCAGATACGGGAGAGTTTCGATAACGTTTAAGTTGTTGTGCGGTATGTACTTTTTGTGTTCATCAGAAATCCTTTATACAGCGCACATGAACATAGTTAGTTTTGCAGGTTGAAAGCTATTGCGACTTTTTAGTCTAGTTTATGCATTATATTTTATTTATTTGTATTGTGAGAAAGTGAAATTCAGTTCGCATCTAATCGTGTTTTCTTCAGTAAGCAGAACGATCAGCCGATCATCGAAAATCTTGCTCTGCTTAGTGCGGTCGGTAATTAAAATAATAAGTGCTCGTTTGATAGTGTTTTTGTTTTACATAGATCAAACTACACGCTATACACGGCAGACCGTTTACCAAAACGAACCCTGCCACACTCCCTACCCCATATATCCAACATCCCAGTGATTTCTCGTGGAAGTGCAGATGACTCGTCGGCTTCTATCAAAGCGAGTATCACGTCAACAATTTCCTACCTATTTCTTAATTGACCTGCATTCGGACACGGCCGGCGCTGGTATTGCTTATTTTTGGGTCACCAGTTCTTACACATTGAAGATGATGTTAGTCCCAAACTTCATCTGTTGGTTCTCTGTGTAATTACAGCTGACCTGGCAATAACGGAGTACCAACCGTGGGCGGTCAATCATGCTCATGCTCACCTCTTCTTCATTATCGCCCAAAACTTTTCGATCGGACGAAGTTCTGGTGTATTTGGCGGGTTCGCCTCCTTCGGGACCACATTCGCTTCCTTCGTACCAATCAGGGGCCGTAGCATAATCGAAATTTTACTAATAATATTAGTAGAGTAGCTTGTA